>NC_135803.1:73735898-74935898 GCF_964213995.1 Mustelus asterias | reverse complement strand
GGAGTGAATCATAAACAGATTACAGTGTGTTACACAGTGAATAATAAACAGATCACAGTGTGTTACACAGTGAATAATAAACAGATCACAGTGTGTTACACAGTGAATAATAAACAGATCACAGTGTGTTACACAGTGAATAATAAACAGATCACAGTGTGTTACACAGTGATTAATAAACAGATCAGAGTGTGTTGCACAGTGAATAATAAACAGATCACAGTGTGTTACACACTGAATAATAAACAGATCACAGAGTGTTATGCAGTGAATAATAAACGTCACACTGTTAAACAGTGAATAATAATCAGATCACATTGTTTTACGCAGTGAATAGCAAACAAATCACAGTGTGTTACACAGTGAAAAATAAACAGATCACAGTGTTTACACAGTGAATAATAAACAGATCACAGTGTGTTACACAGTGAATAATAAACAGATCACAGTGTGTTACACAGTGAATAATAAACAGATCACAGTGTGTTACACAGTGAATAATAAACAGATCAGTCTGTTACACAGTGAATAAAAAACCAATCACAGTGTGTTACGCAGTGAATACTAAACAAATCACAGTGTGTTACACAGTGAATAATTAACAGATCTCAGTGTTACGCAGCGAATAATAAACAGATCATATTGTGTTACCCGGTGAATAATAAACAGATCACTGTGTGTTACACGGTGAATAATAAACAGATCACTGTGTGTTACACGCTGAATAATAAACAGATCACTGTGTGTTACACGGTGAATAATAAACAGATCACAGTGTGTTACAAAGTGAATAATAAACAGATCGCAGTGTGTTACACAGTGAATAATAAACAGATCACACTGTGTTACACAGTGAATAATAAACAGATCACACTGTTAAACAGTGAACAATAATCAGATCACAGTGTTTTACTAGTTGAATAATAAACAGATCACAGTGTGTTACAAAGTGAATAATAAACAGATCACAGTGTGTTACACAGTGAATAATAAACAGATCACAGTGCGTTACACAGTGAATAATAAATAGATCACACCGTTAAACAGTGAATAATAATCAGATCACAGTGTTTGACACAGTGAATAATAAACAGATCACAGTGTGTTACACAGTGAGTAATAAAGTGATCACAATGTGTTACACGGTGAAGAATAAACAGATCACAGTGTGTTACAAAGTGAATAATAAACAGATCACATTGTGTTACACGGTGAATAATAAACAGATCACAGTGTGTTACAAAGTGAATAATAAACAGATCACGGTGTGTTACACAGTGAATAACAAACAGATCACAATGTGTTACACAACGAATAATAAACAGTTCACACTGTTAAACAGTGAATAAGAATCAGATCACAGTGTGTTGCACAGTGAATAATAAACAGATCACAGTGTGTTACACTGTGAATAATAAACAGATCACAGTGTGTTACACTGTGAATAATAAACAGATCACAGTGTGTTAAACAGTGAATACTAAACAAATCACAGTGTGTTACACGGTTAATAATAAATAGATCACCGTCTGTTGCACAGTGAGTAATCAAAAGATCAAACTGTGTTACACTGTCAATAATAAACAGATCACAGTGTGTTACACAGTGAATAATAAACAGATCACAGTGTGGTAGGCAGTGAATAATAAACAGATCACAGTGTGTTACGCAGTGTATAATAAACAGATCACACTGTTAAACAGTGAATAATAATCAGATCACATTGTTTTACACAGTGAATAATAAACAGATCACAGTGTGTTACACAGTGAATAATAAACAGATCACAATGTGTTACACAGTGAATAAAAAACAGATCACAGTGTGTTATGCAGTGAATAAGAAACAGATCACACTGTTAAACAGTGAATAATAATCAGATCAAATTTTTTTTCCACAGTGAATAGTAAACAAATCACAGTGTGTTACACAGTGAATAATAAACAGATCACAGTGTGTTACACAGTGAATAATAAACAGATCACACTGTTAAACAGTGAATAATAATCAGATCACAGTGTTTTACACGGTGAATAATAAACAGATCACAGTGTGTTACACAGTGAATAATAAACAGATCACAATGTGTTACACAGTGAATAATAAACAGATCACAGTGTGTTGCACACCGAATCATGAACAGTTCACAGTGTGTTACAGAGTGAATAATAAACCAATCACTGTGTGTTACACAGCGACTAATAGACAGATCACAGGATGTTACAGAGTGAATAGCACACCGATCACAGTGTGTTACAGAGTGAATAATAAACACATCACAGTGTGCGACACAGTGAATAATAAACAGATCACAGTGTGTTACGGAGTGAATAATAAACAGATTACAGTGTGTTACGGAGTGAAGAATAAACAGATTACAGTGTGTTACACAGTGAATAATAAACAGATCACAATGTGTTAAACAGTGAATAATGAACAGATCACAGTGTGTTACACGGTGAATAATAAACCAATCACAGTGTGTTACGCAATGAATACGAAACAAATCACAGTGTGTTACACAGTGAATAATAAACAGATCACAGTGTGTTACACGGTGAATAATAAACAGATCACTGTGTGTTACACGGTGAATAATAAACAGATCACTGTGTGTTACACGGTGAATAATAAACAGATCACAGTGTGTTACAAAGTGAATAATAAACAGATCACAGTGTGTTACGCAGTGAACACTAAACAAATCACAGTGTGTTACACAGTGAATAAGAAACAGATCACAGTGTGTTCCACGGTGAATAATAAACAGATCACTGTGTGTTACACGGTGAATAATAAACAGATCACTGTGTGTTACACGGTGAATAATAAACAGATCACTGTGTGTTACACGGTGAATAATAAACAGATCACAGTGTGTTACAAAGTGAATAATAAACAGATCACAGTGTGTTACACAGTGAAAAATAAACAGATCACACTGTTAAACAGTGAATAATAATCAGATCACAGTGCGTTACACAGTGAATAATAAACAGATCACAGTGTGTTACACAGTGAATAATAAACAGATCACACTGTTAAACAGTGAATAATAAACAGATCACACTGTTAAACAGTGAATAATAATCAGATCACAGTGTTTTACACAGTGAATAATAAACAGATCACAGTGTGTTACACAGTGAATAATAAACAGATCACAATGTGTTACACGGTGAATAATAAACAGATCACAATGTGTTATACGGTGAATAATAAACAGATCACACTGTTAAACAGTGAATAATAATCAGATCACAGTGTTTTACACAGTGAATAATAAACAGATCACAGTGTGTTACACAGTGAATAACAAACAGATCACAACGTGTTACACAGTGAATAATAAACAGATCACACTGTTAAACAGTGAATAAGAATCAGATCACAGTGTGTTGCACAGTGAATAATAAACAGATCACAGTGTGTTACACTGTGAATAATAAACAGATCACAGTGTGTTACAGTGAATAATAAACAGATCACACTGTGTTAAACAGTGAATAATAAACAGATCACAGTGTGTTACACTGAATAATAAACAGATCACAGTGTGTTGCACACTGAATCATGAACAGTTCACAGTGTGTTACAGAGTGAATAATAAACCATTCACTGTGTGTTACACAGCGACTAATAGACAGATCATAGGATGTTACAGAGTGAATAGCACACCGATCACAGTGTGTTACAGAGTGAATAATAAACAGATCACAGTGTGTTACGGAGTGAATAATAAACAGATTACAGTGTGTTACGGAGTGAAGAATAAACAGATTACAGTGTGTCATGGAGTGAATCATAAACAGATTACAGTGTGTTACACAGTGAATAATAAACAGATCACAGTGTGTTACACAGTGAATAATAAACAGATCACAGTGTGTTACACAGTGAATAATAAACAGATCACAGTGTGTTACACAGTGAATAATAAACAGATCACAGTGTGTTACACAGTGATTAATAAACAGATCAGAGTGTGTTGCACAGTGAATAATAAACAGATCACAGTGTGTTACACACTGAATAATAAACAGATCACAGAGTGTTATGCAGTGAATAATAAACATCACACTGTTAAACAGTGAATAATAATCAGATCACATTGTTTTACGCAGTGAATAGCAAACAAATCACAGTGTGTTACACAGTGAAAAATAAACAGATCACAGTGTTTACACAGTGAATAATAAACAGATCACAGTGTGTTACACAGTGAATAATAAACAGATCACAGTGTGTTACACAGTGAATAATAAACAGATCACAGTGTGTTACACAGTGAATAATAAACAGATCAGTCTGTTACACAGTGAATAAAAAACCAATCACAGTGTGTTACGCAGTGAATACTAAACAAATCACAGTGTGTTACACAGTGAATAATTAACAGATCTCAGTGTTACGCAGCGAATAATAAACAGATCATATTGTGTTACCCGGTGAATAATAAACAGATCACTGTGTGTTACACGGTGAATAATAAACAGATCACTGTGTGTTACACGCTGAATAATAAACAGATCACTGTGTGTTACACGGTGAATAATAAACAGATCACAGTGTGTTACAAAGTGAATAATAAACAGATCGCAGTGTGTTACACAGTGAATAATAAACAGATCACACTGTGTTACACAGTGAATAATAAACAGATCACACTGTTAAACAGTGAACAATAATCAGATCACAGTGTTTTACTAGTTGAATAATAAACAGATCACAGTGTGTTACAAAGTGAATAATAAACAGATCACAGTGTGTTACACAGTGAATAATAAACAGATCACAGTGCGTTACACAGTGAATAATAAATAGATCACACCGTTAAACAGTGAATAATAATCAGATCACAGTGTTTGACACAGTGAATAATAAACAGATCACAGTGTGTTACACAGTGAGTAATAAAGTGATCACAATGTGTTACACGGTGAAGAATAAACAGATCACAGTGTGTTACAAAGTGAATAATAAACAGATCACATTGTGTTACACGGTGAATAATAAACAGATCACAGTGTGTTACAAAGTGAATAATAAACAGATCACGGTGTGTTACACAGTGAATAACAAACAGATCACAATGTGTTACACAACGAATAATAAACAGTTCACACTGTTAAACAGTGAATAAGAATCAGATCACAGTGTGTTGCACAGTGAATAATAAACAGATCACAGTGTGTTACACTGTGAATAATAAACAGATCACAGTGTGTTACACTGTGAATAATAAACAGATCACAGTGTGTTAAACAGTGAATACTAAACAAATCACAGTGTGTTACACGGTTAATAATAAATAGATCACCGTCTGTTGCACAGTGAGTAATCAAAAGATCAAACTGTGTTACACTGTCAATAATAAACAGATCACAGTGTGTTACACAGTGAATAATAAACAGATCACAGTGTGGTAGGCAGTGAATAATAAACAGATCACAGTGTGTTACGCAGTGAATAATAAACAGATCACACTGTTAAACAGTGAATAATAATCAGATCACATTGTTTTACACAGTGAATAATAAACAGATCACAGTGTGTTACACAGTGAATAATAAACAGATCACAATGTGTTACACAGTGAATAAAAAACAGATCACAGTGTGTTATGCAGTGAATAAGAAACAGATCACACTGTTAAACAGTGAATAATAATCAGATCAAATTTTTTTTCCACAGTGAATAGTAAACAAATCACAGTGTGTTACACAGTGAATAATAAACAGATCACAGTGTGTTACACAGTGAATAATAAACAGATCACACTGTTAAACAGTGAATAATAATCAGATCACAGTGTTTTACACGGTGAATAATAAACAGATCACAGTGTGTTACACAGTGAATAATAAACAGATCACAATGTGTTACACAGTGAATAATAAACAGATCACAGTGTGTTGCACACTGAATCATGAACAGTTCACAGTGTGTTACAGAGTGAATAATAAACCAATCACTGTGTGTTACACAGCGATTAATAGACAGATCACAGGATGTTACAGAGTGAATAGCACACCGATCACAGTGTGTTACAGAGTGAATAATAAACACATCACAGTGTGCGACACAGTGAATAATAAACAGATCACAGTGTGTTACGGAGTGAATAATAAACAGATTACAGTGTGTTACGGATGAAGAATAAACAGATTACAGTGTGTTACACAGTGAATAATAAACAGATCACAGTGTGTTAAACAGTGAATAATGAACAGATCACAGTGTGTTACACGGTGAATAATAAACCAATCACAGTGTGTTACGCAATGAATACGAAACAAATCACAGTGTGTTACACAGTGAATAATAAACAGATCACAGTGTGTTACACGGTGAATAATAAACAGATCACAGTGTTACGCGGCGGATAATAAACAGATCACAGTGTGTTACGCAGTGAACACTAAACAAATCACAGTGTGTTACACAGTGAATAAGAAACAGATCACAGTGTGTTCCACGGTGAATAATAAACAGATCACTGTGTGTTACACGGTGAATAATAAACAGATCACTGTGTGTTACACGGTGAATAATAAACAGATCACTGTGTGTTACACGGTGAATAATAAACAGATCACCGTGTGTTACAAAGTGAATAATAAACAGATCACAGTGTGTTACACAGTGAATAATAAACAGATCACACTGTTAAACAGTGAATAATAATCAGATCACAGTGCGTTACACAGTGAATAATAAACAGATCACAGTGTGTTACACAGTGAATAATAAACAGATCACACTTTTAAACAGTGAATAGTAAACAGATCACACTGTTAAACAGTGAATAATAATCAGATCACAGTGTTTTACACAGTGAATAATAAACAGATCACAGTGTGTTACACAGTGAATAATAAACAGATCACAATGTGTTACACGGTGAATAATAAACAGATCACAATGTGTTATACGGTGAATAATAAACAGATCACACTGTTAAACAGTGAATAATAATCAGATCACAGTGTTTTACACAGTGAATAATAAACAGATCACAGTGTGTTACACAGTGAATAACAAACAGATCACAACGTGTTACACAGTGAATAATAAACAGATCACACTGTTAAACAGTGAATAAGAATCAGATCACAGTGTGTTGCACAGTGAATAATAAACAGATCACAGTGTGTTACACTGTGAATAATAAACAGATCACAGTGTGTTACAGTGAATAATAAACAGATCACACTGTGTTAAACAGTGAATAATAAACAGATCACAGTGTGTTACACTGAATAATAAACAGATCACAGTGTGTTGCACACTGAATCATGAACAGTTCACAGTGTGTTACAGAGTGAATAATAAACCATTCACTGTGTGTTACACAGCGACTAATAGACAGATCATAGGATGTTACAGAGTGAATAGCACACCGATCACAGTGTGTTACAGAGTGAATAATAAACACATCACAGTGTGCGACACAGTGAATAATAAACAGATCACAGTGTGTTACGGAGTGAATAATAAACAGATTACAGTGTGTTACGGAGTGAAGAATAAACAGATTACAGTGTGTCATGGAGTGAATCATAAACAGATTACAGTGTGTTACACAGTGAATAATAAACAGATCACAGTGTGTTACACAGTGAATAATAAACAGATCACAGTGTGTTACACAGTGAATAATAAACAGATCACAGTGTGTTACACAGTGAATAATAAACAGATCACAGTGTGTTACACAGTGATTAATAAACAGATCAGAGTGTGTTGCACAGTGAATAATAAACAGATCACAGTGTGTTACACACTGAATAATAAACAGATCACAGAGTGTTATGCAGTGAATAATAAACATCACACTGTTAAACAGTGAATAATAATCAGATCACATTGTTTTACGCAGTGAATAGCAAACAAATCACAGTGTGTTACACAGTGAAAAATAAACAGATCACAGTGTTTACACAGTGAATAATAAACAGATCACAGTGTGTTACACAGTGAATAATAAACAGATCACAGTGTGTTACACAGTGAATAATAAACAGATCACAGTGTGTTACACAGTGAATAATAAACAGATCAGTCTGCTACACAGTGAATAAAAAACCAATCACAGTGTGTTACGCAGTGAATACTAAACAAATCACAGTGTGTTACACAGTGAATAATTAACAGATCTCAGTGTTACGCAGCGAATAATAAACAGATCATATTGTGTTACCCGGTGAATAATAAACAGATCACTGTGTGTTACACGGTGAATAATAAACAGATCACTGTGTGTTACACGCTGAATAATAAACAGATCACTGTGTGTTACACGGTGAATAATAAACAGATCACAGTGTGTTACAAAGTGAATAATAAACAGATCGCAGTGTGTTACACAGTGAATAATAAACAGATCACACTGTGTTACACAGTGAATAATAAACAGATCACACTGTTAAACAGTGAACAATAATCAGATCACAGTCTTTTACTAGTTGAATAATAAACAGATCACAGTGTGTTACAAAGTGAATAATAAACAGATCACAGTGTGTTACACAGTGAATAATAAACAGATCACAGTGCGTTACACAGTGAATAATAAATAGATCACACCGTTAAACAGTGAATAATAATCAGATCACAGTGTTTGACACAGTGAATAATAAACAGATCACAGTGTGTTACACAGTGAGTAATAAAGTGATCACAATGTGTTACACGGTGAATAATAAACAGATCACAGTGTGTTACAAAGTGAATAATAAACAGATCACATTGTGTTACACGGTGAATAATAAACAGATCACAGTGTGTTACAAAGTGAATAATAAACAGATCACGGTGTGTTACACAGTGAATAACAAACAGATCACAATGTGTTACACAACGAATAATAAACAGTTCACACTGTTAAACAGTGAATAAGAATCAGATCACAGTGTGTTGCACAGTGAATAATAAACAGATCACAGTGTGTTACACTGTGAATAATAAACAGATCACAGTGTGTTACACTGTGAATAATAAACAGATCACAGTGTGTTAAACAGTGAATACTAAACAAATCACAGTGTGTTACACGGTTAATAATAAATAGATCACCGTCTGTTGCACAGTGAGTAATCAAAAGATCAAACTGTGTTACACTGTCAATAATAAACAGATCACAGTGTGTTACACAGTGAATAATAAACAGATCACAGTGTGGTAGGCAGTGAATAATAAACAGATCACAGTGTGTTACGCAGTGAATAATAAACAGATCACACTGTTAAACAGTGAATAATAATCAGATCACATTGTTTTACACAGTGAATAATAAACAGATCACAGTGTGTTACACAGTGAATAATAAACAGATCACAATGTGTTACACAGTGAATAAAAAACAGATCACAGTGTGTTATGCAGTGAATAAGAAACAGATCACACTGTTAAACAGTGAATAATAATCAGATCAAATTTTTTTTCCACAGTGAATAGTAAACAAATCACAGTGTGTTACACAGTGAATAATAAACAGATCACAGTGTGTTACACAGTGAATAATAAACAGATCACACTGTTAAACAGTGAATAATAATCAGATCACAGTGTTTTACACGGTGAATAATAAACAGATCACAGTGTGTTACACAGTGAATAATAAACAGATCACAATGTGTTACACGGTGAATAATAAACAGATCACAATGTGTTATACGGTGAATAATAAACAGATCACACTGTTAAACAGTGAATAATAATCAGATCACAGTGTTTTACACAGTGAATAATAAGAACATAAGAACATAAGTAATAGGAGCAGGAGTAGGCCATCTAGCCCCTCGAGCCTGCCCCGCCATTCAATAAGATCATGGCTGATCTGACATGGATCAGTACCACTTACCCGCCTGATCCCCATAACCCTTAATTCCCTTACCGATCAGGAATCCATCCATCCGCGCTTTAAACATATTCAGCGAGGTAGCCTCCACCACCTCAGTGGGCAGAGAATTCCAGAGATTCACCACCCTCTGGGAGAAGAAGTTCCTCCTCAACTCTGTCTTAAACCGACCCCCCTTTATTTTGAGGCTGTGTCCTCTAGTTTTAACTTCCTTACTAAGTGGAAAGAATCTCTCCGCCTCCACCCTATCCAGTCCCCGCTGGATTATTATAATAATAAATTTATTATAATAATAAACAGATCACAGTGTGTTACACAGTGAATAACAAACAGATCACAACGTGTTACACAGTGAATAATAAACAGATCACACTGTTAAACAGTGAATAAGAATCAGATCACAGTGTGTTGCACAGTGAATAATAAACAGATCACAGTGTGTTACACTGTGAATAATAAACAGATCACAGTGTGTTACAGTGAATAATAAACAGATCACACTGTGTTAAACAGTGAATAATAAACAGATCACAGTGTGTTACACAGTGAATAATAAACAGATCACAGTGTGTTGCACACTGAATCATGAACAGTTCACAGTGTGTTACAGAGTGAATAATAAACCAATCACTGTGTGTTACACAGCGACTAATAGACAGATCACAGGATGTTACAGAGTGAATAGCACACCGATCACAGTGTGTTACAGAGTGAATAATAAACACATCACAGTGTGCGACACAGTGAATAATAAACAGATCACAGTGTGTTACGGAGTGAATAATAAACAGATTACAGTGTGTTACGGAGTGAAGAATAAACAGATTACAGTGTGTTACACAGTGAATAATAAACAGATCACAGTGTGTTAAACAGTGAATAATAAACAGATCACAGTGTGTTACACGGTGAATAAAAAACAGATCACAATGTATTACGCAGTGAATACTAAACAAATCACAGTGTGTTACACGGTGAATTAGAAATAGATCACCGTCTGTTGCACAGTGAGTAATAAACAGATCAAACTGTGTTACACAGTCAATAATAAACAGATCACAGTGTGTTACACAGTGAATAATAAACAGATCACAATGTGTTACACACTGAATAATAAACAGATCACAGAGTGTTATGCAGTGAATAATAAACATCACACTGTTAAACAGTGAATAATAATCATATCACATTGTTTTACGCAGTGAATAACAAACAAATCACAGTGTGTTACACAGTGAATAATAAACAGATCACAGTGTGTTACAAAGTGAATAATAAACAGATCACGGTGTGTTACACAGTGAATAATAAACAGATCACACTGTGTTACACAGTGAATAATAAACAGATCACACTGTTAAACAGTGAACAATAATCAGATCACAGTGTTTTACTAGTTGAATAATAAACAGATCACTGTGTGTTACACGCTGAATAATAAACAGATCACTGTGTGTTACACGGTGAATAATAAACAGATCACAGTGTGTTACAAAGTGAATAATAAACAGATCGCAGTGTGTTACACAGTGAATATAAACAGATCACACTGTGTTACACAGTGAATAATAAACAGATCACACTGTTAAACAGTGAACAATAATCAGATCACAGTGTTTTACAAGTTGAATAATAAACAGATCACAGTGTGTTACAAAGTGAATAATAAACAGATCACAGTGTGTTACACAGTGAATAATAAACAGATCACAGTGCGTTACACAGTGAATAATAAACAGATCACACTGTTAAACAGTGAATAATAATCAGATCACAGTGTTTGACACAGTGAATAATAAACAGATCACAGTGTGTTACAAAGTGAATAATAAACAGATCACATTGTGTTACACGGTGAATAATAAACAGATCACAGTGTGTTACAGAGTGAGTAATAAACTGATCACAATGTGTTACACGGTGAATAATAAACAGATCACAGTGTGTTACAAAGTGAATAATAAACAGATCACGGTGTGTTACACAGTGAATAATAAACTGATCACAGTGTGTTACAGAGTGAATAATAAACCAATCACTGTGTGTTACACAGCGACTAATAGACAGATCACAGGATGTTACAGAGTGAATAGCACACCGATCACAGTGTGTTACAGAGTGAATAATAAACACATCACAGTGTGCGACACAGTGAATAATAAACAGATCACAGTGTGTTACGGAGTGAATAATAAACAGATTACAGTGTGTTACGGAGTGAATAATAAACAGATCACAGTGTGTTAAACAGTGAATAATAAACAGATCACAGTGTGTTACACGGTGAATAAAAAACAGATCACAATGTATTACGCAGTGAATACTAAACAAATCACAGTGTGTTACACGGTGAATTAGAAATAGATCACCGTCTGTTGCACAGTGAGTAATAAACAGATCAAACTGTGTTACACAGTCAATAATAAACAGATCACAGTGTGTTACACAGTGAATAATAAACAGATCACAATGTGTTACACACTGAATAATAAACAGATCACAGAGTGTTATGCAGTGAATAATAAACATCACACTGTTAAACAGTGAATAATAATCATATCACATTGTTTTACGCAGTGAATAACAAACAAATCACAGTGTGTTACACAGTGAATAATAAACAGATCACAGTGTGTTACAAAGTGAATAATAAACAGATCGCAGTGTGTTACACAGTGAATAATAAACAGATCACACTGTGTTACACAGTGAATAATAAACAGATCACACTGTTAAACAGTGAACAATAATCAGATCACAGTGTTTTACTAGTTGAATAATAAACAGATCACTGTGTGTTACACGCTGAATAATAAACAGATCACTGTGTGTTACACGGTGAATAATAAACAGATCACAGTGTGTTACAAAGTGAATAATAAACAGATCGCAGTGTGTTACACAGTGAATAATAAACAGATCACACTGTGTTACACAGTGAATAATAAACAGATCACACTGTTAAACAGAGAACAATAATCAGATCACAGTGTTTTACAAGTTGAATAATAAACAGATCACAGTGTGTTACACAGTGAATAATAAACAGATCACAGTGTGTTACACAGTGAATAATAAACAGATCACAGTGTGTTACACAGTGAATAATAAACAGATCACAGTGTGTTACACAGTGAATAATAAACAGATCAGTCTGTTACACAGTGAATAAAAAACCAATCACAGTGTGTTACGCAGTGAATACTAAACAAATCACAGTGTGTTACACAGTGAATAATTAACAGATCTCAGTGTTACGCAGCGAATAATAAACAGATCATATTGTGTTACCCGGTGAATAATAAACAGATCACTGTGTGTTACACGGTGAATAATAAACAGATCACTGTGTGTTACACGCTGAATAATAAACAGATCACTGTGTGTTACACGGTGAATAATAAACAGATCACAGTGTGTTACAAAGTGAATAATAAACAGATCGCAGTGTGTTACACAGTGAATAATAAACAGATCACCCTGTGTTACACAGTGAATAATAAACAGATCACACTGTTAAACAGTGAACAATAATCAGATCACAGTGTTTTACTAGTTGAATAATAAACAGATCACCGTGTGTTACAAAGTGAATAATAAACAGATCACAGTGTGTTACACAGTGAATAATAAACAGATCACAGTGCGTTACACAGTGAATAATAAATAGATCACACCGTTAAACAGTGAATAATAATCAGATCACAGTGTTTGACACAGTGAATAATAAACAGATCACAGTGTGTTACACAGTGAGTAATAAAGTGATCACAATGTGTTACACGGTGAATAATAAACAGATCACAGTGTGTTACAAAGTGAATAATAAACAGATCACGGTGTGTTACACAGTGAATAACAAACAGATCACAATGTGTTACACACTGAATAATAAACAGATCACAGAGTGTTATGCAGTGAATAATAAACATCACACTGTTAAACAGTGAATAATAATCATATCACATTGTTTTACGCAGTGAATAACAAACAAATCACAGTGTGTTACACAGTGAATAATAAACAGATCACAGTGTGTTACAAAGTGAATAATAAACAGATCACGGTGTGTTACACAGTGAATAATAAACAGATCACACTGTGTTACACAGTGAATAATAAACAGATCACACTGTTAAACAGTGAACAATAATCAGATCACAGTGTTTTACTAGTTGAATAATAAACATATCACTGTGTGTTACACGCTGAATAATAAACAGATCACTGTGTGTTACACGGTGAATAATAAACAGATCACAGTGTGTTACAAAGTGAATAATAAACAGATCGCAGTGTGTTACACAGTGAATATAAACAGATCACACTGTGTTACACAGTGAATAATAAACAGATCACACTGTTAAACAGTGAACAATAATCAGATCACAGTGTTTTACAAGTTGAATAATAAACAGATCACAGTGTGTTACAAAGTGAATAATAAACAGATCACAGTGTGTTACACAGTGAATAATAAACAGATCACATTGTGTTACACGGTGAATAATAAACAGATCACAGTGTGTTACAAAGTGAATAATAAACAGATCACAGTGTGTTACACAGTGAATAATAAACAGATCACAGTGTGGTAGGCAGTGAATAATAAACAGATCACAGTGTGTTACGCAGTGAATAATAAACAGATCACACTGTTAAACAGTGAATAATAATCAGATCACATTGTTTTACACAGTGAATAATAAACAGATCACAGTGTGTTACACAGTGAATAATAAACAGATCACAATGTGTTACACAGTGAATAAAAAACAGATCACAGTGTGTTATGCAGTGAATAAGAAACAGATCACACTGTTAAACAGTGAATAATAATCAGATCAAATTTTTTTTCCACAGTGAATAGTAAACAAATCACAGTGTGTTACACAGTGAATAATAAACAGATCACAGTGTGTTACACAGTGAATAATAAACAGATCACACTGTTAAACAGTGAATAATAATCAGATCACAGTGTTTTACACGGTGAATAATAAACAGATCACAGTGTGTTACACAGTGAATAATAAACAGATCACAATGTGTTACACGGTGAATAATAAACAGATCACAATGTGTTATACGGTGAATAATAAACAGATCACACTGTTAAACAGTGAATAATAATCAGATCACAGTGTTTTACACAGTGAATAATAAGAACATAAGAACATAAGAAATAGGAGCAGGAGTAGGCCATCTAGCCCCTCGAGCCTGCCCCGCCATTCAATAAGATCATGGCTGATCTGACATGGATCAGTACCACTTACCCGCCTGATCCCCATAACCCTTAATTCCCTTACCGATCAGGAATCCATCCATCCGCGCTTTAAACATATTCAGCGAGGTAGCCTCCACCACCTCAGTGGGCAGAGAATTCCAGAGATTCACCACCCTCTGGGAGAAGAAGTTCCTCCTCAACTCTGTCTTAAACCGACCCCCCTTTATTTTGAGGCTGTGTCCTCTAGTTTTAACCTCCTTACTAAGTGGAAAGAATCTCTCCGCCTCCACCCTATCCAGTCCCCGCTGGATTATTATAATAATAAATTTATTATAATAATAAACAGATCACAGTGTGTTACACAGTGAATAACAAACAGATCACAACGTGTTACACAGTGAATAATAAACAGATCACACTGTTAAACAGTGAATAAGAATCAGATCACAGTGTGTTGCACAGTGAATAATAAACAGATCACAGTGTGTTACACTGTGAATAATAAACAGATCACAGTGTGTTACAGTGAATAATAAACAGATCACACTGTGTTAAACAGTGAATAATAAACAGATCACAGTGTGTTACACAGTGAATAATAAACAGATCACAGTGTGTTGCACACTGAATCATGAACAGTTCACAGTGTGTTACAGAGTGAATAATAAACCAATCACTGTGTGTTACACAGCGACTAATAGACAGATCACAGGATGTTACAGAGTGAATAGCACACCGATCACAGTGTGTTACAGAGTGAATAATAAACACATCACAGTGTGCGACACAGTGAATAATAAACAGATCACAGTGTGTTACGGAGTGAATAATAAACAGATTACAGTGTGTTACGGAGTGAAGAATAAACAGATTACAGTGTGTTACACAGTGAATAATAAACAGATCACAGTGTGTTACACAGTGAATAATAAACAGATCACAGTGTGTTACACGGTGAATAATAAACAGATCACAGTGTGTTACACGGTGAATAAAAAACAGATCACAATGTATTACGCAGTGAATACTAAACAAATCACAGTGTGTTACACGGTGAATTAGAAATAGATCACCGTCTGTTGCACAGTGAGTAATAAACAGATCAAACTGTGTTACACAGTCAATAATAAACAGATCACAGTGTGTTACACAGTGAATAATAAACAGATCACAATGTGTTACACACTGAATAATAAACAGATCACAGAGTGTTATGCAGTGAATAATAAACATCACACTGTTAAACAGTGAATAATAATCATATCACATTGTTTTACGCAGTGAATAACAAACAAATCACAGTGTGTTACACAGTGAATAATAAACAGATCACAGTGTGTTACAAAGTGAATAATAAACAGATCACGGTGTGTTACACAGTGAATAATAAACTGATCACAGTGTGTTACAGAGTGAATAATAAACCAATCACTGTGTGTTACACAGCGACTAATAGACAGATCACAGGATGTTACAGAGTGAATAGCACACCGATCACAGTGTGTTACAGAGTGAATAATAAACACATCACAGTGTGCGACACAGTGAATAATAAACAGATCACAGTGTGTTACGGAGTGAATAATAAACAGATTACAGTGTGTTACGGAGTGAAGAATAAACAGATTACAGTGTGTTACACAGTGAATAATAAACAGATCACAGTGTGTTAAACAGTGAATAATAAACAGATCACAGTGTGTTACAAAGTGAATAATAAACAGATCGCAGTGTGTTACACAGTGAATAATAAACAGATCACACTGTGTTACACAGTGAATAATAAACAGATCACACTGTTAAACAGTGAACAATAATCAGATCACAGTGTTTTACTAGTTGAATAATAAACAGATCACTGTGTGTTACACGCTGAATAATAAACAGATCACAGTGTGTTACGAAGTGAATAATAAACAGATCGCAGTGTGTTACACAGTGAATAATAAACAGATCACACTGTGTTACACAGTGAATAATAAACAGATCACACTGTTAAACAGTGAACAATAATCAGATCACAGTGTTTTACAAGTTGAATAATAAACAGATCACAGTGTGTTACAAAGTGAATAATAAACAGATCACAGTGTGTTACACAGTGAATAATAAACAGATCACAGTGCGTTACACAGTGAATAATAAACAGATCACACTGTTAAACAGTGAATAATAATCAGATCACAGTGTTTGACACAGTGAATAATAAACAGATCACAGTGTGTTACAAAGTGAATAATAAACAGATCACATTGTGTTACACGGTGAATAATAAACAGATCACAGTGTGTTACAGAGTGAGTAATAAACTGATCACAATGTGTTACACGGTGAATAATAAACAGATCACAGTGTGTTACACAGTGAATAATAAACAGATCACAGTGTGTTACAAAGTGAATAATAAACAGATCACGGTGTGTTACACAGTGAATAATAAACTGATCACAGTGTGTTACAGAGTGAATAATAAACCAATCACTGTGTGTTACACAGCGACTAATAGACAGATCACAGGATGTTACAGAGTGAATAGCACACCGATCACAGTGTGTTACAGAGTGAATAATAAACACATCACAGTGTGCGACACAGTGAATAATAAACAGATCACAGTGTGTTACGGAGTGAATAATAAACAGATTACAGTGTGTTACGGAGTGAAGAATAAACAGATTACAGTGTGTTACACAGTGAATAATAAACAGATCACAGTGTGTTAAACAGTGAATAATAAACAGATCACAGTGTGTTACGCAGTGAATAATAAACAGATCACAGTGTGTTAAACAGTGAATAATAAACAGATCACAGTGTGTTACGCAGTGAATAATAAACAGATCACAGTGTGTTACACGGTGAATAAAAAACAGATCACAATGTATTACGCAGTGAATACTAAACAAATCACAGTGTGTTACACGGTGAATTAGAAATAGATCACCGTCTGTTGCACAGTGAGTAATAAACAGATCAAACTGTGTTACACAGTCAATAATAAACAGATCACAGTGTGTTACACAGTGAATAATAAACAGATCACAATGTGTTACACACTGAATAATAAACAGATCACAGAGTGTTATGCAGTGAATAATAAACATCACACTGTTAAACAGTGAATAATAATCATATCACATTGTTTTACGCAGTGAATAACAAACAAATCACAGTGTGTTACACAGTGAATAATAAACAGATCACAGTGTGTTACAAAGTGAATAATAAACAGATCGCAGTGTGTTACACAGTGAATAATAAACAGATCACACTGTGTTACACAGTGAATAATAAACAGATCACACTGTTAAACAGTGAACAATAATCAGATCACAGTGTTTTACTAGTTGAATAATAAACAGATCACTGTGTGTTACACGCTGAATAATAAACAGATCACTGTGTGTTACACGGTGAATAATAAACAGATCACAGTGTGTTACAAAGTGAATAATAAACAGATCGCAGTGTGTTACACAGTGAATAATAAACAGATCACACTGTGTTACACAGTGAATAATAAACAGATCACACTGTTAAACAGTGAACAATAATCAGATCACAGTGTTTTACAAGTTGAATAATAAACAGATCACAGTGTGTTACACAGTGAATAATAAACAGATCACAGTGTGTTACACAGTGAATAATAAACAGATCACAGTGTGTTACACAGTGAATAATAAACAGATCACAGTGTGTTACACAGTGAATAATAAACAGATCAGTCTGTTACACAGTGAATAAAAAAACAATCACAGTGTGTTACGCAGTGAATACTAAACAAATCACAGTGTGTTACACAGTGAATAATTAACAGATCTCAGTGTTACGCAGCGAATAATAAACAGATCATATTGTGTTACCCGGTGAATAATAAACAGATGACTGTGTGTTACACGGTGAATAATAAACAGATCACTGTGTGTTACACGCTGAATAATAAACAGATCACTGTGTGTTACACGGTGAATAATAAACAGATCACAGTGTGTTACAAAGTGAATAATAAACAGATCGCAGTGTGTTACACAGTGAATAATAAACAGATCACACTGTGTTACACAGTGAATAATAAACAGATCACACTGTTAAACAGTGAACAATAATCAGATCACAGTGTTTTACTAGTTGAATAATAAACAGATCACAGTGTGTTACAAAGTGAATAATAAACAGATCACAGTGTGTTACACAGTGAATAATAAACAGATCACAGTGCGTTACACAGTGAATAATAAATAGATCACACCGTTAAACAGTGAATAATAATCAGATCACAGTGTTTGACACAGTGAATAATAAACAGATCACAGTGTGTTACACAGTGAGTAATAAAGTGATCACAATGTGTTACACGGTGAATAATAAACAGATCACAGTGTGTTACAAAGTGAATAATAAACAGATCACATTGTGTTACACGGTGAATAATAAACAGATCACAGTGTGTTACAAAGTGAATAATAAACAGATCACGGTGTGTTACACAGTGAATAACAAACAGATCACAATGTGTTACACAACGAATAATAAACAGTTCACACTGTTAAACAGTGAATAAGAATCAGATCACAGTGTGTTGCACAGTGAATAATAAACAGATCACAGTGTGTTACACTGTGAATAATAAACAGATCACAGTGTGTTACACTGTGAATAATAAACAGATCACAGTGTGTTAAACAGTGAATACTAAACAAATCACAGTGTGTTACACGGTTAATAATAAATAGATCACCGTCTGTTGCACAGTGAGTAATCAAAAGATCAAACTGTGTTACACTGTCAATAATAAACAGATCACAGTGTGTTACACAGTGAATAATAAACAGATCACAGTGTGGTAGGCAGTGAATAATAAACAGATCACAGTGTGTTACGCAGTGAATAATAAACAGATCACACTGTTAAACAGTGAATAATAATCAGATCACATTGTTTTACACAGTGAATAATAAACAGATCACAGTGTGTTACACAGTGAATAATAAACAGATCACAATGTGTTACACAGTGAATAAAAAACAGATCACAGTGTGTTACACAGTGAATAATAAACAGATCACAATGTGTTACACAGTGAATAAAAAACAGATCACAGTGTGTTATGCAGTGAATAAGAAACAGATCACACTGTTAAACAGTGAATAATAATCAGATCAAATTTTTTTTCCACAGTGAATAGTAAACAAATCACAGTGTGTTACACAGTGAATAATAAACAGATCACAGTGTGTTACACAGTGAATAATAAACAGATCACACTGTTAAACAGTGAATAATAATCAGATCACAGTGTTTTACACGGTGAATAATAAACAGATCACAGTGTGTTACACAGTGAATAATAAACAGATCACAATGTGTTACACGGTGAATAATAAACAGATCACAATGTGTTATACGGTGAATAATAAACAGATCACACTGTTAAACAGTGAATAATAATCAGATCACAGTGTTTTACACAGTGAATAATAAGAACATAAGAACATAAGAAATAGGAGCAGGAGTAGGCCATCTAGCCCCTCGAGCCTGCCCCGCCATTCAATAAGATCATGGCTGATCTGACATGGATCAGTACCACTTACCCGCCTGATCCCCATAACCCTTAATTCCCTTACCGATCAGGAATCCATCCATCCGCGCTTTAAACATATTCAGCGAGGTAGCCTCCACCACCTCAGTGGGCAGAGAATTCCAGAGATTCACCACCCTCTGGGAGAAGAAGTTCCTCCTCAACTCTGTCTTAAACCGACCCCCCTTTATTTTGAGGCTGTGTCCTCTAGTTTTAACTTCCTTACTAAGTGGAAAGAATCTCTCCGCCTCCACCCTATCCAGTCCCCGCTGGATTATTATAATAATAAATTTATTATAATAATAAACAGATCACAGTGTGTTACACAGTGAATAACAAACAGATCACAACGTGTTACACAGTGAATAATAAACAGATCACACTGTTAAACAGTGAATAAGAATCAGATCACAGTGTGTTGCACAGTGAATAATAAACAGATCACAGTGTGTTACACTGTGAATAATAAACAGATCACAGTGTGTTACAGTGAATAATAAACAGATCACACTGTGTTAAACAGTGAATAATAAACAGATCACAGTGTGTTACACAGTGAATAATAAACAGATCACAGTGTGTTGCACACTGAATCATGAACAGTTCACAGTGTGTTACAGAGTGAATAATAAACCAATCACTGTGTGTTACACAGCGACTAATAGACAGATCACAGGATGTTACAGAGTGAATAGCACACCGATCACAGTGTGTTACAGAGTGAATAATAAACACATCACAGTGTGCGACACAGTGAATAATAAACAGATCACAGTGTGTTACGGAGTGAATAATAAACAGATTACAGTGTGTTACGGAGTGAAGAATAAACAGATTACAGTGTGTTACACAGTGAATAATAAACAGATCACAGTGTGTTACACGGTGAATAAAAAACAGATCACAATGTATTACGCAGTGAATACTAAACAAATCACAGTGTGTTACACGGTGAATTAGAAATAGATCACCGTCTGTTGCACAGTGAGTAATAAACAGATCAAACTGTGTTACACAGTGAATAATAAACAGATCACAATGTGTTACACACTGAATAATAAACAGATCACAGAGTGTTATGCAGTGAATAATAAACATCACACTGTTAAACAGTGAATAATAATCATATCACATTGTTTTACGCAGTGAATAACAAACAAATCACAGTGTGTTACACAGTGAATAATAAACAGATCACAGTGTGTTACAAAGTGAATAATAAACAGATCGCAGTGTGTTACACAGTGAATAATAAACAGATCACACTGTGTTACACAGTGAATAATAAACAGATCACACTGTTAAACAGTGAACAATAATCAGATCACAGTGTTTTACTAGTTGAATAATAAACAGATCACTGTGTGTTACACGCTGAATAATAAACAGATCACTGTGTGTTACACGGTGAATAATAAACAGATCACAGTGTGTTACAAAGTGAATAATAAACAGATCGCAGTGTGTTACACAGTGAATAATAAACAGATCACACTGTGTTACACAGTGAATAATAAACAGATCACACTGTTAAACAGTGAACAATAATCAGATCACAGTGTTTTACAAGTTGAATAATAAACAGATCACAGTGTGTTACAAAGTGAATAATAAACAGATCACAGTGTGTTACACAGTGAATAATAAACAGATCACAGTGCGTTACACAGTGAATAATAAACAGATCACACTGTTAAACAGTGAATAATAATCAGATCACAGTGTTTGACACAGTGAATAATAAACAGATCACAGTGTGTTACAAAGTGAATAATAAACAGATCACATTGTGTTACACGGTGAATAATAAACAGATCACAGTGTGTTACAGAGTGAGTAATAAACTGATCACAATGTGTTACACGGTGAATAATAAACAGATCACAGTGTGTTACAAAGTGAATAATAAACAGATCACGGTGTGTTACACAGTGAATAATAAACTGATCACAGTGTGTTACAGAGTGAATAATAAACCAATCACTGTGTGTTACACAGCGACTAATAGACAGATCACAGGATGTTACAGAGTGAATAGCACACCGATCACAGTGTGTTACAGAGTGAATAATAAACACATCACAGTGTGCGACACAGTGAATAATAAACAGATCACAGTGTGTTACGGAGTGAATAATAAACAGATTACAGTGTGTTACGGAGTGAAGAATAAACAGATTACAGTGTGTTACACAGTGAATAATAAACAGATCACAGTGTGTTAAACAGTGAATAATAAACAGATCACAGTGTGTTACACGGTGAATAAAAAACAGATCACAATGTATTACGCAGTGAATACTAAACAAATCACAGTGTGTTACACGGTGAATTAGAAATAGATCACCGTCTGTTGCACAGTGAGTAATAAACAGATCAAACTGTGTTACACAGTCAATAATAAACAGATCACAGTGTGTTACACAGTGAATAATAAACAGATCACAATGTGTTACACACTGAATAATAAACAGATCACAGAGTGTTATGCAGTGAATAATAAACATCACACTGTTAAACAGTGAATAATAATCATATCACATTGTTTTACGCAGTGAATAACAAACAAATCACAGTGTGTTACACAGTGAATAATAAACAGATCACAGTGTGTTACAAAGTGAATAATAAACAGATCGCAGTGTGTTACACAGTGAATAATAAACAGATCACACTGTGTTACACAGTGAATAATAAACAGATCACACTGTTAAACAGTGAACAATAATCAGATCACAGTGTTTTACGAGTTGAATAATAAACAGATCACTGTGTGTTACACGCTGAATAATAAACAGATCACTGTGTGTTACACGGTGAATAATAAACAGATCACAGTGTGTTACAAAGTGAATAATAAACAGATCGCAGTGTGTTACACAGTGAATAATAAACAGATCACACTGTGTTACACAGTGAATAATAAACAGATCACACTGTTAAACAGTGAACAATAATCAGATCACAGTGTTTTACAAGTTGAATAATAAACAGATCACAGTGTGTTACAAAGTGAATAATAAACAGATCACAGTGTGTTCCACAGTGAATAATAAACAGATCGCAGTGCGTTACACAGTGAATAATAAACAGATCACACTGTTAAACAGTGAATAATAATCAGATCACACTGTTTGACACAGTGAATAATAAACAGATCACAGTGTGTTACAAAGTGAATAATAAACAGATCACATTGTGTTACACGGTGAATAATAAACAGATCACAGTGTGTTACAGAGTGAGTAATAAACTGATCACAATGTGTTACACGGTGAATAATAAACAGATCACAGTGTGTTACAAAGTGAATAATAAACAGATCACGGTGTGTTACACAGTGAATAACAAACAGATCACAATGTGTTACACAATGAATAATAAACAGATCACACTGTTAAAAAGTGAATAAGAATCAGATCACAGTGTGTTGCACAGTGAATAATAAACAGATCACAGTGTGTTACACTGTGAATAATAAACAGATCACAGTGTGTTACACTGTGAATAATAAACAGATCACAGTGTGTTAAACAGTGAATAATAAACAGATCACAGTGTGTTACAGAGTGAATAAGAAACACATCACAGTGTGCTACACAGTGAATAATAAACAGATCACAGTGTGTTACACAGTGAATAAAAAACAGATCACAATGTATTACGCAGCGAATACTAAACAAATCACAGTGTGTTACACGGTTAATAATAAATAGATCACCGTCTGTTGCACAGTGAGTAATAAACAGATCACAGTGTTTGACACAGTGAAAAATAAACAGATCACAGTGTGTTACACAGTGAATAATAAACTGATCACAATGTGTTACACGGTGAATAATAAACAGATCACAGTGTGTCACAAAGTGAATAATAAACAGATCACATTGTGTTACACGGTGAATAATAAACAGATCACAGTGTGTTACACAGTGAATAATAAACAGATCACACTGTTCAACAGTGAATAATAAACAGATCACAGTGTGTTACACAGTGAATAATAAACAGATCAGAGTGTGATACACGGTGAATAATAAACAGATCACAGTGTGTTATGCAGTGAATAATAAACACCACACTGTTAAACAGCGAATAATGAACAGATCACAGTGTGTTACAGCATGAATAATAAACAGATCACTGTCTGTTACACTGAATAGTAAACAGATCACAGTATGTTACACAGTGAATAATAAACAGATCACAGTGTGTTACATAGCGAATAATAAACAGATCACAGTGTGTTACAGCATGAATAATAAACAGATCACAGTGTGTTACGCAGCGAATAATAAACAGATCACAGTGTGTTACACTGTGAATAATAAACAGATCACAGTGTGTTACACTGTGAATAATAAACAGATCACAGTGTGTTAAACAGTGAATACTAAACAAATCACAGTGTGTTACACGGTTAATAATAAATAGATCACCGTCTGTTGCACAGTGAGTAATCAAAAGATCAAACTGTGTTACACTGTCAATAATAAACAGATCACAGTGTGTTACACAGTGAATAATAAACAGATCACAGTGTGGTAGGCAGTGAATAATAAACAGATCACAGTGTGTTACGCAGTGAATAATAAACAGATCACACTGTTAAACAGTGAATAATAATCAGATCACATTGTTTTACACAGTGAATAATAAACAGATCACAGTGTGTTACACAGTGAATAATAAACAGATCACAATGTGTTACACAGTGAATAAAAAACAGATCACAGTGTGTTATGCAGTGAATAAGAAACAGATCACACTGTTAAACAGTGAATAATAATCAGATCAAAATTTTTTTCCACAGTGAATAGTAAACAAATCACAGTGTGTTACACAGTGAATAATAAACAGATCACAGTGTGTTACACAGTGAATAATAAACAGATCACACTGTTAAACAGTGAATAATAATCAGATCACAGTGTTTTACACGGTGAATAATAAACAGATCACAGTGTGTTACACAGTGAATAATAAACAGATCACAATGTGTTACACGGTGAATAATAAACAGATCACAATGTGTTATACGGTGAATAATAAACAGATCACACTGTTAAACAGTGAATAATAATCAGATCACAGTGTTTTACACAGTGAATAATAAGAACATAAGAACATAAGAAATAGGAGCAGGAGTAGGCCATCTAGCCCCTCGAGCCTGCCCCGCCATTCAATAAGATCATGGCTGATCTGACATGGATCAGTACCACTTACCCGCCTGATCCCCATAACCCTTAATTCCCTTACCGATCAGGAATCCATCCATCCGCGCTTTAAACATATTCAGCGAGGTAGCCTCCACCACCTCAGTGGGCAGAGAATTCCAGAGATTCACCACCCTCTGGGAGAAGACGTTCCTCCTCAACTCTGTCTTAAACCGACCCCCCTTTATTTTGAGGCTGTGTCCTCTAGTTTTAACCTCCTTACTAAGTGGAAAGAATCTCTCCGCCTCCACCCTATCCAGTCCCCGCTGGATTATTATAATAATAAATTTATTATAATAATAAACAGATCACAGTGTGTTACACAGTGAATAACAAACAGATCACAACGTGTTACACAGTGAATAATAAACAGATCACACTGTTAAACAGTGAATAAGAATCAGATCACAGTGTGTTGCACAGTGAATAATAAACAGATCACAGTGTGTTACACTGTGAATAATAAACAGATCACAGTGTGTTACAGTGAATAATAAACAGATCACACTGTGTTAAACAGTGAATAATAAACAGATCACAGTGTGTTACACAGTGAATAATAAACAGATCACAGTGTGTTGCACACTGAATCATGAACAGTTCACAGTGTGTTACAGAGTGAATAATAAACCAATCACTGTGTGTTACACAGCGACTAATAGACAGATCACAGGATGTCACAGAGTGAATAGCACACCGATCACAGTGTGTTACAGAGTGAATAATAAACACATCACAGTGTGCGACACAGTGAATAATAAACAGATCACAGTGTGTTACGGAGTGAATAATAAACAGATTACAGTGTGTTACGGAGTGAAGAATAAACAGATTACAGTGTGTTACACAGTGAATAATAAACAGATCACAGTGTGTTACACAGTGAATAATAAACAGATCACAGTGTGTTACACGGTGAATAATAAACAGATCACAGTGTGTTACACGGTGAATAAAAAACAGATCACAATGTATTACGCAGTGAATACTAAACAAATCACAGTGTGTTACACGGTGAATTAGAAATAGATCACCGTCTGTTGCACAGTGAGTAATAAACAGATCAAACTGTGTTACACAGTCAATAATAAACAGATCACAGTGTGTTACACAGTGAATAATAAACAGATCACAATGTGTTACACACTGAATAATAAACAGATCACAGAGTGTTATGCAGTGAATAATAAACATCACACTGTTAAACAGTGAATAATAATCATATCACATTGTTTTACGCAGTGAATAACAAACAAATCACAGTGTGTTACACAGTGAATAATAAACAGATCACAGTGTGTTACAAAGTGAATAATAAACAGATCACGGTGTGTTACACAGTGAATAATAAACTGATCACAGTGTGTTACAGAGTGAATAATAAACCAATCACTGTGTGTTACACAGCGACTAATAGACAGATCACAGGATGTTACAGAGTGAATAGCACACCGATCACAGTGTGTTACAGAGTGAATAATAAACACATCACAGTGTGCGACACAGTGAATAATAAACAGATCACAGTGTGTTACGGAGTGAATAATAAACAGATTACAGTGTGTTACGGAGTGAAGAATAAACAGATTACAGTGTGTTACACAGTGAATAATAAACAGATCACAGTGTGTTAAACAGTGAATAATAAACAGATCACAGTGTGTTACACGGTGAATAAAAAACAGATCACAATGTATTACGCAGTGAATACTAAACAAATCACAGTGTGTTACACGGTGAATTAGAAATAGATCACCGTCTGTTGCACAGTGAGTAATAAACAGATCAAACTGTGTTACACAGTCAATAATAAACAGATCACAGTGTGTTACACAGTGAATAATAAACAGATCACAATGTGTTACACACTGAATAATAAACAGATCACAGAGTGTTATGCAGTGAATAATAAACATCACACTGTTAAACAGTGAATAATAATCATATCACATTGTTTTACGCAGTGAATAACAAACAAATCACAGTGTGTTACACAGTGAATAATAAACAGATCACAGTGTGTTACAAAGTGAATAATAAACAGATCGCAGTGTGTTACACAGTGAATAATAAACAGATCACACTGTGTTACACAGTGAATAATAAACAGATCACACTGTTAAACAGTGAACAATAATCAGATCACAGTGTTTTACTAGTTGAATAATAAACAGATCACTGTGTGTTACACGCTGAATAATAAACAGATCACAGTGTGTTACAAAGTGAATAATAAACAGATCGCAGTGTGTTACACAGTGAATAATAAACAGATCACACTGTGTTACACAGTGAATAATAAACAGATCACACTGTTAAACAGTGAACAATAATCAGATCACAGTGTTTTACAAGTTGAATAATAAACAGATCACAGTGTGTTACAAAGTGAATAATAAACAGATCACAGTGTGTTACACAGTGAATAATAAACAGATCACAGTGCGTTACACAGTGAATAATAAACAGATCACACTGTTAAACAGTGAATAATAATCAGATCACAGTGTTTGACACAGTGAATAATAAACAGATCACAGTGTGTTACAAAGTGAATAATAAACAGATCACATTGTGTTACACGGTGAATAATAAACAGATCACAGTGTGTTACAGAGTGAGTAATAAACTGATCACAATGTGTTACACGGTGAATAATAAACAGATCACAGTGTGTTACAAAGTGAATAATAAACAGATCACGGTGTGTTACACAGTGAATAATAAACTGATCACAGTGTGTTACAGAGTGAATAATAAACCAATCACTGTGTGTTACACAGCGACTAATAGACAGATCACAGGATGTTACAGAGTGAATAGCACACCGATCACAGTGTGTTACAGAGTGAATAATAAACACATCACAGTGTGCGACACAGTGAATAATAAACAGATCACAGTGTGTTACGGAGTGAATAATAAACAGATTACAGTGTGTTACGGAGTGAAGAATAAACAGATTACAGTGTGTTACACAGTGAATAATAAACAGATCACAGTGTGTTAAACAGTGAATAATAAACAGATCACAGTGTGTTACGCAGTGAATAATAAACAGATCACAGTGTGTTAAACAGTGAATAATAAACAGATCACAGTGTGTTACGCAGTGAATAATAAACAGATCACAGTGTGTTACACGGTGAATAAAAAACAGATCACAATGTATTACGCAGTGAATACTAAACAAATCACAGTGTGTTACACGGTGAATTAGAAATAGATCACCGTCTGTTGCACAGTGAGTAATAAACAGATCAAACTGTGTTACACAGTCAATAATAAACAGATCACAGTGTGTTACACAGTGAATAATAAACAGATCACAATGTGTTACACACTGAATAATAAACAGATCACAGAGTGTTATGCAGTGAATAATAAATATCACATTGTTTTACGCAGTGAATAATAATCATATCACATTGTTTTACGCAGTGAATAACAAACAAATCACAGTGTGTTACACAGTGAATAATAAACAGATCACAGTGTGTTACAAAGTGAATAATAAACAGATCGCAGTGTGTTACACAGTGAATAATAAACAGATCACACTGTGTTACACAGTGAATAATAAACAGATCACACTGTTAAACAGTGAACAATAATCAGATCACAGTGTTTTACTAGTTGAATAATAAACAGATCACTGTGTGTTACACGCTGAATAATAAACAGATCACTGTGTGTTACACGGTGAATAATAAACAGATCACAGTGTGTTACAAAGTGAATAATAAACAGATCGCAGTGTGTTACACAGTGAATAATAAACAGATCACACTGTGTTACACAGTGAATAATAAACAGATCACACTGTTAAACAGTGAACAATAATCAGATCACAGTGTTTTACAAGTTGAATAATAAACAGATCACAGTGTGTTACACAGTGAATAATAAACAGATCACAGTGTGTTACACAGTGAATAATAAACAGATCACAGTGTGTTACACAGTGAATAATAAACAGATCACAGTGTGTTACACAGTGAATAAT
Source organism: Mustelus asterias (assembly GCF_964213995.1). Lineage (NCBI taxonomy): Eukaryota > Metazoa > Chordata > Chondrichthyes > Carcharhiniformes > Triakidae > Mustelus > Mustelus asterias. The sequence continues at coordinate 74,906,006 of NC_135803.1, read as the reverse complement.
AAACAGATCAGTCTGTTACACAGTGAATAAAAAAACAATCACAGTGTGTTACGCAGTGAATACTAAACAAATCACAGTGTGTTACACAGTGAATAATTAACAGATCTCAGTGTTACGCAGCGAATAATAAACAGATCATATTGTGTTACCCGGTGAATAATAAACAGATCACTGTGTGTTACACGGTGAATAATAAACAGATCACTGTGTGTTACACGCTGAATAATAAACAGATCACTGTGTGTTACACGGTGAATAATAAACAGATCACAGTGTGTTACAAAGTGAATAATAAACAGATCGCAGTGTGTTACACAGTGAATAATAAACAGATCACACTGTGTTACACAGTGAATAATAAACAGATCACACTGTTAAACAGTGAACAATAATCAGATCACAGTGTTTTACTAGTTGAATAATAAACAGATCACAGTGTGTTACAAAGTGAATAATAAACAGATCACAGTGTGTTACACAGTGAATAATAAACAGATCACAGTGCGTTACACAGTGAATAATAAATAGATCACACCGTTAAACAGTGAATAATAATCAGATCACAGTGTTTGACACAGTGAATAATAAACAGATCACAGTGTGTTACACAGTGAGTAATAAAGTGATCACAATGTGTTACACGGTGAATAATAAACAGATCACAGTGTGTTACAAAGTGAATAATAAACAGATCACATTGTGTTACACGGTGAATAATAAACAGATCACAGTGTGTTACAAAGTGAATAATAAACAGATCACGGTGTGTTACACAGTGAATAACAAACAGATCACAATGTGTTACACAACGAATAATAAACAGTTCACACTGTTAAACAGTGAATAAGAATCAGATCACAGTGTGTTGCACAGTGAATAATAAACAGATCACAGTGTGTTACACTGTGAATAATAAACAGATCACAGTGTGTTACACTGTGAATAATAAACAGATCACAGTGTGTTAAACAGTGAATACTAAACAAATCACAGTGTGTTACACGGTTAATAATAAATAGATCACCGTCTGTTGCACAGTGAGTAATCAAAAGATCAAACTGTGTTACACTGTCAATAATAAACAGATCACAGTGTGTTACACAGTGAATAATAAACAGATCACAGTGTGGTAGGCAGTGAATAATAAACAGATCACAGTGTGTTACGCAGTGAATAATAAACAGATCACACTGTTAAACAGTGAATAATAATCAGATCACATTGTTTTACACAGTGAATAATAAACAGATCACAGTGTGTTACACAGTGAATAATAAACAGATCACAATGTGTTACACAGTGAATAAAAAACAGATCACAGTGTGTTACACAGTGAATAATAAACAGATCACAATGTGTTACACAGTGAATAAAAAACAGATCACAGTGTGTTATGCAGTGAATAAGAAACAGATCACACTGTTAAACAGTGAATAATAATCAGATCAAATTTTTTTTCCACAGTGAATAGTAAACAAATCACAGTGTGTTACACAGTGAATAATAAACAGATCACAGTGTGTTACACAGTGAATAATAAACAGATCACACTGTTAAACAGTGAATAATAATCAGATCACAGTGTTTTACACGGTGAATAATAAACAGATCACAGTGTGTTACACAGTGAATAATAAACAGATCACAATGTGTTACACGGTGAATAATAAACAGATCACAATGTGTTATACGGTGAATAATAAACAGATCACACTGTTAAACAGTGAATAATAATCAGATCACAGTGTTTTACACAGTGAATAATAAGAACATAAGAACATAAGAAATAGGAGCAGGAGTAGGCCATCTAGCCCCTCGAGCCTGCCCCGCCATTCAATAAGATCATGGCTGATCTGACATGGATCAGTACCACTTACCCGCCTGATCCCCATAACCCTTAATTCCCTTACCGATCAGGAATCCATCCATCCGCGCTTTAAACATATTCAGCGAGGTAGCCTCCACCACCTCAGTGGGCAGAGAATTCCAGAGATTCACCACCCTCTGGGAGAAGAAGTTCCTCCTCAACTCTGTCTTAAACCGACCCCCCTTTATTTTGAGGCTGTGTCCTCTAGTTTTAACTTCCTTACTAAGTGGAAAGAATCTCTCCGCCTCCACCCTATCCAGTCCCCGCTGGATTATTATAATAATAAATTTATTATAATAATAAACAGATCACAGTGTGTTACACAGTGAATAACAAACAGATCACAACGTGTTACACAGTGAATAATAAACAGATCACACTGTTAAACAGTGAATAAGAATCAGATCACAGTGTGTTGCACAGTGAATAATAAACAGATCACAGTGTGTTACACTGTGAATAATAAACAGATCACAGTGTGTTACAGTGAATAATAAACAGATCACACTGTGTTAAACAGTGAATAATAAACAGATCACAGTGTGTTACACAGTGAATAATAAACAGATCACAGTGTGTTGCACACTGAATCATGAACAGTTCACAGTGTGTTACAGAGTGAATAATAAACCAATCACTGTGTGTTACACAGCGACTAATAGACAGATCACAGGATGTTACAGAGTGAATAGCACACCGATCACAGTGTGTTACAGAGTGAATAATAAACACATCACAGTGTGCGACACAGTGAATAATAAACAGATCACAGTGTGTTACGGAGTGAATAATAAACAGATTACAGTGTGTTACGGAGTGAAGAATAAACAGATTACAGTGTGTTACACAGTGAATAATAAACAGATCACAGTGTGTTAAACAGTGAATAATAAACAGATCACAGTGTGTTACACGGTGAATAAAAAACAGATCACAATGTATTACGCAGTGAATACTAAACAAATCACAGTGTGTTACACGGTGAATTAGAAATAGATCACCGTCTGTTGCACAGTGAGTAATAAACAGATCAAACTGTGTTACACAGTCAATAATAAACAGATCACAGTGTGTTACACAGTGAATAATAAACAGATCACAATGTGTTACACACTGAATAATAAACAGATCACAGAGTGTTATGCAGTGAATAATAAACATCACACTGTTAAACAGTGAATAATAATCATATCACATTGTTTTACGCAGTGAATAACAAACAAATCACAGTGTGTTACACAGTGAATAATAAACAGATCACAGTGTGTTACAAAGTGAATAATAAACAGATCGCAGTGTGTTACACAGTGAATAATAAACAGATCACACTGTGTTACACAGTGAATAATAAACAGATCACACTGTTAAACAGTGAACAATAATCAGATCACAGTGTTTTACTAGTTGAATAATAAACAGATCACTGTGTGTGACACGCTGAATAATAAACAGATCACTGTGTGTGACACGGTGAATAATAAACAGATCACAGTGTGTTACAAAGTGAATAATAAACAGATCGCAGTGTGTTACACAGTGAATAATAAACAGATCACACTGTGTTACACAGTGAATAATAAACAGATCACACTGTTAAACAGTGAACAATAATCAGATCACAGTGTTTTACAAGTTGAATAATAAACAGATCACAGTGTGTTACAAAGTGAATAATAAACAGATCACAGTGTGTTACACAGTGAATAATAAACAGATCACAGTGCGTTACACAGTGAATAATAAACAGATCACACTGTTAAACAGTGAATAATAATCAGATCACAGTGTTTGACACAGTGAATAATAAACAGATCACAGTGTGTTACAAAGTGAATAATAAACAGATCACATTGTGTTACACGGTGAATAATAAACAGATCACAGTGTGTTACAGAGTGAGTAATAAACTGATCACAATGTGTTACACGGTGAATAATAAACAGATCACAGTGTGTTACAAAGTGAATAATAAACAGATCACGGTGTGTTACACAGTGAATAATAAACTGATCACAGTGTGTTACAGAGTGAATAATAAACCAATCACTGTGTGTTACACAGCGACTAATAGACAGATCACAGGATGTTACAGAGTGAATAGCACACCGATCACAGTGTGTTACAGAGTGAATAATAAACACATCACAGTGTGCGACACAGTGAATAATAAACAGATCACAGTGTGTTAAACAGTGAATAATAAACAGATCACAGTGTGTTACACGGTGAATAAAAAACAGATCACAATGTATTACGCAGTGAATACTAAACAAATCACAGTGTGTTACACGGTGAATTAGAAATAGATCACCGTCTGTTGCACAGTGAGTAATAAACAGATCAAACTGTGTTACACAGTCAATAATAAACAGATCACAGTGTGTTACACAGTGAATAATAAACAGATCACAATGTGTTACACACTGAATAATAAACAGATCACAGAGTGTTATGCAGTGAATAATAAACATCACACTGTTAAACAGTGAATAATAATCATATCACATTGTTTTACGCAGTGAATAACAAACAAATCACAGTGTGTTACACAGTGAATAATAAACAGATCACAGTGTGTTACAAAGTGAATAATAAACAGATCGCAGTGTGTTACACAGTGAATAATAAACAGATCACACTGTGTTACACAGTGAATAATAAACAGATCACACTGTTAAACAGTGAACAATAATCAGATCACAGTGTTTTACGAGTTGAATAATAAACAGATCACTGTGTGTTACACGCTGAATAATAAACAGATCACTGTGTGTTACACGGTGAATAATAAACAGATCACAGTGTGTTACAAAGTGAATAATAAACAGATCGCAGTGTGTTACACAGTGAATAATAAACAGATCACACTGTGTTACACAGTGAATAATAAACAGATCACACTGTTAAACAGTGAACAATAATCAGATCACAGTGTTTTACAAGTTGAATAATAAACAGATCACAGTGTGTTACAAAGTGAATAATAAACAGATCACAGTGTGTTACACAGTGAATAATAAACAGATCGCAGTGCGTTACACAGTGAATAATAAACAGATCACACTGTTAAACAGTGAATAATAATCAGATCACACTGTTTGACACAGTGAATAATAAACAGATCACAGTGTGTTACAAAGTGAATAATAAACAGATCACATTGTGTTACACGGTGAATAATAAACAGATCACAGTGTGTTACAGAGTGAGTAATAAACTGATCACAATGTGTTACACGGTGAATAATAAACAGATCACAGTGTGTTACAAAGTGAATAATAAACAGATCACGGTGTGTTACACAGTGAATAACAAACAGATCACAATGTGTTACACAATGAATAATAAACAGATCACACTGTTAAAAAGTGAATAAGAATCAGATCACAGTGTGTTGCACAGTGAATAATAAACAGATCACAGTGTGTTACACTGTGAATAATAAACAGATCACAGTGTGTTACACTGTGAATAATAAACAGATCACAGTGTGTTAAACAGTGAATAATAAACAGATCACAGTGTGTTACAGAGTGAATAAGAAACACATCACAGTGTGCTACACAGTGAATAATAAACAGATCACAGTGTGTTACACAGTGAATAAAAAACAGATCACAATGTATTACGCAGCGAATACTAAACAAATCACAGTGTGTTACACGGTTAATAATAAATAGATCACCGTCTGTTGCACAGTGAGTAATAAACAGATCACAGTGTTTGACACAGTGAAAAATAAACAGATCACAGTGTGTTACACAGTGAATAATAAACTGATCACAATGTGTTACACGGTGAATAATAAACAGATCACAGTGTGTCACAAAGTGAATAATAAACAGATCACATTGTGTTACACGGTGAATAATAAACAGATCACAGTGTGTTACACAGTGAATAATAAACAGATCACACTGTTCAACAGTGAATAATAAACAGATCACAGTGTGTTACACAGTGAATAATAAACAGATCAGAGTGTGATACACGGTGAATAATAAACAGATCACAGTGTGTTATGCAGTGAATAATAAACACCACACTGTTAAACAGCGAATAATGAACAGATCACAGTGTGTTACAGCATGAATAATAAACAGATCACTGTCTGTTACACTGAATAGTAAACAGATCACAGTATGTTACACAGTGAATAATAAACAGATCACAGTGTGTTACACAGTGAATAATAAACAGATCAGTCTGTTACACAGTGAATAAAAAAACAATCACAGTGTGTTACGCAGTGAATACTAAACAAATCACAGTGTGTTACACAGTGAATAATTAACAGATCTCAGTGTTACGCAGCGAATAATAAACAGATCATATTGTGTTACCCGGTGAATAATAAACAGATCACTGTGTGTTACACGGTGAATAATAAACAGATCACTGTGTGTTACACGCTGAATAATAAACAGATCACTGTGTGTTACACGGTGAATAATAAACAGATCACAGTGTGTTACAAAGTGAATAATAAACAGATCGCAGTGTGTTACACAGTGAATAATAAACAGATCACACTGTGTTACACAGTGAATAATAAACAGATCACACTGTTAAACAGTGAACAATAATCAGATCACAGTGTTTTACTAGTTGAATAATAAACAGATCACAGTGTGTTACAAAGTGAATAATAAACAGATCACAGTGTGTTACACAGTGAATAATAAACAGATCACAGTGCGTTACACAGTGAATAATAAATAGATCACACCGTTAAACAGTGAATAATAATCAGATCACAGTGTTTGACACAGTGAATAATAAACAGATCACAGTGTGTTACACAGTGAGTAATAAAGTGATCACAATGTGTTACACGGTGAATAATAAACAGATCACAGTGTGTTACAAAGTGAATAATAAACAGATCACATTGTGTTACACGGTGAATAATAAACAGATCACAGTGTGTTACAAAGTGAATAATAAACAGATCACGGTGTGTTACACAGTGAATAACAAACAGATCACAATGTGTTACACAACGAATAATAAACAGTTCACACTGTTAAACAGTGAATAAGAATCAGATCACAGTGTGTTGCACAGTGAATAATAAACAGATCACAGTGTGTTACACTGTGAATAATAAACAGATCACAGTGTGTTACACTGTGAATAATAAACAGATCACAGTGTGTTAAACAGTGAATACTAAACAAATCACAGTGTGTTACACGGTTAATAATAAATAGATCACCGTCTGTTGCACAGTGAGTAATCAAAAGATCAAACTGTGTTACACTGTCAATAATAAACAGATCACAGTGTGTTACACAGTGAATAATAAACAGATCACAGTGTGGTAGGCAGTGAATAATAAACAGATCACAGTGTGTTACGCAGTGAATAATAAACAGATCACACTGTTAAACAGTGAATAATAATCAGATCACATTGTTTTACACAGTGAATAATAAACAGATCACAGTGTGTTACACAGTGAATAATAAACAGATCACAATGTGTTACACAGTGAATAAAAAACAGATCACAGTGTGTTACACAGTGAATAATAAACAGATCACAATGTGTTACACAGTGAATAAAAAACAGATCACAGTGTGTTATGCAGTGAATAAGAAACAGATCACACTGTTAAACAGTGAATAATAATCAGATCAAATTTTTTTTCCACAGTGAATAGTAAACAAATCACAGTGTGTTACACAGTGAATAATAAACAGATCACAGTGTGTTACACAGTGAATAATAAACAGATCACACTGTTAAACAGTGAATAATAATCAGATCACAGTGTTTTACACGGTGAATAATAAACAGATCACAGTGTGTTACACAGTGAATAATAAACAGATCACAATGTGTTACACGGTGAATAATAAACAGATCACAATGTGTTATACGGTGAATAATAAACAGATCACACTGTTAAACAGTGAATAATAATCAGATCACAGTGTTTTACACAGTGAATAATAAGAACATAAGAACATAAGAAATAGGAGCAGGAGTAGGCCATCTAGCCCCTCGAGCCTGCCCCGCCATTCAATAAGATCATGGCTGATCTGACATGGATCAGTACCACTTACCCGCCTGATCCCCATAACCCTTAATTCCCTTACCGATCAGGAATCCATCCATCCGCGCTTTAAACATATTCAGCGAGGTAGCCTCCACCACCTCAGTGGGCAGAGAATTCCAGAGATTCACCACCCTCTGGGAGAAGAAGTTCCTCCTCAACTCTGTCTTAAACCGACCCCCCTTTATTTTGAGGCTGTGTCCTCTAGTTTTAACTTCCTTACTAAGTGGAAAGAATCTCTCCGCCTCCACCCTATCCAGTCCCCGCTGGATTATTATAATAATAAATTTATTATAATAATAAACAGATCACAGTGTGTTACACAGTGAATAACAAACAGATCACAACGTGTTACACAGTGAATAATAAACAGATCACACTGTTAAACAGTGAATAAGAATCAGATCACAGTGTGTTGCACAGTGAATAATAAACAGATCACAGTGTGTTACACTGTGAATAATAAACAGATCACAGTGTGTTACAGTGAATAATAAACAGATCACACTGTGTTAAACAGTGAATAATAAACAGATCACAGTGTGTTACACAGTGAATAATAAACAGATCACAGTGTGTTGCACACTGAATCATGAACAGTTCACAGTGTGTTACAGAGTGAATAATAAACCAATCACTGTGTGTTACACAGCGACTAATAGACAGATCACAGGATGTTACAGAGTGAATAGCACACCGATCACAGTGTGTTACAGAGTGAATAATAAACACATCACAGTGTGCGACACAGTGAATAATAAACAGATCACAGTGTGTTACGGAGTGAATAATAAACAGATTACAGTGTGTTACGGAGTGAAGAATAAACAGATTACAGTGTGTTACACAGTGAATAATAAACAGATCACAGTGTGTTAAACAGTGAATAATAAACAGATCACAGTGTGTTACACGGTGAATAAAAAACAGATCACAATGTATTACGCAGTGAATACTAAACAAATCACAGTGTGTTACACGGTGAATTAGAAATAGATCACCGTCTGTTGCACAGTGAGTAATAAACAGATCAAACTGTGTTACACAGTCAATAATAAACAGATCACAGTGTGTTACACAGTGAATAATAAACAGATCACAATGTGTTACACACTGAATAATAAACAGATCACAGAGTGTTATGCAGTGAATAATAAACATCACACTGTTAAACAGTGAATAATAATCATATCACATTGTTTTACGCAGTGAATAACAAACAAATCACAGTGTGTTACACAGTGAATAATAAACAGATCACAGTGTGTTACAAAGTGAATAATAAACAGATCGCAGTGTGTTACACAGTGAATAATAAACAGATCACACTGTGTTACACAGTGAATAATAAACAGATCACACTGTTAAACAGTGAACAATAATCAGATCACAGTGTTTTACTAGTTGAATAATAAACAGATCACTGTGTGTGACACGCTGAATAATAAACAGATCACTGTGTGTGACACGGTGAATAATAAACAGATCACAGTGTGTTACAAAGTGAATAATAAACAGATCGCAGTGTGTTACACAGTGAATAATAAACAGATCACACTGTGTTACACAGTGAATAATAAACAGATCACACTGTTAAACAGTGAACAATAATCAGATCACAGTGTTTTACAAGTTGAATAATAAACAGATCACAGTGTGTTACAAAGTGAATAATAAACAGATCACAGTGTGTTACACAGTGAATAATAAACAGATCACAGTGCGTTACACAGTGAATAATAAACAGATCACACTGTTAAACAGTGAATAATAATCAGATCACAGTGTTTGACACAGTGAATAATAAACAGATCACAGTGTGTTACAAAGTGAATAATAAACAGATCACATTGTGTTACACGGTGAATAATAAACAGATCACAGTGTGTTACAGAGTGAGTAATAAACTGATCACAATGTGTTACACGGTGAATAATAAACAGATCACAGTGTGTTACAAAGTGAATAATAAACAGATCACGGTGTGTTACACAGTGAATAATAAACTGATCACAGTGTGTTACAGAGTGAATAATAAACCAATCACTGTGTGTTACACAGCGACTAATAGACAGATCACAGGATGTTACAGAGTGAATAGCACACCGATCACAGTGTGTTACAGAGTGAATAATAAACACATCACAGTGTGCGACACAGTGAATAATAAACAGATCACAGTGTGTTAAACAGTGAATAATAAACAGATCACAGTGTGTTACACGGTGAATAAAAAACAGATCACAATGTATTACGCAGTGAATACTAAACAAATCACAGTGTGTTACACGGTGAATTAGAAATAGATCACCGTCTGTTGCACAGTGAGTAATAAACAGATCAAACTGTGTTACACAGTCAATAATAAACAGATCACAGTGTGTTACACAGTGAATAATAAACAGATCACAATGTGTTACACACTGAATAATAAACAGATCACAGAGTGTTATGCAGTGAATAATAAACATCACACTGTTAAACAGTGAATAATAATCATATCACATTGTTTTACGCAGTGAATAACAAACAAATCACAGTGTGTTACACAGTGAATAATAAACAGATCACAGTGTGTTACAAAGTGAATAATAAACAGATCGCAGTGTGTTACACAGTGAATAATAAACAGATCACACTGTGTTACACAGTGAATAATAAACAGATCACACTGTTAAACAGTGAACAATAATCAGATCACAGTGTTTTACGAGTTGAATAATAAACAGATCACTGTGTGTTACACGCTGAATAATAAACAGATCACTGTGTGTTACACGGTGAATAATAAACAGATCACAGTGTGTTACAAAGTGAATAATAAACAGATCGCAGTGTGTTACACAGTGAATAATAAACAGATCACACTGTGTTACACAGTGAATAATAAACAGATCACACTGTTAAACAGTGAACAATAATCAGATCACAGTGTTTTACAAGTTGAATAATAAACAGATCACAGTGTGTTACAAAGTGAATAATAAACAGATCACAGTGTGTTACACAGTGAATAATAAACAGATCGCAGTGCGTTACACAGTGAATAATAAACAGATCACACTGTTAAACAGTGAATAATAATCAGATCACACTGTTTGACACAGTGAATAATAAACAGATCACAGTGTGTTACAAAGTGAATAATAAACAGATCACATTGTGTTACACGGTGAATAATAAACAGATCACAGTGTGTTACAGAGTGAGTAATAAACTGATCACAATGTGTTACACGGTGAATAATAAACAGATCACAGTGTGTTACAAAGTGAATAATAAACAGATCACGGTGTGTTACACAGTGAATAACAAACAGATCACAATGTGTTACACAATGAATAATAAACAGATCACACTGTTAAAAAGTGAATAAGAATCAGATCACAGTGTGTTGCACAGTGAATAATAAACAGATCACAGTGTGTTACACTGTGAATAATAAACAGATCACAGTGTGTTACACTGTGAATAATAAACAGATCACAGTGTGTTAAACAGTGAATAATAAACAGATCACAGTGTGTTACAGAGTGAATAAGAAACACATCACAGTGTGCTACACAGTGAATAATAAACAGATCACAGTGTGTTACACAGTGAATAAAAAACAGATCACAATGTATTACGCAGCGAATACTAAACAAATCACAGTGTGTTACACGGTTAATAATAAATAGATCACCGTCTGTTGCACAGTGAGTAATAAACAGATCACAGTGTTTGACACAGTGAAAAATAAACAGATCACAGTGTGTTACACAGTGAATAATAAACTGATCACAATGTGTTACACGGTGAATAATAAACAGATCACAGTGTGTCACAAAGTGAATAATAAACAGATCACATTGTGTTACACGGTGAATAATAAACAGATCACAGTGTGTTACACAGTGAATAATAAACAGATCACACTGTTCAACAGTGAATAATAAACAGATCACAGTGTGTTACACAGTGAATAATAAACAGATCAGAGTGTGATACACGGTGAATAATAAACAGATCACAGTGTGTTATGCAGTGAATAATAAACACCACACTGTTAAACAGCGAATAATAAACAGATCACAGTGTGTTACAGCATGAATAATAAACAGATCACTGTCTGTTACACTGAATAGTAAACAGATCACAGTATGTTACACAGTGAATAATAAACAGATCACAGTGTGTTACATAGCGAATAATAAACAGATCACAGTGTGTTACAGCATGAATAATAAACAGATCACAGTGTGTTACGCAGCGAATAATAAACAGATCACAGTGTGTTGCACAGTGAGTAATAATCAGATCACAGTCTGTTACCCAGTGAATAATAAACAGATCAGATTGTGTTACAGTGTGAATAAGAAACAGATCACAGTGAGTTACAGAGTGAATAATAAACAGATCACAGTCTTTTACACAATGCATAATAAACTGATCACAGTGTGTCACACAGTGAATAATAAACAGATCACAGTGTGTTACACAGTGAATAATAAACAGATCACGGTGTGTTACACAGTGAATAATAAACAGATCACAGTGTGTTACGCAGTGAATAATAAACAGATCACAGTGTGTTACACAGTGAATAATAAACAGATCAGAGTGTGTTACACAGTGAATAATAAACAGATCACAGTGTGTTACACAGTGAATAATAAACAGATCAGAGTGTGTTACACAGTGAATAATAAACAGATCAGAGTGTGTTACACAGTGAATCATAAACAGATCACAGCACGTTACATAGCGAAAAATAAACAGATCACAGAGTGTTACATAGCGAATAATAAACAGATCACAGTGTGTTACAGCATGAATAATAAACAGATCACTGTCTGCTACACTGAATAATAAACAGATCAGTGTTTTACACTGAATAATAAATAGATCACAGTGTTTAACACTGTGAATAATGAACAGATCACAGTGTTACACAGTGAATAACAAACATATCAAAATGTGTTACACAGTGGAGAATAAACAGTTTACAGTGTGTTATGCAGCGAATAAAAAAAAATCACAGTGTGTTACACAGTGAATAATAAAAATGGAAACAGCCTTTAAAAACAATGCATAATAAACGGATCACAGTGTGTTACACAGTGAATTTTAAACAGATCACAGTGTGTTACACAGTGAATAATAAACAGATCAAAGTGCGTTACACTGAATAATAAATAGGTCACAGTGTGTAACACTGTGAATAATAAACAGATCACAGTATGTTACACTGAATAATAAACAGATCACTGTGTGTTACAGGATGAATAATAAATAAAACACCGTGTGTTACAGAGTGAATAATAAACTGATCACAGTGTGTTACGCAGCGAATAATAAACAGATCATAGTGTGTTGCACACTGAGTAATAATCAGATCACAGTCTGTTACATGGTGAATAATGAACAGATCAGATTGTGTTACAGTGTGAATAATGAACAGATCACAGTGTGTTATAGAGGGAATAATAAACAGATCACAGTCTGTTAGACAGTGAATAATAAACAGATCAGATTGTGTTACAGTGTCAATAATAAACAGACCACAGTGTACTACACAGTGAATAATAAACAGAACACAGTGTGTTACACAGTGAATAATAAACAGATCAGATTGTGTTACAGTGTCAATAATAAACAGACCACAGTGTACTACACAGTGAATAATAAACAGAACACAGTGTGTTACACAGTGAATAATAAACAGATCAGAGTGTGTGACACAGTGAATAATAAACAGATCAGAGTGTGTTACACAGTGAATAATAAACAGATCACAGTGTGTTACACAGTGAATAATAAACAGATCAGAGTGTGTTACACAGTGAATAATAAACAGATCAGAGTGTGTTACACAGTGAATAATAAACAGATCACAGTGTGTCACACAGTGAATAATAAACAGATCACAGTGTGTCACACAGTGAATAATAAACAGATCACAGTGTGTTCCACAGTGAATAATAAACAGATCACAGTGTGTCACACAGTGAATAATAAACAGATCACAGTGTGTCACACAGTGAATAATAAACAGATCACAGTGTGTTACACAGTGAATAATAAACAGATCAGAGTGTGTTACACAGTGAATAATAAACAGATCAGAGCGTGTTACACAGTGAATAATAAACAGATCACAGTGTGTTACACAGTGAATAATAAACAGATCAGAGTGTGTTACACAGTGAATAATAAACAGATCAGAGTGTGTTACACAGTGAATCATAAACAGATCACAGTACGTTACATAGCGAATAATAAACAGATCACAGTGTGTTACATAGCGAATAATAAACAGATCACAGTGTGTTACACAGTGAATAATAAACAGATCACAGTGCGTTACACAGTGAATAATAACAGATCACAGTGTGTTACACTGAAGACTAAACATATCACAGATTATAACACAGTGAATAATGAACAGATCACAGTGTGTAACACAGTGAATAATGAACAGATCACAGTGTGTAACACAGTGAATAATGAACAGATCAAAGTGTTACACAGTGAATAAGAAACATATAATATTGTGTTACAGAGTGTATAATAAACAGATCACAGTGTGTTACACTGTGAATAATGAGCAGGTCACAGTGTGTTAAGGAATAAATAATAAACATATACTGTTGTGTTACAGAGTGAATAATAAACAGATCAGAGTGTGTTACACAGCGACTAATAAACAGATCATAGTGTGTTAAAGAGCGAATAATAAACAGATCATAGTGGGTTACAGAGCGAATAATAAACAGATCACAGTGTGTTACAGCATGAATAATAAACAGATCACTGTCTGTTACACTGAATAATAAACAGATCACAGTATGTTACACAGTGAATAATAAACAGATCACAGTGTGTTACATAGCGAATAATAAACAGATCACAGTGTGTTACAGCATGAATAATAAACAGATCACTGTCTGTTACACTGAATAATAAACAGATCAGTGTTTTACACTGAATAATAAATAGATCACAGTGTTTAACACTGTGAATAATAAACAGATCACAGTGTGTTACAGGGTGAATAATAAACAAAACATTGTGTGTTACACAGTGAAAACGAAAATCAGACCACAATGTGTTACACAATGCATAGCAAACTGTTCACAGTGTCTTACATATTGAATAATAAACGGATCACAGTGTGTTACACTAAATAATAAACAGATCACAGTGTGTTCAACAGTGAATAATAAACGGATCACAGTGTGTTACACAGAATACTAAACAGATCACAGTGTTAAACTCAATGAATAATAAACAGTTCACAGTGTGTTGCAAATGAATAATAAACAGATCACAGTGTGTTACATAGCAAATAAATTAACAGATCACAGTGTGTTACACAGTGAATAATAAACAGATCACAGTGTGTTACACAGTGAATAATAACAGATCACAGTGTGTTACACTGAAGACTAAACATATCACAGATTATAACACAGTGAATAATGAACAGATCACAGTGTGTAACACACTGAATAATGAACAGATCACAGTGTGTAACACAGTGAATAATGAACAGATCACAGTGTTCCACAGTGAATAAGAAACATATATTATTGTGTTACAGAGTGTATAATAAACAGATCACAGTGTGTTACACTGTGAATAATGAGCAGGTCACAGTGTGTTAAGGAATAAATAATAAACATATACTGTTGTGTTACAGAGTGAATAATAAACAGATCATAGTGTGTTGCACAGTGAATAATAAACAGATCATAGTCTGTTACACATTCAATAATAAACAGGTCATTGTGCATTAAACAGTGAATAATAAACAGATCACAGTGTGTTACATAGCGAATAATAAACAGATCACAGTGTGTTACATAGCGAAAAATAAACAGATCACAGTGTGTTACAGCATGAATAATAAACAGATCACAGTGTGTTACACAGTGAATAATAAACAGGTCATTGTGCATGACACAGTGAATAATAAACAGATCACAGTGTGTTACACAGTGAATAATAAACAGATCACAGTGTGTTACACAGTGAATAATAAACAGATCACAGTGTGTTAAACAGTGAATAATAAACAGATCAGAGTGTGTTACACAGTGAATAATAAACAGATCAGAGTGTGTTACACAGTGAATAATAAACAGGTCAGAGTGTGTTACACAGTGAATAATAAACAGATCAGAGTGTGTTACACAGTGAATAATAAACAGATCAGAGTGTGTTACACAGTGAATAATAAACAGATCACAGTGTGTTACACAGTGAATAATAAACAGATCACAGTGTGTTAAACAGTGAATAATAAACTGATCACAGTGTGTTACACAGTGAATAATAAACAGATCAGAGTGTGTTACACAGTGAATAATAAACAGATCAGAGCGTGTTACACAGTGAATAATAAACAGATCAGAGTGTGTTACACAGTGAATAATAAACAGATCACAGTGTGTTACACAGTGAATAATAAACAGATCACAGTGTGTTACACAGTGAATAATAAACAGATCACAGTGTGTTAAACAGTGAATAATAAACAGATCACTGTGTGTTACACAGTGAATAATAAACAGATCAGAGTGTGTTACACAGTGAATAATAAACAGATCAGAGTGTTACACAGTGAATAATAAACAGATCAGAGTGTGTTACACAGTGAATAATAAACAGATCAGAGTGTGTTACACAGTGAATAATAAACAGATCAGAGTGTGTTACACAGTGAATAATAAACAGATCACACTGTTAAACAGTGAATAATAAACAGATCAGAGTGTGTTACACAGTGAATAATAAACAGATCAGAGTGTGTTACACAGTGAATAATAAACAGATCAGAGTGTGTTTCACAGTGAATAATAAACAGATCAGAGTGTGTTACACAGTGAATCATAAACAGATCACAGTACATTACATAGCGAATAATAAACAGATCACAGTGTGTTACATAGCTAATAATAAACAGATCACAGTGTGTTACAGCATGAATAATAAACAGATCACTGTCTGTTACACTGAATAATAAACAGATCACAGTATGTTACACAGTGCATAATAAACAGATCACAGTGTGTTACATAGCGAATAATAAACAGATCACAGTGTGTTACAGCATGAATAATAAACAGATCACTGTCTGTTACATTGAATAATAAACAGATCAGTGTTTTACACCGAATAATAAATAGATCACAGTGTTTAACACTGTGAATAATAAACAGATCACAGTGTGTTACAGGGTGAATAATAAACAAAACATTGTGTGTTGCACAGTGAATAATAAACAGATCACAGTGTGTTACGCAGCGAATAATAAACAGATCACAGTGTGTTGCACAGTGAGTAATAATCAGATCACAGTCTGTTACCCAGTGAATAATAAACAGATCAGATTGTGTTACAGTGTGAATAAGAAACAGATCACAGTGAGTTACAGAGTGAATAATAAACAGATCACAGTGTGTTACAGAGTGAATAATAAACAGATCACAGTCTTTTACACAATGCATAATAAACTGATCACAGTGTGTCACACAGTGAATAATAAACAGATCACAGTGGGTTAAACAGTGAATAATAAACAGATCACTGTGTGTTACACAGTGAATAATAAACAGATCACAGTGTGTTACACTGTGAATAATAAACAGATCACAGTGTGTTACAGTGAATAATAAACAGATCACACTGTGTTAAACAGTGAATAATAAACAGATCACAGTGTGTTACACAGTGAATAATAAACAGATCACAGTGTGTTGCACACTGAATCATGAACAGTTCACAGTGTGTTACAGAGTGAATAATAAACCAATCACTGTGTGTTACACAGCGACTAATAGACAGATCACAGGATGTTACAGAGTGAATAGCACACCGATCACAGTGTGTTACAGAGTGAATAATAAACACATCACAGTGTGCGACACAGTGAATAATAAACAGATCACAGTGTGTTACGGAGTGAATAATAAACAGATTACAGTGTGTTACGGAGTGAAGAATAAACAGATTACAGTGTGTTACACAGTGAATAATAAACAGATCACAGTGTGTTACACGGTGAATAAAAAACAGATCACAATGTATTACGCAGTGAATACTAAACAAATCACAGTGTGTTACACGGTGAATTAGAAATAGATCACCGTCTGTTGCACAGTGAGTAATAAACAGATCAAACTGTGTTACACAGTCAATAATAAACAGATCACAGTGTGTTACACAGTGAATAATAAACAGATCACAATGTGTTACACACTGAATAATAAACAGATCACAGAGTGTTATGCAGTGAATAATAAACATCACACTGTTAAACAGTGAATAATAATCATATCACATTGTTTTACGCAGTGAATAACAAACAAATCACAGTGTGTTACACAGTGAATAATAAACAGATCACAGTGTGTTACAAAGTGAATAATAAACAGATCGCAGTGTGTTACACAGTGAATAATAAACAGATCACACTGTGTTACACAGTGAATAATAAACAGATCACACTGTTAAACAGTGAACAATAATCAGATCACAGTGTTTTACTAGTTGAATAATAAACAGATCACTGTGTGTTACACGCTGAATAATAAACAGATCACTGTGTGTTACACGGTGAATAATAAACAGATCACAGTGTGTTACAAAGTGAATAATAAACAGATCGCAGTGTGTTACACAGTGAATAATAAACAGATCACACTGTGTTACACAGTGAATAATAAACAGATCACACTGTTAAACAGTGAACAATAATCAGATCACAGTGTTTTACAAGTTGAATAATAAACAGATCACAGTGTGTTACAAAGTGAATAATAAACAGATCACAGTGTGTTACACAGTGAATAATAAACAGATCACAGTGCGTTACACAGTGAATAATAAACAGATCACACTGTTAAACAGTGAATAATAATCAGATCACAGTGTTTGACACAGTGAATAATAAACAGATCACAGTGTGTTACAAAGTGAATAATAAACAGATCACATTGTGTTACACGGTGAATAATAAACAGATCACAGTGTGTTACAGAGTGAGTAATAAACTGATCACAATGTGTTACACGGTGAATAATAAACAGATCACAGTGTGTTACAAAGTGAATAATAAACAGATCACGGTGTGTTACACAGTGAATAATAAACTGATCACAGTGTGTTACAGAGTGAATAATAAACCAATCACTGTGTGTTACACAGCGACTAATAGACAGATCACAGGATGTTACAGAGTGAATAGCACACCGATCACAGTGTGTTACAGAGTGAATAATAAACACATCACAGTGTGCGACACAGTGAATAATAAACAGATCACAGTGTGTTACGGAGTGAATAATAAACAGATTACAGTGTGTTACGGAGTGAAGAATAAACAGATTACAGTGTGTTACACAGTGAATAATAAACAGATCACAGTGTGTTAAACAGTGAATAATAAACAGATCACAGTGTGTTACACGGTGAATAAAAAACAGATCACAATGTATTACGCAGTGAATACTAAACAAATCACAGTGTGTTACACGGTGAATTAGAAATAGATCACCGTCTGTTGCACAGTGAGTAATAAACAGATCAAACTGTGTTACACAGTCAATAATAAACAGATCACAGTGTGTTACACAGTGAATAATAAACAGATCACAATGTGTTACACACTGAATAATAAACAGATCACAGAGTGTTATGCAGTGAATAATAAACATCACACTGTTAAACAGTGAATAATAATCATATCACATTGTTTTACGCAGTGAATAACAAACAAATCACAGTGTGTTACACAGTGAATAATAAACAGATCACAGTGTGTTACAAAGTGAATAATAAACAGATCGCAGTGTGTTACACAGTGAATAATAAACAGATCACACTGTGTTACACAGTGAATAATAAACAGATCACACTGTTAAACAGTGAACAATAATCAGATCACAGTGTTTTACGAGTTGAATAATAAACAGATCACTGTGTGTTACACGCTGAATAATAAACAGATCACTGTGTGTTACACGGTGAATAATAAACAGATCACAGTGTGTTACAAAGTGAATAATAAACAGATCGCAGTGTGTTACACAGTGAATAATAAACAGATCACACTGTGTTACACAGTGAATAATAAACAGATCACACTGTTAAACAGTGAACAATAATCAGATCACAGTGTTTTACAAGTTGAATAGTAAACAGATCACAGTGTGTTACAAAGTGAATAATAAACAGATCACAGTGTGTTCCACAGTGAATAATAAACAGATCGCAGTGCGTTACACAGTGAATAATAAACAGATCACACTGTTAAACAGTGAATAATAATCAGATCACACTGTTTGACACAGTGAATAATAAACAGATCACAGTGTGTTACAAAGTGAATAATAAACAGATCACATTGTGTTACACGGTGAATAATAAACAGATCACAGTGTGTTACAGAGTGAGTAATAAACTGATCACAATGTGTTACACGGTGAATAATAAACAGATCACAGTGTGTTACAAAGTGAATAATAAACAGATCACGGTGTGTTACACAGTGAATAACAAACAGATCACAATGTGTTACACAATGAATAATAAACAGATCACACTGTTAAAAAGAGAATAAGAATCAGATCACAGTGTGTTGCACAGTGAATAATAAACAGATCACAGTGTGTTACACTGTGAATAATAAACAGATCACAGTGTGTTACACTGTGAATAATAAACAGATCACAGTGTGTTAAACAGTGAATAATAAACAGATCACAGTGTGTTACAGAGTGAATAAGAAACACATCACAGTGTGCTACACAGTGAATAATAAACAGATCACAGTGTGTTACACAGTGAATAAAAAACAGATCACAATGTATTACGCAGCGAATACTAAACAAATCACAGTGTGTTACACGGTTAATAATAAATAGATCACCGTCTGTTGCACAGTGAGTAATAAACAGATCACAGTGTTTGACACAGTGAAAAATAAACAGATCACAGTGTGTTACACAGTGAATAATAAACTGATCACAATGTGTTACACGGTGAATAATAAACAGATCACAGTGTGTCACAAAGTGAATAATAAACAGATCACATTGTGTTACACGGTGAATAATAAACAGATCACAGTGTGTTACACAGTGAATAATAAACAGATCACACTGTTCAACAGTGAATAATAAACAGATCACAGTGTGTTACACAGTGAATAATAAACAGATCAGAGTGTGATACACGGTGAATAATAAACAGATCACAGTGTGTTATGCAGTGAATAATAAACACCACACTGTTAAACAGCGAATAATGAACAGATCACAGTGTGTTACAGCATGAATAATAAACAGATCACTGTCTGTTACACTGAATAGTAAACAGATCACAGTATGTTACACAGTGAATAATAAACAGATCACAGTGTGTTACATAGCGAATAATAAACAGATCACAGTGTGTTACAGCATGAATAATAAACAGATCACAGTGTGTTACGCAGCGAATAATAAACAGATCACAGTGTGTTACACTGTGAATAATAAACAGATCACAGTGTGTTACACTGTGAATAATAAACAGATCACAGTGTGTTAAACAGTGAATACTAAACAAATCACAGTGTGTTACACGGTTAATAATAAATAGATCACCGTCTGTTGCACAGTGAGTAATCAAAAGATCAAACTGTGTTACACTGTCAATAATAAACAGATCACAGTGTGTTACACAGTGAATAATAAACAGATCACAGTGTGGTAGGCAGTGAATAATAAACAGATCACAGTGTGTTACGCAGTGAATAATAAACAGATCACACTGTTAAACAGTGAATAATAATCAGATCACATTGTTTTACACAGTGAATAATAAACAGATCACAGTGTGTTACACAGTGAATAATAAACAGATCACAATGTGTTACACAGTGAATAAAAAACAGATCACAGTGTGTTATGCAGTGAATAAGAAACAGATCACACTGTTAAACAGTGAATAATAATCAGATCAAAATTTTTTTCCACAGTGAATAGTAAACAAATCACAGTGTGTTACACAGTGAATAATAAACAGATCACAGTGTGTTACACAGTGAATAATAAACAGATCACACTGTTAAACAGTGAATAATAATCAGATCACAGTGTTTTACACGGTGAATAATAAACAGATCACAGTGTGTTACACAGTGAATAATAAACAGATCACAATGTGTTACACGGTGAATAATAAACAGATCACAATGTGTTATACGGTGAATAATAAACAGATCACACTGTTAAACAGTGAATAATAATCAGATCACAGTGTTTTACACAGTGAATAATAAGAACATAAGAACATAAGAAATAGGAGCAGGAGTAGGCCATCTAGCCCCTCGAGCCTGCCCCGCCATTCAATAAGATCATGGCTGATCTGACATGGATCAGTACCACTTACCCGCCTGATCCCCATAACCCTTAATTCCCTTACCGATCAGGAATCCATCCATCCGCGCTTTAAACATATTCAGCGAGGTAGCCTCCACCACCTCAGTGGGCAGAGAATTCCAGAGATTCACCACCCTCTGGGAGAAGAAGTTCCTCCTCAACTCTGTCTTAAACCGACCCCCCTTTATTTTGAGGCTGTGTCCTCTAGTTTTAACCTCCTTACTAAGTGGAAAGAATCTCTCCGCCTCCACCCTATCCAGTCCCCGCTGGATTATTATAATAATAAATTTATTATAATAATAAACAGATCACAGTGTGTTACACAGTGAATAACAAACAGATCACAACGTGTTACACAGTGAATAATAAACAGATCACACTGTTAAACAGTGAATAAGAATCAGATCACAGTGTGTTGCACAGTGAATAATAAACAGATCACAGTGTGTTACACTGTGAATAATAAACAGATCACAGTGTGTTACAGTGAATAATAAACAGATCACACTGTGTTAAACAGTGAATAATAAACAGATCACAGTGTGTTACACAGTGAATAATAAACAGATCACAGTGTGTTGCACACTGAATCATGAACAGTTCACAGTGTGTTACAGAGTGAATAATAAACCAATCACTGTGTGTTACACAGCGACTAATAGACAGATCACAGGATGTCACAGAGTGAATAGCACACCGATCACAGTGTGTTACAGAGTGAATAATAAACACATCACAGTGTGCGACACAGTGAATAATAAACAGATCACAGTGTGTTACGGAGTGAATAATAAACAGATTACAGTGTGTTACGGAGTGAAGAATAAACAGATTACAGTGTGTTACACAGTGAATAATAAACAGATCACAGTGTGTTACACAGTGAATAATAAACAGATCACAGTGTGTTACACGGTGAATAATAAACAGATCACAGTGTGTTACACGGTGAATAAAAAACAGATCACAATGTATTACGCAGTGAATACTAAACAAATCACAGTGTGTTACACGGTGAATTAGAAATAGATCACCGTCTGTTGCACAGTGAGTAATAAACAGATCAAGCTGTGTTACACAGTCAATAATAAACAGATCACAGTGTGTTACACAGTGAATAATAAACAGATCACAATGTGTTACACACTGAATAATAAACAGATCACAGAGTGTTATGCAGTGAATAATAAACATCACACTGTTAAACAGTGAATAATAATCATATCACATTGTTTTACGCAGTGAATAACAAACAAATCACAGTGTGTTACACAGTGAATAATAAACAGATCACAGTGTGTTACAAAGTGAATAATAAACAGATCACGGTGTGTTACACAGTGAATAATAAACTGATCACAGTGTGTTACAGAGTGAATAATAAACCAATCACTGTGTGTTACACAGCGACTAATAGACAGATCACAGGATGTTACAGAGTGAATAGCACACCGATCACAGTGTGTTACAGAGTGAATAATAAACACATCACAGTGTGCGACACAGTGAATAATAAACAGATCACAGTGTGTTACGGAGTGAATAATAAACAGATTACAGTGTGTTACGGAGTGAAGAATAAACAGATTACAGTGTGTTACACAGGGAATAATAAACAGATCACAGTGTGTTAAACAGTGAATAATAAACAGATCACAGTGTGTTACACGGTGAATAAAAAACAGATCACAATGTATTACGCAGTGAATACTAAACAAATCACAGTGTGTTACACGGTGAATTAGAAATAGATCACCGTCTGTTGCACAGTGAGTAATAAACAGATCAAACTGTGTTACACAGTCAATAATAAACAGATCACAGTGTGTTACACAGTGAATAATAAACAGATCACAATGTGTTACACACTGAATAATAAACAGATCACAGAGTGTTATGCAGTGAATAATAAACATCACACTGTTAAACAGTGAATAATAATCATATCACATTGTTTTACGCAGTGAATAACAAACAAATCACAGTGTGTTACACAGTGAATAATAAACAGATCACAGTGTGTTACAAAGTGAATAATAAACAGATCGCAGTGTGTTACACAGTGAATAATAAACAGATCACACTGTGTTACACAGTGAATAATAAACAGATCACACTGTTAAACAGTGAACAATAATCAGATCACAGTGTTTTACTAGTTGAATAATAAACAGATCACTGTGTGTTACACGCTGAATAATAAACAGATCACAGTGTGTTACAAAGTGAATAATAAACAGATCGCAGTGTGTTACACAGTGAATAATAAACAGATCACACTGTGTTACACAGTGAATAATAAACAGATCACACTGTTAAACAGTGAACAATAATCAGATCACAGTGTTTTACAAGTTGAATAATAAACAGATCACAGTGTGTTACAAAGTGAATAATAAACAGATCACAGTGTGTTACACAGTGAATAATAAACAGATCACAGTGCGTTACACAGTGAATAATAAACAGATCACACTGTTAAACAGTGAATAATAATCAGATCACAGTGTTTGACACAGTGAATAATAAACAGATCACAGTGTGTTACAAAGTGAATAATAAACAGATCACATTGTGTTACACGGTGAATAATAAACAGATCACAGTGTGTTACAGAGTGAGTAATAAACTGATCACAATGTGTTACACGGTGAATAATAAACAGATCACAGTGTGTTACAAAGTGAATAATAAACAGATCACGGTGTGTTACACAGTGAATAATAAACTGATCACAGTGTGTTACAGAGTGAATAATAAACCAATCACTGTGTGTTACACAGCGACTAATAGACAGATCACAGGATGTTACAGAGTGAATAGCACACCGATCACAGTGTGTTACAGAGTGAATAATAAACACATCACAGTGTGCGACACAGTGAATAATAAACAGATCACAGTGTGTTACGGAGTGAATAATAAACAGATTACAGTGTGTTACGGAGTGAAGAATAAACAGATTACAGTGTGTTACACAGTGAATAATAAACAGATCACAGTGTGTTAAACAGTGAATAATAAACAGATCACAGTGTGTTACGCAGTGAATAATAAACAGATCACAGTGTGTTAAACAGTGAATAATAAACAGATCACAGTGTGTTACGCAGTGAATAATAAACAGATCACAGTGTGTTACACGGTGAATAAAAAACAGATCACAATGTATTACGCAGTGAATACTAAACAAATCACAGTGTGTTACACGGTGAATTAGAAATAGATCACCGTCTGTTGCACAGTGAGTAATAAACAGATCAAACTGTGTTACACAGTCAATAATAAACAGATCACAGTGTGTTACACAGTGAATAATAAACAGATCACAATGTGTTACACACTGAATAATAAACAGATCACAGAGTGTTATGCAGTGAATAATAAATATCACATTGTTTTACGCAGTGAATAATAATCATATCACATTGTTTTACGCAGTGAATAACAAACAAATCACAGTGTGTTACACAGTGAATAATAAACAGATCACAGTGTGTTACAAAGTGAATAATAAACAGATCGCAGTGTGTTACACAGTGAATAATAAACAGATCACACTGTGTTACACAGTGAATAATAAACAGATCACACTGTTAAACAGTGAACAATAATCAGATCACAGTGTTTTACTAGTTGAATAATAAACAGATCACTGTGTGTTACACGCTGAATAATAAACAGATCACTGTGTGTTACACGGTGAATAATAAACAGATCACAGTGTGTTACAAAGTGAATAATAAACAGATCGCAGTGTGTTACACAGTGAATAATAAACAGATCACACTGTGTTACACAGTGAATAATAAACAGATCACACTGTTAAACAGTGAACAATAATCAGATCACAGTGTTTTACAAGTTGAATAATAAACAGATCACAGTGTGTTACACAGTGAATAATAAACAGATCACAGTGTGTTACACAGTGAATAATAAACAGATCACAGTGTGTTACACAGTGAATAATAAACAGATCACAGTGTGTTACACAGTGAATAATAAACAGATCAGTCTGTTACACAGTGAATAAAAAAACAATCACAGTGTGTTACGCAGTGAATACTAAACAAATCACAGTGTGTTACACAGTGAATAATTAACAGATCTCAGTGTTACGCAGCGAATAATAAACAGATCATATTGTGTTACCCGGTGAATAATAAACAGATCACTGTGTGTTACACGGTGAATAATAAACAGATCACTGTGTGTTACACGCTGAATAATAAACAGATCACTGTGTGTTACACGGTGAATAATAAACAGATCACAGTGTGTTACAAAGTGAATAATAAACAGATCGCAGTGTGTTACACAGTGAATAATAAACAGATCACACTGTGTTACACAGTGAATAATAAACAGATCACACTGTTAAACAGTGAACAATAATCAGATCACAGTGTTTTACTAGTTGAATAATAAACAGATCACAGTGTGTTACAAAGTGAATAATAAACAGATCACAGTGTGTTACACAGTGAATAATAAACAGATCACAGTGCGTTACACAGTGAATAATAAATAGATCACACCGTTAAACAGTGAATAATAATCAGATCACAGTGTTTGACACAGTGAATAATAAACAGATCACAGTGTGTTACACAGTGAGTAATAAAGTGATCACAATGTGTTACACGGTGAATAATAAACAGATCACAGTGTGTTACAAAGTGAATAATAAACAGATCACATTGTGTTACACGGTGAATAATAAACAGATCACAGTGTGTTACAAAGTGAATAATAAACAGATCACGGTGTGTTACACAGTGAATAACAAACAGATCACAATGTGTTACACAACGAATAATAAACAGTTCACACTGTTAAACAGTGAATAAGAATCAGATCACAGTGTGTTGCACAGTGAATAATAAACAGATCACAGTGTGTTACACTGTGAATAATAAACAGATCACAGTGTGTTACACTGTGAATAATAAACAGATCACAGTGTGTTAAACAGTGAATACTAAACAAATCACAGTGTGTTACACGGTTAATAATAAATAGATCACCGTCTGTTGCACAGTGAGTAATCAAAAGATCAAACTGTGTTACACTGTCAATAATAAACAGATCACAGTGTGTTACACAGTGAATAATAAACAGATCACAGTGTGGTAGGCAGTGAATAATAAACAGATCACAGTGTGTTACGCAGTGAATAATAAACAGATCACACTGTTAAACAGTGAATAATAATCAGATCACATTGTTTTACACAGTGAATAATAAACAGATCACAGTGTGTTACACAGTGAATAATAAACAGATCACAATGTGTTACACAGTGAATAAAAAACAGATCACAGTGTGTTACACAGTGAATAATAAACAGATCACAATGTGTTACACAGTGAATAAAAAACAGATCACAGTGTGTTATGCAGTGAATAAGAAACAGATCACACTGTTAAACAGTGAATAATAATCAGATCAAATTTTTTTTCCACAGTGAATAGTAAACAAATCACAGTGTGTTACACAGTGAATAATAAACAGATCACAGTGTGTTACACAGTGAATAATAAACAGATCACACTGTTAAACAGTGAATAATAATCAGATCACAGTGTTTTACACGGTGAATAATAAACAGATCACAGTGTGTTACACAGTGAATAATAAACAGATCACAATGTGTTACACGGTGAATAATAAACAGATCACAATGTGTTATACGGTGAATAATAAACAGATCACACTGTTAAACAGTGAATAATAATCAGATCACAGTGTTTTACACAGTGAATAATAAGAACATAAGAACATAAGAAATAGGAGCAGGAGTAGGCCATCTAGCCCCTCGAGCCTGCCCCGCCATTCAATAAGATCATGGCTGATCTGACATGGATCAGTACCACTTACCCGCCTGATCCCCATAACCCTTAATTCCCTTACCGATCAGGAATCCATCCATCCGCGCTTTAAACATATTCAGCGAGGTAGCCTCCACCACCTCAGTGGGCAGAGAATTCCAGAGATTCACCACCCTCTGGGAGAAGAAGTTCCTCCTCAACTCTGTCTTAAACCGACCCCCCTTTATTTTGAGGCTGTGTCCTCTAGTTTTAACTTCCTTACTAAGTGGAAAGAATCTCTCCGCCTCCACCCTATCCAGTCCCCGCTGGATTATTATAATAATAAATTTATTATAATAATAAACAGATCACAGTGTGTTACACAGTGAATAACAAACAGATCACAACGTGTTACACAGTGAATAATAAACAGATCACACTGTTAAACAGTGAATAAGAATCAGATCACAGTGTGTTGCACAGTGAATAATAAACAGATCACAGTGTGTTACACTGTGAATAATAAACAGATCACAGTGTGTTACAGTGAATAATAAACAGATCACACTGTGTTAAACAGTGAATAATAAACAGATCACAGTGTGTTACACAGTGAATAATAAACAGATCACAGTGTGTTGCACACTGAATCATGAACAGTTCACAGTGTGTTACAGAGTGAATAATAAACCAATCACTGTGTGTTACACAGCGACTAATAGACAGATCACAGGATGTTACAGAGTGAATAGCACACCGATCACAGTGTGTTACAGAGTGAATAATAAACACATCACAGTGTGCGACACAGTGAATAATAAACAGATCACAGTGTGTTACGGAGTGAATAATAAACAGATTACAGTGTGTTACGGAGTGAAGAATAAACAGATTACAGTGTGTTACACAGTGAATAATAAACAGATCACAGTGTGTTAAACAGTGAATAATAAACAGATCACAGTGTGTTACACGGTGAATAAAAAACAGATCACAATGTATTACGCAGTGAATACTAAACAAATCACAGTGTGTTACACGGTGAATTAGAAATAGATCACCGTCTGTTGCACAGTGAGTAATAAACAGATCAAACTGTGTTACACAGTCAATAATAAACAGATCACAGTGTGTTACACAGTGAATAATAAACAGATCACAATGTGTTACACACTGAATAATAAACAGATCACAGAGTGTTATGCAGTGAATAATAAACATCACACTGTTAAACAGTGAATAATAATCATATCACATTGTTTTACGCAGTGAATAACAAACAAATCACAGTGTGTTACACAGTGAATAATAAACAGATCACAGTGTGTTACAAAGTGAATAATAAACAGATCGCAGTGTGTTACACAGTGAATAATAAACAGATCACACTGTGTTACACAGTGAATAATAAACAGATCACACTGTTAAACAGTGAACAATAATCAGATCACAGTGTTTTACTAGTTGAATAATAAACAGATCACTGTGTGTGACACGCTGAATAATAAACAGATCACTGTGTGTGACACGGTGAATAATAAACAGATCACAGTGTGTTACAAAGTGAATAATAAACAGATCGCAGTGTGTTACACAGTGAATAATAAACAGATCACACTGTGTTACACAGTGAATAATAAACAGATCACACTGTTAAACAGTGAACAATAATCAGATCACAGTGTTTTACAAGTTGAATAATAAACAGATCACAGTGTGTTACAAAGTGAATAATAAACAGATCACAGTGTGTTACACAGTGAATAATAAACAGATCACAGTGCGTTACACAGTGAATAATAAACAGATCACACTGTTAAACAGTGAATAATAATCAGATCACAGTGTTTGACACAGTGAATAATAAACAGATCACAGTGTGTTACAAAGTGAATAATAAACAGATCACATTGTGTTACACGGTGAATAATAAACAGATCACAGTGTGTTACAGAGTGAGTAATAAACTGATCACAATGTGTTACACGGTGAATAATAAACAGATCACAGTGTGTTACAAAGTGAATAATAAACAGATCACGGTGTGTTACACAGTGAATAATAAACTGATCACAGTGTGTTACAGAGTGAATAATAAACCAATCACTGTGTGTTACACAGCGACTAATAGACAGATCACAGGATGTTACAGAGTGAATAGCACACCGATCACAGTGTGTTACAGAGTGAATAATAAACACATCACAGTGTGCGACACAGTGAATAATAAACAGATCACAGTGTGTTAAACAGTGAATAATAAACAGATCACAGTGTGTTACACGGTGAATAAAAAACAGATCACAATGTATTACGCAGTGAATACTAAACAAATCACAGTGTGTTACACGGTGAATTAGAAATAGATCACCGTCTGTTGCACAGTGAGTAATAAACAGATCAAACTGTGTTACACAGTCAATAATAAACAGATCACAGTGTGTTACACAGTGAATAATAAACAGATCACAATGTGTTACACACTGAATAATAAACAGATCACAGAGTGTTATGCAGTGAATAATAAACATCACACTGTTAAACAGTGAATAATAATCATATCACATTGTTTTACGCAGTGAATAACAAACAAATCACAGTGTGTTACACAGTGAATAATAAACAGATCACAGTGTGTTACAAAGTGAATAATAAACAGATCGCAGTGTGTTACACAGTGAATAATAAACAGATCACACTGTGTTACACAGTGAATAATAAACAGATCACACTGTTAAACAGTGAACAATAATCAGATCACAGTGTTTTACGAGTTGAATAATAAACAGATCACTGTGTGTTACACGCTGAATAATAAACAGATCACTGTGTGTTACACGGTGAATAATAAACAGATCACAGTGTGTTACAAAGTGAATAATAAACAGATCGCAGTGTGTTACACAGTGAATAATAAACAGATCACACTGTGTTACACAGTGAATAATAAACAGATCACACTGTTAAACAGTGAACAATAATCAGATCACAGTGTTTTACAAGTTGAATAATAAACAGATCACAGTGTGTTACAAAGTGAATAATAAACAGATCACAGTGTGTTACACAGTGAATAATAAACAGATCGCAGTGCGTTACACAGTGAATAATAAACAGATCACACTGTTAAACAGTGAATAATAATCAGATCACACTGTTTGACACAGTGAATAATAAACAGATCACAGTGTGTTACAAAGTGAATAATAAACAGATCACATTGTGTTACACGGTGAATAATAAACAGATCACAGTGTGTTACAGAGTGAGTAATAAACTGATCACAATGTGTTACACGGTGAATAATAAACAGATCACAGTGTGTTACAAAGTGAATAATAAACAGATCACGGTGTGTTACACAGTGAATAACAAACAGATCACAATGTGTTACACAATGAATAATAAACAGATCACACTGTTAAAAAGTGAATAAGAATCAGATCACAGTGTGTTGCACAGTGAATAATAAACAGATCACAGTGTGTTACACTGTGAATAATAAACAGATCACAGTGTGTTACACTGTGAATAATAAACAGATCACAGTGTGTTAAACAGTGAATAATAAACAGATCACAGTGTGTTACAGAGTGAATAAGAAACACATCACAGTGTGCTACACAGTGAATAATAAACAGATCACAGTGTGTTACACAGTGAATAAAAAACAGATCACAATGTATTACGCAGCGAATACTAAACAAATCACAGTGTGTTACACGGTTAATAATAAATAGATCACCGTCTGTTGCACAGTGAGTAATAAACAGATCACAGTGTTTGACACAGTGAAAAATAAACAGATCACAGTGTGTTACACAGTGAATAATAAACTGATCACAATGTGTTACACGGTGAATAATAAACAGATCACAGTGTGTCACAAAGTGAATAATAAACAGATCACATTGTGTTACACGGTGAATAATAAACAGATCACAGTGTGTTACACAGTGAATAATAAACAGATCACACTGTTCAACAGTGAATAATAAACAGATCACAGTGTGTTACACAGTGAATAATAAACAGATCAGAGTGTGATACACGGTGAATAATAAACAGATCACAGTGTGTTATGCAGTGAATAATAAACACCACACTGTTAAACAGCGAATAATGAACAGATCACAGTGTGTTACAGCATGAATAATAAACAGATCACTGTCTGTTACACTGAATAGTAAACAGATCACAGTATGTTACACAGTGAATAATAAACAGATCACAGTGTGTTACACAGTGAATAATAAACAGATCAGTCTGTTACACAGTGAATAAAAAAACAATCACAGTGTGTTACGCAGTGAATACTAAACAAATCACAGTGTGTTACACAGTGAATAATTAACAGATCTCAGTGTTACGCAGCGAATAATAAACAGATCATATTGTGTTACCCGGTGAATAATAAACAGATCACTGTGTGTTACACGGTGAATAATAAACAGATCACTGTGTGTTACACGCTGAATAATAAACAGATCACTGTGTGTTACACGGTGAATAATAAACAGATCACAGTGTGTTACAAAGTGAATAATAAACAGATCGCAGTGTGTTACACAGTGAATAATAAACAGATCACACTGTGTTACACAGTGAATAATAAACAGATCACACTGTTAAACAGTGAACAATAATCAGATCACAGTGTTTTACTAGTTGAATAATAAACAGATCACAGTGTGTTACAAAGTGAATAATAAACAGATCACAGTGTGTTACACAGTGAATAATAAACAGATCACAGTGCGTTACACAGTGAATAATAAATAGATCACACCGTTAAACAGTGAATAATAATCAGATCACAGTGTTTGACACAGTGAATAATAAACAGATCACAGTGTGTTACACAGTGAGTAATAAAGTGATCACAATGTGTTACACGGTGAATAATAAACAGATCACAGTGTGTTACAAAGTGAATAATAAACAGATCACATTGTGTTACACGGTGAATAATAAACAGATCACAGTGTGTTACAAAGTGAATAATAAACAGATCACGGTGTGTTACACAGTGAATAACAAACAGATCACAATGTGTTACACAACGAATAATAAACAGTTCACACTGTTAAACAGTGAATAAGAATCAGATCACAGTGTGTTGCACAGTGAATAATAAACAGATCACAGTGTGTTACACTGTGAATAATAAACAGATCACAGTGTGTTACACTGTGAATAATAAACAGATCACAGTGTGTTAAACAGTGAATACTAAACAAATCACAGTGTGTTACACGGTTAATAATAAATAGATCACCGTCTGTTGCACAGTGAGTAATCAAAAGATCAAACTGTGTTACACTGTCAATAATAAACAGATCACAGTGTGTTACACAGTGAATAATAAACAGATCACAGTGTGGTAGGCAGTGAATAATAAACAGATCACAGTGTGTTACGCAGTGAATAATAAACAGATCACACTGTTAAACAGTGAATAATAATCAGATCACATTGTTTTACACAGTGAATAATAAACAGATCACAGTGTGTTACACAGTGAATAATAAACAGATCACAATGTGTTACACAGTGAATAAAAAACAGATCACAGTGTGTTACACAGTGAATAATAAACAGATCACAATGTGTTACACAGTGAATAAAAAACAGATCACAGTGTGTTATGCAGTGAATAAGAAACAGATCACACTGTTAAACAGTGAATAATAATCAGATCAAATTTTTTTTCCACAGTGAATAGTAAACAAATCACAGTGTGTTACACAGTGAATAATAAACAGATCACAGTGTGTTACACAGTGAATAATAAACAGATCACACTGTTAAACAGTGAATAATAATCAGATCACAGTGTTTTACACGGTGAATAATAAACAGATCACAGTGTGTTACACAGTGAATAATAAACAGATCACAATGTGTTACACGGTGAATAATAAACAGATCACAATGTGTTATACGGTGAATAATAAACAGATCACACTGTTAAACAGTGAATAATAATCAGATCACAGTGTTTTACACAGTGAATAATAAGAACATAAGAACATAAGAAATAGGAGCAGGAGTAGGCCATCTAGCCCCTCGAGCCTGCCCCGCCATTCAATAAGATCATGGCTGATCTGACATGGATCAGTACCACTTACCCGCCTGATCCCCATAACCCTTAATTCCCTTACCGATCAGGAATCCATCCATCCGCGCTTTAAACATATTCAGCGAGGTAGCCTCCACCACCTCAGTGGGCAGAGAATTCCAGAGATTCACCACCCTCTGGGAGAAGAAGTTCCTCCTCAACTCTGTCTTAAACCGACCCCCCTTTATTTTGAGGCTGTGTCCTCTAGTTTTAACTTCCTTACTAAGTGGAAAGAATCTCTCCGCCTCCACCCTATCCAGTCCCCGCTGGATTATTATAATAATAAATTTATTATAATAATAAACAGATCACAGTGTGTTACACAGTGAATAACAAACAGATCACAACGTGTTACACAGTGAATAATAAACAGATCACACTGTTAAACAGTGAATAAGAATCAGATCACAGTGTGTTGCACAGTGAATAATAAACAGATCACAGTGTGTTACACTGTGAATAATAAACAGATCACAGTGTGTTACAGTGAATAATAAACAGATCACACTGTGTTAAACAGTGAATAATAAACAGATCACAGTGTGTTACACAGTGAATAATAAACAGATCACAGTGTGTTGCACACTGAATCATGAACAGTTCACAGTGTGTTACAGAGTGAATAATAAACCAATCACTGTGTGTTACACAGCGACTAATAGACAGATCACAGGATGTTACAGAGTGAATAGCACACCGATCACAGTGTGTTACAGAGTGAATAATAAACACATCACAGTGTGCGACACAGTGAATAATAAACAGATCACAGTGTGTTACGGAGTGAATAATAAACAGATTACAGTGTGTTACGGAGTGAAGAATAAACAGATTACAGTGTGTTACACAGTGAATAATAAACAGATCACAGTGTGTTAAACAGTGAATAATAAACAGATCACAGTGTGTTACACGGTGAATAAAAAACAGATCACAATGTATTACGCAGTGAATACTAAACAAATCACAGTGTGTTACACGGTGAATTAGAAATAGATCACCGTCTGTTGCACAGTGAGTAATAAACAGATCAAACTGTGTTACACAGTCAATAATAAACAGATCACAGTGTGTTACACAGTGAATAATAAACAGATCACAATGTGTTACACACTGAATAATAAACAGATCACAGAGTGTTATGCAGTGAATAATAAACATCACACTGTTAAACAGTGAATAATAATCATATCACATTGTTTTACGCAGTGAATAACAAACAAATCACAGTGTGTTACACAGTGAATAATAAACAGATCACAGTGTGTTACAAAGTGAATAATAAACAGATCGCAGTGTGTTACACAGTGAATAATAAACAGATCACACTGTGTTACACAGTGAATAATAAACAGATCACACTGTTAAACAGTGAACAATAATCAGATCACAGTGTTTTACTAGTTGAATAATAAACAGATCACTGTGTGTGACACGCTGAATAATAAACAGATCACTGTGTGTGACACGGTGAATAATAAACAGATCACAGTGTGTTACAAAGTGAATAATAAACAGATCGCAGTGTGTTACACAGTGAATAATAAACAGATCACACTGTGTTACACAGTGAATAATAAACAGATCACACTGTTAAACAGTGAACAATAATCAGATCACAGTGTTTTACAAGTTGAATAATAAACAGATCACAGTGTGTTACAAAGTGAATAATAAACAGATCACAGTGTGTTACACAGTGAATAATAAACAGATCACAGTGCGTTACACAGTGAATAATAAACAGATCACACTGTTAAACAGTGAATAATAATCAGATCACAGTGTTTGACACAGTGAATAATAAACAGATCACAGTGTGTTACAAAGTGAATAATAAACAGATCACATTGTGTTACACGGTGAATAATAAACAGATCACAGTGTGTTACAGAGTGAGTAATAAACTGATCACAATGTGTTACACGGTGAATAATAAACAGATCACAGTGTGTTACAAAGTGAATAATAAACAGATCACGGTGTGTTACACAGTGAATAATAAACTGATCACAGTGTGTTACAGAGTGAATAATAAACCAATCACTGTGTGTTACACAGCGACTAATAGACAGATCACAGGATGTTACAGAGTGAATAGCACACCGATCACAGTGTGTTACAGAGTGAATAATAAACACATCACAGTGTGCGACACAGTGAATAATAAACAGATCACAGTGTGTTAAACAGTGAATAATAAACAGATCACAGTGTGTTACACGGTGAATAAAAAACAGATCACAATGTATTACGCAGTGAATACTAAACAAATCACAGTGTGTTACACGGTGAATTAGAAATAGATCACCGTCTGTTGCACAGTGAGTAATAAACAGATCAAACTGTGTTACACAGTCAATAATAAACAGATCACAGTGTGTTACACAGTGAATAATAAACAGATCACAATGTGTTACACACTGAATAATAAACAGATCACAGAGTGTTATGCAGTGAATAATAAACATCACACTGTTAAACAGTGAATAATAATCATATCACATTGTTTTACGCAGTGAATAACAAACAAATCACAGTGTGTTACACAGTGAATAATAAACAGATCACAGTGTGTTACAAAGTGAATAATAAACAGATCGCAGTGTGTTACACAGTGAATAATAAACAGATCACACTGTGTTACACAGTGAATAATAAACAGATCACACTGTTAAACAGTGAACAATAATCAGATCACAGTGTTTTACGAGTTGAATAATAAACAGATCACTGTGTGTTACACGCTGAATAATAAACAGATCACTGTGTGTTACACGGTGAATAATAAACAGATCACAGTGTGTTACAAAGTGAATAATAAACAGATCGCAGTGTGTTACACAGTGAATAATAAACAGATCACACTGTGTTACACAGTGAATAATAAACAGATCACACTGTTAAACAGTGAACAATAATCAGATCACAGTGTTTTACAAGTTGAATAATAAACAGATCACAGTGTGTTACAAAGTGAATAATAAACAGATCACAGTGTGTTACACAGTGAATAATAAACAGATCGCAGTGCGTTACACAGTGAATAATAAACAGATCACACTGTTAAACAGTGAATAATAATCAGATCACACTGTTTGACACAGTGAATAATAAACAGATCACAGTGTGTTACAAAGTGAATAATAAACAGATCACATTGTGTTACACGGTGAATAATAAACAGATCACAGTGTGTTACAGAGTGAGTAATAAACTGATCACAATGTGTTACACGGTGAATAATAAACAGATCACAGTGTGTTACAAAGTGAATAATAAACAGATCACGGTGTGTTACACAGTGAATAACAAACAGATCACAATGTGTTACACAATGAATAATAAACAGATCACACTGTTAAAAAGTGAATAAGAATCAGATCACAGTGTGTTGCACAGTGAATAATAAACAGATCACAGTGTGTTACACTGTGAATAATAAACAGATCACAGTGTGTTACACTGTGAATAATAAACAGATCACAGTGTGTTAAACAGTGAATAATAAACAGATCACAGTGTGTTACAGAGTGAATAAGAAACACATCACAGTGTGCTACACAGTGAATAATAAACAGATCACAGTGTGTTACACAGTGAATAAAAAACAGATCACAATGTATTACGCAGCGAATACTAAACAAATCACAGTGTGTTACACGGTTAATAATAAATAGATCACCGTCTGTTGCACAGTGAGTAATAAACAGATCACAGTGTTTGACACAGTGAAAAATAAACAGATCACAGTGTGTTACACAGTGAATAATAAACTGATCACAATGTGTTACACGGTGAATAATAAACAGATCACAGTGTGTCACAAAGTGAATAATAAACAGATCACATTGTGTTACACGGTGAATAATAAACAGATCACAGTGTGTTACACAGTGAATAATAAACAGATCACACTGTTCAACAGTGAATAATAAACAGATCACAGTGTGTTACACAGTGAATAATAAACAGATCAGAGTGTGATACACGGTGAATAATAAACAGATCACAGTGTGTTATGCAGTGAATAATAAACACCACACTGTTAAACAGCGAATAATAAACAGATCACAGTGTGTTACAGCATGAATAATAAACAGATCACTGTCTGTTACACTGAATAGTAAACAGATCACAGTATGTTACACAGTGAATAATAAACAGATCACAGTGTGTTACATAGCGAATAATAAACAGATCACAGTGTGTTACAGCATGAATAATAAACAGATCACAGTGTGTTACGCAGCGAATAATAAACAGATCACAGTGTGTTGCACAGTGAGTAATAATCAG
Source organism: Mustelus asterias (assembly GCF_964213995.1). Taxonomy (NCBI): domain Eukaryota; kingdom Metazoa; phylum Chordata; class Chondrichthyes; order Carcharhiniformes; family Triakidae; genus Mustelus; species Mustelus asterias. The sequence continues at coordinate 74,867,434 of NC_135803.1, read as the reverse complement.
ATCACAGTCTGTTACCCAGTGAATAATAAACAGATCAGATTGTGTTACAGTGTGAATAAGAAACAGATCACAGTGAGTTACAGAGTGAATAATAAACAGATCACAGTCTTTTACACAATGCATAATAAACTGATCACAGTGTGTCACACAGTGAATAATAAACAGATCACAGTGTGTTACACAGTGAATAATAAACAGATCACGGTGTGTTACACAGTGAATAATAAACAGATCACAGTGTGTTACGCAGTGAATAATAAACAGATCACAGTGTGTTACACAGTGAATAATAAACAGATCAGAGTGTGTTACACAGTGAATAATAAACAGATCACAGTGTGTTACACAGTGAATAATAAACAGATCAGAGTGTGTTACACAGTGAATAATAAACAGATCAGAGTGTGTTACACAGTGAATCATAAACAGATCACAGCACGTTACATAGCGAAAAATAAACAGATCACAGAGTGTTACATAGCGAATAATAAACAGATCACAGTGTGTTACAGCATGAATAATAAACAGATCACTGTCTGCTACACTGAATAATAAACAGATCAGTGTTTTACACTGAATAATAAATAGATCACAGTGTTTAACACTGTGAATAATGAACAGATCACAGTGTTACACAGTGAATAACAAACATATCAAAATGTGTTACACAGTGGAGAATAAACAGTTTACAGTGTGTTATGCAGCGAATAAAAAAAAATCACAGTGTGTTACACAGTGAATAATAAAAATGGAAACAGCCTTTAAAAACAATGCATAATAAACGGATCACAGTGTGTTACACAGTGAATTTTAAACAGATCACAGTGTGTTACACAGTGAATAATAAACAGATCAAAGTGCGTTACACTGAATAATAAATAGGTCACAGTGTGTAACACTGTGAATAATAAACAGATCACAGTATGTTACACTGAATAATAAACAGATCACTGTGTGTTACAGGATGAATAATAAATAAAACACCGTGTGTTACAGAGTGAATAATAAACTGATCACAGTGTGTTACGCAGCGAATAATAAACAGATCATAGTGTGTTGCACACTGAGTAATAATCAGATCACAGTCTGTTACATGGTGAATAATGAACAGATCAGATTGTGTTACAGTGTGAATAATGAACAGATCACAGTGTGTTATAGAGGGAATAATAAACAGATCACAGTCTGTTAGACAGTGAATAATAAACAGATCAGATTGTGTTACAGTGTCAATAATAAACAGACCACAGTGTACTACACAGTGAATAATAAACAGAACACAGTGTGTTACACAGTGAATAATAAACAGATCAGATTGTGTTACAGTGTCAATAATAAACAGACCACAGTGTACTACACAGTGAATAATAAACAGAACACAGTGTGTTACACAGTGAATAATAAACAGATCAGAGTGTGTGACACAGTGAATAATAAACAGATCAGAGTGTGTTACACAGTGAATAATAAACAGATCACAGTGTGTTACACAGTGAATAATAAACAGATCAGAGTGTGTTACACAGTGAATAATAAACAGATCAGAGTGTGTTACACAGTGAATAATAAACAGATCACAGTGTGTCACACAGTGAATAATAAACAGATCACAGTGTGTCACACAGTGAATAATAAACAGATCACAGTGTGTTCCACAGTGAATAATAAACAGATCACAGTGTGTCACACAGTGAATAATAAACAGATCACAGTGTGTCACACAGTGAATAATAAACAGATCACAGTGTGTTACACAGTGAATAATAAACAGATCAGAGTGTGTTACACAGTGAATAATAAACAGATCAGAGCGTGTTACACAGTGAATAATAAACAGATCACAGTGTGTTACACAGTGAATAATAAACAGATCAGAGTGTGTTACACAGTGAATAATAAACAGATCAGAGTGTGTTACACAGTGAATCATAAACAGATCACAGTACGTTACATAGCGAATAATAAACAGATCACAGTGTGTTACATAGCGAATAATAAACAGATCACAGTGTGTTACACAGTGAATAATAAACAGATCACAGTGCGTTACACAGTGAATAATAACAGATCACAGTGTGTTACACTGAAGACTAAACATATCACAGATTATAACACAGTGAATAATGAACAGATCACAGTGTGTAACACAGTGAATAATGAACAGATCACAGTGTGTAACACAGTGAATAATGAACAGATCAAAGTGTTACACAGTGAATAAGAAACATATAATATTGTGTTACAGAGTGTATAATAAACAGATCACAGTGTGTTACACTGTGAATAATGAGCAGGTCACAGTGTGTTAAGGAATAAATAATAAACATATACTGTTGTGTTACAGAGTGAATAATAAACAGATCAGAGTGTGTTACACAGCGACTAATAAACAGATCATAGTGTGTTAAAGAGCGAATAATAAACAGATCATAGTGGGTTACAGAGCGAATAATAAACAGATCACAGTGTGTTACAGCATGAATAATAAACAGATCACTGTCTGTTACACTGAATAATAAACAGATCACAGTATGTTACACAGTGAATAATAAACAGATCACAGTGTGTTACATAGCGAATAATAAACAGATCACAGTGTGTTACAGCATGAATAATAAACAGATCACTGTCTGTTACACTGAATAATAAACAGATCAGTGTTTTACACTGAATAATAAATAGATCACAGTGTTTAACACTGTGAATAATAAACAGATCACAGTGTGTTACAGGGTGAATAATAAACAAAACATTGTGTGTTACACAGTGAAAACGAAAATCAGACCACAATGTGTTACACAATGCATAGCAAACTGTTCACAGTGTCTTACATATTGAATAATAAACGGATCACAGTGTGTTACACTAAATAATAAACAGATCACAGTGTGTTCAACAGTGAATAATAAACGGATCACAGTGTGTTACACAGAATACTAAACAGATCACAGTGTTAAACTCAATGAATAATAAACAGTTCACAGTGTGTTGCAAATGAATAATAAACAGATCACAGTGTGTTACATAGCAAATAAATTAACAGATCACAGTGTGTTACACAGTGAATAATAAACAGATCACAGTGTGTTACACAGTGAATAATAACAGATCACAGTGTGTTACACTGAAGACTAAACATATCACAGATTATAACACAGTGAATAATGAACAGATCACAGTGTGTAACACACTGAATAATGAACAGATCACAGTGTGTAACACAGTGAATAATGAACAGATCACAGTGTTCCACAGTGAATAAGAAACATATATTATTGTGTTACAGAGTGTATAATAAACAGATCACAGTGTGTTACACTGTGAATAATGAGCAGGTCACAGTGTGTTAAGGAATAAATAATAAACATATACTGTTGTGTTACAGAGTGAATAATAAACAGATCATAGTGTGTTGCACAGTGAATAATAAACAGATCATAGTCTGTTACACATTCAATAATAAACAGGTCATTGTGCATTAAACAGTGAATAATAAACAGATCACAGTGTGTTACATAGCGAATAATAAACAGATCACAGTGTGTTACATAGCGAAAAATAAACAGATCACAGTGTGTTACAGCATGAATAATAAACAGATCACAGTGTGTTACACAGTGAATAATAAACAGGTCATTGTGCATGACACAGTGAATAATAAACAGATCACAGTGTGTTACACAGTGAATAATAAACAGATCACAGTGTGTTACACAGTGAATAATAAACAGATCACAGTGTGTTAAACAGTGAATAATAAACAGATCAGAGTGTGTTACACAGTGAATAATAAACAGATCAGAGTGTGTTACACAGTGAATAATAAACAGGTCAGAGTGTGTTACACAGTGAATAATAAACAGATCAGAGTGTGTTACACAGTGAATAATAAACAGATCAGAGTGTGTTACACAGTGAATAATAAACAGATCACAGTGTGTTACACAGTGAATAATAAACAGATCACAGTGTGTTAAACAGTGAATAATAAACTGATCACAGTGTGTTACACAGTGAATAATAAACAGATCAGAGTGTGTTACACAGTGAATAATAAACAGATCAGAGCGTGTTACACAGTGAATAATAAACAGATCAGAGTGTGTTACACAGTGAATAATAAACAGATCACAGTGTGTTACACAGTGAATAATAAACAGATCACAGTGTGTTACACAGTGAATAATAAACAGATCACAGTGTGTTAAACAGTGAATAATAAACAGATCACTGTGTGTTACACAGTGAATAATAAACAGATCAGAGTGTGTTACACAGTGAATAATAAACAGATCAGAGTGTTACACAGTGAATAATAAACAGATCAGAGTGTGTTACACAGTGAATAATAAACAGATCAGAGTGTGTTACACAGTGAATAATAAACAGATCAGAGTGTGTTACACAGTGAATAATAAACAGATCACACTGTTAAACAGTGAATAATAAACAGATCAGAGTGTGTTACACAGTGAATAATAAACAGATCAGAGTGTGTTACACAGTGAATAATAAACAGATCAGAGTGTGTTTCACAGTGAATAATAAACAGATCAGAGTGTGTTACACAGTGAATCATAAACAGATCACAGTACATTACATAGCGAATAATAAACAGATCACAGTGTGTTACATAGCTAATAATAAACAGATCACAGTGTGTTACAGCATGAATAATAAACAGATCACTGTCTGTTACACTGAATAATAAACAGATCACAGTATGTTACACAGTGCATAATAAACAGATCACAGTGTGTTACATAGCGAATAATAAACAGATCACAGTGTGTTACAGCATGAATAATAAACAGATCACTGTCTGTTACATTGAATAATAAACAGATCAGTGTTTTACACCGAATAATAAATAGATCACAGTGTTTAACACTGTGAATAATAAACAGATCACAGTGTGTTACAGGGTGAATAATAAACAAAACATTGTGTGTTGCACAGTGAATAATAAACAGATCACAGTGTGTTACGCAGCGAATAATAAACAGATCACAGTGTGTTGCACAGTGAGTAATAATCAGATCACAGTCTGTTACCCAGTGAATAATAAACAGATCAGATTGTGTTACAGTGTGAATAAGAAACAGATCACAGTGAGTTACAGAGTGAATAATAAACAGATCACAGTGTGTTACAGAGTGAATAATAAACAGATCACAGTCTTTTACACAATGCATAATAAACTGATCACAGTGTGTCACACAGTGAATAATAAACAGATCACAGTGGGTTAAACAGTGAATAATAAACAGATCACTGTGTGTTACACAGTGAATAATAAACAGATCACAGTGTGTTACACTGTGAATAATAAACAGATCACAGTGTGTTACAGTGAATAATAAACAGATCACACTGTGTTAAACAGTGAATAATAAACAGATCACAGTGTGTTACACAGTGAATAATAAACAGATCACAGTGTGTTGCACACTGAATCATGAACAGTTCACAGTGTGTTACAGAGTGAATAATAAACCAATCACTGTGTGTTACACAGCGACTAATAGACAGATCACAGGATGTTACAGAGTGAATAGCACACCGATCACAGTGTGTTACAGAGTGAATAATAAACACATCACAGTGTGCGACACAGTGAATAATAAACAGATCACAGTGTGTTACGGAGTGAATAATAAACAGATTACAGTGTGTTACGGAGTGAAGAATAAACAGATTACAGTGTGTTACACAGTGAATAATAAACAGATCACAGTGTGTTACACGGTGAATAAAAAACAGATCACAATGTATTACGCAGTGAATACTAAACAAATCACAGTGTGTTACACGGTGAATTAGAAATAGATCACCGTCTGTTGCACAGTGAGTAATAAACAGATCAAACTGTGTTACACAGTCAATAATAAACAGATCACAGTGTGTTACACAGTGAATAATAAACAGATCACAATGTGTTACACACTGAATAATAAACAGATCACAGAGTGTTATGCAGTGAATAATAAACATCACACTGTTAAACAGTGAATAATAATCATATCACATTGTTTTACGCAGTGAATAACAAACAAATCACAGTGTGTTACACAGTGAATAATAAACAGATCACAGTGTGTTACAAAGTGAATAATAAACAGATCGCAGTGTGTTACACAGTGAATAATAAACAGATCACACTGTGTTACACAGTGAATAATAAACAGATCACACTGTTAAACAGTGAACAATAATCAGATCACAGTGTTTTACTAGTTGAATAATAAACAGATCACTGTGTGTTACACGCTGAATAATAAACAGATCACTGTGTGTTACACGGTGAATAATAAACAGATCACAGTGTGTTACAAAGTGAATAATAAACAGATCGCAGTGTGTTACACAGTGAATAATAAACAGATCACACTGTGTTACACAGTGAATAATAAACAGATCACACTGTTAAACAGTGAACAATAATCAGATCACAGTGTTTTACAAGTTGAATAATAAACAGATCACAGTGTGTTACAAAGTGAATAATAAACAGATCACAGTGTGTTACACAGTGAATAATAAACAGATCACAGTGCGTTACACAGTGAATAATAAACAGATCACACTGTTAAACAGTGAATAATAATCAGATCACAGTGTTTGACACAGTGAATAATAAACAGATCACAGTGTGTTACAAAGTGAATAATAAACAGATCACATTGTGTTACACGGTGAATAATAAACAGATCACAGTGTGTTACAGAGTGAGTAATAAACTGATCACAATGTGTTACACGGTGAATAATAAACAGATCACAGTGTGTTACAAAGTGAATAATAAACAGATCACGGTGTGTTACACAGTGAATAATAAACTGATCACAGTGTGTTACAGAGTGAATAATAAACCAATCACTGTGTGTTACACAGCGACTAATAGACAGATCACAGGATGTTACAGAGTGAATAGCACACCGATCACAGTGTGTTACAGAGTGAATAATAAACACATCACAGTGTGCGACACAGTGAATAATAAACAGATCACAGTGTGTTACGGAGTGAATAATAAACAGATTACAGTGTGTTACGGAGTGAAGAATAAACAGATTACAGTGTGTTACACAGTGAATAATAAACAGATCACAGTGTGTTAAACAGTGAATAATAAACAGATCACAGTGTGTTACACGGTGAATAAAAAACAGATCACAATGTATTACGCAGTGAATACTAAACAAATCACAGTGTGTTACACGGTGAATTAGAAATAGATCACCGTCTGTTGCACAGTGAGTAATAAACAGATCAAACTGTGTTACACAGTCAATAATAAACAGATCACAGTGTGTTACACAGTGAATAATAAACAGATCACAATGTGTTACACACTGAATAATAAACAGATCACAGAGTGTTATGCAGTGAATAATAAACATCACACTGTTAAACAGTGAATAATAATCATATCACATTGTTTTACGCAGTGAATAACAAACAAATCACAGTGTGTTACACAGTGAATAATAAACAGATCACAGTGTGTTACAAAGTGAATAATAAACAGATCGCAGTGTGTTACACAGTGAATAATAAACAGATCACACTGTGTTACACAGTGAATAATAAACAGATCACACTGTTAAACAGTGAACAATAATCAGATCACAGTGTTTTACGAGTTGAATAATAAACAGATCACTGTGTGTTACACGCTGAATAATAAACAGATCACTGTGTGTTACACGGTGAATAATAAACAGATCACAGTGTGTTACAAAGTGAATAATAAACAGATCGCAGTGTGTTACACAGTGAATAATAAACAGATCACACTGTGTTACACAGTGAATAATAAACAGATCACACTGTTAAACAGTGAACAATAATCAGATCACAGTGTTTTACAAGTTGAATAGTAAACAGATCACAGTGTGTTACAAAGTGAATAATAAACAGATCACAGTGTGTTCCACAGTGAATAATAAACAGATCGCAGTGCGTTACACAGTGAATAATAAACAGATCACACTGTTAAACAGTGAATAATAATCAGATCACACTGTTTGACACAGTGAATAATAAACAGATCACAGTGTGTTACAAAGTGAATAATAAACAGATCACATTGTGTTACACGGTGAATAATAAACAGATCACAGTGTGTTACAGAGTGAGTAATAAACTGATCACAATGTGTTACACGGTGAATAATAAACAGATCACAGTGTGTTACAAAGTGAATAATAAACAGATCACGGTGTGTTACACAGTGAATAACAAACAGATCACAATGTGTTACACAATGAATAATAAACAGATCACACTGTTAAAAAGAGAATAAGAATCAGATCACAGTGTGTTGCACAGTGAATAATAAACAGATCACAGTGTGTTACACTGTGAATAATAAACAGATCACAGTGTGTTACACTGTGAATAATAAACAGATCACAGTGTGTTAAACAGTGAATAATAAACAGATCACAGTGTGTTACAGAGTGAATAAGAAACACATCACAGTGTGCTACACAGTGAATAATAAACAGATCACAGTGTGTTACACAGTGAATAAAAAACAGATCACAATGTATTACGCAGCGAATACTAAACAAATCACAGTGTGTTACACGGTTAATAATAAATAGATCACCGTCTGTTGCACAGTGAGTAATAAACAGATCACAGTGTTTGACACAGTGAAAAATAAACAGATCACAGTGTGTTACACAGTGAATAATAAACTGATCACAATGTGTTACACGGTGAATAATAAACAGATCACAGTGTGTCACAAAGTGAATAATAAACAGATCACATTGTGTTACACGGTGAATAATAAACAGATCACAGTGTGTTACACAGTGAATAATAAACAGATCACACTGTTCAACAGTGAATAATAAACAGATCACAGTGTGTTACACAGTGAATAATAAACAGATCAGAGTGTGATACACGGTGAATAATAAACAGATCACAGTGTGTTATGCAGTGAATAATAAACACCACACTGTTAAACAGCGAATAATGAACAGATCACAGTGTGTTACAGCATGAATAATAAACAGATCACTGTCTGTTACACTGAATAGTAAACAGATCACAGTATGTTACACAGTGAATAATAAACAGATCACAGTGTGTTACATAGCGAATAATAAACAGATCACAGTGTGTTACAGCATGAATAATAAACAGATCACAGTGTGTTACGCAGCGAATAATAAACAGATCACAGTGTGTTACACTGTGAATAATAAACAGATCACAGTGTGTTACACTGTGAATAATAAACAGATCACAGTGTGTTAAACAGTGAATACTAAACAAATCACAGTGTGTTACACGGTTAATAATAAATAGATCACCGTCTGTTGCACAGTGAGTAATCAAAAGATCAAACTGTGTTACACTGTCAATAATAAACAGATCACAGTGTGTTACACAGTGAATAATAAACAGATCACAGTGTGGTAGGCAGTGAATAATAAACAGATCACAGTGTGTTACGCAGTGAATAATAAACAGATCACACTGTTAAACAGTGAATAATAATCAGATCACATTGTTTTACACAGTGAATAATAAACAGATCACAGTGTGTTACACAGTGAATAATAAACAGATCACAATGTGTTACACAGTGAATAAAAAACAGATCACAGTGTGTTATGCAGTGAATAAGAAACAGATCACACTGTTAAACAGTGAATAATAATCAGATCAAAATTTTTTTCCACAGTGAATAGTAAACAAATCACAGTGTGTTACACAGTGAATAATAAACAGATCACAGTGTGTTACACAGTGAATAATAAACAGATCACACTGTTAAACAGTGAATAATAATCAGATCACAGTGTTTTACACGGTGAATAATAAACAGATCACAGTGTGTTACACAGTGAATAATAAACAGATCACAATGTGTTACACGGTGAATAATAAACAGATCACAATGTGTTATACGGTGAATAATAAACAGATCACACTGTTAAACAGTGAATAATAATCAGATCACAGTGTTTTACACAGTGAATAATAAGAACATAAGAACATAAGAAATAGGAGCAGGAGTAGGCCATCTAGCCCCTCGAGCCTGCCCCGCCATTCAATAAGATCATGGCTGATCTGACATGGATCAGTACCACTTACCCGCCTGATCCCCATAACCCTTAATTCCCTTACCGATCAGGAATCCATCCATCCGCGCTTTAAACATATTCAGCGAGGTAGCCTCCACCACCTCAGTGGGCAGAGAATTCCAGAGATTCACCACCCTCTGGGAGAAGAAGTTCCTCCTCAACTCTGTCTTAAACCGACCCCCCTTTATTTTGAGGCTGTGTCCTCTAGTTTTAACCTCCTTACTAAGTGGAAAGAATCTCTCCGCCTCCACCCTATCCAGTCCCCGCTGGATTATTATAATAATAAATTTATTATAATAATAAACAGATCACAGTGTGTTACACAGTGAATAACAAACAGATCACAACGTGTTACACAGTGAATAATAAACAGATCACACTGTTAAACAGTGAATAAGAATCAGATCACAGTGTGTTGCACAGTGAATAATAAACAGATCACAGTGTGTTACACTGTGAATAATAAACAGATCACAGTGTGTTACAGTGAATAATAAACAGATCACACTGTGTTAAACAGTGAATAATAAACAGATCACAGTGTGTTACACAGTGAATAATAAACAGATCACAGTGTGTTGCACACTGAATCATGAACAGTTCACAGTGTGTTACAGAGTGAATAATAAACCAATCACTGTGTGTTACACAGCGACTAATAGACAGATCACAGGATGTCACAGAGTGAATAGCACACCGATCACAGTGTGTTACAGAGTGAATAATAAACACATCACAGTGTGCGACACAGTGAATAATAAACAGATCACAGTGTGTTACGGAGTGAATAATAAACAGATTACAGTGTGTTACGGAGTGAAGAATAAACAGATTACAGTGTGTTACACAGTGAATAATAAACAGATCACAGTGTGTTACACAGTGAATAATAAACAGATCACAGTGTGTTACACGGTGAATAATAAACAGATCACAGTGTGTTACACGGTGAATAAAAAACAGATCACAATGTATTACGCAGTGAATACTAAACAAATCACAGTGTGTTACACGGTGAATTAGAAATAGATCACCGTCTGTTGCACAGTGAGTAATAAACAGATCAAGCTGTGTTACACAGTCAATAATAAACAGATCACAGTGTGTTACACAGTGAATAATAAACAGATCACAATGTGTTACACACTGAATAATAAACAGATCACAGAGTGTTATGCAGTGAATAATAAACATCACACTGTTAAACAGTGAATAATAATCATATCACATTGTTTTACGCAGTGAATAACAAACAAATCACAGTGTGTTACACAGTGAATAATAAACAGATCACAGTGTGTTACAAAGTGAATAATAAACAGATCACGGTGTGTTACACAGTGAATAATAAACTGATCACAGTGTGTTACAGAGTGAATAATAAACCAATCACTGTGTGTTACACAGCGACTAATAGACAGATCACAGGATGTTACAGAGTGAATAGCACACCGATCACAGTGTGTTACAGAGTGAATAATAAACACATCACAGTGTGCGACACAGTGAATAATAAACAGATCACAGTGTGTTACGGAGTGAATAATAAACAGATTACAGTGTGTTACGGAGTGAAGAATAAACAGATTACAGTGTGTTACACAGGGAATAATAAACAGATCACAGTGTGTTAAACAGTGAATAATAAACAGATCACAGTGTGTTACACGGTGAATAAAAAACAGATCACAATGTATTACGCAGTGAATACTAAACAAATCACAGTGTGTTACACGGTGAATTAGAAATAGATCACCGTCTGTTGCACAGTGAGTAATAAACAGATCAAACTGTGTTACACAGTCAATAATAAACAGATCACAGTGTGTTACACAGTGAATAATAAACAGATCACAATGTGTTACACACTGAATAATAAACAGATCACAGAGTGTTATGCAGTGAATAATAAACATCACACTGTTAAACAGTGAATAATAATCATATCACATTGTTTTACGCAGTGAATAACAAACAAATCACAGTGTGTTACACAGTGAATAATAAACAGATCACAGTGTGTTACAAAGTGAATAATAAACAGATCGCAGTGTGTTACACAGTGAATAATAAACAGATCACACTGTGTTACACAGTGAATAATAAACAGATCACACTGTTAAACAGTGAACAATAATCAGATCACAGTGTTTTACTAGTTGAATAATAAACAGATCACTGTGTGTTACACGCTGAATAATAAACAGATCACAGTGTGTTACAAAGTGAATAATAAACAGATCGCAGTGTGTTACACAGTGAATAATAAACAGATCACACTGTGTTACACAGTGAATAATAAACAGATCACACTGTTAAACAGTGAACAATAATCAGATCACAGTGTTTTACAAGTTGAATAATAAACAGATCACAGTGTGTTACAAAGTGAATAATAAACAGATCACAGTGTGTTACACAGTGAATAATAAACAGATCACAGTGCGTTACACAGTGAATAATAAACAGATCACACTGTTAAACAGTGAATAATAATCAGATCACAGTGTTTGACACAGTGAATAATAAACAGATCACAGTGTGTTACAAAGTGAATAATAAACAGATCACATTGTGTTACACGGTGAATAATAAACAGATCACAGTGTGTTACAGAGTGAGTAATAAACTGATCACAATGTGTTACACGGTGAATAATAAACAGATCACAGTGTGTTACAAAGTGAATAATAAACAGATCACGGTGTGTTACACAGTGAATAATAAACTGATCACAGTGTGTTACAGAGTGAATAATAAACCAATCACTGTGTGTTACACAGCGACTAATAGACAGATCACAGGATGTTACAGAGTGAATAGCACACCGATCACAGTGTGTTACAGAGTGAATAATAAACACATCACAGTGTGCGACACAGTGAATAATAAACAGATCACAGTGTGTTACGGAGTGAATAATAAACAGATTACAGTGTGTTACGGAGTGAAGAATAAACAGATTACAGTGTGTTACACAGTGAATAATAAACAGATCACAGTGTGTTAAACAGTGAATAATAAACAGATCACAGTGTGTTACGCAGTGAATAATAAACAGATCACAGTGTGTTAAACAGTGAATAATAAACAGATCACAGTGTGTTACGCAGTGAATAATAAACAGATCACAGTGTGTTACACGGTGAATAAAAAACAGATCACAATGTATTACGCAGTGAATACTAAACAAATCACAGTGTGTTACACGGTGAATTAGAAATAGATCACCGTCTGTTGCACAGTGAGTAATAAACAGATCAAACTGTGTTACACAGTCAATAATAAACAGATCACAGTGTGTTACACAGTGAATAATAAACAGATCACAATGTGTTACACACTGAATAATAAACAGATCACAGAGTGTTATGCAGTGAATAATAAATATCACATTGTTTTACGCAGTGAATAATAATCATATCACATTGTTTTACGCAGTGAATAACAAACAAATCACAGTGTGTTACACAGTGAATAATAAACAGATCACAGTGTGTTACAAAGTGAATAATAAACAGATCGCAGTGTGTTACACAGTGAATAATAAACAGATCACACTGTGTTACACAGTGAATAATAAACAGATCACACTGTTAAACAGTGAACAATAATCAGATCACAGTGTTTTACTAGTTGAATAATAAACAGATCACTGTGTGTTACACGCTGAATAATAAACAGATCACTGTGTGTTACACGGTGAATAATAAACAGATCACAGTGTGTTACAAAGTGAATAATAAACAGATCGCAGTGTGTTACACAGTGAATAATAAACAGATCACACTGTGTTACACAGTGAATAATAAACAGATCACACTGTTAAACAGTGAACAATAATCAGATCACAGTGTTTTACAAGTTGAATAATAAACAGATCACAGTGTGTTACACAGTGAATAATAAACAGATCACAGTGTGTTACACAGTGAATAATAAACAGATCACAGTGTGTTACACAGTGAATAATAAACAGATCACAGTGTGTTACACAGTGAATAATAAACAGATCAGTCTGTTACACAGTGAATAAAAAAACAATCACAGTGTGTTACGCAGTGAATACTAAACAAATCACAGTGTGTTACACAGTGAATAATTAACAGATCTCAGTGTTACGCAGCGAATAATAAACAGATCATATTGTGTTACCCGGTGAATAATAAACAGATCACTGTGTGTTACACGGTGAATAATAAACAGATCACTGTGTGTTACACGCTGAATAATAAACAGATCACTGTGTGTTACACGGTGAATAATAAACAGATCACAGTGTGTTACAAAGTGAATAATAAACAGATCGCAGTGTGTTACACAGTGAATAATAAACAGATCACACTGTGTTACACAGTGAATAATAAACAGATCACACTGTTAAACAGTGAACAATAATCAGATCACAGTGTTTTACTAGTTGAATAATAAACAGATCACAGTGTGTTACAAAGTGAATAATAAACAGATCACAGTGTGTTACACAGTGAATAATAAACAGATCACAGTGCGTTACACAGTGAATAATAAATAGATCACACCGTTAAACAGTGAATAATAATCAGATCACAGTGTTTGACACAGTGAATAATAAACAGATCACAGTGTGTTACACAGTGAGTAATAAAGTGATCACAATGTGTTACACGGTGAATAATAAACAGATCACAGTGTGTTACAAAGTGAATAATAAACAGATCACATTGTGTTACACGGTGAATAATAAACAGATCACAGTGTGTTACAAAGTGAATAATAAACAGATCACGGTGTGTTACACAGTGAATAACAAACAGATCACAATGTGTTACACAACGAATAATAAACAGTTCACACTGTTAAACAGTGAATAAGAATCAGATCACAGTGTGTTGCACAGTGAATAATAAACAGATCACAGTGTGTTACACTGTGAATAATAAACAGATCACAGTGTGTTACACTGTGAATAATAAACAGATCACAGTGTGTTAAACAGTGAATACTAAACAAATCACAGTGTGTTACACGGTTAATAATAAATAGATCACCGTCTGTTGCACAGTGAGTAATCAAAAGATCAAACTGTGTTACACTGTCAATAATAAACAGATCACAGTGTGTTACACAGTGAATAATAAACAGATCACAGTGTGGTAGGCAGTGAATAATAAACAGATCACAGTGTGTTACGCAGTGAATAATAAACAGATCACACTGTTAAACAGTGAATAATAATCAGATCACATTGTTTTACACAGTGAATAATAAACAGATCACAGTGTGTTACACAGTGAATAATAAACAGATCACAATGTGTTACACAGTGAATAAAAAACAGATCACAGTGTGTTACACAGTGAATAATAAACAGATCACAATGTGTTACACAGTGAATAAAAAACAGATCACAGTGTGTTATGCAGTGAATAAGAAACAGATCACACTGTTAAACAGTGAATAATAATCAGATCAAATTTTTTTTCCACAGTGAATAGTAAACAAATCACAGTGTGTTACACAGTGAATAATAAACAGATCACAGTGTGTTACACAGTGAATAATAAACAGATCACACTGTTAAACAGTGAATAATAATCAGATCACAGTGTTTTACACGGTGAATAATAAACAGATCACAGTGTGTTACACAGTGAATAATAAACAGATCACAATGTGTTACACGGTGAATAATAAACAGATCACAATGTGTTATACGGTGAATAATAAACAGATCACACTGTTAAACAGTGAATAATAATCAGATCACAGTGTTTTACACAGTGAATAATAAGAACATAAGAACATAAGAAATAGGAGCAGGAGTAGGCCATCTAGCCCCTCGAGCCTGCCCCGCCATTCAATAAGATCATGGCTGATCTGACATGGATCAGTACCACTTACCCGCCTGATCCCCATAACCCTTAATTCCCTTACCGATCAGGAATCCATCCATCCGCGCTTTAAACATATTCAGCGAGGTAGCCTCCACCACCTCAGTGGGCAGAGAATTCCAGAGATTCACCACCCTCTGGGAGAAGAAGTTCCTCCTCAACTCTGTCTTAAACCGACCCCCCTTTATTTTGAGGCTGTGTCCTCTAGTTTTAACTTCCTTACTAAGTGGAAAGAATCTCTCCGCCTCCACCCTATCCAGTCCCCGCTGGATTATTATAATAATAAATTTATTATAATAATAAACAGATCACAGTGTGTTACACAGTGAATAACAAACAGATCACAACGTGTTACACAGTGAATAATAAACAGATCACACTGTTAAACAGTGAATAAGAATCAGATCACAGTGTGTTGCACAGTGAATAATAAACAGATCACAGTGTGTTACACTGTGAATAATAAACAGATCACAGTGTGTTACAGTGAATAATAAACAGATCACACTGTGTTAAACAGTGAATAATAAACAGATCACAGTGTGTTACACAGTGAATAATAAACAGATCACAGTGTGTTGCACACTGAATCATGAACAGTTCACAGTGTGTTACAGAGTGAATAATAAACCAATCACTGTGTGTTACACAGCGACTAATAGACAGATCACAGGATGTTACAGAGTGAATAGCACACCGATCACAGTGTGTTACAGAGTGAATAATAAACACATCACAGTGTGCGACACAGTGAATAATAAACAGATCACAGTGTGTTACGGAGTGAATAATAAACAGATTACAGTGTGTTACGGAGTGAAGAATAAACAGATTACAGTGTGTTACACAGTGAATAATAAACAGATCACAGTGTGTTAAACAGTGAATAATAAACAGATCACAGTGTGTTACACGGTGAATAAAAAACAGATCACAATGTATTACGCAGTGAATACTAAACAAATCACAGTGTGTTACACGGTGAATTAGAAATAGATCACCGTCTGTTGCACAGTGAGTAATAAACAGATCAAACTGTGTTACACAGTCAATAATAAACAGATCACAGTGTGTTACACAGTGAATAATAAACAGATCACAATGTGTTACACACTGAATAATAAACAGATCACAGAGTGTTATGCAGTGAATAATAAACATCACACTGTTAAACAGTGAATAATAATCATATCACATTGTTTTACGCAGTGAATAACAAACAAATCACAGTGTGTTACACAGTGAATAATAAACAGATCACAGTGTGTTACAAAGTGAATAATAAACAGATCGCAGTGTGTTACACAGTGAATAATAAACAGATCACACTGTGTTACACAGTGAATAATAAACAGATCACACTGTTAAACAGTGAACAATAATCAGATCACAGTGTTTTACTAGTTGAATAATAAACAGATCACTGTGTGTGACACGCTGAATAATAAACAGATCACTGTGTGTGACACGGTGAATAATAAACAGATCACAGTGTGTTACAAAGTGAATAATAAACAGATCGCAGTGTGTTACACAGTGAATAATAAACAGATCACACTGTGTTACACAGTGAATAATAAACAGATCACACTGTTAAACAGTGAACAATAATCAGATCACAGTGTTTTACAAGTTGAATAATAAACAGATCACAGTGTGTTACAAAGTGAATAATAAACAGATCACAGTGTGTTACACAGTGAATAATAAACAGATCACAGTGCGTTACACAGTGAATAATAAACAGATCACACTGTTAAACAGTGAATAATAATCAGATCACAGTGTTTGACACAGTGAATAATAAACAGATCACAGTGTGTTACAAAGTGAATAATAAACAGATCACATTGTGTTACACGGTGAATAATAAACAGATCACAGTGTGTTACAGAGTGAGTAATAAACTGATCACAATGTGTTACACGGTGAATAATAAACAGATCACAGTGTGTTACAAAGTGAATAATAAACAGATCACGGTGTGTTACACAGTGAATAATAAACTGATCACAGTGTGTTACAGAGTGAATAATAAACCAATCACTGTGTGTTACACAGCGACTAATAGACAGATCACAGGATGTTACAGAGTGAATAGCACACCGATCACAGTGTGTTACAGAGTGAATAATAAACACATCACAGTGTGCGACACAGTGAATAATAAACAGATCACAGTGTGTTAAACAGTGAATAATAAACAGATCACAGTGTGTTACACGGTGAATAAAAAACAGATCACAATGTATTACGCAGTGAATACTAAACAAATCACAGTGTGTTACACGGTGAATTAGAAATAGATCACCGTCTGTTGCACAGTGAGTAATAAACAGATCAAACTGTGTTACACAGTCAATAATAAACAGATCACAGTGTGTTACACAGTGAATAATAAACAGATCACAATGTGTTACACACTGAATAATAAACAGATCACAGAGTGTTATGCAGTGAATAATAAACATCACACTGTTAAACAGTGAATAATAATCATATCACATTGTTTTACGCAGTGAATAACAAACAAATCACAGTGTGTTACACAGTGAATAATAAACAGATCACAGTGTGTTACAAAGTGAATAATAAACAGATCGCAGTGTGTTACACAGTGAATAATAAACAGATCACACTGTGTTACACAGTGAATAATAAACAGATCACACTGTTAAACAGTGAACAATAATCAGATCACAGTGTTTTACGAGTTGAATAATAAACAGATCACTGTGTGTTACACGCTGAATAATAAACAGATCACTGTGTGTTACACGGTGAATAATAAACAGATCACAGTGTGTTACAAAGTGAATAATAAACAGATCGCAGTGTGTTACACAGTGAATAATAAACAGATCACACTGTGTTACACAGTGAATAATAAACAGATCACACTGTTAAACAGTGAACAATAATCAGATCACAGTGTTTTACAAGTTGAATAATAAACAGATCACAGTGTGTTACAAAGTGAATAATAAACAGATCACAGTGTGTTACACAGTGAATAATAAACAGATCGCAGTGCGTTACACAGTGAATAATAAACAGATCACACTGTTAAACAGTGAATAATAATCAGATCACACTGTTTGACACAGTGAATAATAAACAGATCACAGTGTGTTACAAAGTGAATAATAAACAGATCACATTGTGTTACACGGTGAATAATAAACAGATCACAGTGTGTTACAGAGTGAGTAATAAACTGATCACAATGTGTTACACGGTGAATAATAAACAGATCACAGTGTGTTACAAAGTGAATAATAAACAGATCACGGTGTGTTACACAGTGAATAACAAACAGATCACAATGTGTTACACAATGAATAATAAACAGATCACACTGTTAAAAAGTGAATAAGAATCAGATCACAGTGTGTTGCACAGTGAATAATAAACAGATCACAGTGTGTTACACTGTGAATAATAAACAGATCACAGTGTGTTACACTGTGAATAATAAACAGATCACAGTGTGTTAAACAGTGAATAATAAACAGATCACAGTGTGTTACAGAGTGAATAAGAAACACATCACAGTGTGCTACACAGTGAATAATAAACAGATCACAGTGTGTTACACAGTGAATAAAAAACAGATCACAATGTATTACGCAGCGAATACTAAACAAATCACAGTGTGTTACACGGTTAATAATAAATAGATCACCGTCTGTTGCACAGTGAGTAATAAACAGATCACAGTGTTTGACACAGTGAAAAATAAACAGATCACAGTGTGTTACACAGTGAATAATAAACTGATCACAATGTGTTACACGGTGAATAATAAACAGATCACAGTGTGTCACAAAGTGAATAATAAACAGATCACATTGTGTTACACGGTGAATAATAAACAGATCACAGTGTGTTACACAGTGAATAATAAACAGATCACACTGTTCAACAGTGAATAATAAACAGATCACAGTGTGTTACACAGTGAATAATAAACAGATCAGAGTGTGATACACGGTGAATAATAAACAGATCACAGTGTGTTATGCAGTGAATAATAAACACCACACTGTTAAACAGCGAATAATGAACAGATCACAGTGTGTTACAGCATGAATAATAAACAGATCACTGTCTGTTACACTGAATAGTAAACAGATCACAGTATGTTACACAGTGAATAATAAACAGATCACAGTGTGTTACACAGTGAATAATAAACAGATCAGTCTGTTACACAGTGAATAAAAAAACAATCACAGTGTGTTACGCAGTGAATACTAAACAAATCACAGTGTGTTACACAGTGAATAATTAACAGATCTCAGTGTTACGCAGCGAATAATAAACAGATCATATTGTGTTACCCGGTGAATAATAAACAGATCACTGTGTGTTACACGGTGAATAATAAACAGATCACTGTGTGTTACACGCTGAATAATAAACAGATCACTGTGTGTTACACGGTGAATAATAAACAGATCACAGTGTGTTACAAAGTGAATAATAAACAGATCGCAGTGTGTTACACAGTGAATAATAAACAGATCACACTGTGTTACACAGTGAATAATAAACAGATCACACTGTTAAACAGTGAACAATAATCAGATCACAGTGTTTTACTAGTTGAATAATAAACAGATCACAGTGTGTTACAAAGTGAATAATAAACAGATCACAGTGTGTTACACAGTGAATAATAAACAGATCACAGTGCGTTACACAGTGAATAATAAATAGATCACACCGTTAAACAGTGAATAATAATCAGATCACAGTGTTTGACACAGTGAATAATAAACAGATCACAGTGTGTTACACAGTGAGTAATAAAGTGATCACAATGTGTTACACGGTGAATAATAAACAGATCACAGTGTGTTACAAAGTGAATAATAAACAGATCACATTGTGTTACACGGTGAATAATAAACAGATCACAGTGTGTTACAAAGTGAATAATAAACAGATCACGGTGTGTTACACAGTGAATAACAAACAGATCACAATGTGTTACACAACGAATAATAAACAGTTCACACTGTTAAACAGTGAATAAGAATCAGATCACAGTGTGTTGCACAGTGAATAATAAACAGATCACAGTGTGTTACACTGTGAATAATAAACAGATCACAGTGTGTTACACTGTGAATAATAAACAGATCACAGTGTGTTAAACAGTGAATACTAAACAAATCACAGTGTGTTACACGGTTAATAATAAATAGATCACCGTCTGTTGCACAGTGAGTAATCAAAAGATCAAACTGTGTTACACTGTCAATAATAAACAGATCACAGTGTGTTACACAGTGAATAATAAACAGATCACAGTGTGGTAGGCAGTGAATAATAAACAGATCACAGTGTGTTACGCAGTGAATAATAAACAGATCACACTGTTAAACAGTGAATAATAATCAGATCACATTGTTTTACACAGTGAATAATAAACAGATCACAGTGTGTTACACAGTGAATAATAAACAGATCACAATGTGTTACACAGTGAATAAAAAACAGATCACAGTGTGTTACACAGTGAATAATAAACAGATCACAATGTGTTACACAGTGAATAAAAAACAGATCACAGTGTGTTATGCAGTGAATAAGAAACAGATCACACTGTTAAACAGTGAATAATAATCAGATCAAATTTTTTTTCCACAGTGAATAGTAAACAAATCACAGTGTGTTACACAGTGAATAATAAACAGATCACAGTGTGTTACACAGTGAATAATAAACAGATCACACTGTTAAACAGTGAATAATAATCAGATCACAGTGTTTTACACGGTGAATAATAAACAGATCACAGTGTGTTACACAGTGAATAATAAACAGATCACAATGTGTTACACGGTGAATAATAAACAGATCACAATGTGTTATACGGTGAATAATAAACAGATCACACTGTTAAACAGTGAATAATAATCAGATCACAGTGTTTTACACAGTGAATAATAAGAACATAAGAACATAAGAAATAGGAGCAGGAGTAGGCCATCTAGCCCCTCGAGCCTGCCCCGCCATTCAATAAGATCATGGCTGATCTGACATGGATCAGTACCACTTACCCGCCTGATCCCCATAACCCTTAATTCCCTTACCGATCAGGAATCCATCCATCCGCGCTTTAAACATATTCAGCGAGGTAGCCTCCACCACCTCAGTGGGCAGAGAATTCCAGAGATTCACCACCCTCTGGGAGAAGAAGTTCCTCCTCAACTCTGTCTTAAACCGACCCCCCTTTATTTTGAGGCTGTGTCCTCTAGTTTTAACTTCCTTACTAAGTGGAAAGAATCTCTCCGCCTCCACCCTATCCAGTCCCCGCTGGATTATTATAATAATAAATTTATTATAATAATAAACAGATCACAGTGTGTTACACAGTGAATAACAAACAGATCACAACGTGTTACACAGTGAATAATAAACAGATCACACTGTTAAACAGTGAATAAGAATCAGATCACAGTGTGTTGCACAGTGAATAATAAACAGATCACAGTGTGTTACACTGTGAATAATAAACAGATCACAGTGTGTTACAGTGAATAATAAACAGATCACACTGTGTTAAACAGTGAATAATAAACAGATCACAGTGTGTTACACAGTGAATAATAAACAGATCACAGTGTGTTGCACACTGAATCATGAACAGTTCACAGTGTGTTACAGAGTGAATAATAAACCAATCACTGTGTGTTACACAGCGACTAATAGACAGATCACAGGATGTTACAGAGTGAATAGCACACCGATCACAGTGTGTTACAGAGTGAATAATAAACACATCACAGTGTGCGACACAGTGAATAATAAACAGATCACAGTGTGTTACGGAGTGAATAATAAACAGATTACAGTGTGTTACGGAGTGAAGAATAAACAGATTACAGTGTGTTACACAGTGAATAATAAACAGATCACAGTGTGTTAAACAGTGAATAATAAACAGATCACAGTGTGTTACACGGTGAATAAAAAACAGATCACAATGTATTACGCAGTGAATACTAAACAAATCACAGTGTGTTACACGGTGAATTAGAAATAGATCACCGTCTGTTGCACAGTGAGTAATAAACAGATCAAACTGTGTTACACAGTCAATAATAAACAGATCACAGTGTGTTACACAGTGAATAATAAACAGATCACAATGTGTTACACACTGAATAATAAACAGATCACAGAGTGTTATGCAGTGAATAATAAACATCACACTGTTAAACAGTGAATAATAATCATATCACATTGTTTTACGCAGTGAATAACAAACAAATCACAGTGTGTTACACAGTGAATAATAAACAGATCACAGTGTGTTACAAAGTGAATAATAAACAGATCGCAGTGTGTTACACAGTGAATAATAAACAGATCACACTGTGTTACACAGTGAATAATAAACAGATCACACTGTTAAACAGTGAACAATAATCAGATCACAGTGTTTTACTAGTTGAATAATAAACAGATCACTGTGTGTGACACGCTGAATAATAAACAGATCACTGTGTGTGACACGGTGAATAATAAACAGATCACAGTGTGTTACAAAGTGAATAATAAACAGATCGCAGTGTGTTACACAGTGAATAATAAACAGATCACACTGTGTTACACAGTGAATAATAAACAGATCACACTGTTAAACAGTGAACAATAATCAGATCACAGTGTTTTACAAGTTGAATAATAAACAGATCACAGTGTGTTACAAAGTGAATAATAAACAGATCACAGTGTGTTACACAGTGAATAATAAACAGATCACAGTGCGTTACACAGTGAATAATAAACAGATCACACTGTTAAACAGTGAATAATAATCAGATCACAGTGTTTGACACAGTGAATAATAAACAGATCACAGTGTGTTACAAAGTGAATAATAAACAGATCACATTGTGTTACACGGTGAATAATAAACAGATCACAGTGTGTTACAGAGTGAGTAATAAACTGATCACAATGTGTTACACGGTGAATAATAAACAGATCACAGTGTGTTACAAAGTGAATAATAAACAGATCACGGTGTGTTACACAGTGAATAATAAACTGATCACAGTGTGTTACAGAGTGAATAATAAACCAATCACTGTGTGTTACACAGCGACTAATAGACAGATCACAGGATGTTACAGAGTGAATAGCACACCGATCACAGTGTGTTACAGAGTGAATAATAAACACATCACAGTGTGCGACACAGTGAATAATAAACAGATCACAGTGTGTTAAACAGTGAATAATAAACAGATCACAGTGTGTTACACGGTGAATAAAAAACAGATCACAATGTATTACGCAGTGAATACTAAACAAATCACAGTGTGTTACACGGTGAATTAGAAATAGATCACCGTCTGTTGCACAGTGAGTAATAAACAGATCAAACTGTGTTACACAGTCAATAATAAACAGATCACAGTGTGTTACACAGTGAATAATAAACAGATCACAATGTGTTACACACTGAATAATAAACAGATCACAGAGTGTTATGCAGTGAATAATAAACATCACAATGTTAAACAGTGAATAATAATCATATCACATTGTTTTACGCAGTGAATAACAAACAAATCACAGTGTGTTACACAGTGAATAATAAACAGATCACAGTGTGTTACAAAGTGAATAATAAACAGATCGCAGTGTGTTACACAGTGAATAATAAACAGATCACACTGTGTTACACAGTGAATAATAAACAGATCACACTGTTAAACAGTGAACAATAATCAGATCACAGTGTTTTACGAGTTGAATAATAAACAGATCACTGTGTGTTACACGCTGAATAATAAACAGATCACTGTGTGTTACACGGTGAATAATAAACAGATCACAGTGTGTTACAAAGTGAATAATAAACAGATCGCAGTGTGTTACACAGTGAATAATAAACAGATCACACTGTGTTACACAGTGAATAATAAACAGATCACACTGTTAAACAGTGAACAATAATCAGATCACAGTGTTTTACAAGTTGAATAATAAACAGATCACAGTGTGTTACAAAGTGAATAATAAACAGATCACAGTGTGTTACACAGTGAATAATAAACAGATCGCAGTGCGTTACACAGTGAATAATAAACAGATCACACTGTTAAACAGTGAATAATAATCAGATCACACTGTTTGACACAGTGAATAATAAACAGATCACAGTGTGTTACAAAGTGAATAATAAACAGATCACATTGTGTTACACGGTGAATAATAAACAGATCACAGTGTGTTACAGAGTGAGTAATAAACTGATCACAATGTGTTACACGGTGAATAATAAACAGATCACAGTGTGTTACAAAGTGAATAATAAACAGATCACGGTGTGTTACACAGTGAATAACAAACAGATCACAATGTGTTACACAATGAATAATAAACAGATCACACTGTTAAAAAGTGAATAAGAATCAGATCACAGTGTGTTGCACAGTGAATAATAAACAGATCACAGTGTGTTACACTGTGAATAATAAACAGATCACAGTGTGTTACACTGTGAATAATAAACAGATCACAGTGTGTTAAACAGTGAATAATAAACAGATCACAGTGTGTTACAGAGTGAATAAGAAACACATCACAGTGTGCTACACAGTGAATAATAAACAGATCACAGTGTGTTACACAGTGAATAAAAAACAGATCACAATGTATTACGCAGCGAATACTAAACAAATCACAGTGTGTTACACGGTTAATAATAAATAGATCACCGTCTGTTGCACAGTGAGTAATAAACAGATCACAGTGTTTGACACAGTGAAAAATAAACAGATCACAGTGTGTTACACAGTGAATAATAAACTGATCACAATGTGTTACACGGTGAATAATAAACAGATCACAGTGTGTCACAAAGTGAATAATAAACAGATCACATTGTGTTACACGGTGAATAATAAACAGATCACAGTGTGTTACACAGTGAATAATAAACAGATCACACTGTTCAACAGTGAATAATAAACAGATCACAGTGTGTTACACAGTGAATAATAAACAGATCAGAGTGTGATACACGGTGAATAATAAACAGATCACAGTGTGTTATGCAGTGAATAATAAACACCACACTGTTAAACAGCGAATAATAAACAGATCACAGTGTGTTACAGCATGAATAATAAACAGATCACTGTCTGTTACACTGAATAGTAAACAGATCACAGTATGTTACACAGTGAATAATAAACAGATCACAGTGTGTTACATAGCGAATAATAAACAGATCACAGTGTGTTACAGCATGAATAATAAACAGATCACAGTGTGTTACGCAGCGAATAATAAACAGATCACAGTGTGTTGCACAGTGAGTAATAATCAGATCACAGTCTGTTACCCAGTGAATAATAAACAGATCAGATTGTGTTACAGTGTGAATAAGAAACAGATCACAGTGAGTTACAGAGTGAATAATAAACAGATCACAGTCTTTTACACAATGCATAATAAACTGATCACAGTGTGTCACACAGTGAATAATAAACAGATCACAGTGTGTTACACAGTGAATAATAAACAGATCACGGTGTGTTACACAGTGAATAATAAACAGATCACAGTGTGTTACGCAGTGAATAATAAACAGATCACAGTGTGTTACACAGTGAATAATAAACAGATCAGAGTGTGTTACACAGTGAATAATAAACAGATCACAGTGTGTTACACAGTGAATAATAAACAGATCAGAGTGTGTTACACAGTGAATAATAAACAGATCAGAGTGTGTTACACAGTGAATCATAAACAGATCACAGCACGTTACATAGCGAAAAATAAACAGATCACAGAGTGTTACATAGCGAATAATAAACAGATCACAGTGTGTTACAGCATGAATAATAAACAGATCACTGTCTGCTACACTGAATAATAAACAGATCAGTGTTTTACACTGAATAATAAATAGATCACAGTGTTTAACACTGTGAATAATGAACAGATCACAGTGTTACACAGTGAATAACAAACATATCAAAATGTGTTACACAGTGGAGAATAAACAGTTTACAGTGTGTTATGCAGCGAATAAAAAAAAATCACAGTGTGTTACACAGTGAATAATAAAAATGGAAACAGCCTTTAAAAACAATGCATAATAAACGGATCACAGTGTGTTACACAGTGAATTTTAAACAGATCACAGTGTGTTACACAGTGAATAATAAACAGATCAAAGTGCGTTACACTGAATAATAAATAGGTCACAGTGTGTAACACTGTGAATAATAAACAGATCACAGTATGTTACACTGAATAATAAACAGATCACTGTGTGTTACAGGATGAATAATAAATAAAACACCGTGTGTTACAGAGTGAATAATAAACTGATCACAGTGTGTTACGCAGCGAATAATAAACAGATCATAGTGTGTTGCACACTGAGTAATAATCAGATCACAGTCTGTTACATGGTGAATAATGAACAGATCAGATTGTGTTACAGTGTGAATAATGAACAGATCACAGTGTGTTATAGAGGGAATAATAAACAGATCACAGTCTGTTAGACAGTGAATAATAAACAGATCAGATTGTGTTACAGTGTCAATAATAAACAGACCACAGTGTACTACACAGTGAATAATAAACAGAACACAGTGTGTTACACAGTGAATAATAAACAGATCAGATTGTGTTACAGTGTCAATAATAAACAGACCACAGTGTACTACACAGTGAATAATAAACAGAACACAGTGTGTTACACAGTGAATAATAAACAGATCAGAGTGTGTGACACAGTGAATAATAAACAGATCAGAGTGTGTTACACAGTGAATAATAAACAGATCACAGTGTGTTACACAGTGAATAATAAACAGATCAGAGTGTGTTACACAGTGAATAATAAACAGATCAGAGTGTGTTACACAGTGAATAATAAACAGATCACAGTGTGTCACACAGTGAATAATAAACAGATCACAGTGTGTCACACAGTGAATAATAAACAGATCACAGTGTGTTCCACAGTGAATAATAAACAGATCACAGTGTGTCACACAGTGAATAATAAACAGATCACAGTGTGTCACACAGTGAATAATAAACAGATCACAGTGTGTTACACAGTGAATAATAAACAGATCAGAGTGTGTTACACAGTGAATAATAAACAGATCAGAGCGTGTTACACAGTGAATAATAAACAGATCACAGTGTGTTACACAGTGAATAATAAACAGATCAGAGTGTGTTACACAGTGAATAATAAACAGATCAGAGTGTGTTACACAGTGAATCATAAACAGATCACAGTACGTTACATAGCGAATAATAAACAGATCACAGTGTGTTACATAGCGAATAATAAACAGATCACAGTGTGTTACACAGTGAATAATAAACAGATCACAGTGCGTTACACAGTGAATAATAACAGATCACAGTGTGTTACACTGAAGACTAAACATATCACAGATTATAACACAGTGAATAATGAACAGATCACAGTGTGTAACACAGTGAATAATGAACAGATCACAGTGTGTAACACAGTGAATAATGAACAGATCAAAGTGTTACACAGTGAATAAGAAACATATAATATTGTGTTACAGAGTGTATAATAAACAGATCACAGTGTGTTACACTGTGAATAATGAGCAGGTCACAGTGTGTTAAGGAATAAATAATAAACATATACTGTTGTGTTACAGAGTGAATAATAAACAGATCAGAGTGTGTTACACAGCGACTAATAAACAGATCATAGTGTGTTAAAGAGCGAATAATAAACAGATCATAGTGGGTTACAGAGCGAATAATAAACAGATCACAGTGTGTTACAGCATGAATAATAAACAGATCACTGTCTGTTACACTGAATAATAAACAGATCACAGTATGTTACACAGTGAATAATAAACAGATCACAGTGTGTTACATAGCGAATAATAAACAGATCACAGTGTGTTACAGCATGAATAATAAACAGATCACTGTCTGTTACACTGAATAATAAACAGATCAGTGTTTTACACTGAATAATAAATAGATCACAGTGTTTAACACTGTGAATAATAAACAGATCACAGTGTGTTACAGGGTGAATAATAAACAAAACATTGTGTGTTACACAGTGAAAACGAAAATCAGACCACAATGTGTTACACAATGCATAGCAAACTGTTCACAGTGTCTTACATATTGAATAATAAACGGATCACAGTGTGTTACACTAAATAATAAACAGATCACAGTGTGTTCAACAGTGAATAATAAACGGATCACAGTGTGTTACACAGAATACTAAACAGATCACAGTGTTAAACTCAATGAATAATAAACAGTTCACAGTGTGTTGCAAATGAATAATAAACAGATCACAGTGTGTTACATAGCAAATAAATTAACAGATCACAGTGTGTTACACAGTGAATAATAAACAGATCACAGTGTGTTACACAGTGAATAATAACAGATCACAGTGTGTTACACTGAAGACTAAACATATCACAGATTATAACACAGTGAATAATGAACAGATCACAGTGTGTAACACACTGAATAATGAACAGATCACAGTGTGTAACACAGTGAATAATGAACAGATCACAGTGTTCCACAGTGAATAAGAAACATATATTATTGTGTTACAGAGTGTATAATAAACAGATCACAGTGTGTTACACTGTGAATAATGAGCAGGTCACAGTGTGTTAAGGAATAAATAATAAACATATACTGTTGTGTTACAGAGTGAATAATAAACAGATCATAGTGTGTTGCACAGTGAATAATAAACAGATCATAGTCTGTTACACATTCAATAATAAACAGGTCATTGTGCATTAAACAGTGAATAATAAACAGATCACAGTGTGTTACATAGCGAATAATAAACAGATCACAGTGTGTTACATAGCGAAAAATAAACAGATCACAGTGTGTTACAGCATGAATAATAAACAGATCACAGTGTGTTACACAGTGAATAATAAACAGGTCATTGTGCATGACACAGTGAATAATAAACAGATCACAGTGTGTTACACAGTGAATAATAAACAGATCACAGTGTGTTACACAGTGAATAATAAACAGATCACAGTGTGTTAAACAGTGAATAATAAACAGATCAGAGTGTGTTACACAGTGAATAATAAACAGATCAGAGTGTGTTACACAGTGAATAATAAACAGGTCAGAGTGTGTTACACAGTGAATAATAAACAGATCAGAGTGTGTTACACAGTGAATAATAAACAGATCAGAGTGTGTTACACAGTGAATAATAAACAGATCACAGTGTGTTACACAGTGAATAATAAACAGATCACAGTGTGTTAAACAGTGAATAATAAACTGATCACAGTGTGTTACACAGTGAATAATAAACAGATCAGAGTGTGTTACACAGTGAATAATAAACAGATCAGAGCGTGTTACACAGTGAATAATAAACAGATCAGAGTGTGTTACACAGTGAATAATAAACAGATCACAGTGTGTTACACAGTGAATAATAAACAGATCACAGTGTGTTACACAGTGAATAATAAACAGATCACAGTGTGTTAAACAGTGAATAATAAACAGATCACTGTGTGTTACACAGTGAATAATAAACAGATCAGAGTGTGTTACACAGTGAATAATAAACAGATCAGAGTGTTACACAGTGAATAATAAACAGATCAGAGTGTGTTACACAGTGAATAATAAACAGATCAGAGTGTGTTACACAGTGAATAATAAACAGATCAGAGTGTGTTACACAGTGAATAATAAACAGATCACACTGTTAAACAGTGAATAATAAACAGATCAGAGTGTGTTACACAGTGAATAATAAACAGATCAGAGTGTGTTACACAGTGAATAATAAACAGATCAGAGTGTGTTTCACAGTGAATAATAAACAGATCAGAGTGTGTTACACAGTGAATCATAAACAGATCACAGTACATTACATAGCGAATAATAAACAGATCACAGTGTGTTACATAGCTAATAATAAACAGATCACAGTGTGTTACAGCATGAATAATAAACAGATCACTGTCTGTTACACTGAATAATAAACAGATCACAGTATGTTACACAGTGCATAATAAACAGATCACAGTGTGTTACATAGCGAATAATAAACAGATCACAGTGTGTTACAGCATGAATAATAAACAGATCACTGTCTGTTACATTGAATAATAAACAGATCAGTGTTTTACACCGAATAATAAATAGATCACAGTGTTTAACACTGTGAATAATAAACAGATCACAGTGTGTTACAGGGTGAATAATAAACAAAACATTGTGTGTTGCACAGTGAATAATAAACAGATCACAGTGTGTTACGCAGCGAATAATAAACAGATCACAGTGTGTTGCACAGTGAGTAATAATCAGATCACAGTCTGTTACCCAGTGAATAATAAACAGATCAGATTGTGTTACAGTGTGAATAAGAAACAGATCACAGTGAGTTACAGAGTGAATAATAAACAGATCACAGTGTGTTACAGAGTGAATAATAAACAGATCACAGTCTTTTACACAATGCATAATAAACTGATCACAGTGTGTCACACAGTGAATAATAAACAGATCACAGTGGGTTAAACAGTGAATAATAAACAGATCACTGTGTGTTACACAGTGAATAATAAACAGATCAGAGTGTGTTACACAGTGAATAATAAACAGATCAGAGTGTGTTACACAGTGAATAATAAACAGATCAGAGTGTGTTACACAGTGAATAATAAACAGATCACAGTGTGTTACACAGTGAATAATAAACAGATCAGAATGTGTTACACAGTGAATACTAAACAGATCACAGTGTGTTACACAGTGAATAATAAACAGATCAGAGTGTGTTACACAGTGAATAATAAACAGATCAGAGTGTGTTACACAGTGAATCATAAACAGATCACAGTGTGTTACACAGTGAATCATAAACAGATCACAGTACGTTACATAGCGAATAATAAACAGATCACAGTGTGTTGCAGCATGAATAATAAACAGATCACTGTCTGTTACACTGAATAGTAAACAGATCACAGTATGTTACACAGTGAATAATAAACAGATCACAGTGTGTTACATAGCGAATAATAAACAGATCACAGTGTGTTACAGCATGAATAATAAACAGATCACAGTGTGTTACGCAGCGAATAATAAACAGATCACAGTGTGTTGCACAGTGAGTAATAATCAGATCACAGTCTGTTACCCAGTGAATAATAAACAGATCAGATTGTGTTACAGTGTGAATAAGAAACAGATCACAGTGAGTTACAGAGTGAATAATAAACAGATCACAGTGTGTTACACAGTGAATAACAAACATATCAAAATGTGTTACACAGTGGAGAATAAACAGTTTACAGTGTGTTATGCAGCGAATACAAAAAAATCACAGTGTGTTACACAGTGAATAATAAACAGGTCACAGCCTTTAAACCAATGCATAATAAACGGATCACAGTGTGTTACACAGTGAATAATAAACAGATCACAGTGTGTTACACAGTGAATAATAAACAGATCACAGTGTGTTACACAGTGAATAATAAACAGATCACAGTGTGTTACACTGAATAATAAACAGATCAAAGTGCGTTACACTGAAAAATAAATAGGTCACAGTGTGTAACACTGTGAATAATAAACAGATCACAGTATGTTACACTGAATAATAAACAGATCACTGTGTGTTACAGGGTGAATAATAAATAAAACACCGTGTGTTACAGAGTGAATAATAAACTGATCACAGTGTGTTACGCAGCGAATAATAATCAGATCACAGTCTGTTACACGGTGAATAATAAACAGATCAGATTGTGTTACAGTGTGAATAATGAACAGATCACAGTGTGTTATAGAGGGAATAATAAACAGATCACAGTCTGTTAGACAGTGAATAATAAACAGATCAGATTGTGTTACAGTGTCAATAATAAACAGACCACAGTGTACTACACAGTGAATAATAAACAGAACACAGTGTGTTACACAGTGAATAATAAACAGATCAGAGTGTGTTACACAGTGAATAATAAACAGATCAGAGTGTGTTACACAGTGAATAATAAACAGATCAGAGTGTGTTACACAGTGAATAATAAACAGATCAGAGTGTGTTACACAGTGAATAATAAACAGATCAGAGTGTGTTACACAGTGAATAATAAACAGATCACAGTATGTTACACAGTGAATAATAAACAGATCACAGTGTGTTACATAGCGAATAATAAACAGATCACAGTGTGTTACATAGCGAATAATAAACAGATCACAGTGTGTTACAGCATGAATAATAAACAGATCACTGTCTGTTACACTGAATAATAAACAGATCAGTGTTTTTCACTGAATAATAAATAGATCACAGTGTTTAACACTGTGAATAATAAACAGATCACAGTGTGTTACAGGGTGAATAATAAACAAAACATTGTGTGTTACACAGTGAATACGAAAATCAGACCACAATGTGTTACACAATGCATAACAAACAGTTCACAGTGTATTACATATTGAATAATAAACGGATCACAGTGTGTTACACTAAATAATAAACAGATCACAGTGTGTTAAACAGTGAATAATAAACGGATCACAGTGTGTTACACAGAATACTAAACAGATCACAGTGTTAAACTCAATGAATAATAAACAGTTCACAGTGTGTTGCAAATGAATAATAAACAGATCACAGTGTCTAACATAGCAAATAAATTAACAGATCACAGTGTGTTACACAGTGAACAGTAAACAGATCACAGTGTGTTACGCAGCGAATAATAAACAGATCACAGTGTGTTACACAGTGAATAATAAACAGATCACAGTGCGTTACACAGTGAATAATAACAGATCACAGTGTGTTACACTGAAGACTAAACATATCACAGATTATAACACAGTGAATAATGAACAGATCACAGTGTGTAACACACTGAATAATGAACATATCACAGTGTGTAACACAGTGAATAATAAACAGATCACAGTGTGTTACACAGTGAATAATAAACAGATCAGAGTGTGTTACACAGTGAATAATAAACAGATCACAGTGTGTTACACAGTGAATAATAAACAGATCACAGTGTGTTACACAGTGAATAATAAACAGATCACAGTGTTACATAGCGAATAATAAACAGATCACAGTGTGTTACAGCATGAATAATAAACAGATCACAGTGTGTTACACAGTGAATAATAAACAGGTCATTGTGCATGACACAGTGAATAATAAACAGATCACACTGTGTTACACAGTGAATAATAAACAGATCACAGTGTGTTACACAGTGAATAATAAACAGATCACAGTGTGTTACACAGTGAATAATAAACAGATCAGAGTGTGTTACACAGTGAATAATAAACAGATCACAGTGTGTTCCACAGTGAATAATAAACAGATCACAGTGTGTTACACAGTGAATAATAAACAGATCACAGTGCGTTACACAGTGAATAATAACAGATCACAGTGTGTTACACTGAAGACTAAACATATCACAGATTATAACACAGTGAATAATGAACAGATCACAGTGTGTAACACACTGAATAATGAACAGATCACAGTGTGTAACACAGTGAATAATGAACAGATCACAGTGTGTTAAGGAATAAATAATAAACATATACTGTTGTGTTACAGAGTGAATAATAAACAGATCATAGTGTGTTACACAGTGAATAATAAACAGATCATAGTGTGTTACACATTCAATAATAAACAGGTCATTGTGCATTAAACAGTGAATAATAAACAGATCACAGTGTGTTACATAGCGAATAATAAACAGATCACAGTGTGTTAAATAGCGAATAATAAACAGATCACAGTGTGTTACAGCATGAATAATAAACAGATCACAGTGTGTTACACAGTGAATAATAAACAGGTCATTGTGCATGACACAGTGAATAATAAACAGATCACACTGTGTTACACAGTGAATAATAAACAGATCACAGTGTGTTACACAGTGAATAATAAACAGATCACAGTGTGTTACACAGTGAATAATAAACAGATCAGAGTGTGTTACACAGTGAATAATAAACAGATCACAGTGTGTTACACAGTGAATAATAAACAGATCACACTGTTAAACAGTGAATAATAAACAGATCAGAGTGTGTTACACAGTGAATAATAAACAGATCACAGTGTGTTACACAGTGAATAATAAACAGATCACAGTGCGTTACACAGTGAACAATAACAGATCACAGTGTGTTACACTGAAGACTAAACATATCACAGATTATAACACAGTGAATAATGAACAGATCACAGTGTGTAACACACTGAATAATGAACATATCACAGTGTGTAACACAGTGAATAATAAACAGATCACAGTGTGTTACACAGTGAATAATAAACAGATCAGAGTGTGTTACACAGTGAATAATAAACAGATCACAGTGTGTTACACAGTGAATAATAAACAGATCACAGTGTGTTACACAGTGAATAATAAACAGATCACAGTGTGTTACATAGCGAATAATAAACAGATCACAGTGTGTTACAGCATGAATAATAAACAGATCACAGTGTGTTACACAGTGAATAATAAACAGGTCATTGTGCATGACACAGTGAATAATAAACAGATCACACTGTGTTACACAGTGAATAATAAACAGATCACAGTGTGTTACACAGTGAATAATAACAGATCACAGTGTGTTACACTGAAGACTAAACATATCACAGATTATAACACAGTGAATAATGAACAGATCACAGTGTGTAACACACTGAATAATGAACATATCACAGTGTGTAACACAGTGAATAATAAACAGATCACAGTGTGTTACACAGTGAATAATAAACAGATCAGAGTGTGTTACACAGTGAATAATAAACAGATCACAGTGTGTTACACAGTGAATAATAAACAGATCACAGTGTGTTACACAGTGAATAATAAACAGATCACAGTGTGTTACATAGCGAATAATAAACAGATCACAGTGTGTTACAGCATGAATAATAAACAGATCACAGTGTGTTACACAGTGAATAATAAACAGGTCATTGTGCATGACACAGTGAATAATAAACAGATCACACTGTGTTACACAGTGAATAATAAACAGATCACAGTGTGTTACACAGTAAATAATAAACAGATCACAGTGTGTTACACAGTGAATAATAAACAGATCAGAGTGTGTTACACAGTGAATAATAAACAGATCACAGTGTGTTCCACAGTGAATAATAAACAGATCACAGTGTGTTACACAGTGAATAATAAACAGATCACAGTGCGTTACACAGTGAATAATAACAGATCACAGTGTGTTACACTGAAGACTAAACATATCACAGATTATAACACAGTGAATAATGAACAGATCACAGTGTGTAACACACTGAATAATGAACAGATCACAGTGTGTAACACAGTGAATAATGAACAGATCACAGTGTGTTAAGGAATAAATAATAAACATATACTGTTGTGTTACAGAGTGAATAATAAACAGATCATAGTGTGTTACACAGTGAATAATAAACAGATCATAGTGTGTTACACATTGAATAATAAACAGGTCATTGTGCATTAAACAGTGAATAATAAACAGATCACAGTGTGTTACATAGCGAATAATAAACAGATCACAGTGTGTTAAATAGCGAATAATAAACAGATCACAGTGTGTTACAGCATGAATAATAAACAGATCACAGTGTGTTACACAGTGAATAATAAACAGGTCATTGTGCATGACACAGTGAATAATAAACAGATCACACTGTGTTACACAGTGAATAATAAACAGATCACAGTGTGTTACACAGTGAATAATAAACAGATCACAGTGTGTTACACAGTGAATAATAAACAGATCAGAGTGTGTTACACAGTGAATAATAAACAGATCACAGTGTGTTACACAGTGAATAATAAACAGATCACAGTGTGTTACACAGTGAATAATAAACAGATCACAGTGTGTTAAACAGTGAATAATAAACTGATCACAGTGTGTTACACAGTGAATAATAAACAGATCAGAGTGTGTTACACAGTGAATAATAAACAGATCAGAGTGTGTTACACAGTGAATAATAAACAGATCAGAGTGTGTTACACAGTGAATAATAAACAGATCAGAGTGTGTTACACAGTGAATAATAAACAGATCACACTGTTAAACAGTGAATAATAAACAGATCAGAGTGTGTTACACAGTGAATAAGAAACAGATCAGAGTGTGTTACACAGTGAATAATAAACAGATCAGAGTGTGTTACACAGTGAATAATAAACAGTTCAGAGTGTGTTACACTGTGAATCATAAACAGATCACAGTCCGTTACATAGCGAATAATAAACAGATCACAGTGTGTTACATAGCTAATAATAAACAGATCACAGTGTGTTACAGCATGAATAATAAACAGATCACTGTCTGTTACACTGAATAATAAACAGATCACGGTATGTTACACAGTGCATAATAAACAGATCACAGTGTGTTACATAGCGAATAATAAACAGATCACAGTGTGTTACAGCATGAATAATAAACATATCACTGTCTGTTACACTGAATAATAAACAGATCACAGTATGTTACACAGTGCATAATAAACAGATCACAGTGTGTTACATAGCGAATAATAAACAGATCACAGTGTGTTACAGCATGAATAATAAACAGATCACTGTCTGTTACACTGAATAATAAACAGATCACGGTATGTTACACAGTGCATACTAAACAGATCACAGTGTGTTATATAGCGAATAATAAACAGATCACAGTGTGTTACAGCATGAATAATAAACAGATCACTGTCTGTTACACTGAATAATAAACAGATCAGTGTATTACACTGAATAATAAATAGATCACAGTGTTTAACACTGTGAATAATAAACAGATCACAGTGTGTTACAGAGTGAATAATAAACAAAACATTGTGTGTTGCACAGTGAATGATAAACAGATCACAGTGTGTTACGCAGCGAATAATAAACAGATCACAGTGTGTTGCACAGTGAGTAATAATCAGATCACAGTCTGTTACCCAGTGAATAATAAACAGATCAGATTGTGTTACAGTGTGAATAAGAAACAGATCACAGTGAGTTACAGAGTGAATAATAAACAGATCACAGTCTTTTACACAATGCATAATAAACAGATCACAGTGTGTCACACAGTGAATAATAAACAGATCACAGTGTGTTACACAGCGAATAATAAACAGATCACGTTGTGTTACAGAGTGAATAATAAACAGATCGCAGTGTGTTACACAGTGAATAATAAACAGATCACAGTGTGTTACACAGCGAATAATAAACAGATCACGTTGTGTTACAGAGTGAATAATAAACAAAACATTGTGTGTTGCACAGTGAATGATAAACAGATCACAGTGTGTTACGCAGCGAATAATAAACAGATCACAGTGTGTTGCACAGTGAGTAATAATCAGATCACAGTCTGTTACCCAGTGAATAATAAACAGATCAGATTGTGTTACAGTGTGAATAAGAAACAGATCACAGTGAGTTACAGAGTGAATAATAAACAGATCACAGTCTTTTACACAATGCATAATAAACAGATCACAGTGTGTCACACAGTGAATAATAAACAGATCACAGTGTGTTACACAGCGAATAATAAACAGATCACGTTGTGTTACAGAGTGAATAATAAACAGATCGCAGTGTGTTACACAGTGAATAATAAACAGATCACAGTGTGTTACACAGTGAATAATAAACAGATCACACTGTTAAACAGTGAATAATAAACAGATCAGAGTGTGTTACACAGTGAATAATAAACAGATCAGAGTGTGTTACACAGTGAATAATAAACAGATCAGAGTGTGTTTCACAGTGAATAATAAACAGATCAGAGTGTGTTACACAGTGAATCATAAACAGATCACAGTACATTACATAGCGAATAATAAACAGATCACAGTGTGTTACATAGCTAATAATAAACAGATCACAGTGTGTTACAGCATGAATAATAAACAGATCACTGTCTGTTACACTGAATAATAAACAGATCACAGTATGTTACACAGTGCATAATAAACAGATCACAGTGTGTTACATAGCGAATAATAAACAGATCACAGTGTGTTACAGCATGAATAATAAACAGATCACTGTCTGTTACATTGAATAATAAACAGATCAGTGTTTTACACCGAATAATAAATAGATCACAGTGTTTAACACTGTGAATAATAAACAGATCACAGTGTGTTACAGGGTGAATAATAAACAAAACATTGTGTGTTGCACAGTGAATAATAAACAGATCACAGTGTGTTACGCAGCGAATAATAAACAGATCACAGTGTGTTGCACAGTGAGTAATAATCAGATCACAGTCTGTTACCCAGTGAATAATAAACAGATCAGATTGTGTTACAGTGTGAATAAGAAACAGATCACAGTGAGTTACAGAGTGAATAATAAACAGATCACAGTGTGTTACAGAGTGAATAATAAACAGATCACAGTCTTTTACACAATGCATAATAAACTGATCACAGTGTGTCACACAGTGAATAATAAACAGATCACAGTGGGTTAAACAGTGAATAATAAACAGATCACTGTGTGTTACACAGTGAATAATAAACAGATCAGAGTGTGTTACACAGTGAATAATAAACAGATCAGAGTGTGTTACACAGTGAATAATAAACAGATCAGAGTGTGTTACACAGTGAATAATAAACAGATCACAGTGTGTTACACAGTGAATAATAAACAGATCAGAATGTGTTACACAGTGAATACTAAACAGA
Source organism: Mustelus asterias (assembly GCF_964213995.1). Taxonomy (NCBI): domain Eukaryota; kingdom Metazoa; phylum Chordata; class Chondrichthyes; order Carcharhiniformes; family Triakidae; genus Mustelus; species Mustelus asterias. The sequence continues at coordinate 74,827,595 of NC_135803.1, read as the reverse complement.
TCACAGTGTGTTACACAGTGAATAATAAACAGATCAGAGTGTGTTACACAGTGAATAATAAACAGATCAGAGTGTGTTACACAGTGAATCATAAACAGATCACAGTGTGTTACACAGTGAATCATAAACAGATCACAGTACGTTACATAGCGAATAATAAACAGATCACAGTGTGTTGCAGCATGAATAATAAACAGATCACTGTCTGTTACACTGAATAGTAAACAGATCACAGTATGTTACACAGTGAATAATAAACAGATCACAGTGTGTTACATAGCGAATAATAAACAGATCACAGTGTGTTACAGCATGAATAATAAACAGATCACAGTGTGTTACGCAGCGAATAATAAACAGATCACAGTGTGTTGCACAGTGAGTAATAATCAGATCACAGTCTGTTACCCAGTGAATAATAAACAGATCAGATTGTGTTACAGTGTGAATAAGAAACAGATCACAGTGAGTTACAGAGTGAATAATAAACAGATCACAGTGTGTTACACAGTGAATAACAAACATATCAAAATGTGTTACACAGTGGAGAATAAACAGTTTACAGTGTGTTATGCAGCGAATACAAAAAAATCACAGTGTGTTACACAGTGAATAATAAACAGGTCACAGCCTTTAAACCAATGCATAATAAACGGATCACAGTGTGTTACACAGTGAATAATAAACAGATCACAGTGTGTTACACAGTGAATAATAAACAGATCACAGTGTGTTACACAGTGAATAATAAACAGATCACAGTGTGTTACACTGAATAATAAACAGATCAAAGTGCGTTACACTGAAAAATAAATAGGTCACAGTGTGTAACACTGTGAATAATAAACAGATCACAGTATGTTACACTGAATAATAAACAGATCACTGTGTGTTACAGGGTGAATAATAAATAAAACACCGTGTGTTACAGAGTGAATAATAAACTGATCACAGTGTGTTACGCAGCGAATAATAATCAGATCACAGTCTGTTACACGGTGAATAATAAACAGATCAGATTGTGTTACAGTGTGAATAATGAACAGATCACAGTGTGTTATAGAGGGAATAATAAACAGATCACAGTCTGTTAGACAGTGAATAATAAACAGATCAGATTGTGTTACAGTGTCAATAATAAACAGACCACAGTGTACTACACAGTGAATAATAAACAGAACACAGTGTGTTACACAGTGAATAATAAACAGATCAGAGTGTGTTACACAGTGAATAATAAACAGATCAGAGTGTGTTACACAGTGAATAATAAACAGATCAGAGTGTGTTACACAGTGAATAATAAACAGATCAGAGTGTGTTACACAGTGAATAATAAACAGATCAGAGTGTGTTACACAGTGAATAATAAACAGATCACAGTATGTTACACAGTGAATAATAAACAGATCACAGTGTGTTACATAGCGAATAATAAACAGATCACAGTGTGTTACATAGCGAATAATAAACAGATCACAGTGTGTTACAGCATGAATAATAAACAGATCACTGTCTGTTACACTGAATAATAAACAGATCAGTGTTTTTCACTGAATAATAAATAGATCACAGTGTTTAACACTGTGAATAATAAACAGATCACAGTGTGTTACAGGGTGAATAATAAACAAAACATTGTGTGTTACACAGTGAATACGAAAATCAGACCACAATGTGTTACACAATGCATAACAAACAGTTCACAGTGTATTACATATTGAATAATAAACGGATCACAGTGTGTTACACTAAATAATAAACAGATCACAGTGTGTTAAACAGTGAATAATAAACGGATCACAGTGTGTTACACAGAATACTAAACAGATCACAGTGTTAAACTCAATGAATAATAAACAGTTCACAGTGTGTTGCAAATGAATAATAAACAGATCACAGTGTCTAACATAGCAAATAAATTAACAGATCACAGTGTGTTACACAGTGAACAGTAAACAGATCACAGTGTGTTACGCAGCGAATAATAAACAGATCACAGTGTGTTACACAGTGAATAATAAACAGATCACAGTGCGTTACACAGTGAATAATAACAGATCACAGTGTGTTACACTGAAGACTAAACATATCACAGATTATAACACAGTGAATAATGAACAGATCACAGTGTGTAACACACTGAATAATGAACATATCACAGTGTGTAACACAGTGAATAATAAACAGATCACAGTGTGTTACACAGTGAATAATAAACAGATCAGAGTGTGTTACACAGTGAATAATAAACAGATCACAGTGTGTTACACAGTGAATAATAAACAGATCACAGTGTGTTACACAGTGAATAATAAACAGATCACAGTGTTACATAGCGAATAATAAACAGATCACAGTGTGTTACAGCATGAATAATAAACAGATCACAGTGTGTTACACAGTGAATAATAAACAGGTCATTGTGCATGACACAGTGAATAATAAACAGATCACACTGTGTTACACAGTGAATAATAAACAGATCACAGTGTGTTACACAGTGAATAATAAACAGATCACAGTGTGTTACACAGTGAATAATAAACAGATCAGAGTGTGTTACACAGTGAATAATAAACAGATCACAGTGTGTTCCACAGTGAATAATAAACAGATCACAGTGTGTTACACAGTGAATAATAAACAGATCACAGTGCGTTACACAGTGAATAATAACAGATCACAGTGTGTTACACTGAAGACTAAACATATCACAGATTATAACACAGTGAATAATGAACAGATCACAGTGTGTAACACACTGAATAATGAACAGATCACAGTGTGTAACACAGTGAATAATGAACAGATCACAGTGTGTTAAGGAATAAATAATAAACATATACTGTTGTGTTACAGAGTGAATAATAAACAGATCATAGTGTGTTACACAGTGAATAATAAACAGATCATAGTGTGTTACACATTCAATAATAAACAGGTCATTGTGCATTAAACAGTGAATAATAAACAGATCACAGTGTGTTACATAGCGAATAATAAACAGATCACAGTGTGTTAAATAGCGAATAATAAACAGATCACAGTGTGTTACAGCATGAATAATAAACAGATCACAGTGTGTTACACAGTGAATAATAAACAGGTCATTGTGCATGACACAGTGAATAATAAACAGATCACACTGTGTTACACAGTGAATAATAAACAGATCACAGTGTGTTACACAGTGAATAATAAACAGATCACAGTGTGTTACACAGTGAATAATAAACAGATCAGAGTGTGTTACACAGTGAATAATAAACAGATCACAGTGTGTTACACAGTGAATAATAAACAGATCACACTGTTAAACAGTGAATAATAAACAGATCAGAGTGTGTTACACAGTGAATAATAAACAGATCACAGTGTGTTACACAGTGAATAATAAACAGATCACAGTGCGTTACACAGTGAACAATAACAGATCACAGTGTGTTACACTGAAGACTAAACATATCACAGATTATAACACAGTGAATAATGAACAGATCACAGTGTGTAACACACTGAATAATGAACATATCACAGTGTGTAACACAGTGAATAATAAACAGATCACAGTGTGTTACACAGTGAATAATAAACAGATCAGAGTGTGTTACACAGTGAATAATAAACAGATCACAGTGTGTTACACAGTGAATAATAAACAGATCACAGTGTGTTACACAGTGAATAATAAACAGATCACAGTGTGTTACATAGCGAATAATAAACAGATCACAGTGTGTTACAGCATGAATAATAAACAGATCACAGTGTGTTACACAGTGAATAATAAACAGGTCATTGTGCATGACACAGTGAATAATAAACAGATCACACTGTGTTACACAGTGAATAATAAACAGATCACAGTGTGTTACACAGTGAATAATAACAGATCACAGTGTGTTACACTGAAGACTAAACATATCACAGATTATAACACAGTGAATAATGAACAGATCACAGTGTGTAACACACTGAATAATGAACATATCACAGTGTGTAACACAGTGAATAATAAACAGATCACAGTGTGTTACACAGTGAATAATAAACAGATCAGAGTGTGTTACACAGTGAATAATAAACAGATCACAGTGTGTTACACAGTGAATAATAAACAGATCACAGTGTGTTACACAGTGAATAATAAACAGATCACAGTGTGTTACATAGCGAATAATAAACAGATCACAGTGTGTTACAGCATGAATAATAAACAGATCACAGTGTGTTACACAGTGAATAATAAACAGGTCATTGTGCATGACACAGTGAATAATAAACAGATCACACTGTGTTACACAGTGAATAATAAACAGATCACAGTGTGTTACACAGTAAATAATAAACAGATCACAGTGTGTTACACAGTGAATAATAAACAGATCAGAGTGTGTTACACAGTGAATAATAAACAGATCACAGTGTGTTCCACAGTGAATAATAAACAGATCACAGTGTGTTACACAGTGAATAATAAACAGATCACAGTGCGTTACACAGTGAATAATAACAGATCACAGTGTGTTACACTGAAGACTAAACATATCACAGATTATAACACAGTGAATAATGAACAGATCACAGTGTGTAACACACTGAATAATGAACAGATCACAGTGTGTAACACAGTGAATAATGAACAGATCACAGTGTGTTAAGGAATAAATAATAAACATATACTGTTGTGTTACAGAGTGAATAATAAACAGATCATAGTGTGTTACACAGTGAATAATAAACAGATCATAGTGTGTTACACATTGAATAATAAACAGGTCATTGTGCATTAAACAGTGAATAATAAACAGATCACAGTGTGTTACATAGCGAATAATAAACAGATCACAGTGTGTTAAATAGCGAATAATAAACAGATCACAGTGTGTTACAGCATGAATAATAAACAGATCACAGTGTGTTACACAGTGAATAATAAACAGGTCATTGTGCATGACACAGTGAATAATAAACAGATCACACTGTGTTACACAGTGAATAATAAACAGATCACAGTGTGTTACACAGTGAATAATAAACAGATCACAGTGTGTTACACAGTGAATAATAAACAGATCAGAGTGTGTTACACAGTGAATAATAAACAGATCACAGTGTGTTACACAGTGAATAATAAACAGATCACAGTGTGTTACACAGTGAATAATAAACAGATCACAGTGTGTTAAACAGTGAATAATAAACTGATCACAGTGTGTTACACAGTGAATAATAAACAGATCAGAGTGTGTTACACAGTGAATAATAAACAGATCAGAGTGTGTTACACAGTGAATAATAAACAGATCAGAGTGTGTTACACAGTGAATAATAAACAGATCAGAGTGTGTTACACAGTGAATAATAAACAGATCACACTGTTAAACAGTGAATAATAAACAGATCAGAGTGTGTTACACAGTGAATAAGAAACAGATCAGAGTGTGTTACACAGTGAATAATAAACAGATCAGAGTGTGTTACACAGTGAATAATAAACAGTTCAGAGTGTGTTACACTGTGAATCATAAACAGATCACAGTCCGTTACATAGCGAATAATAAACAGATCACAGTGTGTTACATAGCTAATAATAAACAGATCACAGTGTGTTACAGCATGAATAATAAACAGATCACTGTCTGTTACACTGAATAATAAACAGATCACGGTATGTTACACAGTGCATAATAAACAGATCACAGTGTGTTACATAGCGAATAATAAACAGATCACAGTGTGTTACAGCATGAATAATAAACATATCACTGTCTGTTACACTGAATAATAAACAGATCACAGTATGTTACACAGTGCATAATAAACAGATCACAGTGTGTTACATAGCGAATAATAAACAGATCACAGTGTGTTACAGCATGAATAATAAACAGATCACTGTCTGTTACACTGAATAATAAACAGATCACGGTATGTTACACAGTGCATACTAAACAGATCACAGTGTGTTATATAGCGAATAATAAACAGATCACAGTGTGTTACAGCATGAATAATAAACAGATCACTGTCTGTTACACTGAATAATAAACAGATCAGTGTATTACACTGAATAATAAATAGATCACAGTGTTTAACACTGTGAATAATAAACAGATCACAGTGTGTTACAGAGTGAATAATAAACAAAACATTGTGTGTTGCACAGTGAATGATAAACAGATCACAGTGTGTTACGCAGCGAATAATAAACAGATCACAGTGTGTTGCACAGTGAGTAATAATCAGATCACAGTCTGTTACCCAGTGAATAATAAACAGATCAGATTGTGTTACAGTGTGAATAAGAAACAGATCACAGTGAGTTACAGAGTGAATAATAAACAGATCACAGTCTTTTACACAATGCATAATAAACAGATCACAGTGTGTCACACAGTGAATAATAAACAGATCACAGTGTGTTACACAGCGAATAATAAACAGATCACGTTGTGTTACAGAGTGAATAATAAACAGATCGCAGTGTGTTACACAGTGAATAATAAACAGATCACAGTGTGTTACACAGCGAATAATAAACAGATCACGTTGTGTTACAGAGTGAATAATAAACAGATCACAATGTGTTACACAGTGAATAATAAACAGATCGGAGTTTGTTACACGGTGAATAATGAACAGATCACAGTGTGTTACAGAGGGAATAATAAACAGATCACAGTCTGTTAGACAGTGAATAATAAACAGATCAGATTGTGTTACAGTGTCAATAATAAACAGACCACAGTGTACTACACAGTGAATAATAAACAGAACACAGTGTGTTACACAGTGAATAATAAACTGATCAGAGTGTGTTACACAGTGAATAATAAACAGATCAGAGTGTGTTACACAGTGAATAATAAACAGATCAGAGTGTGTTACACAGTGAATAATAAACAGATCAGAGTGTGTTACACAGTGAATAATAAACAGATCAGAGTGTGTTACACAGTGAATAATAAACAGATCAGAGTGTGTTACACAGTGAATAATAAACAGATCACAGTGTGTTACACAGTGAATAATAAACAGGTCGGAGTGTGTTACACAGTGAATAATAAACAGATCAGAGTGTGTTACACAGTGAATAATAAACAGATCAGAGTGTGTTACACAGTGAATAATAAACAGATCAGAGTGTGTTACACAGTGAATAATCAACAGATCAGAGTGTGTTACACAGTGAATCATAAACAGATCACAGTACGTTACATAGCGAATAATAAACAGATCACAGTGTGTTACATAGCGAATAATAAACAGATCACAGTGTGTTACAGCATGAATAATAAACAGATCACTGTCTGTTACACTGAATAATAAACAGATCACAGTATGTTACACAGTGAATAATTAACAGATCACAGTGTGTTACATAGCGAATAATAAACAGATCACAGTGTGTTACATAGCGAATAATAAACAGATCACAGTGTGTTACAGCATGAATAATAAACAGATCACTGTCTGTTACACTGAATAATAAACAGATCAGTGTTTTTCACTGAATAATAAATAGATCACAGTGTTTAACACTGTGAATAATAAACAGATCACAGTGTGTTACAGGGTGAATAATAAACAAAACATTGTGTGTTACACAGTGAATACGAAAATCAGACCACAATGTGTTACACAATGCATAACAAAAAGTTCACAGTGTATTACATATTGAATAATAAACGGATCACAGTGTGTTACACTAAATAATAAACAGATCACAGTGTGTTCAACAGTGAATAATAAACGGATCACAGTGTGTTACACAGAATACTAAACAGATCACAGTGTTAAACTCAATGAATAATAAACAGTTCACAGTGTGTTGCAAATGAATAATAAACAGATCACAGTGTGTTACATAGCAAATAAATTAACAGATGACAGTGTGTTACACAGTGAACAGTAAACAGATCACAGTGTGTTACGCAGCGAATAATAAATAGATCACAGTGTGTTACACAGTGAATAATAAACAGATCACAGTGCGTTACACAGTGAATAATAACAGATCACAGTGTGTTACACTGAAGACTAAACATATCACAGATTATAACACAGTGAATAATGAACAGATCACAGTGTGTAACACACTGAATAATGAACAGATCACAGTGTGTAACACCGTGAATAATGAACAGATCACAGTGTGTTACAGCATGAATAATAAACAGATCACTGTCTGTTACACTGAATAATAAACAGATCACAGTATGTTACACAGTGAATAATTAACAGATCACAGTGTGTTACATAGCGAATAATAAACAGATCACAGTGTGTTACATAGCGAATAATAAACAGATCACAGTGTGTTACAGCATGAATAATAAACAGATCACTGTCTGTTACACTGAATAATAAACAGATCAGTGTTTTTCACTGAATAATAAATAGATCACAGTGTTTAACACTGTGAATAATAAACAGATCACAGTGTGTTACAGGGTGAATAATAAACAAAACATTGTGTGTTACACAGTGAATACGAAAATCAGACCACAATGTGTTACACAATGCATAACAAAAAGTTCACAGTGTATTACATATTGAATAATAAACGGATCACAGTGTGTTACACTAAATAATAAACAGATCACAGTGTGTTCAACAGTGAATAATAAACGGATCACAGTGTGTTACACAGAATACTAAACAGATCACAGTGTTAAACTCAATGAATAATAAACAGTTCACAGTGTGTTGCAAATGAATAATAAACAGATCACAGTGTGTTACATAGCAAATAAATTAACAGATGACAGTGTGTTACACAGTGAACAGTAAACAGATCACAGTGTGTTACGCAGCGAATAATAAACAGATCACAGTGTGTTACACAGTGAATAATAAACAGATCACAGTGCGTTACACAGTGAATAATAACAGATCACAGTGTGTTACACTGAAGACTAAACATATCACAGATTATAACACAGTGAATAATGAACAGATCACAGTGTGTAACACACTGAATAATGAACAGATCACAGTGTGTAACACCGTGAATAATGAACAGATCACAGTGTGTTAAGGAATAAATAATAAACATATACTGTTGTGTTACAGAGTGAATAATAAACAGATCATAGTGTGTTACACAGTGAATAATAAACAGATCATAGTGTGTTACACAGTGAATAATAAACAGGTCATTGTGCATGACACAGTGAATAATAAACAGATCACAGTGTGTTACACAGTGAATAATAAACAGATCACAGTGTGTTACACAGTGAATAATAAACAGATCACAGTGTGTTACACAGTGAATAATAAACAGATCAGAGTGTGTTACACAGTGAATAATAAACAGATCACAGTGTGTTACACAGTGAATAATAAACAGATCACAGTGTGTTACACAGTGAATAATAAACAGATCACAGTGTGTTAAACAGTGAATAATAAACTGATCACAGTGTGTTACACAGTGAATAATAAACAGATCAGAGTGTGTTACACAGTGAATAATAAACAGATCAGAGTTTGTTACACAGTGAATAATAAACAGATCAGAGTGTGTTACACAGTGAATAATAAACAGATCAGAGTGTGTTACACAGTGAATAATAAACAGATCAGAGTGTGTTACACAGTGAATAATAAACAGATCACACTGTTAAACAGTGAATAATAAACAGATCAGAGTGTGTTACACAGTGAATAATAAACAGATCAGAGTGTGTTACACAGTGAATAATAAACAGATCAGAGTGTGTTACACAGTGAATAATAAACAGATCAGAGTGTGTTACACAGTGAATCATAAACAGATCACAGTACGTTACATAGCGAATAATAAACAGATCACAGTGTGTTACATAGCTAATAATAAACAGATCACAGTGTGTTACAGCATGAATAATAAACAGATCACTGTCTGTTACACTGAATAATAAACAGATCACGGTATGTTACACAGTGCATAATAAACAGATCACAGTGTGTTACATAGCGAATAATAAACAGATCACAGTGTGTTACAGCATGAATAATAAACAGATCACTGTCTGTTACACTGAATAATAAACCGATCACAGTATGTTACACAGTGCATAATAAACAGATCACAGTGTGTTACATAGCGAATAATAAACAGATCACAGTGTGTTACAGCATGAATAATAAACAGATCACAGTGTGTTACACTGAATAATAAACAGATCACGGTATGTTACACAGTGCATAATAAACAGATCACAGTGTGTTACATAGCGAATAATAAACAGATCACAGTGTGTTACACAGTGAATAATAAACAGAACACAGTGTGTTACACAGTGAATAATAAACAGATCAGTGTGATACACACTGAATAATAAACAGATCAGTGTTTTACACTGAATAATAAATAGATCACAGTGTTTAACACTGTGAATAATAAACAGATCACAGTGTGTTACAGGGTGAATAATAAACAAAACATTGTGTGTTGCACAGTGAATAATAAACAGATCACAGTGTGTTATGCAGCGAATAATGAACAGATCACAGTGTGTTGCACAGTGAGTAATAATCAGATCACAGTCTGTTACCCAGTGAATAATAAACAGATCAGATTGTGTTACAGTGTGAATAAGAAACAGATCACAGTGAGTTACAGAGTGAATAATAAACAGATCACAGTCTTTTACACAATGCATAATAAACAGATCACAGTGTGTTACACAGCGAATAATAAACAGATCACGTTGTGTTACAGAGTGAATAATAAACAGATCACAATGTGTTACACAGTGAATAATAAACAGATCGGAGTTTGTTACACGGTGAATAATGAACAGATCACAGTGTGTTATAGAGGGAATAATAAACAGATCACAGTCTGTTAGACAGTGAATAATAAACAGATCAGATTGTGTTACAGTGTCAATAATAAACAGACCACAGTGTACTACACAGTGAATAATAAACAGAACACAGTGTGTTACACAGTGAATAATAAACAGATCAGAGTGTGTTACACAGTGAATAATAAACAGATCAGAGTGTGTTACACAGTGAATAATAAACAGATCAGAGTGTGTTACACAGTGAATAATAAACAGATCAGAGTGTGTTACACAGTGAATAATAAACAGATCAGAGTGTGTTACACAGTGAATAATAAACAGATCAGAGTGTGTTACACAGTGAATAATAAACAGATCACAGTGTGTTACACAGTGAATAATAAACAGGTCGGAGTGTGTTACACAGTGAATAATAAACAGATCAGAGTGTGTTACACAGTGAATAATAAACAGATCAGAGTGTGTTACACAGTGAATAATAAACAGATCAGAGTGTGTTACACAGTGAATAATCAACAGATCAGAGTGTGTTACACAGTGAATCATAAACAGATCACAGTACGTTACATAGCGAATAATAAACAGATCACAGTGTGTTACATAGCGAATAATAAACAGATCACAGTGTGTTACAGCATGAATAATAAACAGATCACTGTCTGTTACACTGAATAATAAACAGATCACAGTATGTTACACAGTGAATAATTAACAGATCACAGTGTGTTACATAGCGAATAATAAACAGATCACAGTGTGTTACATAGCGAATAATAAACAGATCACAGTGTGTTACAGCATGAATAATAAACAGATCACTGTCTGTTACACTGAATAATAAACAGATCAGTGTTTTTCACTGAATAATAAATAGATCACAGTGTTTAACACTGTGAATAATAAACAGATCACAGTGTGTTACAGGGTGAATAATAAACAAAACATTGTGTGTTACACAGTGAATACGAAAATCAGACCACAATGTGTTACACAATGCATAACAAAAAGTTCACAGTGTATTACATATTGAATAATAAACGGATCACAGTGTGTTACACTAAATAATAAACAGATCACAGTGTGTTCAACAGTGAATAATAAACGGATCACAGTGTGTTACACAGAATACTAAACAGATCACAGTGTTAAACTCAATGAATAATAAACAGTTCACAGTGTGTTGCAAATGAATAATAAACAGATCACAGTGTGTTACATAGCAAATAAATTAACAGATGACAGTGTGTTACACAGTGAACAGTAAACAGATCACAGTGTGTTACGCAGCGAATAATAAATAGATCACAGTGTGTTACACAGTGAATAATAAACAGATCACAGTGCGTTACACAGTGAATAATAACAGATCACAGTGTGTTACACTGAAGACTAAACATATCACAGATTATAACACAGTGAATAATGAACAGATCACAGTGTGTAACACACTGAATAATGAACAGATCACAGTGTGTAACACCGTGAATAATGAACAGATCACAGTGTGTTACAGCATGAATAATAAACAGATCACTGTCTGTTACACTGAATAATAAACAGATCACAGTATGTTACACAGTGAATAATTAACAGATCACAGTGTGTTACATAGCGAATAATAAACAGATCACAGTGTGTTACATAGCGAATAATAAACAGATCACAGTGTGTTACAGCATGAATAATAAACAGATCACTGTCTGTTACACTGAATAATAAACAGATCAGTGTTTTTCACTGAATAATAAATAGATCACAGTGTTTAACACTGTGAATAATAAACAGATCACAGTGTGTTACAGGGTGAATAATAAACAAAACATTGTGTGTTACACAGTGAATACGAAAATCAGACCACAATGTGTTACACAATGCATAACAAAAAGTTCACAGTGTATTACATATTGAATAATAAACGGATCACAGTGTGTTACACTAAATAATAAACAGATCACAGTGTGTTCAACAGTGAATAATAAACGGATCACAGTGTGTTACACAGAATACTAAACAGATCACAGTGTTAAACTCAATGAATAATAAACAGTTCACAGTGTGTTGCAAATGAATAATAAACAGATCACAGTGTGTTACATAGCAAATAAATTAACAGATGACAGTGTGTTACACAGTGAACAGTAAACAGATCACAGTGTGTTACGCAGCGAATAATAAACAGATCACAGTGTGTTACACAGTGAATAATAAACAGATCACAGTGCGTTACACAGTGAATAATAACAGATCACAGTGTGTTACACTGAAGACTAAACATATCACAGATTATAACACAGTGAATAATGAACAGATCACAGTGTGTAACACACTGAATAATGAACAGATCACAGTGTGTAACACCGTGAATAATGAACAGATCACAGTGTGTTAAGGAATAAATAATAAACATATACTGTTGTGTTACAGAGTGAATAATAAACAGATCATAGTGTGTTACACAGTGAATAATAAACAGATCATAGTGTGTTACACAGTGAATAATAAACAGGTCATTGTGCATGACACAGTGAATAATAAACAGATCACAGTGTGTTACACAGTGAATAATAAACAGATCACAGTGTGTTACACAGTGAATAATAAACAGATCACAGTGTGTTACACAGTGAATAATAAACAGATCAGAGTGTGTTACACAGTGAATAATAAACAGATCACAGTGTGTTACACAGTGAATAATAAACAGATCACAGTGTGTTACACAGTGAATAATAAACAGATCACAGTGTGTTAAACAGTGAATAATAAACTGATCACAGTGTGTTACACAGTGAATAATAAACAGATCAGAGTGTGTTACACAGTGAATAATAAACAGATCAGAGTTTGTTACACAGTGAATAATAAACAGATCAGAGTGTGTTACACAGTGAATAATAAACAGATCAGAGTGTGTTACACAGTGAATAATAAACAGATCAGAGTGTGTTACACAGTGAATAATAAACAGATCACACTGTTAAACAGTGAATAATAAACAGATCAGAGTGTGTTACACAGTGAATAATAAACAGATCAGAGTGTGTTACACAGTGAATAATAAACAGATCAGAGTGTGTTACACAGTGAATAATAAACAGATCAGAGTGTGTTACACAGTGAATCATAAACAGATCACAGTACGTTACATAGCGAATAATAAACAGATCACAGTGTGTTACATAGCTAATAATAAACAGATCACAGTGTGTTACAGCATGAATAATAAACAGATCACTGTCTGTTACACTGAATAATAAACAGATCACGGTATGTTACACAGTGCATAATAAACAGATCACAGTGTGTTACATAGCGAATAATAAACAGATCACAGTGTGTTACAGCATGAATAATAAACAGATCACTGTCTGTTACACTGAATAATAAACCGATCACAGTATGTTACACAGTGCATAATAAACAGATCACAGTGTGTTACATAGCGAATAATAAACAGATCACAGTGTGTTACAGCATGAATAATAAACAGATCACAGTGTGTTACACTGAATAATAAACAGATCACGGTATGTTACACAGTGCATAATAAACAGATCACAGTGTGTTACATAGCGAATAATAAACAGATCACAGTGTGTTACACAGTGAATAATAAACAGAACACAGTGTGTTACACAGTGAATAATAAACAGATCAGTGTGATACACACTGAATAATAAACAGATCAGTGTTTTACACTGAATAATAAATAGATCACAGTGTTTAACACTGTGAATAATAAACAGATCACAGTGTGTTACAGGGTGAATAATAAACAAAACATTGTGTGTTGCACAGTGAATAATAAACAGATCACAGTGTGTTATGCAGCGAATAATGAACAGATCACAGTGTGTTGCACAGTGAGTAATAATCAGATCACAGTCTGTTACCCAGTGAATAATAAACAGATCAGATTGTGTTACAGTGTGAATAAGAAACAGATCACAGTGAGTTACAGAGTGAATAATAAACAGATCACAGTCTTTTACACAATGCATAATAAACAGATCACAGTGTGTCACACAGTGAATAATAAACAGATCACAGTGTGTTACACAGCGAATAATAAACAGATCACGTTGTGTTACAGAGTGAATAATAAACAGATCGCAGTGTGTTACACAGTGAATAATAAATAGATCACAGTGTGTTACAGAGTGAATAATAAACAGATCACAATGTGTTACACAGTTAATAATAAACAGATCGCAGTCTTTTACACAATGCATAATAAACAGATCACAGTGTGTTACACAGTGAATAATAAACAAAACATTGTGTGTTGCACAGTGAATAATAAACAGATCACAGTGTGTTACGCAACGAATAATAAACAGATCACAGTGTGTTACAGGGTGAATAGTAAACAAAACATTGTGTGTTGCACAGTGAATAATAAACAGATCACAGTGTGTTACGCAGCGAATAATAAACAGATCACAGTGTGTTGCACAGTGAGTAATAATCAGATCACAGTCTGTTACCCAGTGAATAATAAACAGATCAGATTGTGTTACAGTGTGAATAAGAAACAGATCACAGTGAGTTACAGAGTGAATAATAAACAGATCACAGTCTTTTACACAATGCATAATAAACAGATCACAGTGTGTCACACAGTGAATAATAAACAGATCACAATGTGTTACACAGCGAATAATAAACAGATCGCAGTGTGTTACACAGTGAATAATAAATAGATCACAGTGTGTTACAGAGTGAATAATAAACAGATCACAATGTGTTACACAGTTAATAATAAACAGATCGCAGTCTTTTACACAATGCATAATAAACAGATCGCAGTGTGTTACACAGTGAATAATAAACAGATCACAGTGTGTTACACAGTGAATAATAAACAGATCACAGTGTGTTACACAATGCATAATAAACAGATCACAGTGTGTTACACAATGCATAATACACAGATCACAGTGTGTTACACAGTGAATAATAAACAGATCACAGTGTGTTACACAGTGAATAATAAACAGATCACAGTGTGTTACACAGTGAATAATAAACAGATCACAGTGTGTTACACAATGCATAATACACAGATCACAGTGTGTTACACAGTGAATAATAAACAGATCACAGTGTGTTACACAGTGAATAATAAACGGATCACAGTGTGTTGCACAGTGAATACTAAACAGATTACAGTCTGTTCAATAGTCAATAATAAACAGATCACAGTGTGTTACAGTGTGATTAATAAACAGGTCACAGTGTGTTACGGAATAAATAATAAACATATAATATTGTGTTACAGAGTAAATAATAAACAGATCAAAGTGTGTTACACATTGAATAATAAACCGATCATAGTGCGTTACACATTGAATAGTAAACAGATCACAGAGTGCAACACAGTGAATAATAAACGGATCAGAGTGTGTTACAGTGCGAATAATAAACAGATCACAATGTGTTACACAGTGAGTAATAAACAGATCACAGTGTGTTACACAGCGAAGAATGAACAGATCACAGTGTGTTACAGTGAGTAATAAACAGATCACAGTGTGTTACACAGTGAATAATAAACAGATTACAGTGTGTTACACTGTGAATTATAAACAGAACACAGTCTTATACACAATAAATAATAAACAGATCACAGTGTGTTACACAGTGAATAATAAACAGATCAGTGTGTTACACAGTGAATAATAAACGGATCACAGTGTGTTACACAGTGAATAATAAACAGATCACAGTGTGTTACAGTGTGAATAATAAACAGATTACAGTGTGTTACACCGCAAAACAAACAGGTCACAGTGTGTTCCACTGTGGATAATAAACAGACCACAGTGTGTTACACTGAATAATAAAGTGATCACAGTGAGTTACACTGAATACTAAACAGATCACAGTGTGTAACACGGTGAATAATAAACAGATCAGTGTTTTATACTGAATAATAAATAGATCACAGTGTTTAACACTGTGAATAATGAACAGATCACAGTGTTACACAGTGAATAACAAACATATCAAAATGTGTTACACAGTGGAGAATAAACAGTTTACAGTGTGATATGCAGCGAATAAAAAAAAATCACAGTGTGTTACACAGTGAATAATAAACAGGTCACAGCCTTTAAAAACAATGCATAATAAACGGATCAGAGTGTGTTATACAGTGAATAATAAACAGATCACAGTGTGTTACACAGTGAATAATAAACAGATCACAGTGTGTTACACAGTGAATAATAAACAGATCACAGTGTGTTACACTGAATAATAAACAGATCAAAGTGCGTTACACTGAATAATAAATAGGTCACAGTGTGTAACACTGCGAATAATAAACAGATCACAGTATGTTACACTGAATAACAAACAGATCACTGTGTGTTACAGGGTGAATAATAAATAAAACACCGTGTGTTACAGAGTGAATAATAAACTGATCACAGTGTGTTACGCAGCGAATAATAAACAGATCATAGTGTGTTGCACACTGAGTAATAATCAGATCACAGTCTGTTACACGGTGAATAATAAACAGATCAGATTGTGTTAAAGTGTGAATAATGAACAGATCACAGTGTGTTATAGAGGGAATAATAAACAGATCACAGTCTGTTCGACAGTGAATAATAAACAGATCACAGTGTGTTACACTGAATACTAAACATATCACAGATTATAACACAGTGAATAATGAACAGATCACAGTGTGTAACACAGTGAATAATGAACAGATCAGAGTGTGTTACACAGTGAATAATAAACATATCACAGTGTGTTACAACTGAATAATAAACAGATCACAGTGTGGTACATAGCGAATAATAAACAGATCACAATGTGTTACACAATGAAGAATAAACAGATCACAGTGTGTTATGCAGCGAATAAAGAAAAGATCACAGTGTGTTACACAGTGAATAATAATCAGATCACAGTCTGTTACACGGTGAATAATAAACAGATCAGATTGTGTTACAGTGTGAATAATGAACAGATCACAGTGTGTTATAGAGTGAAAAATAAAAAGATCACAGTCTGTTAGACAGTGAATAATAAACAGATCAGATGGTGTTACAGTGTGAATAATAAACAGAACACAGTGTGTTACGCAGTGAATAATAAACAGATCAAAGTGTGTTACACTGAATAATAAACAGGTCACTGTGTTTTCCACTCAATAATAAACAGATCACAGTGTGTTATGCAGCGAATAAAAAAAAGATCACAGTGTGTTACACAGTGAATAATAAGCAGATCACAGTTTGCTACACAGTGAATAATAAACAGATCACAGTGTGTCAGACAGTGAATAATAAACAGATCACAGTGTGTTACACAATGAATAATAAACAGATCACAGTGTGTTACACAGTGAATAATAAACAGATCACAGTGTGTTACACAGTGAATAATAAACAGATCAAAGTTTGTTACACAGTGAATAATAAACAGATCACAGTGTGTTACGCCGTGAAGAATAAACAGATTACAGTCTGTTCAATAGTCAATAATAAACAGATCACAGTGTGTTACACTGTGAATAATAAACAGGTCACAGTGTGTTCCAGAATAAATAATAAACATATAATATTGTGTTACAGAGTGAATAATAAACAGATCATAGTGTGTTACACATTGAATAATAAACCGATCATAGTGCGTTACACATTGAATAGTAAACAGATCAGAGTGCAACACAGTGAATAATGAACGGATCATAGTGTGTTACAGTGTGAATAATAAACGTATCACAGTGTGTTACACAGTGAATAATAAACATATCACAGTGTGTTATACAGTGAATAATAAACAGAACACAGTGTGTTACACAGTGAATAATAAACATATCACAGTGTGTTACACAGTGAATAATAAACAGGTCACAGTGTGTTACACTAAATAATAACAGATCACAGTGTGTAAAACTGTGAATAATAAACAGATCAGAGTGTGTCACACTGCGAATAATAAACAGATCACAGTGTGCAAAACTGTGAATAATAAACAAATCACACTGTGTTAAAAAGTGAATATTAAACAAATCACAAAGTGTTGCGCAGTGTATAAGAAAAACAGACCACAATGTATTACACAGTGAATAATAAACAGAACACAGTGTGTTACACTGTGAATAATAAACAGATCACAGTGTGTTACACTGAATAATAAATAGGTCACAGTGTGTAACACAGTGAATAATAAACAGATCACAGTGTGTTGCACAGTGAATAAGAAAAACAGACCACAATTTATTACACAATGCATAATAAACAGATCACAGTGTCTTACACTGTATAGTAAACAGATCACAGTGTGTTCCACTGTGAATAATAAACAGACCACAGTGTGTTACACTGAATAATAATGTGATCACAGTGTGTTACACAGTGAATAATAAACAGATCACAATGTGTTACACAGTGAATAATAAACAGATCACAGTGTGTTACACTGCGAATAATAAACAGATCACAATGTGTTACACAGTGAATAATAAACAGATCACAGTGTGTTGCACAGTGAATAAGAAAAACAGACCACAATTTATTACACAATGCATAATAAACAGATCACAGTGTCTTACACTGTATAGTAAACAGATCACAGTGTGTTCCACTGTGAATAATAAACAGACCACAGTGTGTTACACTGAATAATAATGTGATCACAGTGTGTTACACAGTGAATAATAAACAGATCACAATGTGTTACACAGTGAATAATAAACAGATCACAGTGTGTTACACTGCGAATAATAAACAGATCACAATGTGTTACACAGTGAATAATAAACAGATCACAGTGTGTTACACAGTGAATAATATACAGCAGGCAGTGATTAACACACATTGTGCACATTAAACTGTTGAGAAATTTATGTACGGTGTGCATATTAAACTGTGGACAGAGATTTACAAACAGTGCGCAAATTGATCAGCTGACAGCGATATGTATAGAATGTGCATATTAACCAGGTAGCAGTGATTTACATACAGTGCGCATAGTAAACAGTTAGCATAGATTTACATGCAGTGTGCATATTAAAATGCTCGCAGGATTGATATACAGTGTGTATGTTAAGCAGCTGACATTGATTAACATACAATGCACATATTAGACATCTGGCATAGATTTACATACAGTGTGCATATTGGCAGCTGGAATAAATTTACATGAAGTGTGCATATTAAACTGCTAGCAATTATTGATGTAGAACAAAGAACAAAGTACAAAGAATACAGCATAAGAACAGACCCTTCGGTCCTCCAAGCCCGTGCCGCTCCCTGGTCCAAACTAGACCATTCTTTTGTATCCCTCCATTCCCACTCCGTTTATATGGCTCTCTAGATAAGTCTTAAATGTTCCCAGTGTGTCCGTCTCCACCACCTTGCCTGGCAGCGCATTCCAGGCCCCCGCCACCCTCTGTGTAAAATATGTCCTTCTGATATCTGTGTTAAACCTCCCCCCCTTCACCTTGAACCTATGACCCCTCATGAACGTCACCACCGACCTGGGGAAAAGCTTTCCACCGTTCACCCTATCTATGCCTTTCATAATTTTATACACCTCTATTAAGTCTCCCCTCATCCTCCGTCATTCCAGGGAGAACAACCCCAGTTTACCCAATCTCTCCTCATAACTAAGCCCCTCCATACCAGGCAACATCCTGGTGAACCTCCTCTGTACTCTCTCCAAAGCCTCCACGTCCTTCTGGTAGCGTGGCGACCAGAACTGGACGCAGTATTCCAAATGCGGCCGAACCAACGTTCTATACATCTGGAACATCAGACCCCAACTTTTATACTCTATGCCCCGTCCTATAAAGGCAAGCATGCCATATGCCTTCTTCACCACCTTCTCCACCTGTGACGTCACCTTCAAGGATCTGTGGACTTGCACACCCAGGTCCCTCTGCGTATCTCCACCCTTTATGGTTCTGCCATTTATCGTATAGCTCCTCCCTACATTATTTCTACCAAAATGCATCACTTCGCATTCATCAGGATTGAACTCCATCTGCCATTTCTTTGCCCAAATTTCCAGCCTATCTATATCCTTCTGTAGCTTCTGACAATGCTCCTCACTATCTGCAAGTCCTGCCAATTTTGTGTCGTCCGCAAACTTACTGATCACCCCAGTTACACCTTCTTCCAGATCGTTTATATAAATCACAAACAGCAGAGGTCCCAATACAGAGCCCTGCGGAACACCACTAGTCACAGGCATCCAGCCGGAAAAAGACCCTTCCACTACCACCCTCTGTCTTCTGTGACCAAGCCAGTTCTCCACCCATCTAGCCACCTCCCCCTTTATCCCATGAGATCCAACCTTTTTCACCAGCCTACCATGAGGGACTTTGTCAAACGCTTTACTAAAGTCCATATAGACGACATCCACGGCCCTTCCCTCGTCAACCATTCTGGTCACTTCTTCAAAAAACTCCACCAGGTTAGTGAGGCATGACCTCCCTCTCACAAAACCATGCTGACTATCGTTAATGAGTTTATTCCTTTCTAAATGCACATACATCCTATCTCTAAGAATCTTCTCCAACAACTTCCCCACCACGGACGTCAAGCTCACCGACCTGTAATTACCCGGGTTATCCTTCCTACCCTTCTTAAATAACGGGACCACATTAGCTATCCTCCAATCCTCTGGGACCTCACCTGCGTCGAGTGACGAGACAAAGATTTGCGTCAGAGGCCCAGCGATTTCATCTCTCGTCTCCCTGAGCAACCTTGGATAGATTCCATCAGGCCCTGGGGATTTGTCAGTCTTTATATTCTCTAACAAACCTAACACTTCCTCCATTGTAATGGAGATTTTCTCCAACGGTTCAACACTCCCCTCCGAGACACTCCCAGTCAACACATCCCTCTCCTTTGTGAATACCGACGCAAAGTATTCATTTAGGATCTCCCCTACTTCTTTGGGCTCCAAGCATAATTCCCCACTTTTGTCCCTGAGAGGTCCAATTTTTTCCCTGACAACCCTTTTGTTCCTAACGTATGAATAAAATGCCTTGGGATTCTCCTTAAGCCTGTCTGCCAAGGACTTTTCGTGACCCCTTTTTGCTTTTCTAATTCCCCGTTTGAGTTCTTTCCTACTTTCTTTGTTCTCCTCCAGAGCTCCCTCCGTTTTTAGCTGCCTGGACCTAACATACGCCTCTCTTTTCTTTTTGACCAGTCCCTCAATTTCCCTGGTTATCCACGGTTCTCGAATCCTACCCTTCCTATCCTTCTTTTTTACAGGCACATGCCTGTCCTGTAGCCCTAACAACTGTTCCTTAAAAGACTCCCACATGCCAGATGTGGATTTACCCTCAAACAGCCTCTCCCAATCAAGAGCTGCCAATTTCTGCCTAATCCCACTAAAGCTAACCTTCCCCCAATCCAACACCTTACCCTTGGGACACCACTCATCCTTTTCCATCACTATTCTAATGCTAAAAGAATTGTGGTCACTATTTGCCACATGTTCCCCTACCGAAACTTTGAAGACCTGACCGGACTCATTCCCCAGTACTAGGTCTAGTGTAGCCCCCTCTCTAGTCGGGCTATCTACATATTGTTCCAAAGAACCCTCCTGTACGCATTTTACAAATTCCTCCCCATTCAGAGTCCCAGCTCTCAGCGATTTCCAGTCTATGCCAGGGAAATTGAAGTCTCCCACTACAACAACCCTATTTTTCCTGCACCTATCCAGTATCTCCTGACATATCCATTCTTCCACTTCCCTTGGGCTGTTGGGGGGCCTGTAGTACACCCCCAACATAGTGACTGCGCCCTTCCTGTTTCTAAGCTCCACCCAGAGTGACTCGTTACACGACCCCTCTGAATTGTCCTCCCTCTGCACCGCTGTAATATGCTCTCTAACTAATACAGCTACTCCCCCACCTCTTTTGGCCCCTCCTCTGTCTCGCCTAAAACACTTGTACCCCGGAATATTCAGCTGCCAGTCCTGTCCCTCTTTCAACCAAGTCTCTGTCACCGCAACCACACCCAAATTCCTCGTGAGCATTAAGGCCCTAAGTTCGTCTGTCTTACCTGCTACGCTCCTTGCATTGAGGTATAAGCACTCCAGACCTCCAGGTCCAGTGAGGTCATCCTCCCCCAGAGTGCTCTTCTTCTTTGCCAGCCTTGTCCCAGCCCCAAGCTCGTCCTCAGCCTCTACACTTGTAGACCTAATATTTTGATCCCCACCCCCCTGCCATACTAGTTTAAACCCCCCCGAACTGCACTAGCAAAACTCCCAGCCAGGATATTCGTGCCCTTCCAACTTAGTTGTGACCCATCCTTCTTGTACAGGTGCCATCCTCTTCTGAAAACTTCCCATTGATCTAGGAAAATGAAGCCCTCCCTCCTGGACCAGTCCTTTAGCCAAGCATTCGATTGTACTAACTCCCTATTCTTAGCCTCACTGGCACGAGGCATTGGGAGCAGCCCAGAGATGGCCACCCTGGAGGCCCTACTTTTTAGTCTATTTCCCAACTCCCTGAATTGCTCTCGTAGGATCCCCTTGCTCTTCCTATCTACGTCATTTGCACCAATGTGTACAATGACATCCGTTTCTTTATCTTCCCCTTTTAAGATGCCTCCTATCCGCTCGGTGACATCCATTACCCCAGCACCAGGTAGGCAGACTACCATCCTGGAGTCCCGTTCGCACCCACAGAATCGCCTGTCCGTGCCTCTAACCGACGCATCCCCCACCACTATTGCTCTCCTAACCCCTCTCTTTCCTTTCCGGGCCACAGAGCCTGACTCTGTGCCAGTGACCTGGTCACTGTGGCTTACCCCTGGAGAGTCATGCTCCTCCACACTATCCAAAACAATATACTTGTTTTGGAGTGGGACAACCACAGGTGACCCCTCCACTAATTGCTCACTCCCCTCCCCTCTCACACCTGTCGCCGAGCCCTTCCTATTATGAGAGACAGCCACTGGAGTACTCTCTGGTACATTACCCTTCTGACCTTTACTCCTCCTAACTGTGACCCACGTGTCTTCCTCCCGATGCCCCGGTGTAACTAGTTCCCTATAACTCATGTCAATTATTCTCTCATTCTCCCTGACTAGACCAAGGTCAGCAATCTGCAGCTCCAGTTCCGTGACTCGGTCCCTCAAGAGCTGCAGTTCCACGCACCTGGCGCAAATGTGCGTGTCTGAGAGCATGTCTACCCTGCCTGACCCTGTTAGAAGTTAATAAGTTTCTTTGAGATCTCTTCTCACACATCTAAATTCCAGTGAATATAATCCTAATTGACTTAATCTCTCCTCATATGACAGACCTGCCATCTCAGGGATCAGCCTGGTAAACCTTTGCTGTACTCCCTCTATAGCAAGGACATCCTTCCTCAGATAAGGACACCAAAACTGCACACAATACTCCAGGTGTGGCCTCACCAACTCCCTATCCCCACCTAAATTCCAAGATGATATTACAATGGGTGACTAAAATCTGGGTCTAAGAGGTGGGTTTTAAGGATAATTTTAACTGAGGAGAGGGAGAAAAAGTGAGGCGCAGAGGTTTAGGGAGGGAATTCTAGAGCTTACCACCTAGATAGCTGAATGCAGAATCTCCAACCGAGGAGCAAAGGGAACAATAAAATATTCTAGCTGTTTAAAAATTGTGTGACAGTTAGTCTGGGGTCTCTTCCAGGACTTTGCAAACGAATGTTCTTGCAGTTCCATGTATATGCTACACACCATAGCCTCCACACACTCAGAGCTGCTGATGAAACATCACTTAGACACATGTCTGGATTTGGTATTTCCCAAT
Organism: Mustelus asterias; assembly: GCF_964213995.1. Classification (NCBI taxonomy): domain Eukaryota; kingdom Metazoa; phylum Chordata; class Chondrichthyes; order Carcharhiniformes; family Triakidae; genus Mustelus; species Mustelus asterias. Next base: position 74,803,008 of record NC_135803.1, on the reverse strand, counting down.
TTGGAGGAGAAGGTAAGACAGAAACAAAGTGATCAGGAACTAGGATGGGAGTCCATAGGCGGGATTCAGCCTCGCTTGAGCGAGACCAAAAATTCCCACCCGAGGTAAACGGACATTTCCATTCTCCGCCCATCGCCTGATCCAATTCCGTGGTAGGCAGGATGGTAGAATTCCGGCACATGTGTCAAGGTGCCCAGTGAGCTGATAAACATGAAAATTAGGCAGAGGCTGCCTTCTCACACCTCAGTAAAATACTAACAGTTTCTCCCAGAATGAATAGCACAATTAGAAGCAGAAACCTCTATCTTAAAGGATCTTCACTCCTTTTGGCTCTAAACCACTTATCCCCATGACCCTTAATAATTAAAAATATGCCTAACTCAGCTTTGAACATACTTAATGGCCCAGCCTCTAAGGTAAGGAATTTCAAAGATTCACTGTTTTAAGTTTATTTATTAGTGTCATGCGTAGGCTCACATTAACACTGCAATGAAGTTGCTGTGAAAAGCCCATAGTCGCCACACTCTGGTGACTGTTCAGGTACACTGAGGGAGAATTTAGCATGGCCAATGCACCTAACCAGCACGTCTTTCGGATTGTGGGAGGAAACCGGAGCACCCAGAGAAAACCCACGCAGACACGGCGAGAACATGCAGATTCCACACAGACAGTGACCCAAGCTGGGAATCGAACCCAGGTCCCTGGTGCTGTGAGGTAGCAGTGCTAACCACTGTGCCACTGTGCCACCACGCCACCACTATCCTTGCAGAGAAAAAAATGCTTCTCATCTCTGCTTTAAATGAGCAACCCCCTTACTCTGAGATTATGCCCTCTGGTCCTAGGCTCTCACGCGGAGAAACAACTATGTCTTACCTGTCAATACCCCTGAGAATCCTATATGTTTCAACAAGGTCGCCTCTCATTATTCCGAACTCCATTGAGTATAGGCCCAACTTATTTAACCTCTCCTCATAAGAAAATCTCTCCATACCTGGGATCAATCTCATGAACCTTCTCTGGACTGCTTCCAAAGCCAGTATGTATTTCCTTAGATAAGGGCACCATTCAGCCCTTGAAATCTGTTCTACCATTCAATGACATCATGGGTGATCTACGACCTAAATCCTGCTTTCTGCCTCTGCCACATATTCCTTATACCTGTAGCATGGTCAGTACATGAAGAAAATATATATATCTACTTCAGCTGGACTACTTTATGAAATCATTTTGTCCTTTCGAAAATGGACAATTGTTGAGCTGACAAGATGCCTCCTGCTGGTTACATACTGGCTTCTAGAAGCTTCAAAGTTAACAAAGGCTAATACCTCAAACATCTGGAATGTAACACTCCTTGAATTGCATAACATTCCAACCCAGCCAACTGTGGGTCAGCTTCAGCCAACTGTAACAAAGACAGTGCTTCACAGGTCATAATTGCCAAGAATGATGCTAATGGCCTAAGCATTAACTGTTGTCATAGAAATCATAGAAACCCTACAGTACAGAAAGAGGCCATTCAGCCCATCGAGTCTGCACCAACCACCATCCCACCTAGGCCCTACCCCCATATCCCTACATATTTACCCACTAATCCTTCTAACCTACGCATCTCAGGACACTAAGGGCAATTTTTAGCATGGCCAATCAACCTACCCGCATATCTTTGGACTGTGGGAGGAAACCGGAGCACCCGGAGGAAACCCACGCAGGCACGAGGAGAATGTGCAAACTCCACACAGACAGTGACCCGAGCCGGGAATCGAACATCCCCGGCTTGGGTCACTGTCAGAATTGTGCTACAATTCTGTGTTGTAGCACAATGGTTTCAACAAGAGGACCTTGTTTAACAGCTCAAAACTAGTTTCATAGACCGAGACTTGGGCTGTCTGCATTCCTTTAATTATGCAGTCATTGGACCCTATAGTCAGTTACTGTTTTGGCCTTAAATGAGAACAGAATTCTGGGCAACAGTTTGCGCTAGCTACCATCAAGCCGGTAGCAGCAGAAAGATCTCAGGCTGCCCTAATCAAAACTGCCAAATGCTGGAACCTTGAAACCCGTTTTCCAGCCTAACTCACTCGCTGTACCTTCTCATGTCATGGAAGTCTCACTCTGGAAAGATGGAGCATTCTACAATTAGTCAGCATCCCCTTGACAGAAACCTTCCATTAGATTTCTGATTCTGAGCTCTGGACACACGTAAAACCCTCAGTTGTATTTCATTATGGTCGTGCCCTGAGCCTTCTTCCTCTTTCCTTATTGCCCATTTATTGTGCGAGTGTAAAAGGAGTGGATGTTGCAAAACCCCTCTTTTGCATGTGTGTAAAAACAAACCATCTCTTTTTGTTTCATTTTATATCAGGTTTGCTGTGTAAGTTATTCATAGAGGATTGGGACACTCTAAATTTAAGGGTTGGGGAAATTATCTCACCATTAATAAAGGGGGAAATCAAAATTTCTGTTTATGGATGGGTAGAGAGCAGGGAATTAGGGCAGTTTAACTTAACCCCCCCCCCCAGCCACCACTCTTCACCAATTGTGGTGGAGAGTTTGAAACTTCCACCACTCTTTGTGTGTAGTGTTTTTTAATTTAACTCCAGAAGTGTCTGGCTATAATTTTTAGTGATGTGGAGATGCCGGCGTTGGACTGGGGTAAGCACAGTAAGAAGTCTCACAACACCAGGTTAAAGTCCAACAGGTTTATTTGGTAGCAAATACCATAAGCTTTCGGAGCGCTGCCCCTTCGTCAGATGGAGTGAAAATCTGTTCTCCAACAGTGCACAGAGACACAACATCAAGTTACAGAATACTAATTAGAATGCAAATCTCTACAGCCAGCCAGGTCTTAAAGGTACAGATAATGTGGTTGGAAGGAACATTAAACACAGGTTAAAGAGATGTGTATTGTCTCCAGACAGAACAGCTGGTGAGATTATGCAAGACCAGGGGCAAGCTGTGGGGGTTACTGATAATGTGACATAAATCCAACATCCCGGTTTAGGCCGTCCTCATGTGTGCGGAACTTGGCTATCAGTTTCTGCTCAGCGACTCTGCGCTGTCGTGTGTCGTGAAGGCCGCCTTGGAGAACGCTTACCTGAAGATCCAAGGCTGAATGCCCGTGACTGCTGAAGTGCTCTCCCACAGGAAGAGAACAGTCTTACCTGGTGATTGTCGAGCGGTGTTCATTCATCCGTTGTCGTAGCGTCTGCATGGTTTCCCCAATGTACCATGCCTCGGGACATCCTTTCCTGCAGCGTATCAGGTAGACAACGTTGGCCGAGTTGCAAGAGTATGTACCGTGTACCTGGTAGATGGTGTTCTCACGTGAGATGATGGCATCCGTGACGATGATCCGGCACGTCTTGCAGAGGTTGCTGTGGCAGGGCTGTGTGGTGTCGTGGTCACTGTTCTCCTGAAGCCTGGTAGTTTGCTGCGGACAATGGTCTGTTTGAGGTTGCGTGGTTGTTTGAAGGCAAGAAGTGGGGGTGTGGGGATGGCCTTGGCGATATGTTCGTCTTCATCAATGACATGTTGAAGGCTCCGGAGGAGATGCCGTAGCTTCTCCGCTCCGGGGAAGTACTGGACAACGAAGGGTACTCTGTCCACCGTGTCCCGTCGGGGAGGTCGGTGCGGTTTTTCGCTGTGGCGCGTCGGAACTGTTGATCGAGACCATGCTCCCTTGTCCTAGGCTCTCAAAACAGCAGATACAGTTTCTCTCTTTCTACTCTTTCTACCCTTTCCTCTTAATACCTTGAGTAAGTTGATAAATGACATCCTAATCTTCTAAACTTCAGGAAATACAACCCCAGATTGCGTAGTTGTTTCTCATAATTTAATGCCTGGTATCCAGACATCATTCTGGTAAACCTAGATCATTCAAGCCTAATGTATCATTTCTAAGGTGTGGTACTCAGAACTGTTCCCAGTCAATCCAGGTGTGGTCTAATTGGGCCTTCGTATCTCTGACATATGACTGCTACCTCCTTAGATTTACACCCTTAATATATAAAGGCCTGCATTCCATTAGAATTTTTGATGATTTTCTGTTCTTGTTCATGACACTTTAAAGATCCACATACCTGGACTCGCAAGACTCATAGAGCATAAGAACATAAGAACTAGGAATGAAAGTAGGCATTTCAGCCCCTCAAGCCTGCTCTGCCTCCAATACAATCATGGCTGATCTCATCTCAGCCTCATCTCCATCTTCCTGCCCTTTCTCCATGACCCTTCATCCCTCTCCCAATGAATTAGACTTTTGTTTTATTTCTTCACCATTTACAAATTCCCTGTTCTATTCCTCTTAGCTCCAAAGTGAATGACCTCACATTTGTCCGCATTGTCCCACTTTCCCACAGTTTTGCCCATTCATTTAATTTATCAGTATCTCTGTAACATTATGCTTCCATCTACAGGGCGTACAATGCCGTCTATCTTTATATCATCAGCAAACTTGAAGATGTGCCTTTCCATTCATCATCTAAGTCACTAATAAATATGATAAGTAGTCAGGGCACAAATCCATTCGAGACACCACTCGTCACATCCTTCAATTAGAATACCTGCACTTTATCCCTACTCCATCTCTCCTGCCATACAACCAATTTCCGAACCAGGCCAATAATTTTTCTTCAGTTCTATGAGCTGCAACTTCAGCTAACGGTCTCTTATGAAGGACTTCATCAAATGCTTTCTGGAAATCCATATAATTAACATTCATGCACATTCCCATGTCAATTACTGTAATCACCTCTTCAAGAGCATTGACAAACAGAATGCAGATTGCAAGTGGGGTGAGCTGATACCAGTTTGGTGAGTGGAGAGTTTTAAGTATCAATACGTTTCTAAAAATGTTGGCCCAGTCAGTGACGTCCACAACCCAACAATGAATTTTTAAAATGTTAATAAACTAAAGGAAGCTTCTTCTTGCCTTAGCAGGGATAAACAACCTCTAAAGGAGAGCAGCTGATTGGTTTATCAGTCTAATCTGATAGTCCAATCGAATTGTTGCAGTCTCAGCTCCAGAAATTATAAATATAGAGCTCTGGGTGCAGCTTTGCAAATGGACTGCCGATTGTAAACAGAGAGAACTGATATGAGTTTGGTGAGTGGGATGTTTGGTGATTGGGGAGTTTGGTGATTGGGGAGTTTGGTGATTGGGGAGTTTGGTGAGTGGGGGGTTTGGTGAGTGGGGGGTTTGGTGAGTGGGGGATTTGGTGAGTGGGGAGTTTAGTGAGTGGGGGGTTTGGTGACTGGGGGTTTGGTGACTGGGGGTTTGGTGAGTGGGGGGTTGGTGAAAGGGGAGTTTGGTGAGTGGGAAGATTTGGTGAGTGGGAAGATTTGGTGAGTGGGGGATTTGGTGAGTGGGGGATTTGGTGAGTGGGGGGTTTGGTGAGTGGGGGGTTTGGTGAGTGGGGGAGTTGGTGAATGGGGGAGTTTGGTGAATGGGAGAGTTTGGTGAATGGGGGGATTTGGTGAGTGGGGGGTTTGGTGAGTGGTGGGTCCATGAGTAGGGGGTCCGGTGAGTGGGGGGTCTGGTGAGTGGGGGGTCCGGTGCGTGGGGTGTCCGGTGAGTGAGGAGTTTGGTGAGTGGGGGGTCTGGTGAGTGGGGGGTCCGGTGAGTGGGGGGTCCGGTGAGTGGGGGGTCCGGTGAGTGGGGGGTCCGGTGAGTGGGGGGTCCGGTGAGTGGGGGGTCCGGTGAGTGGGGGGTCCGGTGAGTGGGGGGTCCGGTGAGTGGGGGGTCCGGTGAGTGGGGGGTCCGGTGAGTGGGGGGTCCGGTGAGTGGGGGGTCCGGTGAGTGGGGGGTCCGGTGAGTGGGGGGTCCGGTGAGTGGGGGGTCCGGTGAGTGGGGGGTCCGGTGAGTGGGGGGTCCGGTGAGTGGGGGGTCCGGTGAGTGGGGGGTCCGGTGAGTGGGGGGTCCGGTGAGTGGGGGGTCCGGTGAGTGGGGGGTCCGGTGAGTGGGGGGTCCGGTGAGTGGGGGGTCCGGTGAGTGGGGGGTCCGGTGAGTGGGGGGTCCGGTGAGTGGGGGGTCCGGTGAGTGGGGGGTCCGGTGAGTGGGGGGTCCGGTGAGTGGGGGTTTTGGTGAGTGGGGGGTTTGGTGAGTGGGGGAGTTTGGTGAGTGGGGGAGTTTGGTGAATGGGAGAGTTTGGTGAATGGGAGGGTTTGGTGAATGGGGGGGTTTGGTGAGTGGTGGGTCCATGAGTAGGGGGTCCGGTGAGTGGGGGGTCCGGTGAGTGGGGGGTCCAGTGAGTGGGGGGTCCGGTGAGTGGGGGGTCCGGTGAGTGGGGGGTCCGGTGCATGGGGAGTTTGGTGAGTGGGGGGTCTGGTGAGTGGGGGGTCTGGTGAGTGGGGGTCCGATGAGTGGGGGGTCCGGTGAGTGAGGAGTTTGGTGAGTAGGGGGTCCGGTGAGTGGGGGGTCCGGTGAGTGGGGGGTCCGGTGAGTGGGGGGTCCGGTGAGTGGGGGGTCCGGTGAGTGGGGGGTCCGGTGAGTGGGGGGTCCGGTGAGTAGGGGGTCCAGTGAGTGAGGGGTCCGGTGAGTGAGGAGTTTGGTGAGTGGGAAATTTGGTGAAAAAGGAGGAGTTACATTTGTCCTCCTTTCTTTGACTTTGGTACAGAGGAAGGAGCTGGTTAGTGAATAACTGGTAAGTCAATTAAGAATTAAGAAACATATAACTCTTAGTTGAAGGTGATACTGGCATTTAATAAGCACAGTAAATAGGAATTATTCTAAATTAATTAGGAAAGTAATTAAATTAAACCAACTAAATAACATAAGTAACAATGGCAGGGTTGGCGTTGTGTTGCAGCTGTGGAATGTGGGAACTCCTTAACGTCAATCCAATCCATGCACATCTGCCAATAAGTAAGCAGCTAGAGGAATTCCTGATCAGGATTACTGATTTGGAAGCTGAACTGCGGACACTGCACAACATCAGGGAGTGTGAGAAATACCTGGATACTTTCTACCAGAGGTCAGAGGACAGTCACTCCTCTTAGAATAAAAATATCTGCTTTGGTTAGTGGTGAGGGACAACAGGGTGTAACGATGAGTGAGGCAGGTAAAGGGAATGAAAGCAAGGTCTGCAGGGTGGACAGGCAGACTGGCCGTGGCACCATGGTGCAGGAAACCATTCAAGTGGGGGGAGCAAAAAGGAATGAAATGGTAGAAGGGGATAGTTTAGTGAGGGGGATTGATATTGTTCTCTGTAGCTGAGTAAGAATCCAAATGGCTGTGTTGCTTGCTCGGTGCCAGGGTTCAGGACATCTGCTCAGGACTAGAGAGGAACTTGCAGTGAGAAGGGGAGGATCCAATCATCATGATCCATGTATCAAAAACTAGGAAAGAGATTCTGCTTAGAGAATATGAGGACCTATGCAATAAATTAAAAAACAGAAGCTCAAAAGCTTTTAATTTCTGGATCATTACCTGAACCATGTGTAAATTGGCAATGGGGTGCATAATATTAAAAAGATGAATAAGTGGCTGAAAGATTGGCGCTGGGCAAGTTGGTTCTGGTTCTTGAACACTAGCACCAGTTTTGTGGTAATTGTGGCTGTACCATTAGAATGGTCTACACCTGAACCATGCTGGAATGTTCCAGCAAACATCATAACTCAGGAAGTAGAGAAGGATTTAAACTAAATAGTTAGGGCAAGGGATCAAATTTGGGAAGATGTGGCAAACCAAAGAGTTGAGACATGGCAAAAGGGAAAGGCATCTTAATGGGATATGATAAACAGACTGCAATTGGAAGGGACAGAGTACAAGTCTAAGAGTAAATCAGCAGATAAGGCTAGATACTACAAAAATAATAAAAGGACAAAACTAAAGGTTCTGTATCTGAATTCACATTGCATTTGAAACAAAACAGAATAGCTGATAGCGCAAAAAAAAAATAAGTACAACCTGATCGCCTTGACAGAGACATAGCTGCAGGAAGACTTGAGTTGGGACTTGACTATTGAAGGGTACATTTAGGAAGGACAGGAAATTAGGAAAAGGGGAGGGTGTCTCTGTTAATTAATGATCGTATTAGCACAAAATAGAGGGATATGGCTTGGGTAGAGATGCAAAATGATAAAGGCAAGAAGTATGATTGGTGTACATTCCCCTTAAGGGTAACCCCATGGTAGAATGAGGTATAAAGGATGAAACAATGGAAACTTTTCAGAAAGGTATGGTGATTTTTAGATGGGGGATTTTTATATAGACCTTATATAGATTTTTATATATACATATAGACCGCAAAAATCAGATAGGTGAAGGAAGCCTAGATGAGGAATTCGTAGAATGTTGTCAGGATAGTTCCTTGGAACAGCACCTTCTGGAACAAACCAGAGAACGAGCTATACTAGACCTGGTACTGTGCAATGAGATAGGATTAATTAAAGACTCATAGTGTAGGCTGTCTTAGGTAGCAGAGATCATAATATGATTGAATTTACAACAGTCTGAGGGAGAGAAGAGTTTGTCTAAGACCAGTATTTCACAACATAAATAAGGGCAAATATGAGGGCATAAAATCAGAACTAGCTAAAGTGAACTGCAAAATTAAGTTAAGGGATAGATTGATAGAGTTGCAGTGGCAGACATTTAAGCAGGTATTTCAGAACACACGGAATAGATATATTTCAACAAGAAAGAATGCAATAGGCCATGAGACGCAAGCGGAGGCTGTTTCGCGCACTTCAAGCCGGAAGCCACAGTCTCCACGAGTCTCCAGCAACCAGATTCCTGGTGCTGTCAACTCCATACCAGAAATCGGTGCAGAGCTGCATAAATTATTTAAATACCATTTAAATGTATTTTGCATATAATTAGCGGGCTCTGGACTGAAGTCTCCAGGCCCACTAGAGTCTCCCCCCCCCCCCCCCCCGCAAACACACCAGGAGTGTTTCACTCCATCGGGGTTCACAATAGCTCCCCACTTGTGGGGAGCCATTGGCCCAACCCGGCTGGAGTGAAGGGGGGGGCAATCAAACACCTCCCCCCCCCCCCCCCCCCCCCGCCAAGAAGTTCAAGAGTAAGGACAGGCAGTGCCAGCCTGGCCCCCTGGTGCTACCCAAGAGGCAAAGCGCCAATGCCCAGGGGGCAGTGCCAAGGGGGTGTGGCCTAATGGGGGCAGGGCCTAATGGGGGCAGGGCCTAATGGGGGCAGGGCCTCTGGGGTGGGATCGGTGGGGGTGAGGGGTCCCGCTGCAACTCTGTACTTGGGATCGTGAGCACAGGGAGGAAGGCCAACAATCGGGGCTGGCCAATGGGAATGGGGTTGGATTTGGCCTGCTGGGGGGGCCGAGGCAGCAGTGGGGGGTGGGGGGAGTTGGGTCTGTTGGGGGTGTGGGGTCGGGGCTGCCAGTGGGGAGGGGGGATCAGGAGATCAGGGCTGCCGGGGTTGGTGGGGGGGGGGGGCAAGATTGAGGCGGGCCGGGGGCGGTTGTGGTTGAGGCTAGCCCGGACATGTTTGGGTGGGCAGCGATCGGGCTGTGGTGGGGGGGTCGCAGGGCCAGTGATGAGGGATCTGGGGCTGGCCAGCAATCAGGAGGCCGGCAGTTAGGGCTACTGCGCATGCGCCGATCTCCACCATGACATTTCGGCCTGTGTGTGGTGGCCCGCTCAGCACTATGCTGCCGGCATCTCCAGTGGGAATAGGCCCCGCCACTGACTTTTTGCAAGACTCACGCTAGTGCGCTCTGTAGTGCACAGAGTATGGGAGATTCGTTTTGAAAGTCCCGTTGTAAAAACCAGCGAGATTTACTTCAGTTTTTACATTACTTCCACACTTAGAATTTTTGGGGGAGAATCACCCCCTAGGAGGGGAGCACCCACCATCTGCCATTACAAAACTACAAAAAACTACAAAAGGTTGTGAATATAGCTCAATCCATCATGCAATCAAGCCTCCCATCCATTGATTCTGTCTACGCTTCCTGTTGCCTTGGCAAAGCAGCCAGCATAATTAAGGATCCCATGCACCCCAAACATTCTCTCTTCCACCTTCTTCCATCGGGAAAAAGATACAGAAGTCTAAGGTCATGTACCAACTGACTCAAGAACAGGTTCTTCCCTGCTGCCGTCAGACTTTTGAATGGACCTATCTCACATTAAGTTGATCTTTCGCTACACCCTAACTATGACTGTAACACTGCATGGTTGGAATAGTATAGATTAGAGGGGCTTTAGATTGGTTCCACTGGTCGGCGCAACATCGAGAGCCGAAGGGCCTGTACTGCACTGTAATGTTCTATGTTCTATTCTGCACTCTCTCGTTTCCTACTCTATGAACGGTATGCTTTGTCTGTATAGTGTGCAAGAAGCAATACTTTCCACTGTATGCTAATACATGTGACAATAATAAATCAAATCAACTCAAATCAATTAATTAAAAATGTTAAAAATCATTTCAAATTTAAAGAAAAAATATGTGATTACGCAAAGATGAATGGCAGGTCAGAAGACTGGACAGGATATAAGAAACAGCAAAAAATGAGTAAAGGATTAATAAGGAGGGAAAAATTAGAGTACAAGAGAAAGGTAGCTAGAAATATAAAGACAAGTAGTAAAAGTATGGATGGCACGATGGCACAGTGATTAGCACTGCTGCCTCACAGTGCCAGGGACCCAGGTTCAATTCCAGGCTTGCGTCACTGTATGTGTGGAGTTTGCACAATTTCCCTGTGTCTGCATGGGTTTCCTCTGGGTGCTCTGGTTTCCTCCCACAGTCCAAGATGTGCAAGTTAGGTGCATTGGTCTTGCTAAATTAACCCTCAGTGTACCCGAACAGGCGCCAAAGTGTGGCGACTAGGGGATTTTCACAGTAACTTCATTACAGCGTGAATGTAAGCCTACTTGTGACTAATAAATAAACTGTAACTTTAGTTTCTATAGATATTTTAGAAGTGAGTGTTGGTCCTATCAAATGTCAGTCTGGGAAATTAATAATGGAAAATAAGGAGATGGCAGATGAACTGAACAGGTATTTTAAATCAGTCTTTACTATAGAGGATACAAATAACATCCCAGAAATAGCTGTAAATTAGGAATTAGAAGGGAGGGAGGAACTCAAGAAAATTCTAATCACCAAGGAAGTGGTACTGACCAAATTGTTGGAGTTATAAGCTGACAAATTCCCAGATCTGGCTGGATTTCATCCGAAGGTCTTAAAAGAAGTGGCTAGTGAAATAGTTAATGCATTGCTTTTAATTTTCCAAAATTCTCTAAATTCGGGGAGGTTCTATTAGATTGGGAAACAGCAAATGTAACTCCTTTATTCGAAAAGGGAGGGTGACAGAAAGCAGAAAACTACAGGCCAATTAGCTTAACATATGTCATTGGGAGAATGTTAGAAATAATTGTTAAAGATGTTATACTAGGAAACTTGGATAAATTCTAGGTAAATCAGGGAGAGTCAACATTGTTTTGTACAGGACAGGACCTGTACAAAACAATGTACTGTACAGGATCTTGGTGAGACCACATTTGGAATATTGTGTGCAGTTCTGGTTACCTCACTATAAGAAGGATGTGGAAGCGCTGGAAAGAGTGCAGAGGAGATTTACCAGGATGCTGCCTGGTTTGGAGGGTAGGTCTTATGAGGAAAGGTTGAGGGAGCTAGGGCTGTTCTCTCTGGAGCGGAGGAGGCTGAGGGGAGACTTAATAGAGGTTTATAAAATGATGAAGGGGATAGATAGAGTGAACGTTCAAAGACTATTTCCTCGGGTGGATGGAGCTATTACAAGGGGGCATAACTATAGGGTTCGTGGTGGGAGATACAGGAAGGATATCAGAGGTAGGTTCTTTACGCAGAGAGTGGTTGTGGTGTGGAATGGACTGCCTGCAGTGATAGTGGAGTCAGACACTTTAGGAACATTTAAGCGGTTATTGGATAGGCACATGGAGCACACCAGGATGATAGGGAGTGGGATAGCTTGATCTTGGTTTCAGATAAAGCTCGGCACAACATCGTGGGCCGAAGGGCCTGTTCTGTGCTGTACTGTTCTATGTTCTATGTTTTGTGAGAGGAAAGCCATGTTTAATTAATTTATTGGCACTCTTTGCTGAAGTAACATGTGCTTTGGATAAAAGGGAACTGGTGGATATACTGTACTTATTTTTCCAGAAGGAGTCACATCTAATGTTATTGCAGAAAATAAAAGCTCATGGTGTAGGGGGTAACATATTGGTCGGAATTCGCCAGGTGTTCATTCCAGCGGGATTCTCTGGTCCTGCTAGCGGCATAATCCCTGCAGCGTGTTTCCTGACAGTGTAGGGTGGCTTCAATGGGAATTCCCATTGACAGCAATAGGACCAGAAGATTCTGCCACCACCAAACAGCACAGCGCCTTCCACCACCTGGAGAACATTGAGGGGTGGCCAGACAATCTTGGCCATTGACATGGATTGAAGATTGACTAACTAACAGGAAACGGAGACTAGGCATAAATGGGTCACTTCCTGGTTGGCAAGATGCAACATGTGATGTGCCACAAGAATTAGACCGAATAATTGTTGCTAAGTTTGCAAATGATGCAAAGATAGGTAGGAATATAAATTGTGAAGTGGACATAAGGAGTCTACAAAAGGATATAGACAGATTAAATGAGTGGACAAAGGTCTTGCAAATGGAATATAATGTGGGAAAATGTGAAATTGTCCATTTTGGCAGGAAGAATAAAAAGGAAATATATTATCTAAATGGTGAGAGATTGCAGAGCTCTGAGATACAGAGGGATCTTGATGTCCTAATGCATGAATCTCAAAAGGTTAGTATGCAGATACAGAAAGTCATTTGGAAAGCTAATAGAACATTATCATTTATTGCGAGGGAGGCTATGCTTCAGTTATAAAGGGCATTGGTGAGATCACATCTGGAATATTGTGTAGAGTTTTGGTCTCTTTATTTAAGGAAAGATGTAAATGCATTAAGAACAGTTCAGAGAAGGTTTACTAACTAATACCTGGAATGGGAGATTGTCTTATGAGGAAATGTTAGACAGGCTAGGCTTGTATCCACTGGAGTTTAGAAGTATAAGAGGTGACTAGATTGAAACATATAAGATTCTGAGGGGTGTTGAAAGAGTGGATGTGGAGAGGATGCTGCCTTTTGTGGGAGAATCTAGAACCGGAGCTTAGTACTTTAAAAAAGGGGCTGCACATTTAACATAGAGACGAGGAGGATTTTTTTCTCTCAGAGGGTCGTGAATTTTTGTTTCCACCACCTTTTGAGGAAGAGAGTACCAATGTCTTTGAATATTTTTTAAGGCAGAGGTAAATAGATTCTTGATAAGCAATGGGGTGAAAGGTTATCAGGGTGGGCAGGAATGTGGAGTCAAGGTTACAATCAGATCAACACTGATCTTATTAAATGGTGGAATAGGCTCGAGGGGCTGAGTGGCCTACTCTTGCTCCTAATTCATATGTTTGTGAGTTCAGCAAGAAATTCAATCAGGTTTGTCAAACATTACCTGCCCTTAACAAATCCAATGTGGCTTTCTCTGATATGCTCCAATTTTCCAGGATATCTGTCACACTATCCTGAATTATAGACTTTACTAAATTCCCAACAATAGATGTTAGGCTATTGGTTTACAACTTGAATTCTTTCCTCTAATCTTTCTTAAATAGCGGAGTGATGTGCACAACTTTCCAATCTAAAGATACAGCTCCTGAATCGAGAAAACTTTGGAAGATTATAGTTAGGGCATTTGCAACTTTCAAGGTATAAAGTGGCTTGAGGTCTTCGTGAATCCAACTTAGTAGTAGCTGCAGTCCAGTGTCCTTTGTTTATCACAAAATGTTCCTTTCAAAAATTCCAGTATATATATATAAACATATATGTCTGGCAGAAGACATTGCAAATTAATATTCAATGGGCAGGTTCTAAGGCGGGGTTTGGGGGTGTGTAAAATTGCATGGACAGGATTCCCCCTGGAATTCCACCCACCGCAACCCAGATGCAATTTCAATGTGGGGCGGACAGGGTCTTGGACAGAAAATTTGTCCTTTCCTCTAATAAAGCCTATAAGACGCCACTTTTCCAGCCCAGCCTCAACTCAGCAGGCATGGGTCAGAGCAGGGTGGGAAACTGAAAAAGAAATAAATCTCCATCTTGGGCAGGAAGGGGTGGGGGGAGGCACCTTACTCTGAAGACCTTTTCCGATTTGCGGCATTCTGCCAACCGAGACCTGGGAGCTCTGGCCCTCCTCCCCCGCGGCGTGCCCCGTGACACCACGATCATCCCCAGCCCAACCCCACAGGGCATCCCCTACTCAATTGCTCTCAGGAACCCTCAGGACTTCGATTAAGAATTAGTTCCAGGCAGAGCCCTGCAGTACCTCTTCTGGCCACTGCAGCACTATGGCCTGGACAGGTTGGAGAGCTGCCAACCAATCTGATTGCCCAACAGCTCTACAAGGTGGACTTCCTTCCAAGGATAGATAGAAGCCCCACCTGTGATATATGTATAAATATTGTATGTTGGGGTTTTGGGGTGTGGACTGCCCCTTTAAGCGTGCAGATCAGATGACCCCTGGGCAATTAGCTCCTTAAGCTTTTGCTTTTGCTACCAAATAAACCTGTTGGACTTTAACCTGGTGTTGTTAAACTTCTTACTGTGTTTACCCCAGTCCAACGCCGGCATCTCCACATCACAATTAGCTCCTCCCAGTGTGGGACCCTTGACTGTCAATCAGTGCACGCCTCAAAAAAAGAGCTCCACTGTTCAGGCTACCAAACCTACCTCATGATTCTTTATGGAATCTTAGTCCATAGAGGCATATATAATAACTGGCAATGAGGCTGCTTCAACGCTCACGCATCCTGTAGGTGTTTTGGTGAAGGGGGAGGAGATCGAGCATCGCCCCGAACTTCGTAGGATGGTGGCAGAAAGGAACTGCAGTATGGCAACCCCACGCAGAACGGGTAGGAGTGTTCCCACCGCTGCTATTTTGTTTTGAACAGTCCGTTCAATGGGAGGTAGGACTTACCTGGGAACCAACCAAAAATATCGCAGGAAGCGGGCATTGAGGGAACTTGGGCTGTGGGTGGCTATTGGCGACAGCGGAAAGAGGTTTTGGGTCTAGACACATGTGGAAGTGAACGCCAAGGAGGACTCAGGAAGTGGACACCAAGGAGAGATGATTAGTACAACCTGTAAAACCGGCTGAGAAAGCTTACGAAGAATTGTGTGATGTATTAAAAACTAATTTTGCTCCCAAGCCATTGATTGCAGAGTGTTTTCAATTCTGTAAACAAGACTAACTCAAAGGATAATTCTGGCCAGAATCAAATTTGAGACAAAAGCATCAGTTATCACATTGTTTTTCCCTGAAATGTGAATGATCTTTAAGTAACAGGTCTGTCATAGCAAACTCCATCAAAATAACCTGACATTCTGGATTGCAAAATTTTCCACAAAGGTTCGGGGGTTTGTGGTCAGTAAATGCTTACGGTTTTCCTTTATCAGTGACAGACCTATCCTTCAAAGTGTTTAAGAGGCAGTATTCATCTTTGGTTTCTCTTTTCCACCAAGGAGTATCTTTTTTGGTGTTCATTTAACTTTTTGGAGAGGTAACCCACTGACTTCTCAGCGCCTTAACCATCGTCTCAGAGCACAACTGCAACTACCCCCAGATCACTGGTATCATTAGCTACCTTGAAAGGCTGATTTAATTTTGGGATGCCTGTGTTGGCTTTTTTTATTTAAGATAGTTTTCAGCCCCTCAAAAGCTGCATGGCAATTCACCGGCCACACAACCTACACTTCTTTCTGTGACAAGTCTGTCAGTGGGGCAGGCTGAAGTCTGGTGAGCCCATGGTAGAAGTTTAAAAGCTTATTTATTAGTCACAAGTAAGGCTTACATTGACACTGCAATGAAGTGACTGTGAAATTCCCTTAGTCATCACATTCCAGCACCTGTTCAGGTCAATGCACCTAACCAGCACGTCTTTCAGAATGTGGGAGGAAACCCACACAGGCACAGAGAGAACATATAAACTCCACACAGACAGTGACCCAAGCCAGGAATTGAACCCGGGTCCCTAGTGCTGTGAGGCAGCAATGCTAACCATTGTGCCACCGTGCCACACATCCCTAAAAAACATATGATTTCCTGTTTAGTCTTGGCGGAGAGAAGGTCGATCCAGGTCTTTAGCTGTTCTTGGCAACACCTGTCGCTGATCCACCAGGTAGCTCACTCATGCTTTAGCAAACTCACTCTTTTCAAGAATTAGCACTAAATCTTCGGAGCAAGATTTTCGGTTGTTCCAAGTGGTCCCTCCGGGTGTCACTCTATACTAACAGGTCATCAATGTACACAGTTAGGGCGTCAGGCCACTATCTGGCTCATTAAACTCTGGAAGGTGACCAGAGCATTTTAGTCCAAATGGCATAAATCAACATTGGAAAAAGCTGTCAGGGATGACAAATGTTAATTGTTTTTATTGTGGGGCGCTAAAGGGATCTGCCAGCCTCCCTTTGGCAGATCAACTTTTTGTCATAAACATGCAACTTCCTACCCTGTCAGCATAGTCTTCTAAGCGGGGAATTGGGTAAGAGTTCACCTAAAATAAGAAATTGTTGGATAAACTCAACAGGTCTGGCAGCATCTGTGGAGATAAAAACGTAAACGTTTTGAATCTGTATGATTCTCCTGGAGAACTGAAGAGGGATAGAAATGTAATGTATTATGTGGTTGGAAAGGAGGGTGGGGCAGAATAGAAGGTCAGGGATAAGTCGGAGCTAAGAGAGATTGACAAAGCTGTCATGGATACAACACAAAAGGAGAGTTAATGGTGGCAATAAAGACTGAGGAAAATGCTAATAGTGGCATAAAGGTAAGATAACTGAATGTGTTACTAGGACAAAAGTCCGCTCAGTGGGAGCTAGGAAATAGTCATCAATTTCAGGAAGTGTAGTGGAGGTTATGCCCCTGTCTACATCAATGGGGACGAAGTAGAAATGGCCGAGAGCTTCAGGTTTTTAGGTGTCCAGATCACCAATAACCTGTCCTGGCCCATCAACGCCTCTACTTTCTCAGAAGCTGAGGGAAATTAGTATGTCCACTACGGCTCTCACCAACTTTTACAGATGCACCATAGAAAGCATTCTTTCTGATTGTATCACAGCTTGGTATGGCTCCCGCCCTGCCCAAGACCGCAAGGAACTATGAAGGGTTGTGAATGAAGCCCAATCCATGATTCAAATCAACCTCCCACCCATTGACACTGTCTGCACTTCCTGCTGCCTTGGCAAAGCAGCCAGCATAATTAAGGATGCCTCGCACCCCGGACATTTTCTCTTCCACTTTCTTCCATGTCTCAGGACATGTATCAACTGACTCAAGAACAGCTTCTTCCCTGCTGCCATCAGACTTTTGAATTGACTTGCATTAAGTTGATCTTTCTCTATCCCCTAGCTATGACTGTAACACTACATTCTGCAATCTCTCCTTTCCTTCTCTATGAATGGTACGTTTTGTCTGTATAGTGCGCAAGGAATACTTTTCACTGTGTACCAATACATGTGACAATAATAAATCAAATCAATTCAAATCAAAAACAGGGGACAGATGGCAGCATGGGAGAGGGGTCGGGTTGTACTGGGGCAAGCCAAGGAAACCAAAACACAAAAAGGAGATCAAGATTGCGGGTGGTGGCGGAGGGGGGGGCAGGGGGGTGGTAATCGGAAGATGTTGTTCCATCAATTTGCATTGGGCATCGCTAGAATCCACCCTGCATGGTCGCTGCATTAACCTTTCTGTAATCAATGCAGAGGCTGGTTAAACCATTGGGCTTGGGCATTAGCCTGACTGGGGAACTCCAGCTACTTTGGGTTCAGTCAGGTTGTTTCCCAACAAGCACTGGATTTCTGCTCTCACATGAGCCAGGTTCTCATGAGCTAAGTGAGATTTCTCCTGCCTTCAGGTATATGGTAACAGGTAACAGGTATATGGCAAGGATTGTGTACCCTGATTTGGTCCTACAGACCCCATTAAACAGCCCTATCAGCTAGCTTTCCCCTTGATTTACATAGCAGAGCATGGTGTCTAATCTCTGTTAGTTCGGCATTAGCTAACCGGACAGTACATGTTTCGATTTGGGAGCTGTCCAGGCCTGCCACTGCTTCATTCACATGACCCCTTTAATTGTCCACTATCTTTATTTCAGGCAGGCCTGTATTTGTTCATCCACTTCCTGGCTATGATGTTGTTTCAGCGTATTGATGTGACACAGCCTGCTCTTCTTTCTGTAGTCTTGGGGGTGGCAATTAAATAATTCACCTCTCCAATCCTCTTTGTTACTCTATATGGGGCACTGAACCAGGCTTTCAGCAGTTAATTCACCCTGTAAAGGTAGTAACACTAACACATGGGCCCCTGGCTGAAATATTCAGCTCTTGGGATGCATGTCTGCCCATCTTTTAGTGAGAAGTTTAACAACACCAGGTTAAAGTCCAACAGGTTTATTTGGTAGTAAAAGCCACACAAGCTTTCGGAGCTCCAAGCCCCTTCTTCAGGTGAGTGGAAATTCTGTTCACAAACAGAGCATATAAAGACACAATCTCAATTTACATGAATAATGGTTGGAATGCGAATACTTACAACTAATCAAGTCTTTAAGAAACAAAAGAACATGAGTGGAGAGAGCATCAAGACAGGCTAAAAAGATGTGTATTGTCTCCAGACAAGACAGCCAGTGAAACTCTGCAGGTCCACGCAACTGTGGGGGTTACAAATAGTGTGACATGAACCCAATATCCCGGTTGAGGCCGTCCTCGTGTGTGCCTGTTGGGGAGCACTTCAGCGGTCACGGGCATTCGGCCTCTGATATTCGGGTAAGCGTTCTCCAAGGCAGCCTTCACGACACACGACGGCGCAGAGTCGCTGAGCAGAAACTGATAGCCAAGTTCCGCACACACGAGGGGGGTGTAAGTATTCGCATTCCAACCATTATTCATGTAAATTGAGATTGTGTCGTTATATGCTTTGTTTGTGAACAGAATTTCCACTCACCTGAGGAAGGGGCTTGGAGCTCCGAAAGCTTGTGTGGCTTTTGCTACCAAATAAACCTGTTGGACTTTAACCTGGTGTTGTTAAACCTCTTACTGTGTTTACCCCAGTCCAACGCCGGCATCTCCACATCATCTTTTAGTGACCATGAAGATTTAAGGTTCTCCTGGCCCACAATACAGGCTCTTGTGTGCTGTTTCTGGAGTACAGATATGTAATTAAATATAGATTCTTTTGCTCTGAAGTATCTTTCATTGATTAGTTTCAGAGGATTCCATACCCTGTGTCCATAAAGTAATTCATAGGGACCGATTTTACCTTCAAATTGCACCCGTTTTTGGGTGCGAAAACTTGATAAAGTCAGGCATGAGGGGAGTAGCGCGATCTGCGGCCACCTCCATGCCCGTTCCCCCTATACCAATCGCCGAAAATAGTTGCCATCGGGACCGTGCCCAAAACAGGTGCGACATCAATTTAAATGCATTTGCATGCATTTAAATTGACTTAATGAGCTGGACGCCCAAACTTACCGGCACTTCCCCCTTTACCACCGTGTTGACCATCCAGATTCGGCGCAAAACAGGCATGGTCCGCAAAGGTCTGATTCGGGCGTTTCAGCTTCTGAGGAGGTAAGTTCAGAGCTTCTGGCGACACTCTGACTCAAATTGTTGGTTGGAGTGGGGGTGGTGGAGGCAGGTCAAATGGCTCTCTGGTGAGGGAAGGGGGCGGGGGGACAGAGGATCCGCTGCCACTCTGCGTGTGATTGGTGGGGGGAAGGAGGGTCCGCTGACACTCTAGTGCAATCGGTGGGGGGGTAAGGGGAGTCCGCTGCCACACTGCGTGTGATCGGTGGGGAGGAAGGGGGGTCAGGGGGCCGTGATCAGTCTGGGTAGCGGGGATGTGGGGGAATAAGGGGGTCAGTTATGTTGTGAGAGTGGGGTAATGTCTGTGGGGCCAGGGGGGAGGCATTATCCGGCCCAGGAGCTATGTGACAGGGGAGCGTTTTTCTATTTTCTTTTCTGCGCATGCGCAGTTGAAGGCTCTGGTCGGAGCTGCAGTGTTTCGGGCATGTTAAGCTCCACCCACAGGCTTCTGCAGCGTGATTCAGAATTGCTGATATTTTTTCAGGCAGAGTGTATATGAGGGCGCCTGAGAACGGGTCTAAAAGTCGGGTCTGAAACACTCCCAGTTTCAAGTCCGCCCAGTACTTAGATTAAAATGGTAAAATAGGGCCCATAGTGGACCAATGGTGGCAAACAGGAGAAATCCTTGCCCTTTGTCCCAGTCATGGGGGTAACTCATGGCTCTATGCCCTGCTTATCATCATGTGGGTCTGATGGTACCAATCTAAAACCCCTTGTGATTGTGAAAGATTTTGGGCATAAAATTGGTGCTGTGATCTGCCTGGATCTCAGTCACTAATCCATACTGGATAAGGAACTGAGTTAACTTCTCCACCACCAACTTTACAGAAATCGTTCTCAGGGGGATGGCCTCTGAGAACTGGGTAGCCATAGTGAGAATATGCTGGTGGCTCCCTTTTGCTTTGGGCTGGGGTCCCACACAATCTACCAATACTCGGCTGAACGGTTCCCCAGAAGCTGGGGTGCCAGTTTTGTTACAAGTTAGGGCTACTCCATAAATTAACTGTGCCATGTTCTTGTGGAGTCATGACCAATAAAAATGCTGGCTTATGTAGACTTCAGCCTTCCGGATCCTCACATGACCAGCAATGGGGACATCATGGGCAATCCTCAACATCTCCCTGCAGCTCCTAGGTGGCACCACTATCTGGTTGTGGTAGCGTGGCCCCTTTAAGGGGACATCCCTGAGGGCCACGTGATCGGGACAAACCCTATGGAGTGCTGAGGCTGGAAGCTGAGCCAATTGAGTGCAAGGGTGTGGATCTCGGGTCGGGGAGGATCCTCAGTTGGAGCCAGGGAAGAGTGTTGTACAGTCCTTTATTTTATTCTGTTTATTCCTTTTATTGTAAATGCTCACTTATCATTGGCAATAAATCCTTTGCTACTTTAAGCCTCATCAAATCACCCTTGATTTATTACACTGGTTGACCGCTTTTCATCCACTGGCTTGTGAGGGGGCTCTACTTTCTCATCAGCACCTCATTTTCAAACAGTCTAGAACTTCCTCTGCTTCAGCTTCAGTTTGGGTAGTTCCTGCTAAATTTCTTAACTCCAGGCCAGCTTCCTGGGCTTCGACCAGGGAAGACATGCTTATCACTTCCTTCAAATCAGCTCAATTTCCAAAAAAAGTTTCAGATAGCCTTTTAAAAAATTTAAACTCCTCCGGACCTAGCCCTGAGTGGGGGCAGGCCTATCCCTAGCAGTCCATTCCCTAGGTTCAGTGCAGTGTATGTCAGTGTAAAAATTAGGACAGGCAAATTCCTTGAGTTAACAAGCAGAGAGTTGGCTTTATTACTAAAACTCACTCAGGTGAAGATACAGAAATTATTAACAAAAATTTAAAAATGTATAAATATGTCCAACTTGCCAC
Organism: Mustelus asterias; assembly: GCF_964213995.1. Taxonomy (NCBI): domain Eukaryota; kingdom Metazoa; phylum Chordata; class Chondrichthyes; order Carcharhiniformes; family Triakidae; genus Mustelus; species Mustelus asterias. Next base: position 74,781,490 of record NC_135803.1, on the reverse strand, counting down.
TAATGCAAAAAGTACATGCAACTTCCTTGGTCACGGACAAATCGATAAAACTTTACAGAGTATCAGATGTTAAAACTTGGCCAAGTAAAAAGAAAAGTTAAAGTCAGAAAAAATATTCACGGGTTGACTGAATGCTTATTCATAGCTGGCAAGTCACTTTCCATTGTAGCTTCTGGTATTTTGGCTTCTCACTGGAACAGTCGCTCTGCAGTCATAGCAGGGTTGATTCTCTTTGCTCTGGAGGACAGTGACGTTGAGTTGGAATCCTGCTTTAAGAATTCTTGTTTTGCAGCAGTGAGTTCTTCTGGTGAGTTTTCAAATCACAGACTAAGCTCAGCTTTGTTGAGAGAAGTTTCAGAGAGAGAGAGAGTTTAGTGGTAAAACTGTTGCCCCCAGCATACCTGGGGCAGCCTTTCTGTCTCTTAGCTCAGGTCCAGTGCATTGTATATCCAAGAGCTACGTCATGTCACCTTTCTCTGGTTTCAATCTGGAATTTATTTTTGCCATTGGCCAGAACTTTTGTTGATGGTGGGAACAGAAAATTTGGAGAGGCAGCCAAAAGTCCATTGACTTTCAACAGAACCGTTAAATCCCACCCATTGACTTTCAGAGCTCTGTAGACTCTTTAGCCGGAATTTTACCGGAATCAGGGCGGGCGCGGCTGGCAGAACGGAAATCTCCGTTGGCTTCAGGCAGCATTTTACGATCTCGCCCTAGTGAGGTCATAAAATCCTGCCCTTTATCTCCATAAAATGGCTTGTGGCATTCATAAATGCAAATCCGGCCGATGACGTTACAAATTAATATTCTATATAGCACGTCTTTGTAACACAATGGATCCATCACCATGGCAATCTCCATACCCTCTTTCCGGATAGTGGTCAGGATGGTTTTTAATGGAGGGACAGCACTAGTTCTCACCTCTTCTCCTACGAGGAGAGAATGCAGAGAAAGTTGAGTGTGAGAAATGGATTATGTGTAGCAAATGGAATGACAATGACAGCATTTGTGGGGAGCGACTGTCAGCGATAGGTGGGAGTATATTTAGATTTCCAGAGGCTTTTATAAAGTCCACCACAAGAGCTTGATTAACAAAATAAATGCACATGGGATAGGAGGTAATATATTGGCATGGATTAAGGATTGTCTAATAGGCAAAAATCAGAGAGTAGGAATATATTTATCATTCTCAGGATGGTAGGCTGTGGCTAGTGGGCTACCACAAGCATCAATACTTGGGCCCCAGCTGTTCACAATATATATCAATAATTTGGATGTGGGGATTAAATGTAATTTTTTCTAATTTTGCAGATAATACAAACCTAGGCTGCAATGTGTGCTGTGAGAAAGATGTAAAGCGGCTGTAGGAAGATTTGGACAGACTTCCTGAATGGGCAGGAACATGGCAGATGGAACATAGTGTGAAAAAATGTGAGGTAATCCACTTTGGTAGAAGGAACAGATGTACAGAGTGTTTCGTAAACGGAAAGAAATTAGAAAGTGTAGATGTACAAAGGGACCTGGGTGTCCTTGTCCATAAGTCACTGAAGGCTAACATGTCGGTGCAGCAAGCTATTAGGAAGGCTCATGGAATGTTAGCCATTCATGCAGCCCACTCACTAGCCTAGGTTGCCATCACTGAACTAAAATATCAACGAATATCAGCTGAGATCATAAAAGTTTTGCACAGACCAAGGACCAAACCGGGCCACTTTCTTCAGTTAAGGCACATCCTCGAAGCAGTATCTTCAAGGATTCATACTTGATGCTCTAAATTGGTCCTTACTTCCTAAAGCAAGATGTTCCTAATGTCACAATCTCCTCAAAATCTGATTCCCAGACACATTTAAAATATCCAAGGTGCAGAGGGTGGTGGGGTGGGTGGGGGCGGAGAAATGTTCCAAATCTGTTGTGAAGTGGCAGTTAGCTCAAGTAATAACAAGCCGCACCGTGTTAGATAGTTCACCAGTTAATGAAGTAACCTTGAAAGCCCTAACAATTTGTAACAGAAACAGATCATTCCCTTAACAGCTGCTGACAAATGTAGGGTCCCTTTAGCTGACAGTGTCGCTTTTCCCACCGTCCTTCCCACCACCTCCCCCCCCTTCTGCACCACCCCCAGCCGTTTACAGCCACGTACTTCTATGAATCTGACGGTTTGCAGCATCTGCTGCCTTGCATGTTACAATTCTCATTACAAGCCTCTTATCACGAGCAGTGGCAGCAAATGACACCGACATTTGTGTTTCACCAAAGCCAGAAAAAAAAATCCTGCTATTCCTTTTAACAAAGTGTCAATTTTCATTTCTCACTGCCCTAAGTCCCCATGTATTTTTTTTATATATATGTATGCCGATTTGTGCCTGGTCTCTGAATATCACCCTCCTCCTTTTCTCTGGTGTTTTACTCTCCCCCCCCCCCTCCAACTCCCCCCCACCCCCACTCCCCCCCGCCCCCACCCCCCCCCCCCCCCCTTCTTTTTCTTTTTTCTCTGGTATCCGTGTTTGCTAAATGTTTTGACAGGAGCTCCTGACTGTTGGCAGTTTATTGACTGAAAGAGGAATCTGCCAAGTCTCCTTGATGGATGGTCTCATTTTCCTCCCCGCAGCAAGTCTCTGTGAGGCATCCTTGTCATCTGTAATGCCAGCCAACAAAATGTAATCAAACATTCCAGCAGTTTAATCACTGAGGGCTGCTCGAGAGATGATTGTAGTGTCAATATAATGCTATTTCATTATCTGTTTGTATTTTATATTGACAGTGTCAGATAAACAGTGTGGAAAATTAAGATTAAAAATATGGTAATTCCGTTTCAATCACCCTGCTACAGTTGCTAGCCCATTATGCGATTGATTACTTCTGAATTAAATTTTGGGCTGAATGTAAAGTTTAATCTTCTTTCTTCTCCGCAATTCAGCTCCCCAAAGGCCTCTTAGTAAGTAAAGTACCCATTTCATTTGATCTTTAATGAAAACTAATGGCCCAAATGAATTGTATAAATCACTGGGCATGTATGCCTGTTTGACACCATGTTTTCCCCCTATCCCCTCCTCCCCCCCCCCTGCAATCCTTAAACTCTTATTTTTTTTTAATTCTCTTCTCCTTTTTATCCCTTCTGCCCTAATGAGTTGTCGTGAGTGTCATAATCCAAAGAATGATAAAAAAAAAAGCCACAAGATTCTAACTGGGTACTTTTACTGGGGTGCGGGAGGTACAAAAGATAATTTAAATTTTTTTTAAAGGAGGAACGATTATATATCTAGCAACCCTAGTGAGGATTTAAGCACTTTACTTCAGCGCTTAGTTACAGAATTTAATGACAGTTATGTTGCCTGAAGTGGATTTTTTTTTTTGAAAATGCACTATGCTGATATGAGCTGCACTACGATAGACATTTTAATTACATGGTGAATTTTGATATTTCGCTCCGCATTAAGATGTGGCAAAGGATCCCTTTAAACTCTTTGGGAAAAAAAAACAGCCTTATGCAAAGCTCGCCTTTGTGGGCCTATTCAGGCTGATTTGTCGCCTTTGTAGTCTTAATTATTTGCAAACGCAGGATAACAGGAGTTCTCAGCTCACCCATTATTTCCCACAAAAAAGGCTCACAGAAGCCGCTGATCATTTTTGAATTAGCAAACATGATACTAAAAAAAAATTCATTAATACCATCAGGGATTAGAAGGCTGATTAAAGTGTAGCTGTTACGGTATGCAAATGAGTGATATGCATTTATCAGTGGCAAGGCAAGCTGCCTTAGTGTCAAAGCCACGTATGTTTGTTGGCTGATTAAAACGGAATTCAAGTCTGGGGATTTTTTTTTTCGGATATGCGGTTGGAGGGGGTTTGTCATCAGGGCCTCGGAAATGTCTGTCCCCTTTACTCACCGCTTGAAATTCTCCTTAACTCTGAGAGCATGTCAACTTAATTCTGTTCTCCTATCAGCCCAATGTTAGGTGCATGGTTAATACATTTCTCAAGTGTTCTACATGAAACTCCCCAGCAGCTATTTTCATCAACCTTAATAGCGTGCAAAGCAAAATTATAAAGCAAGGTTAAACCGTGAAACAAATGATCTTTGGTCTCATTGTTTCCTCCACTGTTGTATCAGTTCCTACATAATTTCTGTGATGTTGCAAGCGACCCCACATCTCCATCACGCATCCAACTCAACCACGTATTTTGAGAGGGTTTTTAGAGTAAATGCTTTCTTATCCTCTTGACTCTCCCCTCTTCTCTTTCTATTTCTTTCCTCGCTCCTCCTCTTCACTTGTGCCTTCTAGGATATGGTTCTTCAGTTGATGAAAGACCATGGTTTGTTCACCTAAGTTCCCACCATTCACATATAGATGTTTAAAGCCTATTCCCTAATTCCCTGTCGTCTGAATGCCTGCTATCCCATTCACGAGTTGCACTTTTCAATGGAGAGGCCAATAATTTATTTGCTCCTTTAAAATCAATAGGCAGAAAACCATGTGATTTTGCAGCGTGCACAGTTAAGGCTGGTAAACTCAACCCTTACTTGGGCTGTAGAACCAAGGTGGCTGCTGTTCACACTTGATTCTCACATCTAGGTACCTTCCAGCAGAGGTAGAGTTGCCGCTCATTTGGATGCATTTATGGAGGCCTCATGCCTCCAATAATTCAAACTGATTTTTGACCCATCTCCAATATTTTTAAAACTAATATGCAAAAGTCTTTGAAGCAAGAAGAAAAAGCACACTTAGAATGATTGTTCTTGGATACCTCGGGTACTGTGCAGCCTTCAATGTGGCCAAGGTGTGGGTCTTAAACTGAAACTCCCTTTTACCTCATGTTAGGCAGAAGACAATATCGTGGTAAACTAGTTGACATTTTTTTTAATTCACTCATGCAGGTGTCTCTAGCTGGGCCAGCATTATGGCCCATGCTTAATTGCCCTGAGTGACTTGCTAGGCCATTTCAGAAGGAATTTAAAAGTCAATCACATTGGCTGTGGGCCTGGAGTCACATGTAGGCCAGACCAGATAAGGATGGCCGATTTCCTTCCCTAAAGGACATCAGTGTACCAGATGGGTTTTTATGACAATGGACAATGGTTACGTGGTCATTATTAAACATTTTTAATTCCAGATTTTTATTCAATTCAAATTTCACCATCTGCTGTGGTGGGATTCAAACCCGTGTCCCCAGAGCATTACCCTGGGTCTCTAGATTACTAGTCTGCTGCTTTACCACTACCTGGGGAGCCCTTAAATAATTGATTGTCTCTTAAATTGCCTGCTGGTACTAGTTAACCTTTGACCACATTACATTTGAGTTGATAGTACTTGACCTTAACACTCTTTTCTAACAGAGACCAGCAGACTGGCAGTAAACTATTGTTGCAGAGGATTTTGCACATTACCTAAAGGCATATTGCCTTTTAATGTTCACTTACTGCTAGGAGACTTTCTGGGACACTTTCTCAAGATTTCACTAATATTTATTCTGGAAATTCTAGAACTTCGGTTAAAAGAATGCTGTGCTAATCTACTTTATAGAAGTTACCAAGACAAGGGGAGTTCTTAGTCTTCAGCACCTAGCTAGGGGCCCCCTTTATCTGAAAAGGGAACGGGACGAAGATGTGAGGCAAAGCAGAGAGTGGAACCAACAGCTGTGGGAGTGGGTCAAAGATAAATGGGGAGGCAGTTGTGCAGGATGGTGAGGTAGATACCAAAAAACCTTTCCCTTCTGTATCTACAGGACATTCCTACTTCTGTGGACTTCCTCCATCCGTGCCTTCAGTCCTATTCATCCAAGAATCTGTGGGCCTTCCTTGAGCCATCGTGCAGCCACTGGGCGCAAGTGGAAGTGGGTGTGTGTAATCCACCTAAGCTCCCCATCAAAGCCGTGACTGACCAGCACCTGAGAGTCAAACCCACAGATAATGAAAAACAAAATATGTTGGAAATCTTTGGCAGGTTTGAGAAGAATTGACTGGAGTTTTCCACCCCCTCCCACCAGCGGGATCTTCCATTCCCACCAAAATCAATAAACCATTGAATGGCTGCATCCACCAAGGGGGATTCTGGTCGAGATGGAATTTAATCCAGATAAATGGGAAGTGATGCATTTCGGTAGATCTAATGTAAGGGGGAGCTATACAATAAATGGCAGAACCATCAGGAGTATAGACACACAGAGGGACCTGGGAGTACAAGTCCACAGATCCTTAAAGGTGGCAGCACAGGTGGAGAGGGTGGTCAAAAAGGCATATGGCATGCTTGCCTTTATTGGACAGGGCATAGAATATAAAAGTTGGCATATGATGTTGCAGCTGTATAGAACGTTGGTTCGGCCACATTTAGAATACTGCGTCCAGTTCTGGTCGCCACACTACCAGAAGGACGTGGAGGCTTTGGAGAGAATACAGAAAAGGTTTACCAGGATGGTGCCTGGTAAGGAGGGTCTTAGCTATGAGGAGAGATTGGGTAAACTGGGGTTGTTCTCCCTGGAAAGACGGAGGATGAGGGGCGACCTAATAGAGGTGTATAAAATTATGAAGGGCATAGGTAGGGTGAACAGTGGCAAGCTTTTTCCCAGGTCGGAGGTGACAAACACAAGGGGTCACGGGTTCAAGGTGAGGGGGGGCAAGGTTCAACACAGATGTCAGGGGGACGTATTTTACACAGAGGGTGGTGGGGGCCTGGAATGCACTGCCAAGCAAGGTGATTGAGGCGGACACACTGGGATTGTTTAAGACTTATCTAGATAGCCACATGAACAGACTGGGAATAGAGGGATACAAACAAATGGTCTAGTTGGGCACATGAGCGGCACAGGCTTGGAGGGCCGAAGGGCCTGTTCCTGTGCTGTATTGTTCTTTGTTCTTTGTTTGTTCTTTGAGATGACCCAGAACATGCAAATGTTTGATTCAGCTTCTCCATACAGGCATATTTAAACAATGGCAATCAGCAGTTCAGCCCCAAATTATGTGTCAAGATACATTTACAAGCAGGCGTGTGCAGCATTTAGATAGCATCTTTTTCACCAAAATAACCCCATCTTTTTTTTATGCCTCGATGATTTTTCTCCAGGATCTTTCTGGAAGATTGGCAGGGGTTAGTGGAATAGTGATCAGCAGTGGGATGTTGACCGAGTCTCTTTCTTAATTCCTTTCTCTTAAACCAAAGACACAGAGGCCAATTGATGCTCCAACTAATTTGTGCTAACTCAATGCCATTGCACTGTACAATACCCTTGCTGCTTTGTTTAAGGATGGGGAAGTAGCTAGTTACCTGAATGTAGACCTTTGCTGACAATATATCCCTGGCAATATCCACCTTCAATCCCTCCTCGGCCCTCCAATCTATTCGATTCTGATCTTCAGCATGGGAGCAGAGGCCTCAGTCACCTGAGCCCAACACTCTGAAGGTCCCTCTTTAAATATTGGCGCTACTGCCCCCCTGCAAAATCATCCCCCCCCCCATCCCCACCCCCCCCCACCTACTTCAACCTTTCCATTCAAAAACCCTTTGAAAACTCATCTGTTCGATCAAGCCTTTGATGACTTCTATTATCTCCCCCTACAGAGGATCAGCTCCCCCTCTCCCACTGAAATGCAGCTCGAGAGACATTTCCATGTTAAAGTCGTGCATAAATGGAAGTTGTTCTTGTGTGACTGCTAATTAAATTGCTGTGTCACAGCAGGTTCTCGATCAGAATTTAATGACAACTTTACAGTGAGATATAACTGGGGGGCAATGTTCATCCTCCTGCCTGAGTGTCACAGAAAGATTTCATTTTCTGAAGATACCGTGAGCAAACTGCAGCTTTAATTGTAACAGTAAGAACAGATTGTAGAGTGTAACCATTTCTTCATGTTATCAATGAATCATTCGCGTCACTGGATCTGAAGCTGGGCACATGATCACCGAAAGTTGCAGTGTTAGCCATTTTGTGGGTCCTGGTGTTGCCAAGCACTAGAGTACAGGCCCCTTCTCCTCAGATTTGCCTTAGAGCCCAGATTGGCGTGGTGAGGGACGGCTAACGTGCTCCTGTCACCCTGGGTGCACAACTCTGGGTACAACCAGCCAAGTCAACCGGGTTGAAAAGTGGGAACCTGACAATGGGCCAGTCCTTCAGTGTTCTTCGGTCGGAGTTCTAAGTCAGACTGATGACCACGTCCACATAAAGGTGACAGAAACACCCCAGGGATCAAGATGAATCTGCTCGAAACTGGCAGAACTGTGGAGAAGCACCATCTGCTAGATGGCAGACATGCTGATCCTCCAATCAGAATAAAACATCCAGCTCTGGACAGGCAGCAGTGGATGCAATGTATAGTGCCATGTGTCACAAGGTACAGAAGACTCTAGAATCATAGAAATAGAAACCCTCCAGTACAGAAAGAGGCCATTCAGCCCATCAAGTCTGCACCGACCACAATCCCACCCAGGCACTACCCCCATATGGCTATATATTTACTCACTAATCCCTCTAACCTACGCATCTCAGGACACTAAGGGCAATTTTTAGCACGGCCAATCAACCTAACCCGCACATCTTTGGACTGTGGGAGGAAACCGGAGCACCCGGAGGAAACCCACGCAGACACGAGGAGAATGTGCAAATTCCACACAGACAGTGACCCAAGCCGGGAATCGAACCCAGGTCCCTGGAGCTGTGAAGCAGCAGTGCTAACCACTGTGCTACCGTGCCACCCACAACTCCACACTGACAGTGACCCAAGCCGGGAATCGAACCCAGGTCCCTGGAGCTGTGAAGCAGCAGTGCTAACCACTGTGTTACTGTGCCGCCCACTGAAGACTCTATTACTGAAGACTCTATTAAAGTAACAAACCAGAATTCCTCGGATGACCAGGCCAACTGAAAAAAGATGAAGAATTTGATTACTTTCTTTTCCTAAGTAAACCTAGCCTTTGCTGAGTGTTAATTGGCTCTGAACATCAAGTGGCTCTGATCACTGATAGCGTGCTGAGATGGAAGATTCCAGGTTAAATCCCCAGGTGAAACTCAGCGAGAAGTACAGTTGGCCAGGGCTACACTAAGGATGATCCAACTGGCTTTAACCCTTCTGCTCCAGGGAGATGGTTAGCAGACAATGTCCATCTTACAATGATTCCTTTGTGTGTATGGTCATCAGATGCTGACAGTATCTGGCTTGATTGTAAAATTTCTGATGAATATTGAACAACAAACATAGGAATAAGAGTTGGAAATTCATCCATCAGGACATTCAATTAGATTATGACTGATCTGTATCTCTTCTCCCAATATCCCTTGACAGTGGGCAGATTGTGACATCAAAAAACCTCTCAGACTGATCAGATGTACACCGTGCAAACTTGGAATATGTAAATCCAGTAGAATTCTGCACTGGACTGCTCATTTGGACTGCAGTAGAGTGTAACAGTTTGGTAACTGTGGGAGTTTGGTGAGGAGGGAGACAAGTGATTCTTTCCTTTTCTACCTTTCCTCAGAAAGAAGAGTAGCAGCCTTGGTTAAGAGGACATGGTGCGTATTTCCATTATCCCAGACATGTCCTGAACTAGAGGAAGTAAAAGTAAAGGGAATCATTTAAGTTTAAGTCATGGCAAGGTAGCTCGACCATGTGGAGGCGAGGTCCTGGGAAGCCATCGGGAGACTGACGATCAGGAGGCCGGCGATGCTGGGACCAGTGCGCATGCGCTGATCTCCCCACTTACAGATTGGCACATGCGCACTGGCTGCCTCAGCGCACTGATGCCAGCTTCTTGAGCGGGATTAGGCCCCCTCCCACGAGAGTAAATCATGTTCGGGACTTTGTATTGCACAGAGTCCCAGAGATTCATTAAACTAAGCTTGCCCAAAAAACCAGTGAGAAAAACACTCGTTTTCCCACCCATTGGGCACTTTATTTTTTGGGGGAGAATCGCCCCCAGAAGCTTAGAAAGCAAAAGTAGAAGGCAGAGGAAATGAGGGCTAGCAGCAAATAGGGCCATTGTGCAAAAAAACCATGTGTAAAAATGGTAAATGGACAAATCTAAAGACACTGTATCTGAATGCATGGAGCATTCGCGATAAGGCAGACAAATTAACAGTGCAAATTGGAATACATGGGTGCGATATGATTGCAATTGTGGTGACATGTCTGCAGGGTGACCAAGGCTGGGAACTGAGTATCCATGATACTCAATATTTAAGAAGGACAAACAAAAAGAGAAAGGATGTGTGGCAATGTTGTTAGGTAATGATCAAATCAGTGCAATAGTGAGAGAGGATATTGGCTTAGAAAATCTCGATGTAGAATCAGTCTTGGTGGAACTAAGAAGCAGCAAAAGGTGGAAAACATTAGTGGGAGTTATCTATAAGCCTCCAAACAGTAGTGGTAAGGTAGGAGATGGCATTAAACAGGAAATTTGGGATGTATGTAATAAGGTGCTACAGGAATCATAGGTGACTTTAATTTACATATAGACTGGGCAACTCAAATTAGCAACAATACTGCGGCAGATGAATTCTTGGAGTGTGTACGAGATGTTTTGTTAGACCAGTATGTTGAGGAACCAAATAGGGACCATGCTATCCTAGATTTGGTATTATGCAATGAGAACAGGTTAACTAATAGTCTTGTTGTGTGGGGTCATAGAATCATAGAAACCCTACAGTGCAGAAGGAGGCCATTCGGCCCATCGAGTCTGCACCGACCACAATCCCACCCAGGCCCTACCCCCACATATTTACCCACTAATCCCTCTAACCTACGCATCGCAGGACTCTAAGGGGCAATTTTTAACCTGGCCAATCAACCTAACCCGCACATCTTTGGACTGTGGGAGGAAACCGGAGCACCCGGAGGAAACCCACGCAGACACGAGGAGAATGTGCAAACTCCACACAGACAGTGACCTGAGCCGGGAATCGAACCTGGGACCCTGGAGCTGTGAAGCAGGAGTGCTAACCACTGTGCTACCGTGCCGCCCACGGTCCTTTGGGTACCATAACATGAAGAATTCTTCATTAGGATGGAAAGTGAAGAAGTTCAATCTGAAACTAGGCTCCTAAATCTAAACAAATGAAATCTGAAGGTATGAGTTGGGTAAGTTAGATTGGAGATCTTCATTAAAAGGCATGACGATGGATTGGCAATGGCTAATATTTAAGGAATGTATGTATTGCGACGGCCAAACATTCCATTCTGGTGCAAAAGCACAAGAAAAGCAGCCTAATCATGGCTTACTAATGAAATTAACGATAGTATTAGGTCTAAAGAGGAGTCACATAAAGTTGCTTTAAAAAGCAGCCAGCCTGAGGATTGGGAGAAATTCAAAGAAGGGCAAAGATATTGATGAAGAGCGGAAAAAGAGAGTAAACTTGCAGGTAACATAAAATCGGCTTTCCACAGAGGACACTGCTCACCAAGGGGGTTCAGAGAGCCCCTTCCTACTTTCATCTCAACCAGGAGCCAAGCCTGAGGTGCTGGACTGTGCCACCTCCTCCATGATGTGGAGATGCCGGCGTTGGACTGGGGTGAACACAGTAAGAAGTCTAACAACACCAGGTTAGAGTCCAACAGATTTATTTGGTAGCAAAAGCCACTGGGATGAACAACTGCAATACTGAAGCTGAGAATGGAGTACCATGTGATGAAGCCTTTGCCCTAGGATATTAGCTTCGCCTGTATGTGTCTTTCTAAAATTGGAGCCTGTCTCTGAACTGTATTGCAAGGCACAGTTTTGGATGCATCAGTCATCATTGTTTGACTGTGATCAGGACTTCATATCTCTTTAAGGCTGGACAGAACCCTGGCGTTGTGTTTGAATTGCCCATGATCACTCTCTTCATTGGCTTGTTCCTTCCTGCAGTTGCATCACATCTTGTAGATTGTGGACATCATTTAGTAACCTCAGGATGAGCTCATCCTCCTTTTGATGGCATTTCCTCCACCCAGAGCCACTGGCATTTTGTGCTGATGGCAAGGTTACTTCACTCCACTGTCCAAAACTCTTCATTTATCAGTCACAGATAGTGCTATCTACTGCCACTACACTCACAGCATTCAGATGCCTGGCCCGACACTTGTGGAGCAAACACATTTTCCCCATTGGAAAAGAGACTTTTGCTTCTAAATACCTTTGGCATTTTACCATTGAATGACTATGTGAAAAGTGACAAGGTGAAGGCCAGCTGAACCTTTTCTGATTAGAACTGTAAAGTTCTATAAAATATCTTAAGTGGCTATACGCATTTTGTGAGGGCACAATTTAATTCGAATGATGTTATACAGAAATGAAAACATTGACATTTGTAGTAGTTATTTAGTGTGCTAACATGTTCGCAGAGGAATCTCCACCTTTATAGAAACTATTTCATGATGTTATTCAAAAAGGACATGGAATGGTAGTTCACAATCCAGACTGCTAATAGCTTAACCTTCACCACACAAGATGGGTAACTTGCCACATACCAAGCAGTGCTAAGAGACATAAGTTCTTCAGAGCAGCTTCAGGACCAGTGACAGAGATTTATGCTGTAAATGTCTTCTGAACAATCCTTGTTTCTGCACAGAGGAACTGATTAATTTTCCTTTAGAGTAAGTGTTGTACCAGTCACCTGAGAGTTATAGATGTCAAGGGTTTAACCCTCACTGCTGGACTTGAGGACCTAATCCACATTAAAACGCTACTGGGCGAGTGCTGCACCATCAGATGTGCCCTTTTTCAAATGCGTCGTTGAACTAAGAAGCCATCCACCTTCTCAGGTGAATTATAGAAGATGTATGGCATTCGCTGTGCAACTATAGCTGGACATACCTCCTGCACAAAATTAGAGTATATGGTCTTGGGCATTATTTTTAACATGGACTGGGGATTGGTTAACGGACAATGAAAAGGAGTAGGAACAAATGAGCCATTTTCGGCTTAGCAGGCTGTAACAAGTAGGGTAACACAAGTGTTCAGGACTGAGCAGCAGATACATGAGAACACCACCAGCTCCAAGTCCCCCTCCAAACCATTGGCTCAAAATGGTGGCAGTGGCAGAGACATTGATGTAAAAAAACACATTGGTGTTATCGAAGGAACCACGAAGGAATCAATAGCATTATCTAAAAGCTTTGATTTTTTAAAAAATTGGTATTGAAGAAACCTTTGAAAATAGCTTGGGAAATGTTGGCGGTAGAAGGAGGCACACTGGAGAGAGGCAGTGAGATGTACCTAGTGAGCAGTCCCTACCTTTGTCCTGCCTGTTTGACTTGAGAGCCCACAGATGTGTTAGCAATGGGAGTTACTGAAATGCCATTTTTCCCGCTACCGAGCAGTGTCAGGTTTTCATGAAAAGTAGTCAAGGTTAGTTCCTTTCTTCAGGTCCAGTTGCAGATGACAGGGTCCTAGGAGAAGAGTTCACCATGGACTTCAATAGCATTATTTAAAACCTTTGATTTTTTTAAAAATTGGTATTGAGAAGGTGGTTACACTGCGTGAAGTGGCCTCAGTTCTGACCACTGAATCGGGATTTAATTTGTGGAGACTCCAAAACTTCACATGATCTCTTGTAGATTGGATAAGCCCATGGGCAGTGATGCCATCCACTCAAAAGCCCACCAAAACAACAAAAGGGTGAGAAACTCCATTCTGCTAGTTATTTTGAAATGTTTGCATTGTGGTGTGAAAACCCAGACAGTCCAGCATAATACTTCCAGATTGACAAATTTGGGCATTTCAAGCATTTGTGTAAATCCAACAATTTTATTGAAGTCACAGACCAGCACATATTTATGAAGCACATTGTTTCTAACAAATGATAAATCAAGAAACAGACAAAATTATAGAGTTCCTAGAAAGTCTTAATCCAGACTATTGGTCAGTTATGGTTGAAGGTCAAGGTTTTATGCTACTTTTAAAATTGATTCTGGACAGATTACCTCAACTCGATTCAGCCAATGACACTTCATCCATCAGACATCAAATCACAAGGTCTAGGAGGCATTGATCTCTCATTCAAAGGCAGGGCGGCACGGTAGCACAATGGTTAGCACTGCTGCTTCACAGCTCCAGGGACCTGGGTTCGATTCCTGGCTTTGGTCACTGTCTGTGTGGAGTTTCCACGTTCTCCTCGTGTCTGCGTGGGTTTCCTCCGGGTGCTCCGGTTTCCTCCCACAGTCCAAAGATGTGCGGGTCAGTTTGATTGGCCATGCTAAAATTGCCCCTTAGTGTCCTAAGATGTGTAGGTTAGAGGGATTAGTGGGTAAATATGTAGGGATATGGGGGTAGGGCCTGGGTAGGATTGTGGTCGGTGCAGACTCGATGGGACGAAGGGCCTCTTTCTGTACTGTAGGGTTTCTATGATTCTTTCTATGATTCTATGATTATTGCTGCTCTCTGTTTCCTTCATAGTCAACATCCTTATTGAGTTGGATCATCATCTGCAGAAGAGGACAACATGCTATCAGCATAGCTGTCAGCTGGGAAACTGAGTGCAAGTTGCAAAATGACTGAATTGCAAAAACAATGAAGACTGTTTGACAAAAGACTGACCCAGAATAAAAGGACCTTCCTTCTTTGGATCCTCTGGGACTGGAAGGGAAGACCCGAGGAACTTGTTGCTCTCTGGGAAGAAGCTTCAGAAGAGGAATGCTTTTCAACTCCAGGGAAAACTGTCACAACTCTATCATTGACAGCTGTGTTGATGACAGAAAAGGCATTGAAGATCTGAGATTTCAATGAACCTAGACAAAATTGAAAAAGAAAACTACAAACTTCCTGTAAGACTGTCAGGAAAAGCAGAAGAGATGAGTTCCCAATGACATTTTGGGAGAACTGTCCACTTTCTGGAGGCTGTGGTAAGAGAGCCACACTTTACTCTGTATGGGATTGCTTCACTATAGGCAATGGAAAGAATTGTTGAGAATATGGATTGAAGCCAGCCTCATCTTTTGGACTGAGAGGAATTTCCTGTCGCTAAATATTCTGCCGCAGCTTCTGTGCTGTACCTCCCGCTCAAAAGAGAAGACTTTCAGTTGGGTGCCAATTGATTTTTATCTTGGAAAGGTATCAGTTCTGAAGCAGTGCGATCCTCCATGGACTGACCTGGACTTGGGTAAATCATTCTCCATGGAAGACTCTTCACGAACAGCAGGAGATAAAGTAGGCCATACATTGGTACATTCAGCAGAATTTAAGATCTGAATGCTACTCAGTCACTTCAAATACAGCTGATTCTTCCAAAAAGAGAACAGAGACTTTATAATGTTCAGTTCATTTATTAGTGTCACAAGTAGGCTTACATTAACACTGCAATAAAGTTACTGTGAAAAATCTCCTAGTCACCACACTCCAGCGCCTGTTTGAGTACACTGAGGGAGAATTTAGCATGGCCAATGCACCTAACCAGCATGTCTTTAGGACTGTGGGAGGAAACCAGAGCACCTGGAGTAAACCCATGCAGACTCCGCACAGGCGGTGACCCAAACCAGGAATCCAACCCGAGTCCCTGATGCTGTGAGGCAACAGTGCTAACCACTGTGCCATTGAACAATGAGAAAGATGAATCATTCAATGTCCAAGAGATCACCCAGTACCTCAAGAAATTATTCCTCATCACTTCTAAGGAAGAACCAATTCAAGTCCAGCAGGTCATCATGGGACTGGTCACTGTCTACTGAAATACCTTCTGCATCTGCCACCTCTGATCTATCTTTGAGCAATTGAAAAATCTGGTCTCACCAGCAGTGACCCCTTGCCACAGATTCCCCAACAGCGGAGGATACAAAAAAACAGGGAACCCCATTGACAGTGGCAGGACTAGAATATCCCACCGCCTGCCAAAAGCTGGCTACCTCCCCCTCTCTCACCCATAGTTTTGTGCTGTTGTTAAAAAGTAGGGTAGCATCTTTGGGCGGAGGTGTAGTATAAGGGGTTGACAGATGAGGTTTGCTAATTGTTATGATAGCCATGGGGATCGTCAATAGATCTCCCCACGGGCCTCGTGGAGTATGAGCTCCCCTACTGAGTGAGTGGAAGCTCGCCTAATAGGGCAGGAATAGCAGAAGTTTAAAATCAGCTGTCTCTACTCAGACTGGCAGCCAAAGGAACCCTGGGCTTGACCTGTGAACTGTATTCACTATGTAAATGAAGGGTCTTAGCAATAGAAGACTGGCCTCAGCAAAGTTATCACACTAATGTATGATATAGATGATGATGTGTTAGACGAGCGAGAGTTTGGAATGATGCCGAAGAGTTCTGTGCCTACTCTGTAACCTGTTTTGCAATAATACTAAACAAGTGTTAAGCAGATACCAGTGTATGTCTACAGCCTCTCCAAGAACTTGGCCTCACACCTAGAGCCCAAGACAGAAGGACCAATCTCAGAACAAATCCTGGCCTTGCCAGAGATACCAACATCCCATGAATGATCAAAAAAAAATCTAAATAATCTTTCTTTTAAACACTCGTGTGATTTTTCTCCTTGGTTGCTCCCAGCTGCGTCCTGAAGATAAATCTTTAATTCCTGGAGGTTCCAGAGTAATTCTGAAGGATTGACAATGCAAAATGGCACTATTGAAAGAAGATCGGGGGAGTTCATCCATAGGGAATTTTTAATTCCCTCCACCTGCCTGACACCAAGAAGGATGGATATTAATAAGCATCTCTTGTTCCTGCTCCACAGTGCTCGAAACACTGGGTGGTTGAGATGTCCAACCCATTGATGTATACTAATTGGGTTGCATTCTGGGTATTCCCTAGAGAAAGCTTTAAGTGCCCCCTGGTCAGATAATCCATCATTGCCACTTCAATCAGTGACACATAATGGAAGCCTTAAATGTAAGTGAGAGTTAAGTAAAAACAAACATGACCTTCTGGGGCAGTGGCAAGAGGGGTGGGAGTGTCCTCTTGACTCTACAAAAGGAACATCTGAGACTCTGCCCCCAACTGAATGATGGGGATTGGCCAGTGAGATGCCCAGTCATCATTCATTGGCACCTTCTTCATTTTGTCTAGTTCAGTTGGTTAGCTGCAATGCTAAGGATGCCTGGCTGTTAAAATTGACCCTCGCACAGTGACTCCTGGCTGGTGGGAAGTTCAGCTGCGCTCCTCTCTCCTAACCTCCAGTTTTCAGGCAATTCTTTCTTCAACCAACACCAGAAAAATAAGCATTAGCTGGATCAAAATTCCATTCCCGTTGGCACACAATTGGATATAGAAAAGTCGGATCAATCTAGTAGTGACTGATCTCAACCGAGAGGCCAGCATCAGACTGCTGAGGGAGCCACGAGTATTGGTTGACATGCGTGCCCCCTCCTTCACCAGCCTCCTGATTGCCAGCCCAGAGAGCCCACAACATCGCCAGCCCCAACCCATCCACCCCCCCTGACATCATCGCCGCCCACCCACCCCCCCCCCCCCCCCCTCACCGATCGCCGGCCCGACCCGCCTCCTGATAGCTGGCCTGGCTTTTGAGGGCTGGTCCCACTACCAACCCCTATCCCCCATGCACAGTTCCCCTCCTACCATCCCCATCCCCCGGGTCTGGCTCCACACCAACTGGCCCTGATCACCTCAAGCCCCACCCCGTTGGCACTACCTGGTGCCTGCTGGGCACTGCCAGGGTGTCCAGTGGGCAGTGCCAGGTTAGCAGTGCCAGGTTAGCACTGCCCAAGGGACATCCCCCTGCCTCTGGTCTCCCAGAGGGCCTCAATGGCCAATGGTTCCACCAGAGAGGTCATCATGCCTGGTCCCCAGTGATCCCCTCTAGTGTGGACCTCCACCAGCAGGGTCAGAAACATCACTGAACCCCGGCAATTGCATCCCGGGCTCGCTAAATAGATGTAAATCAGTATTTCTATATTGTAATCAGCCTCACCTATTCCCCAGTGCGCGGCTGATTAAGTGGAAAGAAATGGCCCAGGAAGATCGCAACCAGTCGGACACCAATCGTGATTCCCACTTTTGGCCTACCACTGACAGTTCCCAGCCTGCTGCACTACTTGAGCAGTGCAGCGGGCCAGGAAAATTGCACTCCATATGTTCAATCTCTGCTCCAGAGACATCGGCTCACAATCTATTCTGATGTGCCACTGCAATACTGAGGGGGTGTACTGTCAGAGGTGCCCTTTTGAATGATGTTAAACCAAAGTCCTGTCTGCCTTCTCTGGTGGACATTAAACAGCCTATCCACTCTACACATTACAATAGTGCCCTGTGATTCTCTCCAGTGCCCTGGTCAACATTTACCTGAAGCAACATCCTTAAAGCAGATTTTCTGATCCTTTTGCTCCTTGCTTTTTGTGAAAGCTTACAACTGTGTGCAAATTGGCTGCTGTGTTTCCTATATTAAAACAGAGACTACACTACCAAAGTACTAGCTTGCCTATAACCTACTTTGGAAATGTCCTGTGATCATGCAGGGCACTATAGAAATTCAAGCATGTTTTGATTATCAATCACATTATCTGATTTAATGGAATATAAACAATGCCACTGCATCTTATTGATTTATTGATTCATCGATGGTTTCGCGTGTGAGTGAACTGTCTGTAAAGTATTGAACTATACAGACCTGAATGCCTGGCATTTAATTTTAAGGATAAAATCCTCATCTCCCCTATTGTCCCTTAGACCTCACTTCATTGGCACATTTGTATAATACATAAAGGCTTGAATTATCAAATTGTACTGTAAATAAACCTGGTAATAAAAGCTCTTAATTTGTAGGTACTATTGGGATAATTCATGAATTTTGGGATATGCTGTCAAGGAATTATTAATGTTGGGATCTCTTTAAGTGCCAAATACTGTGATGTTTTTTTAAGAACAAACATGTGGATGTGAACTGAAGGTATAACTAAGACACATTGGCACATTTGGGTTCGAGTGAGCCTAGCTAGCAGGAAAGAGAGGCAAAAGCCACATTGCTGATTAACTGGGTAGGTGGCTTGAGGAAGAAATGTTCCAGGGCCTCCAACCACATTGGGATCAGCAAGAAGTACAACTTGATAAAGATCCAGTATATCGGGAGGGATTTTACGCTCATCTCAAAATCGTAAAATCCTGCTCGAGGTCAATGGACCTTTTCATGTTCCGCCCGTGCCCGCTCCGATTCCCTTGCTGTGCCGGGTGGTAACATTCTGGCCTTTGAGTCTAAATGTGTGATTATTTTGAACATTAGGGAACCAGAAAACATAATATAGTGGCAGCAATAATAACCAAAATTTATTGCTGAACCCAACCTTTATTAGTGCCAGAGAGGGAAAAAAACTGAGTGAACCACATGAAAACGAAATGGCTACCACCACTGCAATAAATGTGTAGAATGAACTGGGAAGCTGCAGGTGTTATAGAGGCACTTGAGTAGTTTCAGCAAAAGTGCAGACTGATATTCAATAGCTTTCTAAAAAGGCACCAGTGAAGAGGAAAGGGTCAGCCCCATCCCAAAGGAAAAGCCAATTCAAAATTAATCTCAGTAAAAATCAGTACCAGTAATAGTGGAGTTCCATTTGAAGACATGCAAGACCAGTTTGGACAAGTTTTATTGTTACCCTTCATTTTGAAGTTTTAGGGTGGAATTTTATGAGAATGATTCTAAGTGTCCAGCTAGCATGAAAATGGGAGAGTTCCTGATCCATTTTTCGGGTGAGTTTTCATGTCCAATCTTACATACTTAGTCATTGAAAAAATGGTGTATATTGTTTCTTACTGCTGGAAACAGTATTCACCATTTTTTCAATTCACCAGCAAGCCTGTAGAGGGAGCTATTGTGCATGTGCAGACCTCTGATGCTGCGCATGCGCGATTTCAGCAGCAGGGCTCTGACAGACAGACAGAGAGCTGCTGTCAGGCCCCTGCTGCTGGAGCCAGCCTGTACCAACCCCCTCCCCACTCCCTGAGTCGTGGGGCCGGTACTGATTGTGGGCCCCACACCGCATGGGCATCGAGCCCCTGCTGCCCTGACCAGTCGTGCTCCCCCAATCCAATCCCATTGTAGAGTGGCAGGGGGCCCCCCTCCACCCCCCGATCTGACCTCATTGCAGAGTGGCAGCAGTCCCCCCGCTCCCCTGATCAGGCTTCCCCCTTCATACCCCGCCCCTTCACACCCCACCCCTTCACACCCCACCCCTTCATACCCCACCCCTTCACGCCCCACCCCTTCACACCCCACCCCTTCACAACCCACCCCTTCACACCCCGCCCCTTCATACCCCGCCCCTTCATACCCTGCCCCTTCATGCTCCGCCCCTTCATACCCCGCCCCTTCATACCCCGCCCCTTCATACCCCGCCCCTTCATACCCCACCCCTTCATACCCAACCCCTTCATACCCCGCCCCTTCATACCCCGCCCCTTCATACCCCACCCCTTCATACCCCGCCCCTTCACGCCCCACCCCTTCACACCCCGCCCCTTCACGCCCCACCCCTTCACACCCCACCCCTTCACACCCCACCCCTTCACACCCCGCCCCTTCATACCCCGCCCCTTCATACCCTGCCCCTTCATACCCCGCCCCTTCATACCCCGCCCCTTCATACCCAACCCCTTCATACCCCGCCCCTTCATACCCAACCCCTTCATACCCAACCCCTTCATACCCCGCCCCTTCATACCCCACCCCTTCATACCCCGCCCCTTCATACCCCGCCCCTTCATACCCCGCCCCTTCATACCCCGCCCCTTCATACCCCGCCCCTTCATACCCTGCCCCTTCATACCCCGCCCCTTCATACCCCGCCCCTTCATACCCAACCCCTTCATACCGAACCCCTTCATACCCCGCCCCTTCATACCCCGCCCCTTCATACCCCGCCCCTTCATACACCGCCCCTTCATACCCCGCCCCTTCATACCCCGCCCCTTCATACCCCGCCCCTTCATACCCCGCCCCTTCATACCCCGCCCCTTCATACCCAACCCCTTCATACCCCGCCCCTTCATACCCCGCCCCTTCATACCCCGCCCCTTCATACCCCGCCCCTTCATACCCCGCCCCTTCATACCCCACCCCTTCATGCCGCACCCCATCAATGGGCGGGGCATGCTGGTAAAATTTTGCCCTTAGTGTTTTTTTTGCGTTTGACGGGGGTGAATTTGTTGAAGGTCTGGGAGTTGAATGAGGACGACAGTAAAAACCCTGACAAAGCTTTTGAAAAATTCAGCACATATTTCCAGCCAAATTCAAATCATTTGATCCACTGACGCGAATTTCAAAGCTGAGACATGAACCAGATGACAAGTTAGAAATAGTTGCACTACACATGCAAAATTCATCAAGGATATTTCTTTCTGCTCTCCACGTGGCTGGTGGACTCTCACATCATTACTCAGCATGTAACTGCTGAGTTCAGACAGCAGATTAGTGAACTGCAGATACAGCTATAAGCAATCACAGTCCAGAACTGACTTGCTGACGACCCAATTCCAAGGGATGCTGGAGAGTTTAAAAGAGGAAATAGGAAATGAAAGAAGCCAAGCAGGGCAGGCAAGGCAGCAAGCTGAAAAGCGGGCGGCAGACAAGTGAACAGTTGAAAGAGAAACATATGCTGCAGAACCGTAATGTGGAGCTTGAGGGGATGAGTCAATGACCAACTGCAGGCTATTCTTTAGTTCAGAAGGCATTTCACTACCTCAGCAATATTGTGATTAAATATTTTGTGAAAAAATAACAAACTAAAGCAGATTCAGTTTAATTATAAAAGTTGATTGTTAGTTTAGACAATATTTTAAAGGGCAATGATTGGAACAGTTATATCGATATAGAGTCATCGTATTTTTTAAGAGTGCAAACGTACATCTAGGGTGCCACGTTTACTGCTACACAACAGTCAGATACCAAGCAGCAATGTATCAGTCCACCAGTCACTTGGAGAACTGCAAGAAATACGCTCAATGAGGCTCCAATATTTTGAGTCTAAAAGTGTTTTGAACTTTGGGAGCCAGAAACTATAACACTACCGAACTTTACAAAGTATGACTATGTTTCTAGTGTAGCAATTAGCAGAGAGTACCTCACTCACCATGTGGTGTGTATCACATGTGGTGAGGTTTCATAAGGGTTTCATCTTTAAATGAGGCAACTTGGTAACAGCATGACTAGCTGGAGGGCTTCAGATTCCAGCTGCCCCTACAGGATGTGTCGTCAAACAAGTGATAACTCAGGGGCTGCAGAAGTGGGGCTCCACCAACGCTGAACAGTGCTGCTGAAGGACAAGGATGAGAGAGTTCCCATCCACAAGAAGGTCACTAGTTCCAGCGTCTGGCTCATTCTAACTTGACTGATCTGAACTTTAGGTCAGTGCAATCAGTCACAACCTTTCTGGGACGTTGATTAGCACGATGTTTAACAATGTTGCCTCACATTGCCAGGGACCCAGGTTCAGTTCCAGCCTCAAGTCACTCTCTGGAGTTTGTATATTCTTCCTGTGTCTGCGTGGGTTTCCTCCAGGTGCTCTGGTTTCCTCACACACTCCAAAGATGTGTAGGTCAGGTGGATTAGCCATGCTAAATTGCCCCTTAGTGTCCCAAGATGTGTAGGTTAGGGGATTAGCAGGGTAAATACTTGAGGTTATGGGAAAGGGCCTTGGTGGGATCCTCTGTTAGAGAGTCACTGCAGATTCGATGGGCTGAATGGCCTCCTCTGCACAGTAGGGATTCTATGATTGTATTTTTTGTCCCTTTAAGAACAACCTTACTGAGTAAGAGTCATGTAGTCCGAATAACCAATCAAGATCTAGAGTGGGGAATCTCTCTAGCGAGAGGGAGTTTTTTCCTAGCAATAGATTGTGCTATGGATAAGCTGCAAACATGCAGCTCAGGAAACATCCTTGTAAATAAAGTTCTTTTTTCTACCAGGGAAACCTCTGGGAGTACATCTTTACATCTGAGGATAAATTATCTTAGCATCGCCTTTTTGCCCAATACCTGTGAGTATCCTGAAATCTGAGAAAAATAAAAAATATACTTACCAGAGTGCCTCTTTTTGGATCAATAGAACCATTCGACTCCTCCACAGAGGACTGGACACAAGACATTGAACGCCTCAGATTTGATTTCCAAACAAACAAAAATAGGGGAGGAGGCAAAGCACAAAGCAATTCTTCTGAGTGTCTGTGGAAGTACAACCTACAACCTTACTCACAACCCCCAGTGCGCCAACTCCAAATTATTCAACGAGCTCACAGATTTAGTGAAGGGTCATGTTCAATCCCAACCATCAATCATACTCCAGAGATTTAAATTTAATTTGAGGTTGAGAGCCTCATTAGAATCAATCACAAGTTATATTAAGTTGAAGAAATTATCAGAGCAGTGTGATTTCACAGTGACCCTAAATGATACGCTATGGGATCGGCTAGTCTGTGGCATGACCACTGATGTTGCTCAACTCAGATTAGTTGCAGAAGTTTTAACTGAACAATGGAGGTAACCCTGGCCATAAAAAATGCTGAAAAAGGTTCACAAGAACTGCACAGCACTCAGAATGGCGCCTTGCACCAGTTAGGTTGAGAACACACTGTCACGTGTGGCACCAAAACCGTCAAAGCAGCTTGAAACAGGAAACAATTTCAGTAACCCACAGAACAAAAAGATATAATGGAGGCAGTCAGACAATGATTCTTAAAGAGGAATGTTACTGATGTCACACTCCTGAATCATGTGGGTTGAAGGAGGCTGAGTGTTAATGTTACAAAAGACAAAATTTGATAATATGCAGAGTCAGGATCGCAGAGTACCAAAATGTTAGAAGCGTACAATGTGAAGAGCCTGACACCATTGATTTTGATATTCACCCTCTTTTTAATCTAAAAACAGGCAAGCCAGAACTTATAACACTGTAAATGGAAAACCAATAAGTATGGAAATGGATACAAGGTCTTCAGCCACTGTGATGGGTGAGCATACACTTCAGTACCTGAGAGAGGGTGCCATTCATATAAAACAGAAAAGCTGGATGAACTCAGCAAGTCTGGTGGCATCTGTGGACAGAAACAGAGTTAGCATTTTGGATTTAAATGATCCTTTTACCGGACCATTGAACTTGAAGAGCATTCCTGTCAAGTTGAAGACTTATATGAGAGAAGCAATAGAAATAAAAGGCACCGCAATAGTATCTGTAGGCTATGGACAACAGCCTACCTAGCTCCCAGTGATAATAGTGACGGATGGGAGGACTGCCAGAATTGTTAAGAAAATATGACAATGTCTTCCATGATGAATCAGGCAAAATAAAAGGCTTGCAAGCTAAGATTTACATTGATCCAGAGGCAACTCTGATTCTTTCAGGCAAGTCTAGCACTATATGCCTTATGATAAAAAATGGATACTGAGTTTAATAGACTGGAAGAACTAGGCATTATCCAGCCAGTTCAATTATCGGAATGGGCAGCACCCATCATCTATGTATAAAAACCGGACATGACCATCCGCATTGCACCGATTATAAACTAACAGTTAATCAGGCCAACGAGCTGGATAAATATTCAATTCCGAGAATTGAAGACCTGTATGCAAAGCTGACAGGAGGTCAATCTTACACAAAGCTGGATATCATAGAACCCCACAATGCAGAAGGAGGCCATTCGGTCCATTGAGTCTGCACCAACCGCAATCCCACCGAGGGCCCATCCCATTTACCTTAGCTAATCCCCCTGACACTAAGAGGCAATTTAGCATGGCCAATCCACCTAACCTGAAAATCTTTGGACTGTGGGAGGAAACCGGAGCACCCGGAGGAAACCCATGCTGACACGTGAAGAATATGCAGACTCCACACAGACGGTGACCTAAGCCAGGAATCGAATCTGGATCCCTGGTGCTCTGAGGCAGCAGTGCTAACCACTGTGCCACCCTGAGTTACATGTACCAGCAACTCAAATTAGATGGCACTTCCAAGAGGGTATATCACGATAAAGCCACACAAAGCCCGATTCCAACACACATGCCTGCCTTTTAACATGTTTTCAGCATGTGTAATATTTCAAAGGACGATAGAGAGTCTGCTTAGGGGCTACTATGGGTTGTAATATACCTTGCCAATGTCCTTATAACTGAATCAACAAAGGCCAAGATGGTAGCAAACTTAGAAGAGGTATTAAAGAGATTTCAGGAGACTAGAGTCAGTTTCAAGAAAGAGAAGTGCATCTTTCAAGTCACTGAGATGACCTACCTGGGGCACCATATAGATGCATAAGGATTACACCCCGTGGAAGACAAGGTCAAGGCACTAAAGGAGACACCTGCCCCTACTAACACAACCAAACTCAAATCGTTTTGGGAGATGGTAGACTATTATGTATGTTTTTTTACCCAACTTATCGTTGTACTGGTCTCTTTACATTTTCTGCTAAAGAAGCACTCACGTTTGTCTTGGAAGACCCACCGGGAAGAAGCTTTCAACAGAATGAAGCAATTGCTGCATTCCTCAAATCTATTCATCCACTTTGACCCTAAATAGGTGATGTTCATCTGCAACGCCTCTCCACATGGCATTGGTGTGGTGTTGTCCCATGAGATGGACAGTGGCCCTGAAAGGCCAATAGGGTAAGTGTCTAGAATCCTTTCAGAAGCCGAAAAAGGCTACTCACAAATCAAGAAAAAAGGACTATCAATAGTCTTTGGCATCAAGAAATTCCACCAATCTTTATATGGTAGGCACTTTGCCATTGTTTCTGACTACAAACCACTTTTGGGCCTTTTCAAAGAGGACAAGACAATCCATCCAGTAGCCTTGGGAAGAATTCAGCAATGGGTGTTAATTCTGTCTGTCTACTTTCAAGCACCGACCTAGGATACACATGATGAATACAGACATCTTTAGCCACCCACCCTTGCAAGAAAGCGTCACAAATATTCTGAGACTACAAGAATTTGTCATGGCATTAAATTGTTTAGACACGTTACCAGTCTGTGTGAAACAGATCAGGAATTGAATCAATCGAGACCCAGTTCTTTCCACAGCGAGAGACTAGATAGTGATAGGATGGGTCAAAGAGCCAGTTTCTGAGGAAATTAAACCAATCTTTACCTGCAAAAGTGAATTAAGTTGTCAGGATGGCATCATACTTTGGGGAACAAGAATAATCACTCCTGTACCAGGCAGAGAGCTGCTCCTAACTGAATTACGCAGTGCTCATCCTGGCATCTCTAATTTGATTATGTTTACCAGGAGTTATGTGTGGTGACCTGATATTGATGCAGATATCGAGAAGCTAGTCAAGCATTGTCAACCGTGCCAACTGCAACAAACATTGCCTGCTACAGCCCCACTACACTCTTGGGAATGGCCTGGCCTGCCATGAGTATAAATCCATATCGATTATGTTGATCCATTCCTGGGCACACAGTGTTTTTGCTCATGATTCATGTGCAGTCTAAAGGGATAGATTTTTAAGATGAAGTCACCTACATCACATTATGCCAGTGTTTTTCAACTCATGGATTAGGCAATGGAGCCGAAACTCACAAGAGCTGAGTTTCAAAACTTCACCATTCTCAATGGTATCAAAACATTAGAACTGCACCTTACCACCCAGCATCAAACACACGAGCCAAGGGAGCCATCCAAACGTACAAGTCTGACCTAAAGAAACTGTCAGGAGGAACGTTGAAGACCAAAATCTCATGATTCCTCCTGAGCTATCAAGCCAGTCCGTATACAACAAAGGGAGTTCCACCAGCAGAACTGCTAATGAAATATCATTGCAGAACGAGACTGAGCCTTGTGTTTCCAAATTTGCCAGGGAGGGTAGAGACCAACCAAGGTAATCAGGAAACAAGGCGCGGTTCACATTGTACAGCAAGGAAATTTATGGTAGACAAAGCTGTACATGTGAGAAACTTTGGTAGTGGATCATGTTGGGTCCCAGGAATTATTATCTCTGAAGCCAGATCCCTCTTATACAAAGTAAACATGGAGGGATCATTCGTAAACATGTGGACTCCTTGAGGGAACGAGAGATGATCCAATAGTCAGTGTTGCCATCAAGAAATGTTTTCGAACCTGTAAGCCCCAAGCACCTGATTGACCTGTTATTGACATAACTGATATCTCCGTGGAAACAAGTAGGAATGAATTGCTTGTACCGGAAAAGGTACCTGTTACTGCAGTTCCTGTTAATGTCGACTCTGTGAAAGCATCTCAGACTACAGAATTACACTGTTCTACAAGAAACAGGAAAACCCCTGAAAGATTTGATTTATAATTTTTGGACTTGTGAATATAGTGTATTATTGGAATTTAGGACTAAATAAATTAGTTAATGAGGATTTATAAAAGAATTAAAGGGGGAAGGATGTGGTGACTATCCCTTTAAGAGCAATCTTACCAGATAAGTGTCACATGGTCTGAACAATCAATCAGGACCAAGAGCAGAGAATCTTTCTGGGCGGGAGGAGCTTTCTTCCCCCCCCGAGTAGTATATTGTGCTATTTACTAGCTGCAAGAATGCAGCTCATGAAATATCCTTGTAAATAAAGCTCTGTGTTCCACCAAAGAAGCCTCCCAGAATACATCTTCACAGAGATCAATATCAGTGAGCTGCTTCTGATCAGCTGCCCCGTTAGAAACTACAGGTCTTTGACACCCAGTGAAAACTGTGATGCCACTGTTAGTTGAATAGTCTGGGCTTGCATCACATGTGTGCCTCTATATGTCTCGGGAGGACTGAAGTGGAATCTGCTGCAATGCACCTGCTAGTTGAATAGTTTGGCTCACACAAGATGAGCCCTTTGAATGAAGCACTCATGCAATCTCACTGCCACATAGCATGACAACTGTTCAGGGTTGGACAAGGGACTTGCACTTGGCTGATTGAGCACTGTAAAGTTAATGTTCAAGAATCATCATTCAGTATTTACAGGATAACTCTCAGATGGAGATGTCAGAATGTTGCACCATTTCACATAAAATAGACTGATCCAACTAATTCTCGGAGCACTCGCTGAAAGATTATTGGCAGCCTGTCCCCAACAGCATATACAGTTCAAAATCAGCTCAAGCCAGCGTCATTTCTAGCCGCCTCCCCTCCCTCCCAATTATTTTCCCTCTCCGGGATTGTAGTGCGAAGCTGGCATGAGAGTGGCTTGTGAATGTGAACCGGGCACTCTCATGCGCACGCTGGAATGTGGGCTTGGCTGCTTGGGCACAAGCTACGGTGCCAGTCTGCCACTGTCAGTGCTGCACCTGTTCATGCACTCAACCTCCTGGTACATCTCTATTCCAGCTGCTGCTGACATTGCCAGGCAGTGGAGATACCAGCAAGGTGATGCCAGCTGAGGCTGCATCACTCTGCTGGCACGCTTCTATCGTCTGTAACACGGATTTTTTAATTAGCGTCAGACTTTATGCTCTCTATTGTGCGACCCGATTATCCTTGTGTTTGACTGAAGGAAAAAAAGGATGATTATTGCATTTAATGATTGAATCCCAATGCACACTGCTCCAGGAAGGTGCCAGCTTCCATCCACAGCCTGTGGAGTCAGCCAGGCCATGAGCCGGGGACTCCACAATTTGCCAACCACTCCTACATTAGGGGTGGGAACATCACCTGGACTTCTTACCCTTGTTCGCCACACAAAATCCCGTGATGAAGGGTGAGTTGTGCCTGGTGAGGACAGGTCAGACTCTGCGCCAATCCCCACCAGACCCCCTTCACCACTGAGTTCTCATAAAAAATAATAGGAGCAGGTGTAGGCCATTCAGCCCATCAAGCCTGTTCCACCAGTCAATAAAAACATGGCTGACCTGATTGTTGCTTTATCTCCACTTTCCTCCCTGCTCCCCCCATATCCCTTGACCCCCTTTCCATTCACAGATCTATCTAACTCAGCCTTGAATATACACAGTGATCCAGCCTCTATTGCAGTCCGGGCTAAAGAATTCCAAACTCTTCTGAGAGAAGTAATTCTTCCTCACCTCCATCTTAAATGGTGGACCCTTTATTTTTCAAACTGTGCCCTCTAGTTCTAGATTCCCCCACAAAATGAAATATCCTCTCACCATCCACCCTGTCAAGTCCCCTCAGAATTTTATACATTTCACAAAATCGCTTCTTCTTTTCTGCCCAATCTGCTCAGCCTTTTCTCTTAAGACATCCCCTTCTGCCCAGGAATCAACCAGCTGATTCATCTCTGAATTGCCTCCAATACAAATATGTCCCTCCTTAAGTAAGGTGATCAAAATTGTACACAGCATTCTATACCCTGCGCTGTTACAGCAACACTTCCCTATTTTATACTCCATCCCTTTGCAATAAAGGCCAACATTCAATTTGCCTTCTTAATTACTTGCTGTACCTGCAGACTGATTTTATATGATTCATGCATAAGGACATTCAAAGCCTTCTGTACTGCAGCTTTCTGCCCATTTAAATAATGCATGCCTTTTCTATTCTTCTTGCCAAAGTGGACACCCTCACATATCCCCAAATGTTGCTCCATGTGTCAATTTTTTGCCCACTCACTTAACCTGTCTATATCCCTTAGCAAACACTTTGTAACCTTCTCACAGCTTGCTGTTCCACCCATCTTTGTATCGTCAGCAAACGTGACTATATTACAGCCAGTACCCTGATCAATGTCATTAATATTGATCATAAATATTTGAGGCCCCCACACTGATCCTTGCAAGAAACCAATAGTTGTTGTTTGCCAACCTGAATATCCCCATGAATGAATAAGAAAACATATAGAATTGTGCAGGATATTCTTGGATCCTTTCAACCTTAGTTATACCTCTTGCCATACAAAGATCCCACACACAACATCTTATGTACTCCTGGATTGGATGAACAAATGTTTGGAATGTTATAACTCTGATATTTTTGTTGTGATACCAAAGATTCTTCCTCAGAAATCCAAGACCCTGTTAGCTTTGGATGTTACCTGTTGAACATTGAATCCCCATTGAAGATTGTTTTCAAGATGAATGCCCAGATACGGTTGTGTATCTGCCTGTTGGAGAATTGGTTGTACATCGATCTGCTGGAGAGTTTGATTACAGAACTTGAAGCTTTAGTGAATCTTTTCCACTGACAGTGCAAATGACGTAACATTTTTAGGCACTGAATTCCATCACCCATTGGTTCTGCCACTTTTTTGCGATCATCTTGCAGTGAATTGATATAATCATGGATATTGACATGGCAGAATGTGACTCGAGAGAAGTCAGAGTTTACAGCTGTGAATCATCTGCTGAAGTAAATAAGTTGCAGTGGGAGGCCCCAACTACAGCAATGAGTAGTAGCATGGGTATGACAAAATCCTATTACTGGCACTTATGCCAACATTGGACACAGAATTACTCATTTCTGAAGACAGGGTATTACAGCTACAAGAAGAAGGGTCAACTTGTTAAGGCTTGTGAACAGGGGAAATGCTGGCTGGAGGAAACGGCAGTCGCTGCATATGAATGTCAAAAGCACCAGGTCAAAGTCTGATCGGTTGAGACTGAAATAATCCTCAGCACAGGGATGTTCAGTGGAAACTCACAGGGCAGCGTAGTCAAGTAGCACTGGATGGAGTTCTGGTAAACATGAAGGGTGACATGGGCGCATTAGTCAGTGTGATTTCTTAATCACTATACCCCCAAAAGTTGAGGAACATCAACTGGAGAGATCATGCATAATTACAAAGTTATGAAGCAGAGCAAATCCTCATAATGGGAAGTGTGTCCATTCTTGTCGCATACAAAGAGCAATGTAAAAAATTGCCCTTTATTGTAGTGAAGGGTGATAAAACAGCCTTTTTGGTAAGAAACTGGTTAACTGCACTTAGGTTAAATTGTAGCAAGCTTTTTTGCACAGATGTGAAATTCACAATTCTGCAGGCGTCATTTAGTCCCCTCTAAGGAAGAAAGTAAAGAGCTGAATGGATTTGAGACTGAGGACATTATTGCTAAAGTAGGACAGGGTAATTGGGCTAGCCCCACAGTGGAGTACCAAAATCAGATGGTAGTGTAAGAATGTGTGGGGAATATAAGTTAACTATAAATTGGATACTGGAATGTAATCCATTCGATTCTTTGCTAAATGTGGAGGATCTCCTCCGGATGGGTTTTTACAACAATTAGCATTGGTTTCATGATCATTACTAAACATTTTAATTCCAGTTTTTTTTTTACTGAGTTCAAATTTCACCATCTGCCATGGTGAGACTTGAACCCAGGTCCCCAGAGGATTCCCTGGGCTAGTAGTCCAGTGACAATACCACAATGCCACTGCCTTCCGCTGTATGAACCACCTTGAATAAATACTCAATTTTGTTTCCTCAATTCTGCCTGCCTTGTTAATTGCATAGATTTTGATCATGTTAAATCCTCCCTTAACTGTAAAGAATTTGATAAAATTTCTTCTAATACTCCTACAACAATGCAATTCCGAATTAATTCATTTTTCAGGTTTCCATATTTGCAATTCTCAGCTAGGCAAAATAAAACATTAAAAGTTCTCTACTGGTCTTTGGTTATGTCCATTGAACTTCACCTTTTCTATAGTTGTATTCCTTCTAAGGTTGACATATGTATCCAGATAAGACCATAAGGAATAGGAACAGGAGTAGGCTATTTGGCCCCTCAAGCCTGCTCCTACTTTCAATAGGATCATGGTTGGTCTGACATTCTTTTGTCTTCCATAACTTCTTCATACGTTGCCATTTCTTCCTTGATGCCCTGTGTGACCATTACATCGACTACACTACTGCCTTTGGAGTAGAGAAGGGTACTGGCCTGTTCCTTATTAGTCTCTCTGGAAATCCCAGAGTGGTCTATACCTGGTAAACCTGCAACACCAATCCTGTCCTTGGTTTGATCTGGGCCTTCCATGAGTTTAAAGCACTCTGATCAGGATAAAAATTGCTCCATGGCTTTTCTTCTCTCTTGCCTTTCTTTGAATTCTGGTAGCATTCCCGCAATGTCCTTTCCTTGTAATTATTTTTCTTGCTGCTTTTTCGGCCTAAGGGCAGGCAAGCTGACTGATGCCTTAACCCTCCCACTGTATTCTGGGGGACAATTCAGGCTAACCACCCTTCCTACTTTATGTGCCCAGTCCCCACACCCCACCTCCGCCACCTCATACTGCTGAGGGTAGGGAATGTAAAATTCCTCCCATGGAAGCATATTCTATGGTAACTTTCAAAAGGAATTGGATAAATGGTAATGGAATTGGATAAATACTGGAAGAGGAAAATAATTGCAGGGCTATGAGAAAAGAGAAAGGGAGAGGGAAAGTTCTGAAAACCTGTACAGATACAATGGGCCAAATGGTCTCCTTCTGTGTTGCATGCTTCTATTAATCTGAATACCCTGAACATATATTCACAAAATCCTCAAATCTATAAATAGACTAGAAATACAAAAACTGTCGGTGAGATGTCACATTTTCAACAGTAACTAGGGAGCAAATCCCAACGATTTACTCATCTTCCATAAATAAAGGTCAGAAAATTCCATCTTACTAACCAAACTGCATTTTTCTGTGTTCAATCTTACCGATTATCTCAAACTCACATTTTATTCTTTTCCTTCTTTACAAATTTTTTTGAACAGAAAAGCAAGAATTATTTTTCGCCCTCTATGCATCACGAGAATTGTAGGCAGGTTAACACCTGAAAGAAATCAAACAATCTAAGCACAATCCAAGGACTAACGGGCTTCAGGGTCATGGTTACCAGAAGCGCAGAGAGGCGATTGACCTTCAATAAACTTGAATCGGTTTGTTCTTCTCTATCCTGTATGCCTGGGCAATTGAATAAAATATTGCAACAAAGGAATAAAAGAAGAGAGTCAGATAGGCATTGTTTCTCCCATCTGTATCCTTCCATGCAATCCTGACTTCTCAAAGCATTTCATTTGCCCTCATAATGATTCCTCCATTTGCTAGGTAAGGCCGGCTTAGGTCCCAGTCCTTGGCATTAAAAGGGTTCCTGCAATTAACCACAACAAAGCCAGCTCTTAGAATCAAATCAACAGCAACTGCAATTCTAAATGGGATTCCTGCCCAAAGATTTGGAAAATGGAGTGATGGGGAACGCGTGCTTACCACATAAAAATGCATAAAAATATCTGGAATCTTCCAAACTTGATTGCTGAGAAAAATATATAGCCTCCATGAGTGCCACGGTGTGCTTTCTCATTATAGATTTACAGATATTTACTCGTGCAGTTGAGTCAAAAAGGATCGTTGTAAATGTACTGTCCGGTTCTGCAGCTTGCTTCCAATACGCAATCAGGATGCAGGAGGGAAAAGAGATGGGTTTATAGCCTGAGCCATGATGCCTTGTCTTACCAATGATTGAAACTCATTGAAGAATTAATTTGCTGTGGGAGGGTGAATGTTTTCACGCAGAGGTTCATAAAGGGACTTGCACAGTGAGAAACCAGTGCCTGGGTTTTCTGATTTAGCAATCTCCCTCTGGAGTATTTTGAGACAAGGTTGGGAAATTGGGAATCAAAATCAGATGAAAAGAAATTAAGTGGGGTGCAAATTTGGCTTAAGAACCCATCGAATTCTTGACAGACATCGCCACTGAACAATCAAAAATTTAACCTCAGTGAAGCATTGATGTGAATGCCCGATTCCAATTTCCCGTCTAATTGTGCCAATCGAGTCTTTAGTCTTCAAAGTCCATTTCAACTGGGTTGAAAGGAGGCTTGACATGGGTTGGAGCTCTCAAAGGAGAATGGTCATCTTTGTGAGGTTCTTCTTATTTTGTAACAATACAAGTGAGCGACTAGCAGCAATACCAACAGTAAGGCACTTGCACATATTGAGAGGTTAGCCAGGATTGTGCCAGCACAAGACACTATGGGCTGTAACCTTTCTGTGATTCTTTGATTAAGCAATGCCTAATGCTTGGCAAACCGCAATGTTGAAGGTGTGCCTGGCAAAGTGCCAGTGGCAAGACAGAGATTAGGGGGATACTTCCTGCTGACAAGACATTGTAGCAACTGGCAAGATATTTGGGGAAAGCCCTGCTGTTGGTCTATGAGAGTAGGAACCTTTCCCTGGCTTCTGATGGTCGAAACCTGGATCATCCAAATATGAATAATAGAGGAGAGAATTTCTTATTTCTGTTATTGTGTGAGGATTATGTGAACAACAAAAATAAAAATCACTTACCTTTCACACTCTTCCAGCTACTAACCTCAGAAGCACAGAGAATGGTTCTCAGGGGGGACATTGGCTGGCAATATTTTCCCGTGCTTGTTAGGACACTC
Source organism: Mustelus asterias (assembly GCF_964213995.1). Lineage (NCBI taxonomy): Eukaryota > Metazoa > Chordata > Chondrichthyes > Carcharhiniformes > Triakidae > Mustelus > Mustelus asterias. The sequence continues at coordinate 74,747,326 of NC_135803.1, read as the reverse complement.
AAGCTTGCAATACATTTTACAGCCAATTTATAAGATTTCAGCTATTTTTGTGCATTGTTTTTAACAAGCCATCCACAGACCTGGGTCCAAATCCAACCTATCCTGTTGGGATGAAAATCTCCTCTTTGTCTGCTAGCTGGGAGGGTCCTACATGTCGTTTACACAAACCTCAATCCAGTTCTTAAGGAGCCTGGGCCAACGGCACAAAAACTGTCTCCAGTCAAACAATGGCACTGCGAGATAGAAAGTGGAGGCATGGCCACACTTCAGGGAAGATGTGTGAGCCCTCAAGAACGTGTGGGGTGCGGGGGGGGGGGGGGGGGGGTGGTAGTTTACCAGAATGATTCCAGGGATGGGGGTGGTTTTAGATGGCCTTGGAGCAAAGGAGATTGGGGGGAATTTTGAGAGAGGTGTGTGCGATTCTGACAGGTTTGGAGATGGGGAGGTGGAGAGCAAAGAAACGTTGTTCCCTTTAGCTCACATTGCAAGGACTAGGGGGACACAGAATTACGGTTCTGGGCAAGAGACACAGCGGGTATGTGAGGAAGAACTTTTTTGATGCAGCAACTAGTAATGACCACACTGCCCATGAGGGGGCTGGAATCAGGCAGGGTAACTGCTCTCAAAAGGAAATTGGATAGGCACTTGAGGGTAATAAACTTTCAGGGCTATGGGGGTACAGCGGGGGAATGGGACTAACTGGATTGCTCTACAGCCAGCCAGCATTGCCTCCTTAGAGGTTTCAGATGGGTTGACTCCCTCGGAACACTGATAAATGTGTTAAAACAGTATGCCAGCTGCACACGGCATGTGTGAAATGTCTTTGCCGGGTTGTACAGTTTCACTTTGTTCTGTATTCTCTCTTTGTGCACCAGCTTTCAACATTCTGGCACTTATCCCGTATCCAAGGAAGCCATATTGGACCGAAACCAAATTAGACAAGGTTAAAGAAGGAGGACAACAGAAGCCTAAGAAATCAGTTCACAATAAAGAATAACTTTATCACACAAAGGTAATGGGTTTTTGAGGCAAAAGCAAAGCAAACTGCATAAAATGACTGCATGGCCATGGTCTATCCATAACCAATTGAACAATAACTATTACAGCCTTGCATTTGTTCCAAGATGATTGCTGAGATGCATGTTTAGAAACCCACAACAATCAAACGGAAGTATTTTTTTTGGATTGTTCATCAGCGTGGAGAAAATCAAATGATGTCAGTCGGTTTTCGGCAGTGTTGCAAATGACGACAGTTTTTACACTTTGACACACAGTAATTAAGTTTAAGTTGCAGATTTGTCTCCATGTTCTTAATCAACAAAACAGACACGCCACTTGTATGAAATATTAATTTTAAGGATTATGCTATTATGATGGCTATAATGTATTGTGCAAATATGTTTGATGAGCTGCATTTTGAAACGCCAGAATTAATTTGCTTGAAAATTGGACTGGGGAAAGCTTCATTATATTGACATAGCTTGTTCACACCGTAACAATCCTTAATGAGGTAGAATTGCTCTGCACTGACCTGCACAGGCTGAAAATTGAAAATTACACCCACTCAAACCACATCTGTTCTTTTTTCTGGTAAATATAATTTAATGCACATTTGTAGCAAAAGAGCTTATTTTTTTTAATTTCTCAGCTAAGTCCTGTTGTGATGCTACTTGAAAGAAGCCAAGTTATAACCGGTAAAAGGAAAGGTTTTTAAAATGTGGATCGAAGTAATTATGTATTTGTACATCAAAGCTCCCAGTAGCCACCTACTGAGCAATAACAATCACAACTTGCATTTATGTATCTCCTTTAATAGTGTAGGAAGGCAAGATGGTTATCAAACCATTTGACACTAGGCCGCATAAGGAGATACGAGGGGCAGGTGAGCAAAATCCTGGCCAGAGAGGGTATCAAGAATGGTCTTAAAAGAGGAGAGTGATGAATATGCATCAAGGTTTAGTGAGGGAATTCCAGAGTTTGCTGCCTAATCTGCTATAGGTATAACTTTCAAAGGTGGGGCGATGAAAATCAAGGATGTGCAAGAGGCCAGATTTGGAGGAGTGCAGAAGGTTGTAGGGCCAGGGGAGGTACAGAGATATGGAGCTGTGATGCCATAGAGGGCTTTGAGTTCCCACAAATGAAAATTTTAAAATGGAGGCATCAGCAGCCAGGGAGCCAATGGAAGTCAGTGAGCACAGGAGTGATGGCTGAATGGGACTTGAACAAAAGTCAACCATGCAATTAGTGCACAGGTCGGAGGACAAGGATGGGCATTTACTGTAGGCCTAACCTTCTAGTGCTGGTATCTTGCCATCTTGAATAGGTTTGTGGCCACATTGGGTTAGAACCTTGCTCAAGCAGATCATTTGTATAAAACCTTTGACAGCAGAGCAATTAAACTAGGATATCCTGCAAAATCCTTCCAACCTGTCGATGCCTGGCAGTAAGAGCAGGAGAGACTCCTGGTCAGACACTCTTGACGTGGAGTGATACCCATCAAGTTACAGACTAGCAACCTCTTCTGAGAATTACTAGCAATGGAAACAGAAAAATGTATGCCTAATTGCACCACAAGGTGTAGGGAAGAGAATTGAGATTGGAATTTCAACCCCCTGGCCTCTGCCATCTAAGGATAAGGCCACCCAAAGGAAACCCATGCAGACATGAGGAGAACGTGCAGAATCCGCACAGAGTCACCCAAGGCCAGAATTGAACCCAGGTCCCTGGAACAGTGGGGCAGCAGTGCTAACCACTCTGCCACCATGCTGCCCTCACCTTTCCACCATCTGGAAGTTCCTCTCTAAGTTACACACCATTCTGACTTCCTTCAACGTTCCTTCACTGTCACTGGGTCAAAATCCTGGAACTCTCTCCTCAACTGCACCTTGGACCCCAATGGTTCAAGAAGATGGCTCACCACCACCTTTTCAGAGGCAATTAGGGATGGGCAACAAATAGTGGCCTGGCCAGCAATGCCCACACCCCATGATCAAATAACCACAGCGCACATGCATTTGCACAAACATGCTCCACACACAACCATAGGCACAGACATGATACACATATGCACAAACTCAGATACAGACAAACGTGCACACACACACGCGCGCGCGCGCACAAAGGCACAACCACACCACACACCCACAAACATTCTTATACACTCACACACACTCAGATAATTGTACTTATTTGTAATTATATGTACATGCCAACAAATCTCCACTGAACTGAAAATGCGGTAATATTAAAGTAGGATTAATGCACAATGGGCTAGGTGTTGACTTTGAGTGAGTGTAAAATGGATAATAGCGAGTTGGAAGCCCATTTTATTTGCTTCCTGATTTGAAGGCAACAGAACTAAAGATTTAAAATGAACTGTCGATTCACTATCAACCATTACACCAGTGCACAATGTCAAGATCCATTCCCTTTATCATAGGATATATTCATCAGCTGCTAAAGAACACCGAGTATAACTCAATTCATTTTCTGAAGGTCAGAAGTGAAATTGTAAAGACAGATAGTCAGATCCATTCGGGGTCAGACTGATTTTCCTTTCTTCACTTATTCGAAGGGCTATATTTTCTCTCCTGCGATGGGTGTGCAGAGACAGGTAAATTCCCAGCTCCACACACCCAAACTTTCAAAGAAGCTGACTGGGTGTCCGATTCTGTACAGGATTACATTGTGCTGGATTAGAAAATTGAAAGGGCAGGTGAGCCCAGAGGAACTGAGGAGGATGCAGGGTGCAGAATCAGACTGGGCAGAAGGTCTGCCTCAGGGTTGCAGTATTGTCTCCAAAAAGCATGAAACATCCCTCCAATGCTCAACCCCCAACACACTCCATATGCCCCATCCAGGCCAACCTATGCCTCCCACCGAACACCAAAGCCTCTCATGTCTCTCACATGAAGCTCTACACCCAAACAACCCCATGCCACATGCCAGGCTATGCTTCCTTGCCTGTGGTCCCTCACATCCCTGATGCCAAGCAATGACACCCACCCCCCCATGGATCCTCATAACCCCATGCCAAGCTATGACCTCCAAATCACACCTATGGCTCCTTCAGGTCCCATGCCAATACATACCCCATGCCCCAAACCTAGCCTTACACCAATCATGTCAACTCATCCAGTATCCACCATAGGTATACTTCAGGATCCATGCACACATGAGATGCAATAAAATACTATAAAATAAAATTCTAAATGTCAATTGAAGACTTCACTATAATGAAAAAACACCCACATTCATAAAAACCCCGTTACTATATTGACATTCATTTAACTAAATAAAGCTTATGACAATAAATATGTCATTCAAGTGTGCAATCCCTTATAACAACAAGCATTGGCACTCATAATCCCACATGAAAGAATCTATAGCTACTTGAAGCTGTCAAACAAACTGTGAAGTGACAGGCACTCTACTGTGATAATGGATGGTTACGAATTCTGGAGTACAGCAGCAATCTACTCATGGAAGCCCTCAGGCCTATATCAAGACACAGAGTGAAATAACAAGCAATTGTTCTTTTAGTACTCCAAACATTTTTTTCAATGAATTGAAGGATTTTTAAATGCCTTGACAGCTGGGCAGCTCCCTTTGACAGCTCCCTTTGACAGGTGCTTTTGATGGTTCTGACAGTTAATTTTGATAATCCTGTTAACAGTTCTGATGAGCTTCACAATAATGTGTTTATGCACGTTTCACGCACATTTATGCTTACTTTTAACAATTGCAAAACGCACATTACCTGCACAAAAGGCTATCCAAACAAATCCACCAAATTCTTACTTGGTCAAATCTGCACACTTTGACCTTGACTGCGACTGGGATTCTCTGGTCCCGCGGCAGTGAATGGAGTTTTGGCTGAGCGCCAAATTCTCCATTCTCGCTGGCAATAATGGCAGGATGAATCAGTTCAGAGAATCCCAGCCTTCCTATTTCACATTCCCTTCCTACCAAATCTCTACTTCAGTGGAGGCCAGCTGCCTCTGTCAAACACGCTTGCACAAAAGGTGCCCTGCCCCTGTAGTATAAGGATCTGCCGCACACTGGGTTAATACAGTCCACACAGGAGGTTAGAGGGCAGGTGACCAAAACCCAGGGACAATGTGCTGTTGAGCAGAGAGATGTTAAAAACTAAACATGGAGAAAGTTCTTAGCCAGTACGGTGTACTGTATATGTGTGAATAGTCCTACTTGTTAAAAAAGGCTTGCAGTTCACCGACTGAAGACTTCTTTAAGATATACCGCTCTGTCACCAATACCCTCCTGACAGCCCTTATTCTCCTCCCACCCACCCAGCCTCCGGAAAATGGGAAGTGCCATGTTTGGGGGCACGACTTGTGATTTTCATGCAGTTCCACTATTTTCACCACAACAAAGATGGAGGCCGGAATGTTACGGCTGTTCACGCTGGCGGGATTTTCCCATCCCGCTGCAGTGAACGGAGATTTGGCTGGGTGCCAAATTGTCCAAATTTGCTGCAGCGGAAGCATGGCATGAATGGCTGGTAAGAGTGTGCCCAGAGAGTTTCTCCATCAGGGTGAAAATCTGGGCCTAAATGTGCTTCTAGAAGTTCATTGGGAGATATTTTCAGATGTGGAGGTATTGATTCTGTACCTATTGGCTTTCTGTTTTAACAGTGCAATGCAGTACCGGGCCAAGTTTCAGACAAGATGATAAACTTTGGCTCTATTTGCCCCCTCCTGTGGACTTAAAAGAGCCCTATTTGAAGATGTGCAGCGGGAATTACGCCCAATGTCTTGGCTAATAGCTCTGATTTAGGGTCACTGCCTTCTCCTTATTTTTCCCTATTACTCTTTGCTGTTGAAGCATCTTCCCTGGGTTTTCTTTCATTCTTTCCCCTCTCTGCTTCTTTACTTTGCCTCCCATTTGTTCACCTGTCTTTAGGGCAGGAGGGAAGGATCTGGTCAATGCCACGGGACAATTTTTAATTCAAGGCCAACCATTTGAGGGTGAGACCCAACTATAACTGGAGGCCATTCTCTGAGAGTGGGGTAGAATTAAAGCAGGGCAAAGACATGAACCTTTAACCTGTGGGTTGTGGAGCATAGCACCATCCAGCATGAAGGATGCAAAGGGTGGTGGGTGGGGGGTGTGTGGGTGCTGAAAGTATATTGTCAATCCCAGTGAAGGTGTGTCCTATTCATAACTTCAAAAATGAAAAATGGACTGTCTGCATGGAAGCTTCTGGAACTGACTTTTATTTGTAAGTGGACATTGGCAAGCCTGCTTAAAATGGTGGCCGAGGTCAAATGACTTTTGCAATTTCTGCCTCAAACCTCTGGAAAGTTCCTAATTGAGTAACTATGGGTGAAGGCCTCCCCACCTTGAATGGGCATATCAAGATGAATACCATCTGTGGAATTCCCATTTGCTATTGTTTGGGGATTTATCCAAAACACAAGTCTTGACTCCAACATGTCTCCAAGTTGGAACCCTGACAATAAGATCTGGGCAGAAATCAATTTGTCCAAAGTCAGTGTGAATAACTCATCCATTTTCTCCATTGTATAGCTTCAGCTAAACATTCCAAGTAGACAAAAGTCATGTGATTGAAACCAGCTGGAAATAACAGGATATCCAGATAGACCGGGGCAGTCTGCAGAAAACACCAGAAGAGACAGCAGTGGCAGCAAAATGTTGTGTCACCTTTTGCTTTAAGAGCCTGGATGCAAAACCTCTTAAAAAAGAATCCCAGCCCGATTCCAAAACCTCATGTCCATCTTGCCACATGAACATGCTCTACACTAAATAATGATTTTTAATCCACTGATTGGAAGACCAAACTGAACTTTTAAAAACTGAGACTTTTTAAAATAAGTTACTACCCAATTTGTATCACCATATTCTCCACATTGTAACGCAGAGCTGGAGATGGTACGTCTGCAAAGACTCATCAAGGACACTGACTTCCACAGAATATGAAAGAGCCACATAGACCATCCCCATTAGCAAGGCATCAAGGTAATCACCTGGGATATACAACAGACGTCTTTCCAGACACAAACTCATCAAGCTACAATTAGAAAACATTGAACTCAATCACTTGAACAATGGGACACTGGCTGAGAGAGGCATAAACTGATTGATGGGAAGTTGTGACCATATTTGAATCAGTGGATGAGGGTCATTTGACAAACCCACCCTTTGTGTATTTAAACATTTGCTTTCTACTGTAGTAAGAAGGAGAAACAGCTGAGACACTGATGAGAGAAAACCCAAGTGGGATTCCTTCTTCCCCCTCTCTCTCCAACCCACCTTCCAAGCTTTGAACCCTGTTTGCTGACCCTGATCATTCAGGGATTCCCCTGCTGCAGACAGAGATTGCTTAAAAGAATTCAAAACCAGCACTACCATCTCGAGCAAAGCAGCCAAATAACCCTAAATCTAAAGCATTGGGACCACTGAAGGTAAGTCACAAGACGACCAAATTCAACCTGAAGCCAATTGAACCACCAAACTGCAGATTCCTTCTAATTCTTTGAACTCTAATTTGTCTATCCTTCCCATGCTTTAATCTACTGGTGTGCATGTGTGAATTCCGAGTGTGTGTGTGCATTTTATTATTTTATTATTACTTATTATTTTACTTAGATCAGTTTAAATATAATAAATTTGTTAAACTGTCTGATTGTTTCTTTTATAATCACATCACATAAACAGTTAAACACTCATTGAATTGGCAACCCTTTAAAAGAAGCATCTGTTGTGGTCAAATGAGGAGAGGGAAAAGAGGCAGTCATTTGACTCCTCCACAACTGAGTGTAATAATTTGTAAAGAAATTGGACCCCTGGGTAGAAAAGTAAAATTGCCTAATGACCTGCTGAACATTCATCTCTTGGAGGGAATGCTGCGATCATCCTGTATCCGACTTCAACTATTTGAACCCATCTAAACTGCAGTTCAAGAGTCGAAAATGACTCCTTTCTTCATTTGGCCCAGTCAGACTGTTCTTCTACTGTGAAGCCAACACATGAACAATGAACCTTTCTTTTGGTTTGCAATTTGAAAAAGGATACTTTTCTTTAACTGCAACTTTCTTGTGTGTGTGTGTGTGTGTGTGGGCGATTGACAGAGCGTTTTGACTTCCGGGTTGAACATGTGAATAAGTAGTACTCTTCATTTAAACCCAGAAACGTTTGCTGCTGTTATTTCAACTGACCACATACCCCAGGGACTAAAAAACACACATGCCTCTTTTTCCATGCCATGCTGATTATAGAGAGTAAGGGAAGAGAATTCGGGAATTTTTGTTTGACTCTTCTCCTCTTGACATAACAATATGCTAAGCAAATGTAAGAATGCTATAATTTAAACACCAGAGCCAAGTATGACACCTCCTGGAAGCAAAGAAATAAACACTGTACAAAGGATTTTTAATATATAATAAATAGATATGATGCCATGCATATATTATACATACATGTCTATATAAATAAGCAAATGCATGGATATACAACAATAACTGCTTGCATTTGAGTGCCATTAACACAGTAACATGTCCTAAGCATTTTCAGGCAAAGTTTGACTCTAAGTTAAACAAGGAGATATCAGTACATGTGCCCCAAGATGTTGATTTTAAGGAGCATCTTCAGGGGTGAGGGAGGTGGAGAGAAAGGGAGATTTAAGGAGGGAATTCCACTGCTCAATGCCTCGGCAGTGAAAGCACAGCAGCCATTGGTGAAAAGATTAAAATCAAGGATGCCCAGAATCCAGAACTAGAGCATCAGAGAGATCCTGAAGACTTGTAGGGCCAGAAGAATCGTAAGCGGGTCTGATGTGGCCAATGTACGTCAGCAAACACCGGATTGACGGACAAATGGAATTTGATGCAGGTTAGGAAACAGACAGCAGAGGTTTGGATGATGTCAACATACACCTAGTACATTTATAACTGAGAGATTTCCGTGTACTTGGAAAAATATAAGGCTTTGTCAAAAAATAGAATGATCTTCAATTGGGTCATTAGGCAAAGCCCAACATCACACAACATCCTAACAAACACTTTGAGGTGAGGTATTGCCATCACCTTTTTGAGGTAACTTTTATATTTTTAAAAGATATGTATAGACACTCGGATCCAGACAATTCTGGGATTGATCCCTGCTGCGGATCAATGCTGGGTATCAATGGAGAGCTCCATCCCTTAGCAGTGGAGCAGGCAACCAGCAATGTGGTTTGTCCTTATAAATGCACAGCTAAAGATGCTGGCTGAGATGAGGATTGGGCTGTGCCCTGACCTTGTCCTTGGTTGACAGTTCCGTATGCGGGACAATGCATTGGAAATGATCAGCCAAGCCAGACAGCAGCGTACTCGAGCCTGTGAGAAGTGCTGCCATCTTCAGGAAGGGGTAGAGTAAAACTGGAACAAGAAAAGTGGCCAGGATTCTCCCAGCCCGCTGCACTGCTCAAATAGCGCAACGGGCCGTGAGACATCAGCGGCGGTCCTGTAGCAGGACCCATGACCAGCGTCCGGCCGATCACAGGTCTCCCAGACCCTTTTTGCTGATATAATCACAAAAATCAGCACAGGGCAGATTACTATATGGAAATCTCAATTTCCATATGATTAGTGGGCTGGGGACGGTTGTTTCTGGGCCCACTAGTATCTCCCCCCATGCCAGGAGAGATCCCCACCAGCAGGCTTTACAACTGCTCCCCACCAATGGGGAACAAGTGTGCTCACCCTACTGGTGGGGACAGAGGCCATTTAGCATCCCCATCCCCGGGAAGTCGGGGACAGGGGGGTGCCCCTTTGCAGTGCTAGCCTGGCACCCTGGCACTGCCCAAGGGGCACACTGGCACTGCCCATCAGCACCCTGGCACTGACCACCAGGCACTGGGCACTCCCCAGGCACTCCCCTGGGTGCAGGGGAGCTGATCAGTGGTGGTGGGAAGGGGGTAGCACTGTGCATTCTACAATGGGATTAGTGGGGGAGGGAGGGAGGAAAGTAATCGGGCTATCCAAGGAGGTGGGGTGCTCGGGGCTGGCCATGAGTGGGGTTTGGGGCTGACAATGGGGGGGGGGGGGGGGGGGGGGCTCGGGGCTAGACATTTGGGGAGGAGATTGGGGCTTATGATTGGGGCTAACCCGAGGGCGGTTGGATAGACCAGCGATCAGGAGTGCGGGGGGTCGGGAAGGCCAGCGATCGGGGGCAGTGGGGTTGGTGATAACATCGGGGAGGCCAGCGATTGGGAGGCCGGTGATGGGGGGCCCAGTGCACTGACCTCCGCACTGACAGATCGGTGCATTCGCAGTGGCCCACTCAGAGCTATGCTGCCGGCTTCTCCAGCAGGATGATGCCCCCCCTCCCATTACCAGCGTGAATCTCTCAAAGGCACTTTGTGATGCACAGAGTGCTGGAGATTCATTCAGGTTAGTACGCTCAAAAAATGGGTGGAAAAATCTCCTGTTTTTCTGCCCATTGGGCATCTAGTTTTTTTGGGGGGATAATCCAGGCCCATATCTCTTTCACTTGCCTGCACCTTATTCAAACAGACTGGTTATCAAGGAGCTCCCTAAACACAAGTTGTTCTTGAAGCTCAACACAGCTGCTTTCAGCCTAGCATACTTATCAATCTTCCAACAGGCTTCATGCATTACAGCAACAAAAATGTATGTGGAGAGACCAGTCCATCAAGTATTGTTCCAACTCAAGTGAACAATACAGAGAGCAAATAGAAATCAGTTGAGTGTTCTTTCATGGTCCACACCTTTGTTTCCATAAAGCAAAACCTTAACAGCTCTTAATCATACATTGTGTTATTAAATATTGACAAAAGGCAGATCTCTATCTTTCTACATGTTTGTCAGTTCAGTTCCGGGGTTTGATATCTAGAAGCAATTTCTTTCCAAGCTCTTTGTTTCAAAGGATTCAGCCCTGAAGGCTCTGTAAAAGAAAATCAAAACAAAGAAACTTGCCAATAGAAATAGAAACCCTACAGTGCAGAAAGAGGCCATTTGGCCCATCGAGTCTGCACCGACCACAATCCCGCCCAGGCCCTACCCCCATATCTACCCGCTAATCCCTCTAACCTATGCATCTCAGGACACTAAGGGGCAATTTTAGCATGGCCAATCAACCTAACCCGCACATCTTTGGACTCTGGGAGGAAACCGGAGCACCCAGAGGAAACCCACGCAGACACGAGGAGAATGTGCAAACTCCACACAGACAGTTACCCAAGCCGGGAATTGAACCCAGGTCCCTGGAGCTGTGAAGCAGCAGTGCTAACCACTGTGCCACCGTGCCACCCTGGGATAAAAGCAAAATACTGCGGATGCTGGAATCTGAAAGACAGAAAATGCTGGAGAAACTCAGCAAGTCTGAGAGCATCTATGTAGAGAGAATCCAGCCTATGTTTTGAGTCTGGATGACCCTTTGTCAGAGCTGAGCTGACAAATGGTTATCCAGATTCGAAACATTCTGATTCTGAAAAATCAGACCACTGAAAAATTTCCTCCCTGAAAAATATAACTTGAATTTTTAATTGAGGAGCTTCATTTATTACTGCCAGCAGTTATTTTTTTAATTTTGAGAACTTTTTGAACTGAATTCAATATTCAGCAATGGGATTTGAATTTGTCGATTGCTAGTCCAGTAACTTGACCATTACACTATTTAAAATGGCAGAGCCACTGGATAAGCTACTTATAATTAATAACTTTCCCAAGAATTGTTCCATTACAGCTACATCCCTGGCATTTACCCGTCAATGTGGATAATTGCCCAGTATGTCCTGTACACACAAGACAGGACAAATCCAATCCAGCCAATTATCATCCCATCAGTCAACTCGCAATCACCAATTAAGTGATGGAAGGGGTCATCAACAGCACTATCCAGCAATAACCTGTTCATTGACGCTCAGTTTGGCTTCCACCAGGGCCACTCAGCTCCAGACCTCCTTACAACCTTTCTCCAAACATGAACAAAAGAGCTGAACTCCAGAGGTGAGGTGAGAGTGACTGCCTTTAACATCAAGGCAGCATTTGACCGAGTGTGTATGCAAACAGCCCTGGAATCAATGAGAATCGTTGGTGGAGGGAATGGAGGGGACTCACTGCTGGTTGAACTCATACCTAGCACAAAGGAAGATGGTTGTAGTTGCTAGAGGTCTTTCATCTCATTTGCACGACACCACTGCAGGAGTTCCTCAGGGTAGTGTCTGAGGCCCAATCATCTTTAGCTGTTTCATCAATGAGCTTCCTACCATCATACGGTCAGAAGTGGAGTTGTTGCTGATGTATCATTCACACCTCTTTAGATATCAGATACTGAAGTAATGGCATTACCATCACTGAATCTCTCAATATCAAAATCTGGGAGGTTACCTTTGACCAGAAACTGGAACTGGATTAGCCATATAAATACTGTGGCTACAAGAGCAGGTCAGAGGCTCAGAATCCTGTGGCAAGTAACTCACCTCCTGGCTCTCCAAACCCGTCCACCATCCACTAGGCACAAGTCAGCAGTGTGATGGAATACGCTCCACTTGCCTGGATGAATGCAGCTCCAACAACATCCAGGATAAAGCAGCCCGCTGGATTAGCACCCCATCCTTCACCACTCCCTCCATCACTGATGCACAATGATTGTGTGCCACCTACAAGATGCACTGCAGGAACTGACCAATGTTCCGTGGTAGCACCTTCCAAATCCACAATCACTATCATTTGGAAGGACAAGGGCAGCAGATATGCGGGAATATCACCATCTCCAAACCGGACTTGGAAATATATCACCATTCCTTCACTGTTGCTGGGTCAGAATCCTGGAATTCCCTCGCTAATAGCACTGTACTTACACCACACGGACTGCAGCAGTTCAAGAAGGCAGCTCACCAGCACCTTCTCAAGGGCAATTAGGGCTGAGCAATAAATGCTGGCCCAGCCAGTGACACCCACATCCCATGAATGAATTTTTAAAAATATTATTTCCCTCTCTCCCAATTGCTTCATCACTCTCCTAATCATCCCTCTCTCTTACGTTTTCTTTTCCTTCTCTCAGAATCTACCTAAGGGACTGTTGTAATTTTGCCAGTTCTTACATTGCAGGCATCTCCAGGGAAATTTCAGATCCCCTGGTCCTGCCATTGTTTTATTTGTAATTTTCAGCTTACACCCTATGATACTAAAGCAAACACTAATGGTGCAGTAATGAATCGGGTTAAATGTCAGAAGTAGCATTATTATCATAGTGCTAACATCATGCTGGAGTAAAATGTAGAGTTATTTCAGAATGTATGTTGTCCCTATTCCCTGTTCATTTGTTCCCATTGTCTTTCTTTGTATCACCTCAACTTGAGTCACTCTCAGTCTATCATATCCTCTCTATTTCAATCCTTGCTAATGCTCACGCCCAATTTGAAAGTGAGGCTAATTTTGAAAAGAAAGTGGACCTTGATTGGCTGTGAATCCCAAATCCCTTTAAAATTGCTCTTGATGGGGCCTTTAATAATGCGAAATAGTTGACCATTCCACGAAGCGGGCAAGCTCCACAGCAAGGGAACAGCAAAAGTGTCACCCTGATGCTTCTGTCTGCTGTTTCACTGGCCCCCACCACCCGGCCTTTATTCCTGCCACCCAGCGGTCAGTAACATTCAGTCCCAAGGGTCAGCCGTGGATCAGTGGCTCTCTTTTTCAGACATTGAGGGATTTGTAACAAAAGCCAAAGTTCCCGAAGCCAATGCACTGAGAAACTGGGAGCCATCAATGTTGCTAAGGATATGGGAGCTAGTGTAGTGTCAAATGGGGCTTTGCACATAACAATTCAAGGATTATGAAATATCTGCATTTACGTATGGTGGGGCTTGGAACGCCAAAAGGAAAAGTGAAATGTGGAGATGAATAAGTGTTTCGGTGGCAACAGAGGAGAGCTAAGATCAGATGTGGAACCAGCACAGAGATAGGAATAGAAGACTGTGGGAATGGGCATTGGGCTTGACGCTAATAGACTTTGGTCTAATTCTTTTAAACTTTATCAGATTACATTTTAGAGACATGGGGAAGATCAAAGATATCAGGAGAGGCAGAGTTTTAGGTGAGCCAAATGGTAAATGGTCTAGTTAATGCTGAGTGGCAGTAAGATACAGCTCCTCTAGGAATTGCTTTGGACTTGTAGCTGGACAACCAGTGACAGTCATTGAATCAATGAGAAAGAAAATTGAGTGCCATCAATGTACATTTGAAAGTTGACCTATTGGGTGTGGACAATGTTGGCGTGGGGCAACATATAAGCGAGGAGCAGCTGAGGGGAGCGGAGGTGGGGGCAAGATTAGATCCTTGCAATGCACTGGAAGTAATAGTGCAGTCTAGGATTGCCAATCCTTCTGGGTTATCCTGAAATGCCGTGATTCATAGATTCGCTGCTGAGACATTGCTCCGGCAACCCATGGAGAGAAGTCATAAAGGCATGAAGAAGAAATGCTTTTTATTTGTTCTGGGGAAAGCTTGATCAATTGTCAGTCAAAAAGTGGCACATTGGGTTGGCACTTTGCTGCCTCGCAGCGCCAGGGACATGGGTTTAATTCCAGCCTCAGGTCACTGTCTGTGTGGAGTTTGCACATTCTCTACATATCTGCGTGGATTTCCTCCGGGTACTCCGGTTTCCTTCCACAGTCCAAGAACGTGCAGGTTAGTGGATTGGCCATGCTAAATTACCGCTTAGCGTCTCAAGATGTGGAGATGAGATGGATTAGCGGGATAAATGCATGGAGTTACGGGGATAGGGAGTTACGAGGGAGTCGGTGCAGACTCGATGGGCTGAATGACCTCCTTCTGCACCGTAGGGATTCTAAACATCCAATCAGCTACTGAAAAGTCAACTCTCCGGTTGGTGTAGGTGAACATGTTGAGTGACCAAAGTGTCCAAAGACCAAAGAGCAGAGGGCAGTGGTCATGTCCTGATACCTCCAAGAATGTGTCGGACTAGGCCGATGCAGTGTTTAGTCAGGTGAGAGTGAGACAATGAGACAACAGCTCTTTTGTGTATTTCCTCCTTAGAAATGCAGCCAGAAAATAACCATGGAGAGCCTCCTGAAGTTAAGGTGATTTTTTTAAAAAATAGGCGCCTGACCTTTATAAAGAGTCAGTACTTCAGATTGAAAGGAAAATGAAACTCTTCACATCTCATACCTACACAGCCCAGTCGGTATTTGTAATCTATGCATTGCAGCTCTTTCCCAAAGCTGATCTAAACGCCATGGGGCTTTTTAAATTACTCCTGGGTCCTCTTTATGGGTGAAAAATAGCTGAAGTGGTGCAAGGGCAAAAGATTTCTCGTAATTGTCAGACCGGCTTTGTGAGGCTAAAAATGAGCAGAGAGGGGGGTGTTGTCAATGGGACCTGAATTCTTCGGCCACTCCCAAAACTGTTCCCCCCCCCCCCCCCCCGCACCCCACAAGAGAAGAATTCATAATCCAACTCCTCCATACCAGCACATCCCCGCCAACCCCCCCCCCCCCCCAACAACCTTCTGTTTTCCCTAACAGAGAGCCCTGATGGACTGTTCCGCAGCAACATCTTAGACCTCACTCATACACGAGATGCTGGGAATTTCATTCTATCAGAAAGTAGCTTTTAGCTCTGGGCTATGAATAATTTTCTCTCCACATTTATGGGTCTACCGCCTCCTAGCTAAGATTTCCAATTTATCTCTGAGCTTAGCTGAGTAGCTCCCAAGAGTCTGTCAGCAACAAAATTATCAAGGAAAAATAATTTAAGTTAGGAAACACAGCAAGAGATCAATTGGCCGCGTTTTAAAGGACAATAACTACAGGTATTAATTTCAGCATCAATAATCTCGCTGCATTTGTTTGTACCTGATCTTAAAAGCAAATCCTGAGGGGTTAGGTGTTGACGCAATGTGTTATGCAGAAGTAAAGATGCTTTATTCACTCGGCCTGCTGACCCAGGAAGGATTTGAGGAAAGGTCAAACCACCTTCCACATCCGGGAAAGCTGGGTCAGGATTGTTGGGTGGGTGTTTCCGCCGCCAACTCCCCCAACCACAAACCATCCCTGGCAAGGGGGTCTTCCAGCAGCGGAGGCAACTTGCCATTGGCTGCCAGCAGAACCTTCCTGCCCCACCAATGTCTATGCACAGCTAGACCATCCCAGTGCCAGGGAACTCGCCCCCCCAGGGAGTTGCCTTCGGTAGATCGCCTTTGGTCACGCCGGTGAAAGGGACAGTAAATCCTGCATATATCTGAACGTTCGTCTGACTCACTGACATACACCCTCCCCACAAAAAGTGGCCTCATGCATATTCTCACAATGTTGGTGGATAATTGGGAAAAATTGCCACCCCTCCCCCCCCCCACCTCCATTTTTAGCAACACTGCAAAATGATGGCCTAGAAAACCAAGAAAATAATGTTAAAACTTACCTTTAAAATATCAAAACCGTTTCTCACAGCTAATGATAAATACAACGCCCAGTGTGGGACAGTGAGGGCGAGTACACTGCCAAGTGTGGGACAGTGAGGGCGAATACACCGCCCAGTGTGGGACAGTAAGGGTGAGTACACTGCCCAGTGTGGGACAGTGAGGGCGAATACACCACCCAGTGTGGGACAGTGAGGGTGAGTACACCGCCCAGTGTGGGACAGTGAGGGCGAATACAACGCCCAGTGTGGGACAGTAAGGGTGAGTACACTGCCCAGTGTGGGACAGTGAGGGCGAATACACCGCCCAGTGTGGGACAGTAAGGGTGAGTACACTGCCCAGTGTGGGACAGTGAGGGCGAATACACCGCTCAGTGTGGGACAGTGAGGGTGAGTACACCGCCCAGTGTGGGACAGTGAGGGTGAGTACACTGCCCAGTGTGGGACAGTGAGGGTGAGTACACTGCCCAGTGTGGGACAGTGAGGGCGAGTACACCGCCCAGTGTGGGACAGTGAGGGTGAGTACACTGCCCAGTGTGGGACAGTGAGGGCGAGTACACCACCCAGTGTGGGACAGTGAGGGCGAGTACACCGCCCAGTGTGGGACAGTGAGGGTGGGTACACTGCCCAGAGTGGGACAGTGAGGGCGAGTACACCACCCAGTGTGGGACAGTGAGGGCGAGTACAGCGCCCAGTGTGGGACAGTGAGGGTGAGTACACCGCCCAGTGTGGGACAGTGAGGGCGAGTACACCGCCCAGTGTGGGACAGTGAGGGCGAGTACACCGCCCAGTGTGGGACAGTGAGGGCGAGTACACCGCCCAGTGTGGGACAGTGAGGGCGAGTACACCGCCCAGTGTGGGACAGTGAGGGCGAGTACACCGCCCAGTGTGGGACAGTGAGGGTGAGTACACCACCCAGTGTGGGACAGTGAGGGTGAGTACACCACCCAGTGTGGGACAGTGAGGGTGAGTACACTGCCCAGTGTGGGACAGTGAGGGTGAGTACACCGCCCAGTGTGGGACAGTGAGGATGAATACACCGCCCTGTGTGGGACTGTGAGGGTGAGTACACTGCCCAGTGTGGGACAGTGAGGGTGAGTACACCGCCCAGTGTGGGACAGTGAGGGCGAGTACACCGCCCAGTGTGGGACAGTGAGGGCGAGTACGCCACTCAGTGTGGGACAGTGAGGGTGAGTACACCGCCCAGTGTGGGACAGTGAGGGTGAGTACACCGCCCAGTGTGGGACAGTGAGGGCGGGTACACCGCCCAGTGTGGGACAGTGAGGGTGAGTACACTGCCCAGTGTGGGACAGTGAGGGCGAATACATCGCCCAGTGTGGGACAGTAAGGGTGAGTACACTGCCGAGTGTGGGACAGTGAGGGCGGGTACACCGCCCAGTGTGGGACAGTGAGGGCGAGTACACCGCCCAGTGTGGGACAGTGAGGGCGAGTACACCACCCAGTGTGGGACAGTGAGGGTGAGTACACCGCCCAGTGTGGGACAGTGAAGGCGAGTACACCACCCAGTGTGGGACAGTGAGGGTGAGTACACCGCCCAGTGTGGGACAGTGAGGGTGAGTACACCACCCAGTGTGGGACAGTGAGGGTGAGTACACCGCCCAGTGTGGGACAGTGAGGGTGAGTACACCACCCAGTGTGGGACAGTGAGGGTGAGTACACCGCCCAGTGTGAGGGTGAGAGGCCTGGGCCAGAGTTTCCTGGCCATTCTCGCCAGCGGGATCTTCCAGTCCAGCCAACAGCAGAGACCCGCTTTCAGGCATGGAATGGAAACCTGCTGACAGTGGAGGGATGAGGAGATCCCACCATCAGGCAATGATGGGCCGCCTTTGCCACCATGAAACATGCCACTGGGTGGGGCGGAGGGTGGGGGGCGGGTGTGGGTTGGGAAGGGCTCTTAAAATCCCACCTCTGGTCTGTCTCGTTTTAGCCTTACATGTCTCTTATACCCCACCCCCAATATTGATCACATACAGGAACTGAGGTCAGTCCAGCAATGCTGAGGGCAAATTCACATCTGGACAAAGCTAGGGTCAAAGCCATGCCAGAAGGGGAGGCTCAAAGGGCTGGTAGCTTGGCACAGCACTGCCCCTGACCACCTCCTGTGTGCCCACACTGCATTTTGGATCAGACACAAATGATGGGGAAGTTAAATGTTAAAAAAGTAAATTATTTGTAATCCAGGCCAAATCCTGGATTAGAAGTTTAACTGTGAATGTGGGAGGAGACAGTCAGAACACCCATGACTCCTTTCCGCCTCTCTCCTCCCAGTGACGATACCACAGGCTGTAATGCCACCCTGTCAGAGATCCCCTAGCTCCACACACGCTGATCAATCCATTCTGTACCCTCGTCTTCTATGTGTCTCAGTACCATCAATGATAATGTCCTCCTGTAAAGCGCACGCACATTTCTATGCGTTATGATTGTTAATCTTCAAACCCTGGCGACTCCGGGGCAAAACCTGGGAGGTTAGGCACATCACCCTTTTGCAATGTAAGTAATGGAATCAATACCAGGGAGTCCTGTGCATTCCCTTCCGCTTGCAGGAGGTAATGTCATTCTCTCTTGTGATGGGAGAGGCCTTTTTTGAACTTCTTGCACTCTGATACAATAATCAAGATTCGCAGAACATGCACAAATTCCTGATTAACAGCTGCACAGGAATCTGTGTACTCCTGTCTTCCACGATTCTTAGTTTTCCATTTTGTTTAGAGTATCAATGTTTTTAGTTCCTAAACCAAACAGACTGACTTGGAGCCTGAGGCCTGCAGCTCCTGGCTTCCCGCACTGTCAAGCATTAGTGATTTTTCACATTATTGGGCCCCACATCTGCCTAGCCACCTCAGGCAATGGGGCGTTTGTTTTAAGTGGTCACCTTTGACACTTTGACAAGACGTGCCTGCTCTCAACACAGGATGTAGCACAATGGCATTTAGCAGGCATTGTTGCTCTCACAGCTCGGAGGGGCAAAAAAGCAATCTTCAATTCAGTCAAACAGAAATAGACTTTCGATTGAACAGTTACACAAAAAAAGAAACCAACCGCCTTCTGGCTACTGCAAATACAAAGCTTTTCTCTTGTCTAAAGAAAATGTTATATTATTTCTCAAAGTGTAATATAAGAAAAGCGATATTTGATATTTATCTATGAATGTGAGTGTTTGGTCTGGGGACACCTTAGAAAGTCATACAATTAGGAGCATTCACATCAAACTTCAAAGTGTCAGGAACTTGGTATGAATGTTGCCCTGTCGTTCCAGGCAATTGAATTGGAGAATCCAACCACAATGCTGATGGGATGAAATGTCTCCACGGTCTCTTCTCTATGTGGTAAAATGAGCTCAGGGAATCCAGAACTCAGTGACAGGAATTTAGCAATCATGTTAACAGAGGTGATGAGGATAGCTTGTGTAGGCATTGGAAAATCAGCCTTCTTACCGGTTCAGTGACTTGATCCAATGAGATATCTGAGCAAGGGAGACCTTAACGGCCCAAAAGGATTGACCAGGGATTTTGCAATGTTTCATTTTGCAGTTTCTGGTGAGGCAGTGACAAGAAAGTTGTGCTCTGCATCTCACATACTGAAAATATAACAGCCCAAGGTAAAAAATACAGATAGCTCAACTGTGTTGTGAAGTTCAGCTCTGGATAACTTAACTCAGACTCATTTTCAAATTCCCCATTGAAAAATAAATAAAGACACCTACATTTCTATAGCACCTTTCCTGACCACAGAATATCCTAAAATGCTTTATAGACTGTAACGTTCTTTTGACATTATAATGTAAGGAACATTGCAGTCAGTTTGCGCACAGCAAAGTTCCACAAACAGCAATGAGAAAGTGACCAGAAAAGCTGTTTTCAGTGATGTTAACTGATGATAGCATGTTATAGGCCACAAGGAGAGCAGCGCTGGTATAGAAAAGTACCAGTCAATGATAATCACTGGCATTCAGCTGTGTTACTCCATAACCACTGATGCAATACAGTGCCAGTCCATGATTACGATTGGGATTTTGCAATGCCAGAGCTTTAGAAACAATGGCGCTGATCAAATCTACAAGATGTATTGGAAGCGCTTGTGAGGTATTGGAGTTACAGACAAAAATGAAGAGTAATTTTCTTTCAGCCGGTTTCTCACCCAACAGCCCATCTGATTAATCAGTTATCTGCCAGTCAGATGAAAATCCTGCCACTCAAGGCTGCAACTGAGCTGAGAGCAGATGAAGCTGGTGTGGCTGTGCAAGAGATCGTAGGAGAATGGTTGGTCAGGGGGTGGATCCGATCACAGTGTGAAGAAAGGGGAGATGGTGGTCAGGCGAGATGGTGAAATGTGCTCAGGAAGAACCTAAATGTATGGTTGGTGGGGGGTCAAGGGCAGAATGTATTTGGAGGGAGTAAAGAGTAATTGAGGGTATCCAACCATTTCTCCTTAAAGGCTTCAACAACCAACCTTCCTTCTGTAAGTGGATTGGTTACCAGCCACTTGTTCCACAACCTCTGTTAAAACCTGAAGTGGGCAGGTTCAAAGCAGCTTGCTTTCCTGTTTCAATTTTTTGTTATTAAACTGCCCACCGAATTAAAACCCACCCATTTTGGGGAGGGTTAAAATTGTCCCCATGACATTCAGTGTGGGATTGTGTTAGAGTGGTAGATGCTGGCACACAACATTGCCAATCCTTGACAAGAGTGGGCATTCAACACTGTCAGTACATAGTAAGAATTTATATTCAGTAGCACCAATAATCAGTGCCTATCCATTACAAATATCAAATTCCAACAATTGGGAATCCATGATAAACATGATTGCTAATTATGTATTACTTATGCTTAATTGTATGCAGGTGGTGGGCATTAACTAGAATTCACTTGAATCCCTATAAATAGACTCAGACCAAAGATGTATGCTTGTAAAGTGTAATCCTGCAAATAAATATGGAAGTGTGTAAATATTGGCTCCGCTTCTATCCTTCACCAGCTGGCTTTCTGGATTAGAATAATGACCATTGAGGTTGGGAAGTGTACCAAAGTGTAGCTAAGCATAATATGTCTGAGTTATGCAGAACATTGATATACTACTGCCAGAGTATGCAAACCACTCTGTGTGTTTCTTTATAAGAGAAAACACTTTTACATCGAATATACACACAACATAATTCAACATGAAAACTTGAATTTGAAATAAATGGCATAGCTGGATTGTAAATAATCAGTCATCAGAACTTTGTGTTCTGTGCAAAGCAATATGTTTGTAGGCCAGAAACAATCAGGTATCCAGTCAACTGTCTAATCTGGGCAGTGAAAGGTTGGCTAGATAATTTGATCTGGGCTCCAGGGGCTTTTTGATGGTCAATTCAATGTTCCATTCTTTGGAAGAGTATCACTAGTAGAAAATGATACAAATGAACACTGTGAAAGGTGAAGAGACTTTGTGTTAATGACTGTCTCATGCGCATTCACCTCAATGGTCCCCTCAGGCAATCGACACAACTCAAGCTATTACAGTTCATCATCTCTATCCACATTTCCATTTGCACTGACAGGAATACCAGGCATAGCATGTGCCAGTAGAATGAGCACCATACAAGTATCAGTGGAATGCATCTGTGTATATTGAATAGGTATCAGATTAATACAATTGGTTTCAAATTTGGAATTGGAATCATTACTTGACTATTTTGTTTTAAATCAACAATTATGTGTCATAAATGAAAGAACATTTTATTTGATAGGCTGCTGGACATTGGGGCTGAAATGTCCTAGGCTATGCAGAAATTTAAATCTTGTCATGTTATAGTTGTGTATGTATTTAAAATCATTCGCCTCATCATATCTGCTAAACTGTTTGCTAGACTAATCCCGCTGTCATGCTGAAGTATGGCAGCAAATACCCATACTATCATCATCAACACTGGGTCAGTGCATAGCATCAGCATCTTAACTGTGCCTGTCATGTTCAGTCTGTTTCTCTCATTCTTTCATTGTATCTCCCGTCAGATCTCCCATGGTATTGCCTCCCATGTCGAAACAATCGGAAATTGTGACTGAGTGAGATATAACTTCACCAGAAAACCAAAACATATCAAAATGTCCCAGAAAGACCCATTTTCTTAAAAAATACAAGACACTGACAAAAATGGCTGCCTTAAGTCATCTGATGTCTTGAATTGTAAATAGATTTTTTTCTGGAAAGTTACTATATGGATTACACTGCTGGTGTGTTGCTCATGAAATTCCATAACTGGCAAGGGGTCAGGGAGAGGGGGTGGTGGGAGGGAGATCTCAAAGTCCACTTTTAAAAGGGACTGTTGAAAAGAGGGCATTAAATATGCAAAATCCTGGGCTTTTATTGACTGTAATTCCATCAAGACAATGGGTATTGCTAACCAGCCAGATACCCAACAGACACTCAAAACCTTTTGAGGATGAAATAACCCCATCTCCTATTGGTTTCACATACCTTCTACTATCAAATGTTTGCAAGGTGAAAGATCAAATATATGATTACTTGTTTGACAACAATGACTGCAATGCAGATTAATCAACTTGCTTCTCAGAATATACAAACAAGCTGAAAACTGACCAGGATTTTAGCCAGGGCTGCAGCAACTCCTGGGACAGATGTTTCAGTTGAGATTGGGACTCCGACATCGGAGTCAAATGCAGATCCCAACCCTGTACCATGTCAGGAATGATCAGCCGGCAACCACTTTTGCAATGTTGACTAATTAGTGGCTAGAAGGCAGGTTCGTCATCCAATTAAGGGTCCCAATCTAGATCAGATTTGGTACTTTTGTTCAAGATCACCCTCCCCAACAAATCATCTTTCACCCCATCCATTGAATTACATACTCTACATTTTCTGAATGATTTGTTGACACTTTCTGCACTAATTGCATCTCACGATTTGATACTGAAACCACGTAAAATTTCAGCGGGGTCAGCACACGTGTTTCCAGTCTTTGTGAAAGTTTTTTCTCCCTCAACCATCACCTATTCCATTCGCCATGAATGATTTGTCAAGGGATATGCACAAAGGTTGAACTCCGGACTGTTGGACCCCCTGGTATAACTGCAATTTGGGTGTTATTTCTTCAGAGGGACCCCTCGATCTCATCAGTTATATGTTCCACAATAATAAACTGAATTCTTTACATAGTTCACTGGGATCACAGAACAACAGGATTCCCACATCCTATTCCACACATTATTAATCCATAACTTCACTCCATCTATCCAACCGATGTCATGAACATGTACAAAAGCTCCTGCAGGGAACTTGATTTTTGGCATGGTTTTACATTTGAAAATTACCAGAGACTTTAATTTTGTTCCGCCAGCCATGCAGACTAGAACTGTTCTTTTGCTAACACCAAATTCACTTGCTGCAGTGCAGTTATTTAACGATTGAACAAAGTTTATAACATTTAGCTTGAAGCTATCTTCAGTCGTCAATTGTTTTGCTGGAGAAACCATTTCTCTTTGTCACTCACCAGGCTATGTTGGGCCTGCTCAGTGTGGGCTTGAATTAAACTCCTGGGCAGCTACTTCACAGCACAACTCATATTGTCGCATTGATCACATCCGCCAACTTAAATATGAGTACAACATGCATTTGTGGGGTGAATAATTGAGACTGATTACAATGCAAATATAGCATGATGTATCTGAAAAGTGAGATGGGTGAGTAAATGCAAAAACATGATCTTTGATGCTGAAAAAATTGGGTCAACTTATACACTGCCATTAACAGTGATAAACTTTTAGTGGGGGTGATGAAACGGTCGCACACCTCCTTGTGGAGTGTGTCTTTGCAAAGAAGGTCTGGAGTGAGATGCAGTGGTATTTGTCAAGGTTCATCCCGAGCAGCTCGGTGACGCAGGACTCTGTGCTCTACGGGCTGTTTCCAGGGACGCACACCGAGACAAATATCAACTGCTGCTGGAGGGCCATCAACTCAGTGAAGGATGCTCTTTGGTCCACCCGAAACTTGCTGATTTTCTAGTGCAAAGATTTGTCCTTTACCAAGTGTTGCAAACTGGCACATTCCAAAGTCCAGGACTACGTGCTGAGGGACGCTCTCAAGGTTGGGGCAGCCGCCACAAAGGCACAAAGGGGAAAGGCCACCATTTAAAGCCTTTCAACTAAGACAGACCGAGGGGCCAGTAACTGTAGAAAACCCTCGGACTGCGCAACCGTGCGCAACTCTGTAAAAACAACAGCACACAGTGAAATATGATGAATGTATATTGTTTTGTTGAAGAACTGAATTTGGGGGTAGTTAGCCATCCCATGCCCGCAGCTGGCCTGGGTTGGATCCCAGCCAGTCCACTAGCCAACGGCAGGGAACTCCAGACCCACCTGGCTCCAGTCCCGAGCCCACTGATGTCCTGCTCCTGACTGTCATCCAGTGTTCGCTGCTGGAACCACACACTGTTGGGGGATCAAATGAGAACTGGGCTTGGATGTGATGCCTTCAAGGGTGGAAAAGCCATGTTGAATGGCTATTTAAGTAAGGTGCTGGAGGCTGGAACTGTACCTCGGTTAGTTTCAGGAGGTGGGGGGGCTAGAATTACATACAGTTCAAATTGGTAAGAACACTCAGTTCTTCCAGCAGTGAGGAATTCAATGCAGAATTATTTCTTTGTCCGCAAAGAAGACAGCTGTAGTGTTAGCAAAAGGAAAGCAGGCTAGAAGTAATTCTGAAGTAAAGATTTAGCAAATTACAAACCTTGGACTTTCATATTTCATGACACAATAGCAGAGATTTTAATGGTGCTGCTGTCCCACAAATCGGTTCAGCTCTCTCTCAGCGGCAGATTAAATGGAGGCTTTAAGCAGATTTAACAGACAGAAAAAAACTCCGAGCAGCAAATAAAAAGCGGTTTACAATTCAGAGTCTGCAGGCGATTCATCACAGAAATTAGGTTTCTCGGGAAATGTGGAGTGATTCCCTTTTTTTTGCTGTGTTAACTATTTTAATTCATAATCTGGAAAATGTAAATCAGGTTTGAAAAAAGCATCTCTTTCAATTTAGTGTGAAGGCATTTGGAAAGCTGTAATTCATCTTCAGAAAATAATATATTACAAAATGAATTCACTTTTTTTCATACAGTGGATTGTAAAGACGGGACTTGTTCGAATTGCAAGGGCTGCAATACAAAGCTCTTTAGACACAAGTGAGGAGGCCAGCAAATCTGCCTTATTAGGATGTCTCTCTATTTCAGCTTGATTGAAAAAAGTGCCAATACCGTTTAATCCCATGAGGTATAACAAGTGGTTTTAGCCAGCAATTACCTTAACTATATAAGTATGGGTGATTAAATTATTTGAAGCATTGATGGAGGATCTCCTGCAGCTTTCAGCCAACATGCACAGAGCATTGTGCTTTGTAACAATTGTTGAGATACTTCTACATGTT
The DNA here is from genome assembly GCF_964213995.1 of Mustelus asterias. Lineage (NCBI taxonomy): Eukaryota > Metazoa > Chordata > Chondrichthyes > Carcharhiniformes > Triakidae > Mustelus > Mustelus asterias. Next base: position 74,721,464 of record NC_135803.1, on the reverse strand, counting down.
CTGTTCCTTTGCACCACAGAGGAACAGAGAGAACGTATTGCTTTTTACACCATGTACTTTAAGGGATCTGTCGAGTTAATGTCCCCTTTATCAAGCTTACTTGATAAAGTGCACTACCCAGTTTGTTAAACTTGAGGCCCCTGAGTATCCTCTCAGAATGGTTGGGAATTACTTTATTTGAAGAAAAACAATGAGGTTTGCTTTTTGCCATGGTTATGATTAGTCCCAAATCGACATCATTGAAACCATTTAGCTGGTTAGAATTGCATTCCTGTTTGTGGCACCCATGCTGTAAGCAAATTGGCTGAGACATTTTCTGCATTTGCGACTGCATTTCAGAAAGTGTTTCATTGGCTGTAAAGAATTTTGGGGGCGGCCTGAGGTTGATGAAGTTGCTTTACGAATGCAAACTTTCCTTCCAGCCTGAAACAGATTTGGTCTTCTGTCATGCTCACGTTGTTAACTCGGGTGACATTAAAAGCCTTGCAACTGGGCCTCTAGATCTCAGACACATCAAAGTCAACGCACCCAATGAGCACTCAGTGGAACACACACACCCCAAACACACATGCACACAGACACACATACACCACTCACGCATGCACACAGACACACCTATACCACTCAGGCACGCATGCACACAGACACACACCACATGCACACACATACCCCTCACATACATGCACATACACACACTCACGTATGCATGCACACAGACACACACACACGCACCACATGCAAACACATACCCCACACACACAGGCACATAAACACACTCATGCATGCATGCACACAGACACACACACGCACACACACCTCATGCACCCACATACCCTACACATTCCTTTGTGTCCATTACTCAGTCTATTATGTGTGACAGAGTGTGTAAATTGTGTAAATTCTTGTCTTACAAAAGAGAAGAGGAAAACAAAAAGAAAGATGCCTCGGAATGTGAAGCGTTGAATGCAACTTTTTCTTTTGTCAATAGTATGCAATAAACTACTCCCCAAGCCTGGTACCATTCTCCCATGTCTCTGACTCCAAGACGACTCCTCAAGCACTGGGACATCTCAACACTTCCATCCAATCACAATCAGAGCCACAAGGCCCCAGGTACAGGAGACTCCTTCCAGCTGAATATCTCAAGCCCCCTCTACCCATTGCTAACTCACAACTCAGGTGGTGTCTCATTTGAAAGTGTCCATTCTCGTTTAGATAAGCAGACTGAGCCAAGCTCTGGTCTATTTTGATTAACAACTTTGTAGCCAGAAGCTGCTTGATCTAAATAAAAATGTAATGTGCTTTTCCTATTTCACCAATGTCTTTTTTCAGTGCATTGCCAGTGGGGTTCTCTACAGCCAGCTCTTGCATTGCCTTTCTCTCATGAAGTGCTCGAGTTGATTAGAAAGTGCTGCACGCAGAACACTCTAAACAGTTTTTGTAAATTTGTTATAAAAGATACATTGAAAAATTATGAGATAGATTTTCAACTTGCTATTTATGTTCGAAATAGAAAGCGAAAATTCAACAGTTTCAACAATGCTTATATGTTTGTGTGATCCACGAGACCAAGTTTAAATCCAGGCAGTAATTTGGAAATCTACCCATGTATTGATATTGAAATGTAATGAATTTTTTTTGAGTTTGCTCTGTGTAAGTTAATTTCCAAATAAACCAGATATGTAGTTCACAGCCAGAGAAATACAGTCTGTCAAGCAGTTGTCCACCAGTGGCAGGGATGCAAGAGAGTTAACATGTCTCATACACAGGGCATAACAGCAGTGGACAGAAAGTAGTGAGAGTGAAGAAGGTGTATCCACTGTTTACAGCTTACCTTGGGCCTCAACTGAATCTCGATCTTATCTGTGAAGGTGTTCTTTGCACTGGGCAAGGGACAAAATATCTGGAGAACATCCAAATCCAACTGAAATGTACAAGCTATTGCAATTGCCCTCAAACTGACCTCAAGAGTTTGTAAGCGACAATAATCTGGTTTTGTCTATTTAAAGCAGCCCCTCATAGCAAAAGGTTAGGCAACAACCTTAAGACAATGAGCCAGGTTAAAAATATTCCTGTTAAAGCTACGAAACTTAACAGCTGCGTTATTTGATCAGTGTGAGCAACTCCTAAGAGGCCCCACCAGTGTGCTAATTATAAAGAGATTCAGGCATCAGGAGTGTTTTAGTTATTAATTTTGGAATTTGAAAATATTGTAAACATTTGAGTAGAATTTAAAACAAAAAATAATAATTTAATTGTGGCTGGCCTTCCTTCCTATTATCTTCCATTCTCTCCAGATTTTTTGGTTATATTATTTTAATTTTGTTTTTGCCTCATACCTAACATATACTGGGGCCGAAAATCCAAAAACCCAGTCTAAGGAATTTGATATAATACTGAGTTAATCCCAACTCACTCCATCTCCTGTGAGGCTGTCACAGGTACAGCAGATACATTTCCCCTCCAAACACTAGGAAGTAATCGAGCAAAACTCTGGTATTCCTCATAAACCACACTTGGTTCAACACTGGCCCATTGCATTCCACAGATAACTGACCTTCGCTCCCAACAGCACGTCAACCATCACATTCCAGAGAGTATTTGTTCATCTGTGTCTATGTTTATAATTTTTCAATCTCGTTCTTAAACAGATACTTATCCTTGGTTTATTTTTTCAAAGAGTTAATTGACACAGTGTTAGCTGCTGTCGGCGGGAATGGAAATTCTGAATAGGGTCTGAGGGTTGCATCCTCCATGGGTTCAATTTCGATCTGGATGCGAGCGTTGAATTTGTTCCAATGAATTGCACCCATAATTGATATGCTGTCCAATTCACTGGAGCAGGTTATGGGATCTTTGATGGGTGACAAAAATGCATAACCCACAATTGACAAAAGTTGGGATTGGTTGCAATGATCGGGTTGCAGTTTGTGTTACACAGCTTCCCACAAGCACACGATCTATTTGTACCAAGAGGTGCTGCTGACTAGTGACCTTTATGTCTGTTTTGTTTTCAGATAATCAGAAACGGATTGGAGTTGTACATATCATTCACAAGTGATTTTGACATCTTTGAGTCTATAACCTACTGAGGAGCGCACATGTGTTCATTTGTTTTTGGATGTAATATGACTCAGTATTAGCTCTCTGGGTCACTAGGTAGTGGGTTCATAGACCCACTCCAGAGACTAAGCATAAAACCTCGGCTGATCCTTCAATGCAATAATGAGGGAGTGCCAAACTGTGCCTTTCAGGGGCAAGGTTAAACCAGGTCTGACCTCTCAGGATAAGGTGACCAACCCTCCAGGATTGGCCTGCAGTCTCCAGGAACTAAAGATCAATCTCCAGAGCACTGCTGTGTGCAACCCTGGAGAAAAATCATCAGGACATTAAAAAAGATTGTTTCTTTTTTAATCTTCTTTGAACTTTTCTCTGTACTAGGTATAAAAGTATTGAAAGAGGGGAGAAAGAAAGCTGTTGAATGAAAGTCAAGCATCATCCAATTGGGTAATGAGTCTCTATGCTTTCAAATTTGTGTAGGAAGGCAGTGTGTCACAAGAATGGATGTATTAGTTGACTAATGATTGGAAGGTGGGGCAACACATGAGATGAAACTGCCTGGAATATATTTAATTGTAGTTGGCAAGCCGACCTCAGGAGGATGGAGTGCTCACCGGGCACTATTAAGAGAAAAGCAAGGGAGTTCTCCCTGGTTTTCTAGCCAATACTTATTCCTCAACAAACATCACTAACTGGGATTATTATCTGCTCATGGTCCCATTGCTGTTTAGTTTGTTTTCTACAATTTGACTGCCATGTTTCCTACATTGCAACAATGACTATGTTTCAATTATGCTGTGCTTAATTGACTGTAAACACTTGTCTGTGTTTATGTCTGCTGCAAGATGATGGGGACAGGGGGCGTGGTGGTGTGAGCACATGTTCCACGTGTGCACCTGCAGTTTGGGAATGACGGTGGATAGGCAATGACAAACGTTCAAAGAGCGCATGGGTAAACTGCAACCATTGCAGAAATGAAATGGGAAAGGTTACCAAACCTTCCCTGGCTTACAAGGGAAATTAGAGATAGTGGCCGGAATTTTACTGGTGTGCCCGCCCCGAATGGCATTCTCTGTTGGCCTTGGGTGGGATCGTACAAACCTCGGGCAGACGTGTCAGTAAAATTCCACCCAGTATTAGATCCAAGGAAGAGGCATACAAAATGACCATAAAAAATAGCAGACTCGAGGATTGGCAACAGTTTAGAATTTAACAGAGGACAAAGGGATTGATTAAGCAAGGGAAAATAGAGTATGAAAATAAGCTTGCAGTGAATATAAAAACTGACTGTAAAAATTTCCATAGGTATTTGATAAGAAAAAAATTGGTAAAGGCAAATGTAGGTCAGAAACAGGGGAATTTATACTGGGGAACAAAGAAATGGCTCACCAACTAAAGGCATACTCTTTTCTGTCTTCACAAAGGAGAACAAAAATAACAAAATGTTGGGAAACACAGGGTTTGGTGAGAGGGAGGAATTGAAAGAATCAGTATTAGTCACGAAATAGTGTTGGAGAAATTGAAGGCTGATAAATGCCCAGGGCCTGATAATCCCCATCCCAGAGTACTTAAGGAAGTGGCCTGAGAAATAGTGGATGCGTTGGGGGTCATCTTTCAAGATTCTGGGACAGTTCCTACGGATTGGAGGGTAGCTAATGTAACCCCAATATTCAAAAAGGGAGACAGAGAGAAAACAGGGAATCATAGACCAGTCAGCCGAACGTCAGTAATGGGGAAATGCTGCAGTTCATTTTAAAATATTTAATGGAAGAGCATTTGGAAAACAGAGGCAGGATCAGGCAGAGTCAGCATGGATTTACAGAAGGGTAAACATGCTTGACAAATCTACTGGATTTCTTTGAGGATGTAACGAGCAAAGTTGATGAGGGAGAACCAGTGGATGTGGTTTATTTGAACTTTCAGAAGGCTTTTGACAAAGTCCCACATAAGAGATTAGCGTGTAAAATTAAAACACATGGGATTGGGGGTAGAGTGTTGAGATGGATGGAAAACTGGTTGTCAGTCAGGAAATGAGTCTTTTTCCAAATGGCAGGCAGCACTAATGGGATGGTTCTAGGACATCTGTTATTCACAATACATATTAATGATTTAGATGATGGAATTAAATATATCTCCAAATTTGCAGATGATATAAAGTTGGGTGGGAGGGTGAGCTGTGGGGAGGATGCAGAGATGCTTCAGTGTAATTTGGACAAGCTGAGTGAGTGGGCAAATGCATGGCAGATGCAGTATAATGTGGATAAATGTGAAGTTTGGAAACAGAAAGGCAGATAATTATATGAATGGCTAAAGATTGAGAGAGGCGAATGTGCAATGAGAGGTGGGTGTTCTTGTACACCAGCTGCTGAAGGTAAGATGCAGGTGCAGCAGGCGGTAAAGAAGGCAAATGGTATGTTGACCTTCATAGTGAGAGGATTCGAGTACAAGAGTAGGGATGTCTTGCTACAGTTACATAGGGTGTTGGTGAGGCCATACCTAGATATTGTGTGTAGTTTTGGTCTCCTTCTCTGAGGAAGGATGTTCTTGCTCAGGAGGGAGTGCAGCGCAGGTTTACCAGTTCCTGGGATGGTGGAACTGATGTATAAACAGAGATTGAGTCAGTTAGGATTATATTCACTGGAATTTAGAAGAATGAGGGAGGATCTCATAGAAATCTATAAAATTCTAACAGGACTAGAAAGGATCGATGTAGGATGTTCCAATGGCGGAGGTGTCCAGAACCAGGGGTCGCAATCTAAGGATACAGGATAAGCCTTTTAGGACAGCGACAGTGATGACGAGAAATTTCTTCACCCAGAGAGTGATGAGCCTGTAGAGTTCGCTACCACAGAAAGCAACTGAGGCCAAAACATTGTATTTTTCCAAGAAGGATTTAGATATAGCTCTTGGAGCGAAAGGGATCAAAGGATATGGAGGAAAAGTGGGAACAGGTTACTGAGTTGAATGATCAGCCATGATCATAATGAATGGTGGAACAGGTTCGAAGGGCCGAATTGTCTATTCCTGCTCTTATTTTCTCTGTTTTCATGCGTGCTCCAGCCTAAATGCATGCCTGAAAATGAAGACCTGGATCGCAAAACCATGACAGAGTAAGATGCTCATTTGAAAGTAGCACTGGAAACAGAACAATAACTGGTTCCCTAGATGCTAAATCCAGATGCATTCCAATTACAAAATTCATTATGGAATAAACCAGACCTGCCAAAGAACTGTGCACAACATACAGAGTCCAAAAAAATTGTTGCTCAACTAATTAAGTGCAATTTATTACCTTCCTTAAAAAAATCATCGCCCAGTGTAGGGCCTGAGACCATGTGGGGTGGGATTTTACAGTCTCGCTCGGGCAAGACCAGAAACCCCCACCCGAAGTCAACGGAGATTTCTGTTGTCGGACCCTTGCCCACGCCGATTCCATGGCGAGTGAGATGGTAGAGTTCTGGCCCATGACTCTGGGATTAACCACCAAACAAGTTAGCCAGGCTGTACAGAAACTTGCTCCCCAAAACCTTTCCAACTTGGCTGACAGCTGCACAACAACCCACTGCACAAAATGTTTCAAATTTTCATCACACCCTTGCACTTCCACCACCACCCCCCCCCCCCCCACCCCCCCCCTCCACACACACCCCCAGGGTGGGTTTCCAAGGGACAGTATGAGTCATAGAGTCACAGAGGTTTACAGCATGGAAACAGGCCCTTCGGCCCAACTTGTCCATGCTGCCCCTTCTTTAACCCCCAAGCTAGTCCCAATTGCCCATGTTTGGCCCATATCCCTCTATACCATCTTACCCACGTAACTGTCTAAAAGCTTTTAAAAAGACAAAATTGTACCCGCCTCTACTACTACCTCTAGCAGCTTGTTCCAGACACTCACCACCCTCTGTGTGAAGAAACTGCCCCTCTAGACCCTTTTGTATCTTTCCCCTCTCGCCTTAAACCTATGCCCTCTAGTTTTAGACTCCCCTACCTTTGGGAAAAGATATTGACTATCTACCTTATCTATGCCCCTCATTATTTTATAGATCTCGATAAGATCACCCCTAAGCCTCCTACACTTCAGAGAAAAGTCCCAGTCTATCCAGCCTTTCCTTATAACTCAAACCATCAAGTCCCAACAGCATCCTAATAAATCTTTTCTGCACTCTTCCTAGTTTAATAATATCCTTTCTATAATAGGGTGAACAGAACTGTACACAGTGTGGCCTTACCAATGTCTTGTACAACTTCAACAAGACGTCTCAACTCCTGTATTCAATGTTCTGACCAATGAAACCAAGCATGCCGAATGCCTTCTTCACCACTCTGTCCATCTGTGACTCCACTTTCAAGGAGCTATGAACCTTTATCCCTAGATCTCTTTGTTCTATAACTCTCCCCAATGCCCTACCATTAACTGAGTAAGTCCTGCCCTGGTTCGATCTACCAAAATGCATCACCTCACATTTATCTAAATTAAATTCCATCTGCCATTCATCAGCCCACTGGTCCAATTGATCAAGATCCCATTGAAATCCTCGATAACCTTCTCCCACTATGTCCACTATGCCACCAATCTTGGTGTCATCTGTAAATTTACTAACCATGCCTCTTAAATTTTCATCCAAATCATTAATATACCACTGAGTGCAAGCACAAATGGATGACACTTCCCAAGACTGCAATGATTGAGAACCTTCCCGACGTGAAACCAGAAATGCTGAGATTATTGAGCAACTGTGCATGCTGAACTGATCTGAGTTTGTTTTAACTGTGTTCAAATCCCTTCACAGTCTCACGCCTCTGCAACATCATCTAACCCAATAACCCTCTAAGAATTGTCCTTTCCTCCAGCCCTAGCCTCTTGTGCATCCTCCACCTTTGACAATTGTGGTCGGAATTTCACCATCCCGCTCGCCCGCATGGGAATTGGAGCGTGCGAGGGGCGGACAATGGAAAGGTCTATTGATCTCAGGCGCGATTTTACAATTTCGGAATGAGCGAGGCTGTAAACTCCCACCCAGTGTCTCTAGCAGCCTAGGCCCTAAACTCTGGGAGTCCCTATCTAAACATCTCCACTCCTCCAACCTCTCCACCTGTAAGATTCTCCTTAAGGCCTCACATTTTTCACCAGGATTTTACTTTGTTCTCCCAATATTCCTCCTTCTTTGTCTCGATATCATTTTTGCCCACATTCATGTGAAGCAACTTAGGACATTAATGACATTATATACATGTATGTTGTCATTGCAGTCAAAGTTCATTTCCCATTTTAAAATGGAAAAGTAATAGGTTGAGAACCCCAGCTGATGTAACATATTTTTTTAAATATGATAATAGTTTGGAAAGTGTTGAATGGTGCCCGTTCTAGAGAGGTTGGATTAAAACAATGAGACTTCTTAATCAAATGAAACAAGCAAAATTTGTGTAACATTCAATAGTTGTTTTGGACTGTTTTCTCCATGAAACCTCTTTCCACAATTAAAGTTTGAAAATTAGTATCTTTTGTTAATCAAGTGCAAGGTACATCCACAGTGCTGTTAGGGAGGGGGCGGTTCCAGGATTCTAACCCAGCGACAGTGAAGGAACAACAATATATTTCCAAATCAGGATGGTATGTGACTTGGATGGGAACTTGCAGGAGTTAGTCTTCCCATGTGTTTGCTTTCCTTGTTCTTTTAGGTGGTAGATGTCGCAGGTTTGAAGATGCCGTTGAAGGAGCCGTTGGTGAGTTCCTGCAGTACATCTTGTAGATGGTTCACACTGCCACCACAGTGCATCGATGATGGAGGGAGCGAATGTTTTGGGTGATGTATTGGGTGCTTGTCAGCTGGACAAATTTGTCCTGGATGGTGTCGAGCTTGTTGAGCTTTGTTGGAGCCACCCTCATCCAGGCAAGTGGAGAGTATTCCATCACACTCCTAACTTACTTACGGCAATGTACCAAGAGTGACTCCGAAGAAATTCCCAGCCGTAACCTGGAGCATGGGGCGTGGCTAGGCAGGATTGGGGGGTGAGGGAGCGGGGAAGGGGTTGTTTCATTCATCCCGTGCCACAGGAAAGCAATGGGCTTGGGTAGAATGCTGGTTTTACTCTCCACCTCTGACAGAGCTCGACAGAGAGGAAAAGTGTACACAATCCCATGTCCATCAGTTCCTCAGCCTCAGGTAATTTTAGGTTAAAATTACTCCTGGAATCTTTCCCATTCACGAAATTCAAGGGGAATATACACTTGTTCTACATTGCAGCAACATAACAAATTACAGTAGAGCCAGCAAAATAACATCTTAAAAGACATGGTCAATAGGTGACAAATTGACTGCCGCTCAATGCCTGCCAAGCTGAATCCTGTGCTGTAGCATTCATTTAATATTGCCTAGAATCTACAGGCAGCTTTTCTTTTTTATGTATTTTGAATGCGTGCTGCTCACTAATGCCTATCACTGTCAGATTATCTGCTCTAGGTTCTGCTTACTTCAAAGTCTGGGACATATGAATTACATTGGCAAGTTAACAGAATACATCCGTGACATTAAGAAGATTAACAGCAGAATGCAAACTGTGAAGTCGCACTGAATCAATTTAATTGTGTGGCCCATGTCCCTAACAGCATGGCTCTCTTTTATAATAATTAAAAACAAAACTGCTGATTGAACATGGAAACCTGTCACAATGATCTTTGGCTCCTGAGGTTCCCCCACCCAGTCCCGCCACATCCTTATTCCAAACATACAACACCCCCAAATTAAGGAAATGTGAAAATACATTGGTTCAACCTACAGTTGTGTCTGCTGCTGACCTTTGCCCCTGGTGACCCTATGGGCCTGAGGTAAAGGTCAGCTGTTGAACACATTGCCACTGAGGGAACTAGAAACACCTTGGGCAGAATTTTCCCATCCCGCTCGCCACGGGAATCATAGCGAGTGGGACACAGACCATGCAAACGTTCGTTGACCTTGGGCGGGATTTTCCGACATTGGGGCGAGCGCAGCCGGACAATCCCGCCACTGTGAAATTAGCATGGTAGTGTCGGGCTAATACTCTATGCCATGCATGCCTTTGCTGGTATCATCAGCACAAATACATTTTCCATTGGGTCAGTCTGCTCACTAACATATTGCTACTTGTGGGGGTTTGCTGTGTACAAATTGGCTGTTGCTTTTCCAACATTGCAACAGTGGCTACACTTCAAATTGGCTGAAAAGTATGTTGCATTATCTAAAAATATTTTTTTGATTTGATTTGATTTATTATTGTCACGTGTATTAACATTCAGTAAAAAGTATTGTTTCTTGTGCCCTATACAGACAAAGCATACCATTCATAGAGAAGGAAATGAGAGAGTGCAGAATGTATTGTTACAGTCATAGCTAGGCTGCAGAGAAAGATTTACTTAATGCAAGGTAAGTCCATTCAAAAGTCTGACAGCAGCAGGGAAGAACCTGTTCTTGAGTCGGTTGGTATGTGACCTCAGACTTTTGTATCTTTTTCCCGGTGGAAGAAGGTGAAAGAGAGAATGTCCAGGTGCATGGGGTCCTTAATTATGCTGGCTGCTTTCTCGAGACAGCGGGAAGTGTAGACAGAATCAATGGATGGGAGGCTGGTTTGCATGATGGATTGGGCTACATTTACAACCTTTTGTAGTTCCTTGCGGTCTTGGGCAGAACAGGAGCCATACCAAGTTGTGATACAACCAAAAAGAATGCTTTCTATGGTACATCTGTAAAAGTTGGTGAGAATCATAGCTGACATGCCAAATTTCTTTAGTCTTCTGAGAAAGTAGAGGCGTTGGTGGATTTTCTTAACTGTAGTGTCAGCATGGGGGGACCAGGACAGATTGTTGGTGATTTGGGTGCCTAAAAACTTGAAGCTTTTGACCCTTTCTACTTCGTCCCCGTTGACGTAGACAGGGGCAAGTTCTTCTTTACACTTCCTGAAGTCGATGACAATCTCCTTCGTTTTGTTGACATTACGGGAGAGATTATTGTTGCTGCACCAGTTCACCAGATTCTCTATCTCATTCCTGTACTCTGTCTCGTCATTGTTTGAGATCCGACCCATTACGGCGATGTCGTCAGCAAACTTGAAAATCGAGTTGGAGGGGAATTTGGCCGCACAGTCATAGGTGTATAAGGAGTATAGTAGGGGGCTGAGAACACAGCCTTGTGGGGCACCAGTGTTAAGGATGATCGTGGAGGAAGTGTTGTTGCCTATCTTGCTGATTGTGGTCTGTGAGTTAGGAAATTCAGGATCCAGTCGCAGAGGGAGGAGCCGAGGCCCAGGCCACGGAGTTTGGAGATGTGTTTTGTGGGAATAATAGTGTTGAAGGCTGAGCTGTAGTCAATAAATAGGAGTCTGACATAGGTCAGATATACTAAATACTATACATAAATACCTAAATATATACATATATACTACTTCTTTCTTTCTTAGCTACTTAGAACTGTCGATTGTTGGAGAGACCATTGCCTCTCTTATCTGATTTGCTCAGGTCATTGAACTTCTTCCAGCACTGAATGAATATGCATAGGGTGGCTGAGATTATACTTACTGCCCTGTCCATCTCTTTCCATTGTTTCAGGGCACCATTACTTGCTTGCGTAATGATTCCAGAGCTATGTCCAAGGGCCTGCGAGGTTAGGTGCCATCCTTCTCATGGCTGACACTCCCTGGAAATCAAGGCTGAAATTGTGCGATGTCATACGCCCTGCCACCATTGCCAGCGAGTACAAAAAATTTGGCGTTCAGTCAAAACTCCATTCATCGCAGCAGGACCAGAGAACCCCAGCTTCAGACGAGGTTGGAAAATCCCGGCCCAAGTCTTTTCTCTGCTCCAAGAACAGTTGTGATAGCACCAGTCCCTTTGAGCTGCTGCAGCCCTTTAAATCATGTTGCGACAAACTATTCCCCCACCCCACCCCATCCCACCCCATCCCCATCCTCACCAGCAGACAAGCTTTTAATCTGAGGTGTGCCAGGTACCTTGCAGTATATATGAAACTAGGCTGATCCTACCAACTATGGTGGGTTGCACATCAGGGAGATCCCCAGCCCCACCCTGTTTTTGGTCAGGCTTGCAACTAGGCAGAATTTCTGGCCTTGGATACCAAAAAGGCTGATCAACTATGGGGCCATCACAACTGAATCTGACCCAATAATTTCTCCAGCTTCCACACAAGCACTTTATCTGATAGGGATAATAGGACAGAGAAATCGAATGAAAACCTTGGCTAAGATTTTGTTGCCATTTCCTGTATTATTGGTGGCTGTAAATGAACTCATTGTAGACCAGAGTTGGACCATGGGAATTTTTCCTCATTTGTATGGCATCAATTCCATATTGAACAGCAGTCTGAGCTGCAAAGCCCAGCTGCAATTCCCTTATAGTCTCCAAATACAATTCACCACAGGCTGGTTGTTCCCCTAAAGAGTTAAATGTTAACCCTTTCAAATCAACGTTATTCACAACTTGTCTATTGTGCCTCCTGCTCTAACTCTCAACACTAAACACGGACACTCAACAAATGATACATTTAGGGTGTATTTTCAGATCAACACTTTCTGAACACGATGCTTTATTCCTGTCTATTTTAATGCAGCACTGATCTATTTAAAATTAGCATCAGTATTAAAATAACCCTGATGAGAATTTGATAGCAGGGTGTTAAAACCTCCTCCCAGGAGACTGTTGAACAGAAAGTGTCAATGTTGGGGCAAGCACCAAGAAAGAATGCTTCCCTGCCCCCCTCCAATACAACTATTTTCTCTGTTATAGAACCGCAACATTGAGTTCATTTTAATTTTCTCTTTTCACTCTTTGTTTCTCTCTTTCTATTTTTCTGCCTGTCTCTTTATCACCTTCCACACATTCACTCTATCTTTCTCTCTCTACTGATCCATCTTTTTATATCAGTCCCTCTCTTTGCATTCCTTTTTATTCATCTCTTTCCCTTTCTCTTTCTCTTATTTTATTTCCTTCTGTCTTTCTCTCTCTCTCTTACTCTCTCTCCCTCTGCCTTTCTCTCCCTCTGTCTCTCTTTCTCACGCTATCTTTCTCTCTATCTCCCTCTGTCTTTCTCTCTCTCTCTCTCTCTCTGTCTTGCTCTCCTTCTGTCTCTTTCTGTCTGTCTCTCTCCATCTGTCTATCTCTCTCTCTCTTCCAATCTTCCTCTCTCTTTCTTTCTCTTCCTCGGTCTGTTCTCGGCTCTCCCACTGTCTTTCTCTCCTTGTTTTTCTCTCTCCCCCAGTCATTCTCTCTCTCTCCCTCTCTGTCTTTCTTTTGCTGTCTTTCTTTCTCCCTTCCTTTGTCTACCTTTCTCTCCCTCTCTTCCTCTGTCTTATTCTCTTGCTCTCTCTCTCTCTCTTGTCCTTTTCTCTTTCCCAGTCTCTCTCACTTTCTCTCCCTCTGTCTTTCTCTCTCTCTCTTTCACTTTCTCTCCCTCTGTCTTTCTCTCTCTCTCTCTCTCTCTCACTTTCTCTCCTTCTGTCTTTCTCTCTCTCTCTCTCTCTTTCACTTTCTCTCCTTCTGTCTTTCTCTCTCTCTGTCTCTAAGGCTAATTTTAACCTTAGCCAATGATATGGAAAGGGTGAGATCAGATTGGCCACCTGTTTTCCGCCTTGCCACTGAAGTCAGAGAGATGACAACCGGGAAGGATGCATAACGGATGGCTGAATCGATATTACCTGCATACACTATCATCTAGCATCATAATGACCCCTCGGAATCACTATTCCATGAATTCCAGGCTCCAGTTTCTCTGCCAGTTCTTTGTGGAGATGCTGCAGATTCAACTACAGTGTCCTGGATAACATTTATACTTCAACCAACATCGCAATTTATCTAGTTATTTATCACATTGTTTAAAATGGACTACTGTGTTTCTCACCATTGCAACCATAACTACACTTTTTTTTTAAAGTCCCTCCTTGACTGTGAACCACTTTGAGACACCCTGAGTTGATTAAAGGTCCTGCATCAATGCAAGTTCATTCTTTCTTCCCCCGCAGCCCTCTGCAACCACAACCACCCTCCACTGCCCCTATCATATTCCCAAACTCCTGCTGCAACAAGTTGTTGGTGTCTGAAATTTCCCTGGAGGTCAGTGTGGTTCTGTAGCTGGGAGAACAGCTCGGGTTTTGATGTGACACCCTGCTATACCTACTGCCTGAAAGGAAATCACTCAAAAATGGACAAAAACCCAGTAAACATTTACTGCCATGTTTACATCAGAAAAAAAATAAAAGGACAGCTGGCCCACTAAACAGGCAGCTGGCAAGGCCCATCCCAAATGTGTCGTGAAGGGAGATATTTGGTATAATTACCAGGAACACGCTATCAGTCTTTGTTACTTTTGTTTTTCATCTACTTCCTTCAAGGCTGCCTAGAAGCGGCCATTCTGACTAGTACTCTCCTTTGTGAAGTTTCCTTTCACTGATGCTCGCAACCCATTTGCCCCATTCATTCATGAGTCGTCGATGAACATTGTGGGGAATTCCTGCTCTGTTGGTGTAACTTTGCCGAGGTACAGCAGAAATCCTGTTAATCCATATAAGCAGGTTCCCTGCTCCATTCCTGGGGTGGGAACCTGTCGTCGGGACTAGATCTTCACACACTCACCTCAATGTGTCGGTGAATTATGGAGCATTTGCTCAACTCCTTTCTGAGAGGTAGTATTAAACCTGCTTCCACCTCCCTCTCAGACAGCAGATTCCTCATTAGACCAACTCACTGCATAAAAAAACTCCTCATTTTTCACTGCTTCTTCTGCTGATTATCTTAAACCTGTGTCCTCTGGTTATTGGCTCTCCTGCTCATGGAAACACTTTCTCCCGATTTACTCTATTGAAACTATTTGCACTTTTGAACATGTCTATCACATCATCCTTCACTTGCTCTAAGGCACAGTGGCTAGCACTGCTGCCTCACAGTGCCAGGGACCCGGGTTCGATTCCCAGCTCAGGTCACTGTCTGTGCAGTCTGCACGTTCTCCCCGTGTCTGCGTGGCTTTCTTCTGGGTGCTCCGGTTTCCTCCAACAGTCTGAGGGACATGCTGGTTAGGCGCATTGGCCATGCTAAATTCTCCCTCAGTGTACCCAAACAGGCACTGGAGTGTGGTGACTAGGGGATTTTCACAATAACTTCATTGCATGTTAATGTAAGCCTACTTGTGACACTAATAAATAAACTTAAACTTAAAAACTACTCAATGTTCAGCTTCTTGGGTCTCTCCAGGCAACTGAAGTCCCTTCTTCCCTTGTATCATTCTAGTTAATCTCCTCTGCATCCTCTCCAAGGCTTTGGCATCCTTCCTAAAGTATAGACCAGGTGGCCACATGGATACAGTGATGACGTGGGAACAATGGGACATACGTGTGAGAAGCATGGGTAGAGACACAGCATGTAGGAGCTGCTCAGTATTATCAATAAAACTTTCTTGTCGCTAATCCTTGGTTGCCACTTATGGCAACCTAGCACTTTGACACAAAGTATTGCCCAGAATTGAACACAATACTCCAGCCCAGGTCTAAACAGTGTTTTATAAAGATTTTGCTTTGAGGAAATTCCTCATCAAGGCAGGAGAAGGTCAAGGTCAGGGAGATGCCTTGAACTTCTGAAGAACAGATCGGTTGAAGCAAATTCCTGGCCAAATGCAGGAGAAGCCATTCAGCCTCTCTAACCTCTCCCCGCCATTTGATAAGATCATGTCATCATGTCACACTACAAGACTGCCAATAGCCTGCTGATTATCAATGCAGCTGTCGAGGACAAGAATAATGTATATTATGCATATATTTAAATCTATCTGAAATAGGCAAAATACTGTGGATACTGGAATCTGTAACAAGAACAAAGGGTTCCAGAAAAACCCAGCAGGTCTGGCAGCATCTATTGGGAGAGAAACAGAATTAATGGCTGGAATTGTACCGTCCTGCCCACCTTGGGAATCGTAGCAGGCGAGGGACGGATAATGGAAAGGTCTGCTGACCTCGGGAGGGATTTTATGGTTTCAGGACAAGCAAGGCTGTAAAATCCCTCCCAACATTTCAAGTCCATTAACCCTTTGTCAGAACTGAAGGGAGGGATAATGTGTTAGAACTACAGAAACTGCAACAAAAAGTAGCAACTTTAAGAACAAAAGAGGGTCTGCCCTTCAGGAGTTCAAGGCATTTGTCGGACCTTGAATTTCTTCCTTCCTTCCCCACTTGGGCCTTTTCAGGCAGTCCTTTCAGGGCTGGTTGTAGATTTTGCTTTCTGCGTAGATATAGGCTTCCTTTGGAATGGTTGTTTATATTGGACGCATGGCGTGATAGAGAGATCCACAAACTATACCAACAATGCATTATACCAGTTCTGACAAGATTGGAACAAGATTGAGTGTAGCTGTAAAGCAAAAGTATATCATTGTAATCTAACAGATTTGTGCCGACCTTAACCAAGGCCATCATTCCAACTGTCAGATTCTTGGAATGAGGCAATTTACCTCGCAAGGGAGTTGAACAGTTGAACGTTTTGCCAGCATTCTGGTCTTTCCTTAGCAATGCAATATTCAGAAGAGTTAGGCCAACAAGTACAGCTTCCCCAGTAAAAGGAGGTTTTACTACTGCAGTAGAATCTCTGCTGGTTAGCTTCCAGACACTTCTCTCTGGAGCATTTCCCGACAAACTTTCTCAACGTCTGCTAGCTTCCAGTTTGGAATCGTTGAAGATGTCCTTTTTCTTAATATTTAAGCATTTATGTGAGGATTAGATTAGGGTTTGGATCCTGGAGCTGCCATCATGCTGAGATGGCCTTGGTTACGGAACATGTCTGTTAAAGAAGTCTACATTATCTTCTGTATTTTCACAGCAAATCTCTACCTGTAATTATATACAAACACACAGTAAATGGGACAGGCATGGAGCTATCTCCATCTCCAGGTCTGAACAACTCTTTGGCCAATACTACACTGACCCCCAGTCTGGGTCAAGTGCCTTCTTACATCATTGTGTGGACTGTAGTATACTCAGTGCAATGCTACAGCTCACAACAATTTGGAGGCTACAGCTGGTGTTGAAGGTGAGTGGACAACTGGGGTTTGGAGATTGACAGTCACTGGAGTCTGGACATGGTGCCCTCAGGTTTGGAACATTACAGCTGGGGTACTAGGATGGGCAGATTACAATTGGCGCGGGGTCTTCATTTGGGGTACCTGGGTCACAGCTGGGGGTCTAAAGTTGCTCTCAGTGTCCTATCTTAGAGAGGTGAAAGGTCAGCCACACATTGCCAATTACCGGCAAGCAGGTCTTGCTACACAGTACAAATGTACGGATCACTGGTGAAGGTTTGTCAGAGTGAAAGAGATCATTGCTGGCACGGCATAAAATATAAAGACCAAATGAGGTATCAGACGGTTAGCCCTGTGATCACTTCCACACGAAGGCAGTGTCCTGGGGACCAGAGAAAGGGGAAAGTTGAAAAGGTTCCGAGGAGACGTGTGGAATGCAGAGCTGTCAAACCTTCAAAACATTGAATGCAAGAGTGATCCCTTTTCTTAGCTATGTAAGAAAGTGTAAATAGGGGAATTTAATAGAAAAAATATATGATTGGTAAGGGGATCAAAGGCTATGGGGAAAAGACAGGAAAATGGGGTTGAGAAACGTTTCAGCCATGACTGAATGGTGGCGCAGACTCGATGGGCCGAATGGCCAAATTCTGCTCCTATATCTTACGGTCTTATGAAAACTGGAGAGCTCTTTCACAGGGTCAGCACAGGCGCAACTGCTGAATGCAACTGCTGAATCCATCCTGTAAGATTGCATGATAAGGAGTTTAAGAATCTTTGAAATAAGATTTGTGTGTCGTTGCGATCGATGTGCAGAAGAAACTGTTTGCGAGGTAATTGTTCCTAACTGAGCTACATGGAATTCTCTTCAAGCTGACGCCTGAACCCAGTTCAAAGTGTGCCTATGGCTCCCTCTTGTGGTCACAAGAATAATTCCGCCGAATCCAAAAACAAACAAAACTCAACAACACATTCAGTGAGGACTTAGTGAAGTTCACCTCAGTAACGTAGAGTGTGCAGAGTAGTTCACATTTAACACAATTTGAATAATCAATTAGAGAAAGGGTTTCTCGTGGTTATAAGGCTGGAAACAGACATTGAGCTGATCAATGCCGATATCAATGGTACTTCAGTGGACTTTGTACATTCCCCAGTCTCTCACTTTAATGTGTTGTGCTGTCAGCGTCTTATGTTAACCAAGTATTGTTATATTATATTAAGTACCTAGAATGAGGAAAGGTATTCCAACACTTAGATGCTGGTCCCTACTTTTTGTTGGCTACCATCCCTGTCATGAACCTAGGCTCTCTCCAATTTCAGCAGCGGTTACACGCCACTCAGTAAATCCCAAACTTTTGTGGATTGTGCTTCAGAGATTTGAATGTCCAAGAATGTTCATCCCAATCCTGCAGTTGCTTCATGGTGATATGACTGCAACTGTCTTGAGTGGGAGATCTGAAACTGACACCGTCAAAATCGGGACCGGCGTTCAAGTAAAACTGTGTGATAATCCCCCACATTACTTATAATCTACCTATCAGTGGCAAGTCACCTCAAAGACCAACTACCATTGGGTGTCAGGTTAAATACTGTCAAAATGGAAAACTCTTTAACCTCAGTCACCTCCATGCCAAAACTGAACTGACCACTACAGACATCCATGCTCTATAGTGTCACTGCCCACTGGGCACCAAATTTACAAGTCACTCTGATTTTTTTAACATTTCATACAAGAGCCTTGGCCTGTCTTCAATGTTGCCAAAACAAAACTCATATATCAGCCCACACCTGATCAGCCAAATATTCCACCTCTCATAGATCCATTTCAATAGATTGGGCACTGGACCAGGTGGCCAAAAAGTGTCTCCCCCATCAGGTCTTTTTTTCTCAATTCTCAAACAGCCAGCATTCCAGTGGAGGAAAAAGAAAATGTTTCAAAGACACACTGACCAGGAGGAGCTTACTACCAATCATCCAAAATGATGACAACTTGTCCATCAAGTTGCATCATGTTTGGAGTCACAGCATCTTAATGCTGAGGCAGAGTGGCGGCAGAGGAGGAAAGAAAAGGAATCATATCCTGCACTCTGGATCCCATTGCCTCGTGGGATATCCTCCCCCAGAGATGATATCATGAACCCAGAGAGCTGTGGGTCGAGAATTCATCTGTTCAGTCACACGAAGTCACATGGCAGAAACTCACAACTCTGAGTAGACGTCATCCTCAAATCAAGGAACAGCCAACAACGATGTATCAGTTGACTAACAGTTAATCTGATACACAGTAACTTGTTGTGGTGGCTCCTGGCCTGATGTGGATGGTACCTCGATGGTTCTGCATCTGAATTAGTCACCCTTGTTGCTAAGTATGGCTAAGACGACACAAGTCCTGAATAACATAGTTGGCAAACAGAACATGTGACTTATGGTGAGGGATCTAATGTGAGGGACTAACTTACCTGGCATAGTCATCACAGCTCTATCTGTTTCAGGTGCAATGTAATAGGCGGCACGGTGGCACAGTTTAACGCTACTACCTCACAGTGCCCCAGACCCGGATTCAATTCTAGCCTGTGTGTGGAGTTTGCATGTTCGCCCCATGTCTGCATGGGTTTCCTTCGGGTGCTCTGGTTTCCTCACACAGTCCAAAAATGTGCAGGTTAGGGGTATTGGCCATGGTAAATTGTCCCTTAGTGTCCAAAGATGTATAGGTGGGGGGATTAGCAGGGCAAATGCGTGGGGTGAAGGGAATGGGGCAGTGGACTTGGATAAGATGCTCTGCCGGAGTGTTGGTGCAGACTCAATGGGCCAAGTGGCCTCCTTCTGCACTGTAGGGATTCTATGATTGTAGGATTCGCCACTGCACAGCCATTGCAGAGCAAGTCTTGTCTTTGCACTGTAGACATGTTTAAGAGATCAGGTGAAGACCAAGGTATTCCTGATAGTTTCTCACCCTCCTGACTCAATAAAGTCTTTCCACCACCCAGAAGATTAAATTAATTTGATCTTTCTCTACACTCTAGCTATGATTGTAACACTACATTCTACACTCTCTCCTTCTCTATGAACGGTATGCTTTGTCAGTATAGCACGCTAGAAACAATACTTTTCACTGTATGCTAATACATGTGACAATGATAAATCAAATCAAATCAAAAAGATTCAAGTCGGAATTGTGATGGACTGCTCTCCACGACTCTGGATGTCTGTCACTGCCACAACACTCAAGAAGCTTGACAATTGAGGATAAAGCAGTACATTTGACGGGCACTAGTTGAAGTAACCAACAGCAGCACTGAGTGGCTAATGTGTCCACTATTTACAAGATGCACTGTAGCACTTTTGCGAGGCTTCTTGGACAGCAGCTCCTAAACCAGCCAGCTCCACCACCTCAAAGGAGGCCAGTATCTACACCGGTAAACTTTCAACTCCAAGTTTCACTCCTGGTCACAAACCATCTGAGCTTGAAAAAATAATGACATTGCTTCACTGGGGCTGAGAAGAAAAATCCAGAAACTTCCTCCTAATAGCTTTTGAGATCCAGTTGGTGTGTAATGGAAGCCCCCATATCGGGCTCCCATTTGGTGAATGCAAACTTTCATGTATTTGCTTTGAAAGGGAGGATGGGACAATAATTAACTATCAAGTAGCTACTTGTGCACAATAATGAAAAGAATTTTGGATAAGCTGAAGGAATACAACACTTAAATAAAAACTGTCGCCCTCCATATGTGAGTTCCAAAGTGAAGGAATGATTCATTGTGATTGAGTAACTTGTAACATTTTCAATGGAGACCATGGATTACGTGGGCCTTTGCTACGGTAGAAGCATCTTCCCATGATCACCGTTGCCATGGTAACCATGCAATTCAAGCTCCAAGAAGGAATCACTGCAGGCGTCAACACTTCTTGGCGAATGGTGAAAGGAAACTAAGCAGTTCACTGAAGGTTGGTGTGTATGAAGAGGTCCCAAAAGATTTGTTGAGAGGCAATGAGCTGACACATAATCAGGACCCAGGAAAAACAGCGACAAGTAAAATAAACTCTTGCTAACTCTCAGACACAGAAAATCTAGGCTTCAAGGGTGGAGCAAGGTCTCACAAAGGTGAGGTAGTGCTACGGGTAAAATATTTTTTAAAAAATCATAATTAGGTCATTCTTGCCATGTTATATATTCAATTTTGAGTTGCACGTCATTGTCACATGACCATCCAATAAAAACTGAATAAATCTAATTGAGCAATTTGATTGGCAGGTTCTGTGATTGTTGATTTGTCACCATTTTCTCCCTGCCAAAAAATGGAACTGGCCATTGGTTGGTTTTGAATGTAGTGATTGGCTCATTTCCATGATTGTTTATGATTGGTAGCCTTTCCCCACCTGGAAGTGAGTTTCAACCAATTAGCATTGCCCGTTTAGCTAATCGTGACTTGTGTTTGCTTTAATCAGGTTTCGGCTTGAGCCAATCATTTTGCCCTGCATATCATTTTCGGCTGTGACACCACAAGGAATGATGACCATTGTTGGGGAGGGAGATCTTTCCACTTTTGAAGAACGTTAAGTTATGGGACATGCTTCAAGTATAGTTTCTCACAAGCAGTTTGCCTTCCTATTCCCCAATTACCTTGGTTGTTCATTAGAAATTCAACAGAAATTCAAATTGACCCTTTTAAAAAGTGGTTGAAGAATAAATCCCAGCCCAGATGAAAAAAACAATAAAATGGGAAAATAAGAATACTGGTCTGAACTGGTCTTATGTACTATAAAATGGAACTTCAGTAAAACGGGGAAATAAGGATACTGATCTGAACTGTTTTTTCCCTTCTGTCTATTACAGACCCTAGAAATAAGGAGAATTATCAAAATCTTACAAGAAGGCAGATCATTGGACCAAGATCCTGAGAGGCACTTACAACAGCTCAAAAAAATGTCTGTATTTTGCATGGGACAGCTGAGATGAATCAGGTCCAAAGATTCTCTGAAACTCGTACCTAATAGTTTCTTCCTGTTCCTGAGCATTTCAATGCTTCTTGTGTTTCCATCCCTTGTATATCTGTTTCCTCCAGTTAGCCAAACAGAGACTGAACATGTTGGGAGAGATCAGAAGGATTATCGACAACCTTTAACCCTGGCGGAGGAGAAAGACACTTCAAAGCCAAGGCATAAAGGATGAAGGGAAAACCGAGGATTATGGCTGACATGATTACCTTACAAAGGACGTTAAATTTTGAGTAAGAGGTTCAGTCGGATTTAAGAGAACTGCTAATCTGGGATTGATGATTAAGCAATAATGCAGGGCAAATGTAAAGTAGCTTGGGTTCAGGGTGGACTGGATTAATTAATAAATAAAAATAAAAGAACGCCCTTCTGTCATTTTAACAATAAAGAAACGTTAACCCTGTAGATTTGTATTATAAACAGTAAAATAAAATTGCAGCAAAGTTAAAATGACTAGTTAGGATTTATTTCACCAGCTTCATCTGAAATAGGCTTTAAGAATGATCCCGACACAGCATCAGTCATTAGGAACTATAGGTATCTTATCACTCTATTTTAGCATTGGTTTCTTCAATTAGTTGATGGTCTTGGTCCCACAGCACTTTATTTTCAGGGAGAGTTTTCAAGGCAATGCAGAGAAGGAGTCATGAAGGATGATTTACAGTGTCACAGGTTTAAACAAGAAGAAACTTGAGTTAGTCAAGGAGGTACCTAAGAAGAGATTAGATCGAGGTGTGCAAAATAGGAAAAATGAATGGAAAAAGTAAATTCAGAAAAGTAAAGTCAATTGTGTGAGTAGGATAAGGGAGAACTGGTTGAAATTAATAAACGGTGAGATTAGGATTGATACCTGGAATTAATCTTTGCACAAAGAACAATCTTGACTTGGAATGGGCAAATTCAAATTAGTAAAATGAAACTTTTGGGTTAATGTCAGGGGATTTCTCTTCATGCAAAGAGTGGTCAGCATTGAGAATGAACTTCCTGATCAACTTCCTGGAGGGAGTAACATAGTCATGTGGATGACACAAAATTGTAATTATTGTGAATTGTGAAGAGGACAGTGCAGAAATTTGAAAGGGCATAGATAAGTTGGTGGAGTGGGCAGATAGGTCACAGATTAAGTTTAATACA
The DNA here is from genome assembly GCF_964213995.1 of Mustelus asterias. Classification (NCBI taxonomy): domain Eukaryota; kingdom Metazoa; phylum Chordata; class Chondrichthyes; order Carcharhiniformes; family Triakidae; genus Mustelus; species Mustelus asterias. Next base: position 74,698,233 of record NC_135803.1, on the reverse strand, counting down.
AAGAAGGTGATGCATTTTGGTAGAAGGAACATGGAGACAATACAAAATAAGGGGTAAAATTCTTAAGCAGGTGCTGGCACAGAGGGGCCTTAGGTGTATGTCTACATAGGTCATTGAAGGTGGCAGAATAGGTGGAGAGAGCAGTTAATGAATCATATAATATTCTGGGCTTTATTAATAGGGACATAAGAGTACAAGAGCAAGGAGGTTATGATGAATTTATACAAGACACTAGTTAGACCTCAGCTGAAGTATTGTCCACAGTTCTGGGTGCCAAACTATTGGAAGGATGTGAATGCATTGGAGAGAGCGCAGAAGAAGTTTACAAGAATGGTTCCAGGATGAGAAACTTCAATTTAATTCACTGCAGAAAATTGGGGCTGGTATTTCATAATGTAAAGACCCTTATAAGATTGAGATGTATATTCCTGCAAGACCATGCAACTTCTCTGGCCCAGAAAGGGAACAATTTAACTGTGAAATCTCATTCTTACAGGCAGTAAATTGTTCTTCGGGGTGATTTAAAATGTAAAGTTTTATTTGTGTTCTTACTTTTCTGTCCAGTAATCCAATCTTTCTTTACTTCTCTTTCTTCCTCTTTCTGTTCCTAACCTTTGATTTTCTAGACTGTCACCCTATTTCTCCCTTTAACTTTGAAACAAATTAGCTAAAGAGATAAACATTAGGTCTTGTCGTTCACTGATGCCCCGTTATCCTCACTGCCCAATATCAGCTTGCAGTTTCAGGAATTTGCAATTTAATGGGTGAAGGCAGAGACTTGACGAAGGGGCATTGCAGAGGTCCTCGCCCACCCTGGCATAGGCTTTTGGGTTGAGCCAGGTCCTACTCCTGCAGGTTGGCCCACAGCCATTTTACACTTAGCTAATTGGCTCAAAGCAAGAATTCTGCCAACATTGGGAGAAGAAGCCCCATACCAGAGAATTGCCAGCCAATCAAAAGTCTGGCCTTTCCCTGGCCCCCACAGAGAATAATGGCCACTGCCAGGGCTACATGCCTTTCCCCAATGTAGTTCTTCACTCAAGCCAGTTGGGAGGGTAGAGGGATGGGAGAGGATTCCGCAGTCCAGGCTAGCAGGGTCCACAGGGCAGAGATGGCCCAAAAAGGAGGCATTCTCTCACCACCCTCCCCCCCCCCCCCCCCCACCCCCCGTCCCTCCCCCCTCCATGTCCAGCCAACAGTCCAATCTGGTATGCTGGACACTTGGCACTGGCCTCCCCCATTGCAGGTAAAATCCTAGTGGAGGCAGGAGGAGGTCTTTAAGTGACCATTAATTGACCACTTCCGAGCCTCAATTGGCACGTGGGCAAGTTGGCTGCCTCATGCCTCCCCTACCTTGATAAAATTAGAGCGTTTTGGGCAGCCCAATTTTACAGTTCCCTTCACCTTCTCTCCAATCCCCGGGGGGAGCCCCGTAATATCCTCCCGGATTACCTTGGAGTCTCCAGAAATTGAAGACAAATCTCCAGGACACATCTGTGTGCAACCCTGGGAAAATACCATCAGGAAAATAAAAAAATATTTTATTGTGACATTTTCTTTGAATATTTCTCTTTACCAGATATAAAAATATCGAAAATGGGGAGAAAAAAGACCGGTTGGCTGATAGTCAAGGCATCATCCAATTGGGTAATGAATATTTTTGCTTTCCAATTGGCATAGAAAGGCAATGCATCACAAAGATGGATGTCTTGGTTGAATAGCTGAACATGCAGAAAAATCATGTGATACAACGTCCAGGAATACATTTACTCACAATTGGCAACTCCTGCCATTGGTGTCCATGTTATCTACGCACTGAAATGACAATGCTACTAAGGTCTCTCAGATAGCACCTTTCAGGAGATTGGTAGCATTGTGATTATATAATTAATCTGTTCATTGGAGTATTAATCTGATGATTGGTTGTACTGAGTGCTTGGAGGGACTGCAAATAAACTGTAAAAGTTTGCAATTTGATGAGAATGGGAATTCTTTGATAAGTGCAGGGTGTGTATACCTCAAACTATCCAGGGCAAGATCTGAGGACCCAGGTTCAAATCTCACCACAGCAGATGGTGAGATGTTTAAAATGATAAAGGCATTAAATAACTTGGCACTGACAAATCACAGCAATACAGAATACAGGCGCAGAACAACCAGGCACAATCTGTGTGAAAATGCACTTCCTGACTTCATTGCTAAGGGCAATGGAAATCTGCTCCCGTTTCCTCCCACAGTCCAAAAATGTGCAGGTTAGGTGGATTGGCCATGCTGAATGTGCAGGGTTACGGGGAGAGGGCCTGGGTGGGATGCTCTTTTCGAGAATCAGAGCAAAAGGGGCCATTCGAGGCCATTCTATGTTGAAGGGAATTCATTCTACGCTGAGGGATTTTACGTTGAAGGGAACTTAGAACTTTAAAAACTGTAAAGGAAACAGCAAGCTTGTTAACAGAAACTGCCTTTCAATAATCGTGAATTGTCAATCAGCTATAAGTGTCTGAATAGATACTAATTAGTGTAAGCTGAAAGCTGAGACAGCTATTGTAAACTGGATGTGACTCAAAGAAACAGAGTGTGTGCTGATGCACAGAGAGGCTCTAGAACAGAGTCAAATCAGAAAGTGTAAACTGGGTAAAGAGGTGCTGCTTTTTGACTCCACTATTTGTAATGGTTTGGGTAAGCTTACATGTCTAAACCCTTGCACAGTGTTTTAGGGCATGGGTCCCCTCAAAAGTCCCCTGCGCTCACTAGATGGAAATTGCCTGGGAAGTTTGGAATCCGATGAGCAGTTCCCTGCCTCTGGAACCCTCTGAAACTTTGACTTACATTCAGAGACTTTGGATAGTTCCAACACACTTAACAGAATAGTTACCCTGGAAAAGTTAGAAGTTCTGGCCCCTGAGTAACGAACTATACTACTGATCCTCTGACTCCCCATTGGATCCTGCAACCACCCCCAGACAACCTATGTGGTGAACCATAGATGGTTACCACTATGGGTACTGAACCATAGATGGTTATCACTATGGGTACTTGTACATATGTTACTCTTGTTACTGTTGGGTTAGGGTTGGGGTGTTCCACCTGTTGGTATTGTTCTGTGGTACACTCCGGTTGGCTCCGCCTTCCTATAGGAGTATAAAGGTCACTGCACTTCCTAGTGACCCTTTAGTCTGGGATTGTATTGTTAAGCAGTATGCTCCATTCTTATTGCTAATAAAAGCCTTTATTTCCCGGGTACGATCCAGCCTCCCGAGTGCATTAATCGCGCATCAACCTAATCACCTGACTACCCGCTCGTCTATCACACGACCAAACCCTGACTACACCCCCGACCCCTGAACTAACCCCCGCAACCCGACTATCACCTCAACACTCTTTCACCCACTTACCTGTCAACCTATCCCTTCACCCACTTACTTCACACACCTCCTCTTGTGATGTTTAAACTTATCGGAATACAGCAGCTAATGCAATAAAAAGTGGTGTGGGTTGGCTTCCCTTGATACTCCTGCAATATGAGGAAGGACTCCCTGAGCAGGTGCATTCTAAGGAGATCCGGTTCAGAAATCCGGGTGAGAAATGGGGAGCCAAGAAAATAGGAGTAGGATGGTTATCTGATGGTGATTACCACGCCTCAGAAGATTCGGCCCAGTGTTTCGGAAGTAATGGCCAGCCCCAAGGAAATACTGATACTGGTTGAAGGGGAAGTCAGATATGCACATGAGGGGGACGGGAATGGAAGGATATGCTGCTGGGGATAGAATTGTGGTGTGCAGCACATGTACCATCAGAGGTCAGTTGGCCTGAATGGTCTCTGCCAGTGCTGTAAATTCAGACGAGAATTAGGTGCCCGTGTCCTGATCCCGTTACATTTTTACGCACCATATCTTAAAACAGGCAGCAGCCTTCTCCTCTTTAAAGAGCCGCTCCATATATGGAACAGCTTTTCATTCTTGACTTGCGATTACTTAATGGATCTGTACAATGAATTGACTTTCCTTCGTTTCAGAGTCACCTCACAGCCAGATGGGGTTGAATTTAATTTACAAGTCAATCCTGATTAAAATATTTGCCCTGAATTCAAATTAAAATGTATAAGACGAGTGTCTGTGCTCGATGCTTTTGTGAGGAAAGGTTATGTGTGTGACAGGCAGACAGAATTACAAATATTCTGCAGGTAAGCCATTTATTTAGACCAAACTCCATCAATTAAATGAGAAGAGGCAGTTTTGCCTGCAAATAATGGCTTGTAAAGCATCAGGAATTAGTAATCCCTTGAGATTTTGAAGCATATCTTTTAAAATGTACCATTTGGGAAATGAAGGGGAAGGAATGTTTCACGTGCACTTGGGTACAAGGCGGCTGAGAATCTGTGATGATAGCATGAACTGCGGAACAGAGAGGAAAGTGAATAAGACATGATACTCCAGCAGATTATTGTATATGAGGACACATCAGCAATCATCAGCAGATATTCCACAGACAATATAAGGTAAACCAACAAATGAGTTACATGCAATCATTTTAACCCAACTCATTTGGAAAACTGACAGTATTATGTCATCTATCTCTTTAAACCTTCCCTGATCTTAACATTTCATTGCCTGCCATCACATACTGCCCAATGCGTATTCAACTATATATGTTATGCTGCACCTATGTCCAACAATATACTGTGTGTTATAGACAATAACATTCATGCCACACAAGTATCAGACAATGACCATCTCCAACAAGAGGGAATCTCTTTGTTATCCCTCCTTAACATTCAATGGCATGACTATCACTGAATCCCCCACTAACAGCATTCTGGGGGGTTACCATTGACCAGGAACAGAACTAGACTAGCCATATCAATACTGTGGCTACAAGAGCAGGTCAGAAGCTAGGAATCTGTGGTGAGTAACTCACCTCCTGACTCCCCAAAGCCTGTCCACCATCTACAACGCACAAGTCAGGAGTGTGATGGAATATTCTCCACTTGCCTGGATGAGTGCAGCTCCATCAATACTCAAGAAGCTTGACACTATTCAGGACAAAGCAGCCCACTTGATTGTCACCCAAGCACCACCTTAAACATTCATTCCCTCCACCATCGACACACAGTGGCATCAGGGTGTACTGTCTGAAAGATGCATTGGAGCAACTCACCAAGGCTCCTTCGACAGCATCTTCCACTGCCACAACCACTACCATCTAGAAGGAAAATGGCAGCAGATACCTGGGAACACCATACATGTAAGTTCCCTTCCAAGCCCCTCACCATTCTTACTTGAAAATATATCATCATTCCTTCATTGTCACTGGGTCAAAATCCTGGAAATCCCTCCCTAACAGCGATGTGGGTGCACCTACGCCACATAGATGGCAGTGGTTTAAGAAAGCAGTTCACCACCACTTTGTCAAGGCAATTAGGGATAGGTTTGGGACCAGAAAGGGCGTGAAGTCAATTTAGGTATTAATAACATCATTTGAATGCAATTGACATGTCCCGGACATTATCATCCAGGCTCATTTGCCTTTACCATCTCACTGGCCGAAGTTCTCCCCAATGAGAATCACATATGGTCCCCACCAACAGGGACCAGATGTGATGGCCTCACCAGGGGGTTCAGAGGCCATTGAAGCCCTTGGGTGGTTGGGGGCAGCTCCATGCGGTGCCCATGTGGCAGTGCCAGGCTGGCACTGCCCACCTGGAGCCCTGGCACTGCCCACTTGGCATCCTGGCACACTGGCATTGCCCATTAGGCACCATAACTGTGCCATGGGCAGTGCAAAGTGGGGTAAAGCCAGGGGTATGGGCAGAGTCAGAGTGTGGCAGAGCCATGACAGGGAAGGGAGACAAGCGGGGAGCTCCGCAGGGACGAGAGAATCATAGAATCATAGAAACCCTACAGCACAGAAATAGGCCAGTCGGCCCATCGAGTCTGCACCGACCACAATCCCACCCAGGCCCTACCCCCATATCCCTACGTATTTACCCACTAATCCCTCTAACCTACGCAGCTCACGACACTAAGGGCAATTTTTAGCATGGCCAATCAACCTAACCCGCACATCTTTGGACTGTGGGAGGAAACCGGAGCACCCGGAGGAAACCCACGCAGACACGAGGAGAATGTGCAAACTCCACACAGACAGTGACCCGAGCCAGGAATCGAACACAGGTCCCTGGAGCTGTGAAGCAGCAACACTAACCACTGTGCTACCGTGCCGCCCATGAGAGGGAGAGAACTCTGCCGGGATTGGAAGGAAGGGGGGAGCGCTGCTGGCAGGTGATCGGCGGGAGGGATAAGGAGGGAACTCTGCTGGGTGGACGATTGGCATGGGGGGGGGAAGGGGGAAACTCTGCCTGAGGGGGGGGGGGGCGATGGGCAGGAGGGAAGGGGGAACTCTGCTGGGGGAAATTGGCGATCGGGGAAGGCCAATTGGCGATCGGGGAGGGAGGAATGGAACTCTGCTGGGGGGGGGGGGGGGGGGGGGGTGCGGTAATTGGGGAGGAAGGGAGGAACTCTGCCCGGGGGGACAATCGGGGAGGAAACTCTGCTGGGATGATGATCAGTGGGGGGGTTGGTGATGTTTGTGGGGGGGGCCTGATGTCCGTGGGGCGGGGGGGGGGGGTCGGTTCTTGATGTCATTGGGTGGACGGGGGGCAGCAGGAGATCTCCCAGTGCACTGGGAGATTGGAGCGATTGCACAAAGGTGCCTCTGAAACTCAGTAGCCAGATTTCCTGATGAGCTGAAGCTCCACCCCTCCCCCTGCTGGTGAGAATCACATCCTGGCTGTTTGCACTACGTGCCATAATGTTGTATTTTCAAACTCACCCAAAAAACAAACCTCTCCCGTTTTGTTGCTCGTTCGGCATTTAGAATTGTTTTCATAAAATTCCGCCCAATGAAATCACTCAGTAAAGAAAAGCTCTATTTCTTGGTTTTGACTTCACCAGCTGGCTTGAACTCTATTAACAGTCTCTTGTAATGTAGAAACACAGCACAGCAAGATCCCATGAACAGCAATGTCATATTGAACAGATTGTCTGTTTGCTTTTCCGACATTGGTCGAGGGATAAATATTGTCCGGGATTCTAGGGAGAACTCCCCTGCCCTTCTTCAAATCGTGGCACAGGATGTTTCTTATTCATTTGCGGAGACAGATACAGACTTGGTTTAAGATCTCATCTAACTGTGCAGCGCCCAAAGAAAAAAATTACAGCGCAGGAACAGGTCCTTCGGCCCTGCAAGTCTGCACCAACCATGCTGTCCGTGTGAAATGAAACCTCTGACCCTTCCCGGGACCATACCCTCTATTCCCACCCTATTCATGCTTTTGGCCAGACGCCCCTTAAAAGTCACTATCGTATCTACTTCCACTACCTCCCCTGGCAGCATGTTCCAGGAACCCACCACCCTCTGTCTAAAAAAACTTGCCTTGTACATCTCCTTTAAACCTTGCCCCTCGCACCTTAAACGTATGCCACCTCGTAATTGACTCTTCCACCTTGGATAAAAGCTTCTGACTATCCACTCTGTCCATGCCCCTCATAGTCATGTAGGCTTCTATCAGGTCGTTCCTCAACCTCCATCATTCCACTGAGAACAAACCAAGTTTCTCCAATCTCTCCTCATAGCTAATGCCCTCCATACCAGGCAACATTCTGGTAAATCTTTCCTGTACCCTCTCCAAAGCCTCCACATCCTTATGGTAGTGTGGCAACCAGAATTGAACACTATATTCCAATGCAGCTTAACTAAGGTTCTATAAAGCTGCAATATGACTTGCCAATTTTTATACTCAATGCCCTGGTTGATGAAGGCAAGCATGCTGTATGCCCTCTTGACTACCTTCTCCACCTGCATTGCCACTTTCATTGACCTGTGTACCTATATACCCAGATCCTTCCTTCAGTGATGCATTGGAGTGACAGCCGAGACTATACACTCAAGTCACTGGAGTGAAAATTCAACACACAATGTTCTGACTCAAGAAGAGAGAGAGTTTCCACATGACATTATTCTGACATTGTCATTGTGTAATGCTATTGAGATTGGGGCACTGATATTACTGGGTTTCAGGCCCCGAGAGCGTGCATGGATAAATGTCTTCTTTGGCTGATAGAAACATAGAAAAATAAACATGTGGTGGCACAGTGGTTAGCGCTGCTGCCTCACAGCTCCAGGGACCCAGATTCAATTCTGGCCTTGGGTGACTTGATTGCCTGTTGAAGGCTCCAGGTGGGGATGGGTGGGGGGTTAGACCTGGAATACACCACTTCTCCTAGTCAGAAAGTCTTGTGGCAATTAAGGCCTCCCTTGCATTCCTGCCCTGCTGGAGCCTCGGCAGCGCTGCCTGTCTTCCATCCTCCAGTTCCTCCTTGACCTCTTCCTCCACGTTCTCCTGGGTTTCCTCCTACTCCTTCTCAGGGGCATCCGCCTAGTCCTCCTCCTCCTCCTCCAGGATGTCTCTCTGCTGCTGTGCCAGGTTGTGGAGACCACAGAAGATCACCACGATGTGTGGGGGGTGGGGGGGGGGGGTGGGGCGGGCAGTGGGGGGGGTACTGGCAAGCCCCACTAGAGCCAACAGGCAACAGAACTGCATCCTCAGCAGCCTGATGCACCGCTCGATGATGAATCGGGTGGCAGTGTGGGCCTCATTGTAGCGGGTTTCCACATCAGCCTGGGGTCTCTGCACTGGCATCATCAGTCATGACCACAGCGGGTAGCCCTTGTCCCCCACGTGCCACCCCGGCAGCCAGGATCTCGAAGATCCCAGGGATGTCTGAGTTGCACAGGGCATCCCACTGATAGCTGCAGAACTACAGCCCGGGCTTCCTGATGGGTCGGGCCCACATCGAAGTTGATGTAATTGGCTACCTGGGCATACAGGGCATCCGTCACTTCACGGATGAACTTGTGCACAGATGACTGGACGATGCCACAGAGATCTCCACTGGCGGCCTGGAAAGACCCAGTAACTTAGAGGTTGAGGGCCACCATTACCTACACTGCCACCAGAAGCAGATGTCCTCCTGTCCCACAAGATGCCACATCTGCAAGGACCTGTCACAGGTGTTGCAATGTCTACTTGCTGATGCAGTTTGTGGTGGCACACTGCATCCAACAGTCCATCAGTGGAGGAGGGGTCCTGGTCTCCGACTTCCTCTGGCCCGCCCCTCAAGCTGATGGGTGCCCATGTCCTGCCCCCGACCGGCAGCCCCCTGTCCTCCTGCTGTGGCCTCTGGCCTGGACCGGCTTTGCCATGGCTGGACGTCTCCCTTCTCCTCCTCAGCAGCCACGAGTATAACCACCAACTCAACTGTCTCTAATGTGAAATCAATCATATCTTTGGTGTTGCCATGGGATTGGGGGGGATGCGGGGGGAAGTAGGGAGGGAAGAGGAGAGAGGGAAAGAGAATGAGAGAGACAGAGAGAGAGAGAGTCAGTATTTCATTTCAAAGTTTTGGCCACAAGAAACTTGGTAGTGAGCCCTACCAAACATCACTGGGAACAGTTTTCCAGTCACAAAAAGATTGGTCAACCACCAATTTGGATCCAATTTGCCACTTCCTCTTGGCTTCTCATGAGCTCTTACTTTCCTGAGCAGCCTGCCATGTGGGACCTTGTCTAACACCATGTAGACTACATCCAAAGTACTTCCTCATTAGCTCCTTAAAAAATTCAAACAATCTTTAACGAATCCATGCGGACTGTCCCTGATTAATTCCCTTGTCTGCAATTATTCATTCTATGACTTTCTCCCTTTCCAAACAATAATGCAATGTTAGCAATCCTCCTGAACCAGGACCCCTGTAGTCAGAGGATTTAAACTGATGATCCTAGCACCTTGATTCCTGCCCCAGTAAAAGCCTGGCCAGGTAGAAATACAATTTTAAGTAGCCTCTCTGCATTGATATGCTATAGTCCCTGCCATAGATCCCAACATTTGAGTTCTGTTTTAACAGCCTGAGACCTTGTGGAAAAAGCTGTACGCTAAAATCCCACCCACTAGCACCCGAAGATCTCTTTCCTGCTCCAATACCTCAAATGCATTCCTGTTCATTGCATAACCCACATCAACCTTCCCCCTCCACATTGCATAAAACACATCTGCCATTTCTCCTCTATTCCCCACTCCCAATCCCTAACAAACTTCTCAAGATCCTTTGATATTCGCTTTGATATTCATTAATTGCCACTTCTCTCAATTCAGCATGGACTGCACATTAGGTTAATTTTTTTCCCTCTGAATCATTTATAAAGATCATAAACAAAATAAGCCCAGTACAGAGGCTGGTGGATCTCTTCTGGTAACTGATTGATAACCAGATAACTACTCGCTTCTTTGAAGGAGTAACATGTGCTGTGGGCAAAGGGGAACCAGAGAATTTAAACTGATGATCCTAGCACCTTGATTCCTGCCCCAGTAAAAGCCTGGCCAGGTAGAAATACAATTTTAAGTAGCCTCTCTGCATTGATATGCTATAGTCCCTGCCATAGATCCCGATCTTGACTTCCAAAAGGCCTTTGACATCTATCTTGACTTCCAAAAGGCCTTTGACAAGGTGCCTCACGGGAGACTGCTGAGTAAAATAAGGGCCCATGGTATTCGAGGCAAGGTACTAACATGGATTGACGATTGGCTGTCAGACAGAAGGCAGAGAGTTGGGATAAAAGGTTCTTTCTCAGAATGGCAACCGGTGACAAGTGGTGTCCCGCAGGGTTCAGTGTTGGGGCCACAGCTGTTCTCTTTATATATTAACGATCTAGATGACGGGACTGGGAGCATTCTGGCCAAGTTTGCCGATGATACAAAGATAGGTGGAGGGGCAGGTAGTATTGAGGAGGTGGGGAGGCTGCAGAAAGATTTAGACAGTTTAGGAGAGTGGTCCAAGAAGTGGCTGATGAAATTCAACGTGGGCAAGTGCGAGGTCGTACACTTTGGAAAAAAGAATAGAGGCATGGACTATTTTCTAAACGGTGACAAAATTCATAATGCTAAAGTGCAAAGGGACTTGGGAGTCCTAGTCCAGGATTCTCTAAAGGTAAACTTGCAGGTTGAGTCCGTAATTAGGAAAGCAAATGTAATGTTGTCATTTATCTCAAGAGGCTTGGAATACAAAAGCAGGGATGTACTTCTGAGGCTTTATAAAGCACTGGTTAGGCCCCATTTGGAGTACTGTGAGCAATTTTGGGCCCCACACCTCAGGAAGGACATACTGGCACTGGAGCGGGTCCAGCGGAGATTCACACGGATGATCCCAGGAATGGTAGGCCTGACATACGATGAACGTCTGAGGATCGTGGGATTATATTCATTGGAGTTTAGGAGGTTGAGGGGAGATCTGATAGAAACTTACAAGATAATGAACGGCTTAGATAGGATGGACGTAGGGAAGTTGTTTCCATTAACAGGGGAGACTAGGACGCGGGGGCACAGCCTTAGAATAAAAGGGAGTCACTTTAGAACAGAGATGAGGAGAAATTTCTTCAGCCAGAGAGTGGTGGGTCTGTGGAATTCATTGCCACAGAGGGCTGTGGAGGCCGAGACGTTGAGCGTCTTCAAGACAGAAATTGATAAATTCTTGATTTCTCGAGGAATTAAGGGCTATGGGGAGAGAGCGGGTAAATGGAGTTGAAATCAACCATGATTGAATGGTGGAGTGGACTCGATGGGCCGAATGGCCTTACTTCCGCTCCTATGTCTTATGGTCTTATGGTCTTATATATTGTACTTAGATTTCCAGAAGGCATTTGGTAAGGTGCCACATCAAAGGTTATCACAGAAAATTAAAGCTCATGGCATAGGGTAACACATTGGCATGGATAAAAGATGGGCTGTCTGATAGCAAACAGAAAGTAGGTATAAATGGGTCATTTTCTGGTTGACAAACTGTAGTGTGCCTCAGGGATGGCTGCTGGGCCTCATCCTTTTGCAATTTATATAATTGCAAAATTTGTAATAGGATTAGTAAATTTGTGGTTGACACAAAGATTGGCTGGGTGGTTGACAGGAAGATATAGACAGAATGGTCAAATGGGCAGATAAGTGGCAGATGGAATTTAACCCTGAAAAGTGTGAGATGATGCACTTTGGAAGGAATAATTTGACAAGGAAGTATTCAATAAACAGCATGACTAGGAAGTTCTGTGGAACAAAGGGACATTGGCATGTTTATCCACAAATCTCTGAAGATGGATGAGCATTTTAGTAGGGCGGTGAAAAAGGCATATGGGGCACTTGCCTTTGTTAATTGAGGCATAGATTACAAAAGCAGAGAAGTCATATTGGAGTTGTATAGAACTCTAGCCACAGCTAGAATACTGTGCGCAGTTCCGATCATCACATTATAGGAAGGATGTGAACGCACTGGAGGGAGTGCAGAGGAGATTCACCAGGATGCTGTTTGGATGGAACATTTAAGTTCTGAAGAGAGGTTGGATAGGCTTGGGTTGCTTTTGTTGGTGCAGAGAAGACTGAGGGGTGACCTGATCGAGGTGTACAACATTATGAGGGATATGGACAGAGTGGGTAAGGAGCAGCTGTTCCCCTTAGTTGAAGGGTCAGTCACAAGGGGACATAGGTTCAAGGTGAGGGGCAGGAGGTTTAGGGGGAATGTGAGGAAAATCCTTTTTACCCAGAGGGTGGTGATGGTCTGGAATGCGCTGCCTGGGAGGGTGGTAGAGGTGGATTGCCTCACATCCTTTAAAAAGTACCTGGATGAGCACTTGTCACGTCATAACAGTCAAAGCTATTGGCCAAGTGCTGGCAGATGGGATTAGGTGGAAGTTCAGGTGTTTCTTGTATGTTGGTGCAGACTCGATGGGCCAAAGGGCCTCTTCTGCACTATATGACTATAAATGACTGGGATGAAGGGACCAAAGGTTTGGTTGCTAAAATTGCTGGTGGCACAAAGATAGATAGAAAAGCAAATTGAGAAGTGGACATAAGGAGGCTACTGGACGTTGGTGAGCAGTTTATTGTCAAGTAATTGCCTCTTGATCGCATTGTTGACGCTCTTCCCATCACTGGTAGTTGAGAATAGGTTGAGAGGGAGGTAGTTGGCTGGTTGGATTTGTCCTGTTTTCTTGCAGGACAAAATGCACCTGGGTCACATGCCTGAGAGTGAACATACTAGGGTAATTGGAAAATAGTAAATATGACTCCCATCTTCAAAAATTGGTAGAGTTATGAAAATCAAATTATAGACCTGTAAACTTTGCTTCACTGTTTGGAAATGATCAGTTGTTTTTAATGGAATCAATGTAAACTAATCCAAAGGAATCAGCAATTTTCCAGGAGTGGGAGATGATGCCGGACTATTTTATTGGGTTTTGCTGAAGAAACAATAGCTTTAGCAGATAGGGGATTGACGAATCCTAACTGTTAAATACCTGGACTTTGTGATGGGATAGACAGGAATGTGTTACAATTGATTGGTATATGATTTGTCAGTAAATGAACAATGTGCGGTGCTGTGTGGACATAAGAACTGGAAGCAGCAGTAGGCCACTCAGCCCCTCGAGCCTGCTCCGTCATTCAATCAGATCATAGCTGATTGGATTGTACCTTCGTTCACCTTTACATTCTCGCCCACCCTGATAATCTTCCACCTCCTTGTTTATCAAGAATCTGTCTAGCTTAAAAATATTCAAAAACTCTGCTTCACCACCATTCGCGTTCCAAAGAATCATTACTCTCTAAGAGAAAAATGTTTTCCTCATCTCTGCTTTAAATGAGCGGCCATCTATTTTTAAACAGTTACCCCTACTTTTGGATTCTCCCCGAAGAGAAAATATCCTTTCCACATCCACCCTGTCACAATCCCTCAGGGTTTTATGTTTCAATGAAGTTACCTCTGACTCTTTTAAACTCAAACAAGCTTAACCTGTCCAAATTTTCCTCTGAAAACAACCCTCCCATTCATGGGGTTAGTCTAGTAAACCTTCTCTGAACTGTTTCCAACATATTTACATCCTTTTTAAATAAGGAAACCATACTGTACACAGTGCCCCAGACATGGTCTTACCAATGTCCTGTATGACTGAAGCATAGCCTCTCTACATTTGTATTCAATTCTCCTTGCAATAAGCAATAACAATCTATTAACTTTCCTAATTACTTGCTTTACTTGCATACCAACCTTTTGTGACATTTGTCACCCAGATCCCTCTGCATTTCAGAGCTCTGCAATCTCCTACCATTTAAATACTCTGCTTCTTTTTTATTCTTCCTGCCAAAATAGACAATTTCACATTTCCACACATTCCCATTCATTTGCTAGATCTTTGTCCTCTTGTAGCCTCCTTATGTCCATTTCACAAGCTACTTTCCCATTTATCATTATAACATCAGCAAATTTAGCAACCATATCTTCATCCAAGGCATTTATATGAATTGTAAAAAGTTGAGACCCCATCACTGATCCCTGTGACACACCGCTCATCACATCTATCCACCAGAAAATCACCCATGTCTTCTTACTCTCTGTCTTCTGTTAGCTAACCAATCTTCTACCCATGGCAATATATTACCCCCTATACCTTAAGCTTTTATTTTTTTGCTAAAACCTTTAATGTGGCACCTTATCAAATGCCTCCTGGAAATCTAAATACAGTACATCCACCCGTTCCCCTTTATCCACAGCATCTATTACTTCTTCAAAGGACTCCCATATATTGGTTAAACAGGACTTCCCTTTCACAAAAGCATGTCGACTTTGTCTGATCACCTTGAATTTCTCAAACTGCCCTGCTATAACATCTTTAATAACAGCTTCTAACATTCCCCCAGTGACAGATGTTAAGATTACTGGCTTAATTTTCAAGTTCCTGCTTTCTGCCTCCTTCCTTTTTTGAACATTGTTTGCTATTTTCCAATCTGATGGAACAATCCCGGAATGTAAGGAATTTTGGAAAATTGAAACCAACATATGAACTATCTTATTTGCAACTTCTTTTAAGATCTTAGGATGAAGTCCATCAGGTCTCAGGGATTTGACAGCCTGCAGCTCCAACACTTTGCTCAGTACCACTTCCCTGGTGATTGTAATTTTCCTGAGTTTCTCCCTGCCTTCCATTCCTTGATTTGCAGCTATATCTGGCTGAGGTTCTTCATGACAGCCCCGCCTTCTCAACTTTGCCTGAGATGTGGTGACCCGCAGGTTAAATCCCCACCGGTCATCTCCCCCCCTCAAAGGGGAGAGCAGCGATGGTTATCTGGGACTACGGCGACTTTACCTTTGTCTTTTTTTACTTGTATCCTCTATAGTGAAGACCAATGCAAAATGCCTGTTCAATTCATCTGCCATGTCTTTATTTTCCATTGTTAATTTTCCAGGCCAACTTTCCATAGGACCAATGCTCACTTTGTTAACTCTTTCATTTTTAACATATCTATAGAAACTCTGACTTCTGCCTTTACATTTCTAACCAGCTTTCTCTCATACTCTAATTTTTCATTCCATATTAATTGTTCAGTCATTCTTTGCTGTTTTTTCTATTATGTTAAATTTTCTGATCTGCCATCAATCCTTGAGCAATTATATCCTTTTTCTTTAACTTTAATACTATCTTTAACTTTTTTAGTTAACCAAGGAATGTGGGTCCACCCCTTGGGATTTTTCTTTATTGTTGGAATGTATCTATTCTTCTGTATTCTAAAATAACCCTTTAAATGTCTGCCATTGCTTCTCTGTTGACCTATCTTAACCAAATTTGCCAATTTACTTTAGCTCGCTCTAGGTTCATGCCCGCATAATTGCCTTTTAAGTTTAAAATACTAGTCTTGGACCCAATCTTCTGTCCCTCAAGCTGAATGTAAAATTCAATCTTATTATGGTCACTGCTACCTACTGCACCTTCACTATGAGGACATTAAATTCATTATATTTCGTTGCACAGCACCAAGTCTAGTATAGCCTCTTCTCTGACTGGTTCCAGGACAAAGGTCTTACATGTCCCTGTCTTTCAAATTTGATTAAGACAGTGCTCCCTTACTGAATCTTCATTTTCCACCATCTGTGAAAATCAGCTTAGCTCAAACTCTGCTGTTAATCTGAAGCCAATTCTAAGACACCCATCATTCTAATGCTGGATTCCAAGGCACTTTCACTGTTTCAACCAGGAGGAGCACCTCATGATTCAGAGCCTCCAGCTCTTGTAAATAATTCACACCCATTACCACCATGCCTCAAATTTAAAATTCTCATCTTCATGCTTGCACATTGCTGTGGCTTTGTTGCCCTTTATTTCTGTAACCTCGCCCAGCCTTGAAACTCACCATTACTCTGACTGCAGCCTGTCGTACACCCTTACCCAGTAAGGTGGCATGGTGGCATAGTGGTTAGCACTGCTGACTCACAGCGCCAGGGACCTGGGTTCAATTCCCGGCTTGGGTAACTGGCTGTGTGGAGTTTGCATGTTCTCCGCGTGTGTGCGTAGATTTCCTCCGGGTGCTCCGGTTTCCTCCTACAGTCCGAAAGACGTGCTAGTTAGGTGCATTGGCCACGCTAAATTCTCCCTCAGTGTACCTGAACAGGCGCCGGAGTATGGCAACTAGGGGATTTTCACAGTAACTTCATTGCAGTGTTAACGTAAGCCTACCTGTAACACTAATAAATAAACTTTACCCCTTCAACCTCCCATTGGTGTTCATACCTTTAACCACCCCAAAATGTATTCCCTAATCCCTCTGCCTGGCTTCCTCGTTCTCTCCTGCTTTAATAACCTCCCACAACCCTTTATTTCATCATCAGTATCTGTGCAATTGGAATGGAAGGGAGATGGCTTTTAAAACCATTGACTTATGACATCCTTCTGGAAGACACAGAGAAAGCTAACAGTGAGTCTTGCGCTAGGACCAGGTCGATTATCAAGCATACCAGTGGAATCTTCATGCAACAACCACTTCTTGCATTTATATAGCACCTTTAATGTGGAAAAGATGGTCCAAGGCACTTCAAATGGCTCAGAAGGGGAGGGAGCACCTTATGGTTCAAATCCACCCTTATCCCTGATGAATATTTGGCATCTGCTGCAGGCTCCATCATATTGACCAATGGATTTTATCCTGGAGTTTGTAGAACAGAAAGCTAAAGTCATTGCAGAACAAGAGGGAGAAAAGGATTTTACAGAATCAATACTATTCTGTCTCTGTGCAACTTTCTGTCTTCTGACCTTGGTAATTTACTGCTAAAGTACTGTGTCCTGTTCTTGTCCTCTCACATAATGACTGATGCTATAGATGGGGGGCAGTGATGGTATGTAGAGGTCACATCATGATAATATGAAACTGGCTCAATAAACCAGCTGGTCTTTTCCTGATCCTTGTTTGTTTATGTATGAGTGACTGTGTATATATCTTTATCCATTGAACACACAGAGACAGAGAGACAGATAGAGAGAAGAGGAGAATCAAGAGAGAAAGAGCTAGATACTATACAGCATATAAATACACAGTTATTTATTGCTCTGGTGTGATTAAAAATATATTACATTCAAAACTGGAGCAGAAGCAATGGCCTGGAAGATAAATGTTATGGCTTTTTAAAAAAAATTGAATACTTTAAAACTGAAAAATGGAAAAGCTCTAGCATGTTCAAATCTGTTAATGACTCTCCTGAAAGCGCGACAGGGTAGAATAAATGGCCCATTTAGCAGGTACGCTGAAGACAAAGATGCAATGTATTAATCCAAAAGTGAAGGTAAATGTGCCTTTCTGGTGTGGAAGCCTTCCCCACCGGGAGTATACACTAGGACACTGCATACGGGCAGTTCCACGCAATATTCCACTTGCCTGCCGCATTATGGACTGATTCTTTTGGCACGTGAGATGTTCCAAGCCAGGAGCAGCAATCTGAAAATTTCCCCAGAATGGCCAATCAAGCCTCTTGCTGTGAACTCTAATGCTCAAATTTGTCTGAACAGCCCAAGTGACTCCAATTCATGATTATTTTACAAATGTCGTTCTTTTTCTCCATTTTCGGTGTCCAAACAGTGGTTTTACGACACGTTCAATCTATGAGCTTGTCAATCTGGTCCTCAAAGCCCAGTCTGCATATTTCTTATGTGCCATTTGGGGGGGGCGAGGGGCTGGTTTTAGCACTATTGCCTCATTGGTAGGTAAATACTAAGTCAAACCACAAATATCTGTTATTATCAGAACTTGAAATACACGGAAATGAATGGAGACATGGATTTAACATAAATATGGACCTCTTGGCTGCATGGGGTTTCCTAAGTGGTCAAACAAAGACAAGACGCTCTGAAGCCACATTTATATTTTCTGTGACCAAGCAACATTTCTGTAGCTGTTGATTTTCTCAGTCCAACTCTCACTTCAATCTTTGATGCCTTAGTCCCCATTTAAACCATTTCACACTGTTAATTCCCCTGGGATGAGCTTCATCTCCGCACTTGTAAGTCCACGGGATATAGACTTAAACAGAGTGAATAGATGTAGTTAAGACATGGAGCAACCAAGCTCTAATTAAATAGTGTAACAGGTTGATGGAGTACCTCTGTTCCAAAGCTCTGAATATAATTGTGGTTCCGCAAATAAGGCTGGCTCAATCTTTATTTCCTTAGTTTAGTTTGAGATGATATCACAGAGGATTATTCAGGATATGTGGGGAAGAAACAGGCCATTTGGTCGATGGCAGTGTTAATGCTTCACCCAAGCCTCCTCTCATCTTTCTTGATGCAAATCAATAATTGTAACCATTTCCACTCTTCTCCCTCACATGTTAGTGCAGTTTCCCCTGAAACATATCTATACTAGTCACTTCAACAACTCCCTGTGGTATCAGATACCACAAGACCACCATTCTTTGAGAAAACAAGTTTCTACTGAATTTCCTATGGGATTTTTTGCTGATTATCTTATATTGACAGCTTCTTGTTGGTTCTTCCTCCCCACAAGAGGAAATGTTTGCTCTATTCAATCTATCAGAGCCTTTCAGAATTTTAAAGACCTTTGTTAGATTATCCCTCAGCCATTTTTATAAGTGAAGAAAGGCCCAGCCTGTCGAAACCTTTCTAAGATCTATACCCATGCATTTCCAGTCTCATTCTAATATTATCCTCTCTTTTTAGTCACATTGTTCCCATCTTTGTCTCACTCAACCTTTAAATGTCCAACCAAGGTACAGGCAGCTTCCACACCAGCACATAATGCTGAGCAAAGCCACTTCTGCTCGGAGTATTCTCTCCCAGGAGCCTGGCAACCCTTCATTACCAGCAACTGAAATCAGCAACTGAGTGAAGTGAGGGGCCCAATTACCTACCTGCTCTGGGCCTTGGCAGCACATACCAATACACTGATGGAAGGGCATACATCAGCCATGATTCTCCCGGATTTGAATTAAGTGCCCACGCCAGCAGGGAAACAGGAGGCTTTCCCATTGATGCTGGCAGCATCTGTCAGGTGGGATTCACCCACATGATGGGTGCAAATTCAGGCATCACCCATTTGCACTCCATTCTGCAGCAGGGATTTCCCTTTCTCTCTGTCAGAAGCTACAGGTGTGAGCAGACCCCTTTGAAATCCTTTGACAGAGAGGAGATGTCAATTTCACCTGGTGTGGGGTTGGGGGTGGGGGGTGGGGGGGGGGGCGGGGGGCGCGGGGGGGGGGCGGGTGGGGGGGGGGGCGGGTGGGGGGGGTGTTGGATTCCATTCTCCGCAGCTGTGCACTCAGTCCCAATGTATTTACACAACTTTGATTCAAAATCTCTGGCCTTCCGAACAAGCTGAAACCTTTGAAACCCTCTCTATTGCATTGAAAACCTTTGGTCTCCATCAACTTCAAGGTGCAGTGCTTTGAAATAAGCTTCCGTTGACAACTTAATGGATTTCTACTCAGCCTCCGGCCATCTGTGTTTATTTTCATTCCCCTTCACGCTTGAATGCATCTCAAGTACCTCCATTGTTCCTAACTGCATTGTTTACATATACTCTAAGGCTGATTGACAGCTGTGGTTTCATCAAAAGAAATAATAGGAAGTAAACCATTTATTCCTATGTGGGGGTGGGAGTGACCAATTATTGGAGTAGTGGGGGGGAGGATGCTCTTCTTTGCTGAGGGGTTGGTGGTGCTCCCCGTGCCATCAGGGTCCAGCATGCCAAGTACCCCTGGTCATTACTAGCAGCAAAGCCCTCTGTGTCCGTTTCCCACTGGAGAGGCGGGTGAATGTGGGAGGGGTTGGTGACTGGGCCGTCAAACCCACTAATTGTATTACGATTAGTGGGCTTGCATCAAAATCAGGTTCCCACCCATTATGGGCAGGAACGTGATCAAGGCTGGCAGGGAGGTGCTGGGGGCATTGCGAGGATGCCAAAACCATTATTTGCCCAGTGCCCTATTTCTGGCCCATCCCAATTTTTGCAGACAGCCAGGAGGCCTGGAGAATCCCCCCAATCCTGATGTGTTCCGATCTTGTAGTACTCAATCAGTGGGAGAGGGCTGACAATCTTCCAATAGTAAAAGTCGGAAACAATCAGTCTTCATATAAGAAGGTCAATGGAAGCTGCAAAGAGATTCTCACCAAACATCTCATCCTTGTTCGCGGCTGGCATTTTCAGGTGCCACTGAAAGTGAATGGAGATCTGATTAGAACAAACACCAAATTCTCTGTTCTCACATGCAGCAGGGCGGGCACGGATGAGATCAGTGAATCCCATCCATAGATAAGATGGGGAAATAGTTAAACAAGCACATGTTGAATTCAATGTTAGTAAGTGTAAGACATTGCAATTTGGTAAAAGATAATGACAGAAGGAACTATACTCTGAATGGAAGTGAGTATGGCACCATGGTGGAATAGGGAGATTTAGGGATACAGTTTCATAGCATCTCAGCTTCATACAAGCCACTGAGTTTCAAAATTTATCTTGTGGTAAACATCAAAACCACAAAGCAACTGTGAGCCTAACTTTTTTTAAATTCATTTTACGTGAGCGTCGCTGGCATTTATTGCCCGTCCCCAACTACCTTCCATTCCTGAGGGCATTGCTATGGGTCTGGAGTCACGTGTAGGCCAGACCGGGTAAGGACAGTAGATTTCCTTCCCCAAAAGACATTAGCAAACCAGATGGGTTTTTACAATAATTGACAATGGCTTTATGTTCATCATAAGAGTTTTAATTCCAGGTTTGTTTTTAACTCAAATTTCACCATCTGCCATTGTGGGGTTCAAACCTGGGTCTCTGGATTACGAATCCAGTGATAGTACCACCACATCACTGCCTCCCCTAAATGAAAACTTAATAAGACCTCAGTTGAAGTATTGTGTGTAGCATTGGGCTTCACATAGGAGGAAGAACATTGAGGCATTTTAGAGAGGTTACAACTCAGGTTCATTTAGATGCTCCTGGATATGAACAAGAAATTTACGGAGAAAGTCTTGACAAGTTGCAATACTTTTCATTAGAAAAATGATGATTTTTTGGGCTAATGTGACGGAGTTTTTAAAATTATGATGGGCTGGGCAGAGATGATAGAAGTTGATTCTTCCCAATTGTTGAGGGTCAAGAACGAGGGGCCACATATACAATAATAAATGTCAGGGATTTAGAATAGAGCTCGTGTTGGCTGAAGAAGGAATATTCCAATTTCTGTGCATCTTGTGCCTAGATTGAGGATCTCTTCGAGTTGTCACCTTTTAAGTATTTTGGAGCAGTATCTGATTTTTTTGATTGAGAAATTCTTAACCTGTGACCCAGGCATCAAATGTATAAATCAAAGAAAATTCTTCTCAGAATATTTATGAAAGACGAAAATCATAAGATCCAATAAGCTGAGAGAATTTTACATGGATCAGCCGTACCTGCCCACCTTTTCATCATCGCAATGATTCCACAGTCCGGTGCCTTCTTCGGATAATGTATCCCATGAAATGCTGACCACACAGCAACCTTATATCCCAGCTAGAGTCACCTTGCATATCCCTTCAATCCCTTCTCTCTCCGAAAAAGTCTGCTGAATATTATCTGTTGCACTTTGAGTACTGGTCATTCAGCTTTTACCAAGTAGAGATTTTGCATGGCCACCTCAAGCAATGCACTAAAAATGACACTCAACAGAAATTCAGTCCATTGTCTCTTAAATGTAGAAAAGTCCTGGAACTCCCTCCCTAACCACACTGTGAGTGTACCTGCACCACATGGACTGCAGAGGTTCCAGAAGGCAATTGTAATAACTCAGTCAACCCGACTGGAAAGGAACATCATTTATTTACAGAACATAAAGCAAAGATATAACTGTGGTGTACACAAACTAGTCCCTCTCTGGGACAGCAGTTCAGCAGGCCCAGTCCTGGGTCTGCCTTATAAAAAGCTTAGGTAATGAGTTCCAACTAAGCAAGACATTTCCTGTTACCAGGGGAACTCATACTCAATGAGCCCCACAGGGAGTTCAATCAGTGATTCCCCATGGGCCTCATGGGGGTTATCACAGTAGCTCACCACCACCTTCTCAAGGGCAATTAGGGATAGGCAATAAATGCTGATCTAGCCAGCGACACCCACATCCCATGAACAAGTATAAAAGAACGTACAAACAGGAGTGGGCCATTCACC
Organism: Mustelus asterias; assembly: GCF_964213995.1. Lineage (NCBI taxonomy): Eukaryota > Metazoa > Chordata > Chondrichthyes > Carcharhiniformes > Triakidae > Mustelus > Mustelus asterias. The sequence continues at coordinate 74,675,660 of NC_135803.1, read as the reverse complement.
CTCGTGTCCCTATTCCACATTCAGTATGATCATGGCTGATCCCAACCTCAACACCAATTACCCACCTTAGCTCCATATCCCTTCAGTCCCCTTGCCGAACATAATCTATCAAATCCATTCATATTCTTTTTGATTGGCTTCCCTGCTAATTAATTTTATGATTCTATTTTTCTTCGGATGTGAAAATTCCTAATTGCTCAATCCTTGTACCTGTCACCACTGTGAACACGTTACATAATGAGGAAGATTCAGTCAGTTATTTAAATGTCAGCTTGGCTCTGAGATAGCACCTTCACCTCTAAATCAGGATCCAGTCCGACTCCAGAGACTTGAGCACATAATTCAAGCAGTACTGTGGGGATGCTGCGCTAAATGAAAACTCTATCTCCCCTCTCAGATTGATGTAAACTTCCCAGTGCTCTATTACAAAGGAGACCAGAGGAGTTGTCCTGGTGTGCTGATCAATATCAATCTCCCTATCAGTGTCACTAAAGCAGATTATCTAGTCATTCTCACATTGCTATGTGTAGCCTGGCTGCTGCATTTCCTACATTACAACAGTGATTACGTTTGAGAGGTATGTCAGTTGTTGTAAAGCACACTGGGACATTCCAAGGTGGTGAAAGGTGCTATATAAATAACAGTCCTTCTTTCTCTCAAGTGGCATCCCTGGTCCTCCCAGCCAGTTTCCCAACCTTATGTATAAAGACAGATTAACTGCTCATATCAGTGCTTTGGGAAGTATGCTGGGTTGACCACTGTGCTTGTCTACTTAACAATGTCATAAGTACCTCATAGGGCTCTGGATGTAACAATGTGATATAAACTGTTAATCTTACAAATTCTGATCTGTGTGATGTTGGACATGACAGCAATGACCATCCTGAGACTACAAAGGAAAATGGATTCTAAACTAAAAGAGGATAGACAATGAAATTTACTCAGAGGCCCAAGATGTAACAGCTAGTCGCTTTGAGGAAACAGATTTCATGCTGTTGGGTTGCCCACCCTGGATGGACATATTCCTGAAGGTTTGATGATGTGATCTCCAGCTTTCACCCACCCTGTCCCGATGCTCCATTCTTGCTGTGTTAATCTGATTAGGTGATTCTTAATTCTCAGTCAGGCAACCTTGTTTGACATCCGCAAAAAAAATAAAGGAAAACACAATTCATTTTTGATACACTAGTGATTTCACTCTGCTTATGGTAGTGTCCTAGAGACTGATTCAACGCCTTCAACCGGAGACTCCAGGTCATCCCTGGAGAGCTTGGCATCTCTACCAGTGTGCAGGATGGTTTTGATCTGAATCATGCCACTTTAAACTTGCACTATCCCCGTTGTTTGGAAAGTATGTTTGCAAAACAAATTCAGACCTGCAAAAGAGCCTAACCCTTCCCCTCACAACAGAATGTTGCCTTCTAGAGATAAGATATCAACGTGCATGGAGGGGAAGTAATACCAGGGACTGAAGTGGTGGGAATGGAATGGGCAGTGGGGTACGAGATGCAGGAACAGTGGGGAACACTGACCAATTCACTGTCAGAGATAAATTAGGGACTCGTATATAGCTCAGTTCTGTGATCTGCCAACAAGCAAGTGACTTTGGCACATTCTCCTGCGATAATTCCAACATTGCATCTCATAATGGGAAAGTGGGGGGTGGGGGTGGGCCGTTGTGGGGGGGATGGTTAGAGAGTGTATAAGGAACGAATATTGAGGTAGGCAAAAAACGAAACTACACCAACGCAAAGTTCAAATGCGAGCAGTGCTTGTTTTCTATTCGAAGACACCCAGAGGCAGTTTAGATAATCCATCCGAGAGACGCAAGCAAAAATGATATATTTGACCTCATTGTGAGTGTATTTTGAGAATTTTTTTATAATGACTGCCATGGTAATATTTCACGGTACCTCATGTATAATAAGTGGAAACTCGCAGGCCTTTATGATAAATTGCCAGGGTAACACAGGGACACCTAGTTTGCATTTCAATATGAGCAAGTGCCAGATCCTTATTTCATTACAGGCCGACACATCAGTGGATGGATTTTAATTTGCTTGTGGAAGCGTGTATCCGTGGAGACCTGGTATGGCCACTATACATTGCAAAATTCAGTGTCAGGTTGTTGAGAGTTCTGGGCTGTCTGCACCAAGCAAATAAAGTGCTGAATAAACAAAAAACAGCAAGCTGTGGTAATTGTGAGAGAAACTCCACTCTGTATGAGTGAAATCAAATTACTGAGGAGCATTTTATTGGGCATTTAGATTGGGAGCAGCAACTTCAAGATCTAGATCCATCATGGGGTTGGCCACATACTGTGTGCGTTTCTATTTGTTAACCAATTTATTCTGCTCCTTCCCGGGAGGTGCTGACTCTAGCTGCGAACAGATCGGCAGCTGTGGGCAGCCTACAGTGGCCCTGTCCAGGTAGCAACCCCCCCAACTGTCACGGTGGCATAGTGGTTAGCAATGTTAGCACTGTTGCCTCACAGCGCCAGGGACCCGGGTTTGATTCCTGGCTTGGGCCACTATCTGTGTGAGTTTGCACGTTCTCCCCGTGTTTGCATTGGTTTCCTCCGGGTGCTCCGGTTTCCTCCCACAGTCCGGAAGACGTGCTAGTTAGGTGCATTGCCCATGTTAAATTCTCCCTCAGTGTACCTGAACAAGCGCCAGAGTGTGGCGACTAGGGGATTTTCACACTGACTTCATTGCGGTGTTAATGTAAGCCTACTTGTGACACTAATAAATAAATTTTAAAACCCTTGTGTGACTCCACACAGTGCGTCCGAGGGGGCTGCCCCAATTGTGGGAGACAGGACTTTACCAGTTACAGTCTGTACAATTCACCTCAAATCAAGGATGGTTTTGTTCTTATTAATGAACACCATTAAACCACCCCCACCTGAATGTTCATTCAGGAAAGGCCAACCCCAAGTTCCTCTGCCTTTTTGCCCCCATATGAATGTGAGACTCCAATTTTCTGTTGTGAAAGAGCAGAAATTTTATGAGAAATGTGTGACTAACAATGCAGCCAATTTTCCCTGCAGAAGTCACTGCCTTTCACAGAAGAGGGAAATAAATCAGTTAAGAAGTCAAAACGCACAGAATGTGATCAAGACCATTGTAAGCCAGACCCCACTTGTCTCATTAACCTGGCTGGGCCTTCATGGGAAACCTCAAATTTCCTACAATTATGTTAGTTTAAAATGGACATAAAGACACACCCAAAACTTCAGACCTGATTTTAGTGCAAATCAGTTATGACAAACAAACCGAGCATTCATGCAAACTCTTGCCAGATTAAACTTCCACACTAAAACTTCAAGAATTCCTTAAAAACATACATGAGCAGCCTTCCATTTCAAATGACTAATGTGCAAAACATTTTCACAAAACACAAAATAAATCTCACTGGAAGGATGACCTGTTCACTATTCAGCCAATATAACAGCTGCATAAATACTTTAATGTAAGATTTTGGACTGACTGCTACAAAGCAGAACTGAAATCATTCAGACACTATAGTAGGAGTCTGGAACTCTCGCCCTCAAAAGGCCACTGATGCAGGAGTTCAATTTAAGCATTCAAGACTGAGATTGATAATGTTTTGATGGGAAAAGATGTAAAAGAGTCAAAGGCCCTGAGGTACAATCAGCCATGTTCCATATAAACAGACATGAAGGGGTTGAATCGCCTCCTCCTATTCCTATGCTCCAGATGTTCAAATGTTCAGTTTCGCAAGCTGTTTTCTGAAATTCAGGAGTTCCAGATCTATTGGAAATTAGAGATCATAGAATCCCTACAGTGCAGAAGGAGACCATTCGGCCCATCGAGTCTGCACCGACCACAATGCCACTCAGGCCCTATTTCCGTAACCCCTCACATTTACCCTGCTAATCCCTCTGATGCTAGGGTTAATTTGGCATGGCCAATCAACCTAACCTGCACATCTTTGGACTGTGGGAGGAAACCTGAACAGCCGGAGGAAACCCATGCAGACACGGGGAGAATGTGCAAACTCCACACAGACAGTGACCCAAGGCCAGAATTGAACACAGGTCCCTGTGAGGCAGCAGTGCTAACCACTGCGCCATCATGCCAACCCAATCTACTGATTGAGAGAAGTGCAACATGGAATTAGTGTAGAACATGGTGCACCAGCCATCAGTGTGTTTTGTCTACTTCACTGCACGTTTATTTTTCCATTCGCATTTATACATATCAAGGTCAAAATGTAACCATTTTTGAGCCCAGGCTGGGGGCATTGGGAGTTCAAGTCAATGCTAAATTAGTCAGGACCTTTACTTATGCACCATGGTGATCACCTAGTTTAAGTACCAGCTTTCTATTTAATTCATTCTTGGGATCTGAACATCACTGGCCAAGCCAGGATTTATTGCCCATCCCTAATTGCCCTTGAGGAGTTGATGGTCAGCCACCTTCTTGAACCACTGCAGTCCATGTAGTGTAGGTATACGCACTGTGCTGTTACGGAATAAGTTCCAGGATTTCGAACCAACAACAGTGAAGGAACAGTGGTATAGTTCCAAGTCAGAATGGTCTGTCACTTGGAGGGGAGCTTGCAGTTGGTGGTGTGCCTTGCATCTGCTGCCCTTGACCATCTAGGTGGCAGTGGCCGTGGGTTGGGAAGATTCTATCAAAGAAGCCTTGCTGAGTTGCTGCAATGCATCTTGTGGGTGGGATACATTGCTGCCATTGTGTGTTGGTGATGGAGAGTGCAACTATTTAAGGTAGATGTTACGGACAGGGTTCAGAGTAAAGTGAAACATTGCAGCCTTTCCCTCACGGTCTATAATCAATGTTATTAAAGAAAGATGTTTGTGTGTCACTTAACCCCCTTGAGTTAAGTAGACAATTTGAGTAACAGCAGCAAGCCTTTGTGGTTTTAAATGAAGAGGATTCTTTTTTCATGTATTCACCCTGAAAGCCTAAACACTGCATCAATCACTCAGCATTCATGCACGCAAATTATCGTTAAATAGAATAGTGCACTTTTCAAGTTGTAAATAGAATGATTCATATGTTTGGCTTGTTATAGAAGAACAACCATTACAGGTCTGGTAGAGAAAGGAGTCTTTTCCATTCTTGACTTGTACTTTAGATGAATTCACATAGCTGGAGTTGAATATCTGGATTATTGCAGGATTCACTCAAAGAGATGACTATTCAGCAGATCATGAAGTCAGTTCCTTGTGGCTTCCTAACCAGGAGATCAAGCTTTGTATTGGTGGACTTCCTGAGAGAGAAGGAATCAGGCTGAGAGGCTTTTCAGATTTTCACAGCCTCCAAGTTCTTAAAGGGAAGGATGATACTGTCTTTTTATTGCTACCATTCTGTTGCTTTCAGTCTTCTCTGCAGACTGCCCTAAAAACCTTCTATTTAAAAGGGTGAGCAACATGGCTGCCTAGCACATGGCCCATTACAGCTCTCTTCCAAATACAGTGTTGGACTTCAGTAAGTTAGCTACAATCTGGGTCTTTGTGTTTGTGCCCCCCCACCCCACCCCCATGCCCCCAGGGAGAGCCCCCCCCCCCCACCCTCTTCCTTGGGGTTTGAGACAATCATTGTCTTGGTTTCAGAATGACCCATTCGAGTCAGGAAGGTGGTTAGGATGGTTTCAGGATGTGGGTGTTCACATCTACTAATTCTGGAATTTGTTTATCCTGTCATGATTGTGCGGTGGTATTTTTTGGAATCCACACATTGAGAGTTGGGTGACCCCCTCAGCAGCCATCTTTGGTGTCCATTTTCAAAAGCAAAAGACAGTTCCAGGAGTTTCCAAATGAATACAGTCCATGCTTGAAGTTATGAATAGGATATGCCTTCATTGGGTAAGAAACAGTGGATAGGGTGCCTATCAAGCAGGTTACTTTGTCCTGGTGCTGTCAAGATTCTTGACAGTTGGTGGAGCTGCGCTCATCCAGTGGACAGCATTCCAACACACCCCTGACTGATGGGCAGGCTTTGAGGAGTGAGGAGGTGAGTTATTCATTTCAATGATAAAATCAGGCTCCTTTGCCGACTTGAAGGCCTGGGGCCAGATTTCACTCCCGCCTCCGCCAGCAGTGGAGGCAGTTTGCCATTGGCTGCCGCCTGCATCTTCCGGTCTCCTGCTGATGTCTACAGTGTGACAGATTTTTTTGTAGCTCACCTGTCCTGCTACCAGGGAACCCATTGCAGGGGGTCACCGACAGGAGCAGAAGATCCCACAGGGTGGAAGGTCTCGAAAATCCCATCACCAGACCCCTAAAATCATTGGGCCTAGTCGGATTTTTTGATGCGCAAACTCCGACAGGTGTTTCGAGGTGTGGAACAGAAAAACCAGCTGAAGGCCATTCAAAGGACACGCAAAAATCTTTAAAATGTGTGTATTTCATGGAATTGGAGGGAGCCAGGGCTTTGCTTCATATTCCACAGAATAACCAGGGCCCATTACAGTCAGCCTGCGCACTGTCATCTGATTATAGACTTGAAAACTTGCCACTACCAATTTCCACACTTTGTGTGTGTGTGCCCAGAGCAATATAATTGACCATTTTACTGAAAAGCCTGGGTAAAATAATACTCCACACACAAGGACTGTTTCTCCAGTTCTTGCAAAGGCTCTGAACATTAAAGCTTTAGAGGTTAGTCTATCAATGCAGTAATGTCGCTCAGAAAAGGTTAGGATGCACACCAGCAAATAATGAACTATTAGATGTTTTCTGGATGGAGGGCTGAAACGATCTCCTACATGTGGATGCAGGAAGATGTGTAGAAATCCTTTTCACCACCATCTGGAGTCGGGAGGGAATCAGCCTCTGGGTGACAAAAGAAGATTGACAATGGTGGTTGCATTTGAGGTATTTGGACAATGCACAATCAGTGCTGAGGATGCTGGCAGGCAGCTTCAGTGGAACTGTGGCATAGAATCCTACCGCAGCCCCACAGCACAGAAGCAGGACATTCAGCCTGGTGAATCTGCTCCGCTTCTCCATCAGAGCATCCTACCTAGACCCGATCAAGGCAACCCTACATATTTACCCCGCTAATCCCCCTAAACTACTCATCATGTGACACTAATTGCCTAATGGCACTTTAACAATCCTGGCTCTCCTGAACCCTTCTATGGGTGTGACGTTATCCTCAAACGTCTTTCCACCATTGTCTGTGTCATTGGTTACTGGAGCAGTGTGTGAAGTTCATTCACTGACCTTGATCACTCATGTCAGATTGTTGAACATCTGGGTGCACCATATCCAAATTCTCAAGCAAGACTGATGGCAATGGTTATCTACTCCTTTTGCCATCTCGGAGTCTGTCTCTGGGGTCTCCTGGTCCCTTGTGGGTAGCGGACCTCTATTCCTCTGTCTGTCCTGTTGCAGCACTAGTCAGTGTTCTTCCTGCTTGAGCACTCTTCCCCAACCAGCAGCATCTCTGAAAGAGCTGAAGGCCACCTCAAAGTGGTGCCAGCCTCACCACGCTGAGGCTGTAGCTGTTCAGCAGCACTTCATCATTGGGTTTAGCAGACAGCATGAAGTTTGCTGCCCACATTGTAACAAACAGGCATGGGTTTATCGGGCATTGCATTCCCTGATGGCCATTTACAGAGATTATCCAATTTTCCCACTGAAACAAGCAAGTTAGGGGTCCAAATTCAGCTCAAAGGAGTAGCCATTTCCAAAGAATTGGCTAAAAGCTGAGCATGAGGTAAACACAAATATTTCAAACAATAGGACCTTCAGTAAGGACAAGGAAATGGGAAAGGAGAGGAATAGCTATTAATGGGTACAGTTAAGGAACAGTTACAAGATTCCAGAGGAATTGTTCATAGACATTCTAACAGTAGAGATAGAATGGAACAATACATAAAAACAGAGATCAGAAAAGCACATAGCAGAAACAATAAGCTTATTATTGGAGAATTTAATTTTCACATAGACTAGGAGCAACAGATTAGCTAATGTAGTGAAGGCAATGAATTTCTAGAATGTATTTGGGGTAGTTTTCTGGAACAAAATGTTTGAACACTTTCAGGTTCCAATATATTATGCATTTTCAGTCAATACTCTATCGCAAAAACCTACAAAAGGTTAGACACCCAAGGATCACCTGACTTCTCTTGTGGATTGATACGCACCCCTGTCTCAAGAGGGGAAAAAAGGAACTTTGCAGACTGATATTGACTCAATGCCTTCTCTGAAACAAATTCAGACGGATAATTTCAAATTGAATGGACTATTCATATACAATGACACTGACTGTCTCAAACTCTCATGTCGTCACACAGGATGTATTATCAGCCTAACCACTCACCTTATCTGGAAAAGGACTTTGGACTTGGAACAGGTCACATAGTGAGCCAGCCTTTTTGTTGCCTGCTTTTAAAACTGCAAGAAGCTGTTCTGCCGAGATTCCAAAAACAGCCATCAACCAGCTATAAGATTTCCAAGCAGCCAAGATAATAAACAGCAGTACCTTAAAAACAGGCCATTCTCAACAAAGCGATTCTCAACAAAGAGAAATACTTTCCACAACTTTTTCCAACTTGGTATTCACCTGAGAACCAGCCTCCTGGAAAAGTAACCATAAGAAACCTAGCAGCTTACTGAGAATTATTCACTTTGCAAGTCCTTCACTTCAACCAAAACATTGACTCATCTAAAAAAAGCTACAGGACTGCCACAAAAGAGACGGAGACAATCATTTATTGTCATTGTATATCATTTTCTCCTCGTATGTAGCTAATCTTTGTGTGCATGATAGTGTGGGCAAGTCATATGAGTAATATATTGGGGGCGATTCTCCCAGCCCACTGTTCTGTTCCAGCAGTGCAACTGGCTGGGAGACATCAGCGGAGGCTGTTTAGCGGGTGCCATGCTGGGCACCACGGCCTCCGCACATCTCTGGGGCTAAGATTATTGGAGCGAATTTAAATATTGAAATTAGCATTTACATCTGATTAACGAGCCCGGAAACTTGAATTTCAGGTCCTGTGGTCAGATGTAAATGTTAAATTCAATAGCGTCCCAGCCCCTCCCCCACCAGAAGTTGTTCCCTCCAAAGGGGTTTACAACTGCTCCCCGCTAACGGGGAACAGGTACCCGACCTCCCTGGGGTGAACAGAAGCTATTGAGGTCCCCTCAGGAGGTCGGAGGTAAAGGGGAGCTGTCCCCTGGGCAGTCTGGCTCCTTGCCACTGCCCAAGGAGCAAACTGGCAATGCACAAGGGGCACCTTGGCACTGCCCACCAGGCATATAGGTGGTGATTGGTGGGGGTGGGGGGGGGGGGTCCTGTTGCCATCTGCCGGAGGATCAGCGGGAGGGGGAGGGAAGGAGGTGATCGATGCTGGCTAGCTGGGTGGTGGGAGGGGCATCGGGGAGATTGGGACTGGCCAGGGGTGGGGGGGACACCGGGGCTTGCCTGGAGAGGTCCAGGAGGCCAGCAATCAGGGGTTGGGGGTTTTGGAGGGGCAGCGATTGGGAGTCATGGGGCTGGCCAGCAATTGGGCTGGCCAGCGATCAGGAGACCGGCAGTACAGGACCACTGCGCATGCGCCTATCTTGGTGCTGACAGATCAGTGCATGCGCAGTGGCCCGATCAGCATTATACTGCTGACCTCTCCAGCGGGAATAGGCTCCACCCACAGATTTTCAGAGTGAATCCCGCCAGGGCACCCTACAGTGTTCAGAGTGTGGGCGATTGAATCTGAAAATCCCACTTAAAATAAAACAGCAGGAGTTGCTCCAGTTTTCACACAAATTCAGCACCTAGAATTCTTTTGGGAGAATAGCCCCCATTGTGTTTTAAACCTTTGGAGCAAGTGTGTGATAATAAACAACCATTCTATTTTTAAGTTCATGTGAAACTTGCTGCTGGAATTATTTAATTTGGAATAACCGTTCTAAGGATGAGTAAACACACACCCCTCACATACAAAACACACTATCAGGGGCAAACAAGGACAGAGTGGGTATGGTGATGAGTATCTAATCAGAATTAGTTTCCAATCCGTAATGGAATATCTTGAAAAAAGTGATCATAATATGACTGAATTTGATATGAGATTTGAGAGGGCAAGTGTCCAAAATGTTTAATTTTAGTAAAGTGAACCTCCAATCAACAATGAATAAATTGACCAGAGCAAATTGGGCTAAGCCAATAATTAGTAAGCCTACAGACACACACCATGAGAAGTATTCAAGAAAGTTTTTACTATGGTACAAAACCAGTATGTAGTCCAAAACGGCAAAGGGTCTTCTCATGTTGTTAAATTTCCAAGGTTAATAACTGAGGCAAGAGACAATATCGATCTAAAGATAAAACTTACACAAATGTAAAGGGAAGTGGAAATCCAATGGACCAGGAGAGCTACAAAAACAAAGGGAGACAAAGAAAGTAATAAGCAGGACAAAAAGGAATGTATGACAGTTAACAGTTAAAAAATATTATAAGGAGAAAGAGAATGGTAAAGGAAGATGTGGACCCATTACAGATAGATATCACAAAATGGCTACTGCACAAAAGGAGGCCATTTGGCCTCAGGTCTATGCTGGTGGTGCCACTCCGCCACCTTCTTCCCGTAGTCCTGTACATTTCGGACAACTTTAAATGTGTCCATTGAACCTGCCACAGGCAGTGCATTCCAGATCCCAACCACCCACTGCATGAACTTGTTCCTTCCCTCATGTTGCCATTGCTTCTTTTGCCAACTATCTTGAATCTGCATACTTTGGTTCTTGATCCTTCTGCCAAGAGGAAAACATTCTCCCTATCTACTCTGCCCAGAACAAAGAACAGCACAGCACAGGAACAGGCCCTTTGGCCCACCAAGCCTGCACCAGCACATGACACCTTTCTAAACTAAAAGGCCTTTTGCCTCTACCTGGTCTATATCTCTCTTTTCCCTGCCAGACGTCTGATGATTTTGAAAACCTCTACCAATCCTCTTCTCTGCCTTCTCTTCTCCAAAGTCCCATCCTCACTAATCCATCTGCATATACTCCAGTTGAGACCAACCAGTATGTGAGACAGGTTTAACAAGATTCAACCTTGCTTTTTGTTGCTATGAATAAAGTCTATGATGTTGGATACTTTATTAACACCTCTGCCACCTTTGACGCACATACACCCAGGCCCGTCGGCTCCTAGCTCAAAACCACACGCAAAAATAAAATACTGCAGGCTGCTGCAAGTCTGAAATAAAGACAGAAAATGCAGGAAACACTCAGCATGTCTGGCAACATCTGTGGAGAGAGAAACAGGTTCAATGGACAGATCAGGATGTTGCAGAGGGAATGCTTCCTTCAAAATGCTGACAGAGGAGGATGTGTTCGGTGGTGGCACCGGGTTACAGTGGCAGAAAATAAAAATTGGTGGGTGGATGGTAAGGATGAGAGGAACACGTTTCTGATTCAGGGAGGGAGAATAAGGGATCAGAGCAGTAGTGTGCGGAAAATGGGGAAGGAACAGTTCTGGCCCTGTCACACCACAGTGGAAGGGAATCCCGATCAAGAGAAAGGGAAAACAGGGGAGCCGGCGATTGGGGGATGCAGCCGCCGATCATGAGGGGTGGCGATTGGGGTTGAGGCCGGAGATCGAGGAGGTCTGTGGGCGGGGTTTGGCAATTTGTGAGGAGTCCAAGTGGGTGGTGGGCAGCATGTCCTTGGGGGAGTGTGGTTGACAGATCTCTTCCAGTATACTGTGTACATTTATACATAGTGCATTGGGAGATCAGGGTGCATGCACAATAGTGCCCCGAGCAGTCTGCAGCCAGTTTCCCGGTGTGAATAGTCTCTGCCCCTCCCATATAGGTGGGAATCAGATTACGGCCTCTGTATTGCACAAAGTGCCCTAAACTCATGTGACTTACCTTGTTGGAACAACGGGCGAGAAATGCTCTTGTTTTCTGGCCCGTTCAACATTAGAATTTTTCTGAGAAAATTCCTCCCCATATCTCCAGAATGATATATCAGCCATGGAGAAGCTGCAGTTCACCAAACCTATATAAATCTTTAAAAGATTAAATTATAAGTACAGGTTGCATAAACTTGGTTATTTCCCTTGAGTTTAGAGAATTGATGGGTGATCTAATCTCGGTGTTTAAATGATAGAGAAACATACTGGGTTAGTTATACAGAGAAGCTATTTTCTCTGGTGGAGAAATACAAAACAGGGAAAATTACAGGGAATTGGGAGTGAAATTAGGAAACAGTTTTCCACAACGATGAAACTCTTTCCAAAATGTTGTGGCTCCTCAGATAATTGACATTTTTAAGAAGGAGTTGGAGGTTTCTGTTGCATAAGGATATCAAAAGTGAGGGATTAAAAACTGGCCGGTGGAGTTGAGAGATGGGGCGTGATCTTGAGCTCACGTTCACCAAGCACCTGGTCAGCAGCAGAGATTCATTATCCGGCAAAAGCCCGGAGTCACGAATCCCGCCAGCAAGATCATAACTTTGAATTTTCTCCGCCCCTCACTGGTGATGTAATCAAGTTCATGCCCATTATGGATGTGAAACTGTTTGAAATACATTTTAATATATTTGAATCTGATTAACCTGTCCCCTCCAAATATTGACCTTCTGCTGTATATTGGCATCATATCGGCGGGGTTTACAACAGGTTCACTGGACATGAACATGTCATGTGGGTCTCCCTGGGGGTGGAAAGGTGAGTATAGCCCCGGGAGAGAAGGACGTGGCCAGACAGTGGTCTGACAATGCCCCCTGGCACTGCACCTTGTTTCAGGTTGGCACTTGCAGATCAACCTGGCAGTGCCAACCTGTGGTGAGGGGTGAACCCCAATGGAAGCCTCAAGGGGGAGGAGAGCGGACAGAGGAGCAAGGAATGTTGGTAATGGCCATTGGGCGGGAGGAGGTGGGTGCCGGTTTCAACTGTGGGGCGTTGGGGGGACGGGCGAGGTGTTTAAGGGGAAGGGGAGACCGATGATTGGGTGGTGTGGTGGAAGGTGCTGATGATCGATGGTTGGGGGGTAAATATATGATGATTTTTTTGGGGGGTGGGGAGAAGGGCCCGATGATCAAGGCAGGGGAAGAGAAGCACCAATTCTGATCAGGGGTGGAGAGGAGAGCTCCTGAGACCTCCATGGTGGGCTGGATGGGAGGTTTATTCATGTTTTGATCAGGGCGCTCTTTTTAAAAAGAGCCCTGATCTTGGCGCAGCCAGGCGTTACCAATGAAGTGAGGCCCTGGCCCCCTGCATGATGGTGTGAAACATGCTCCCTTGATTTATTTCACAGAGTGTGGTGGAATCTGGAGAGAAAACTGTCGTGTCTCTCTCCAAAGCCAAAAACAACACTGCCATTTTTTGGTAAAAATCCCCCCTTATGAGGCCAACCATGATCTAATTAGTTAGCAGAACAGGCTCTAGAAGGTGAAAGGCCTTCTCATAGAGTCATAGAGCCATAGAGGTTTACAGCATGGAAACAATTCCTTCGGCCCAACTTGTCCATGACTCCCCTTTTTTTTAAATCCTAAGCTAGCCCCAATTGCCCACGTTTGGTCCATATCCCTCTATACCCATTTTACCCATGTAACTGTCTAAATGCTTTTTAAAAGACAAAATTGTACCCACCTCTACTACTACCTCTGGCAACTTGTTCCAGACACTCTCCACCCTCTGTGTGAAAAAATTGCCCCTTTGGACACTTTTGTATCTCTCCCCTCTCATCTTAAACCTATGCCCTCTAGTTTTAGACTCCCCTACTTTTGGGAAAATATATTGACTATCTAGCTGATCTATGCCCCTCATTATTTTATAGACCTCTATAAGATCACCCCTCAGCCTCCTACGCTCCAGGGAAAAAAGTCCCAGTCTATCCAGCCTCTCCTTATAACTCAATCCATCAAGTCCCGGTAGCATCCTAGTAAATCGTTTCTACACTCTTTCTAGTTTAATAATTTCCTTTCTATAATAGGGTGATCAGAACTGTACAAAGTATTCCAAGTGTGGCCTTACCAATGTCTTATACAACTTCAACAAGACATCCCAACTCCTGTATTCAATATTCTGACCAATGAAACCAAGCATGCTTCTTCACCACTCTGTCCACCTGTGACTCCACTTTCAAGGAGCTATGAACCTGTACCCCTGGATCTCCTTGTTCTGTAACTCTCCCCAACACCCTACCATTAACTGAGTAAGCCCTGCCCTGGTTCAATCTACCAAAATGTGTCACCACGCATTTATCTGAATTAAACGCCATCTGCCATTCGTCAGCCCACTGGCCCAATTGATCAAGATCCCTTTGCAATCTGAGATAGCCTTCTTCACTGTCCACTGTGCCACCAATCTTGGTGTCATCTGCAGACTTACTAACCATGCCTCCTAGATTCTCATCCAAATCATTAATATAAATGACAAATAACAGTGGACCCAGCACTGATCCCTGTGGCACACCGCTGGTCACAGGCCTCCAGTTTGAAAAACAGCCCTCTACAACCATCCTCTGCCTTCTGTCATCAAGCCAATTTTGTATCCATTTAGCTACCTCACCCTAGATCCCGTAAGATTTAACCTTATGCAACAACCTACCATGTGGTACCTTGTCAAAGGTCTTGCTAAAGTCCATGCAGCTAACATCAACTGCAATGCCCTCATCTACTTTCTTGGTTACCCTTTCAAAAAACTCAGTAAAATTTGTGAGACATGATTTTCCACTCACAAAGCCATGCTGACTGTCCCTAATCAGTCCTTGCGTCTCTAAATGCCTGTTGATCCTGTCTCTCAAAATACCTTCCAACAACTTACCCACCACAGGTGTGAGGCTCACTGGCCGGTAGTTCCCAGGCTTTTCCCTGCAGCCCTTTTTAAACAAAGGCACGATATTTGCCACCCTCCAATCTTCAGGCACCTCACCTGTGGCTATCAATGATTCAATTATCTCTGCTAGGGGACCCGCAATTTCCTCCCTAGCCTCCCACAATGTCCTGGGATGCACTTCATCAGGTCCTGGAGATTTATCTACCTTGATACGGTTTAAAACTTCCAGCACCTCCTTCTCTGTAATATGTACACTCCTCAAGACATCACTATTTATTTCCCAAGTTCCCGAACATCCATGCTTTTCTTAACAGTAAATACTGATGCGAAATATTCACTTAGGATCTCACCCATCTTTTGTGGATTCGCACAAGAGATTCTTTATTTTCCCAGGCTACTTTCATTGATTGATGAGATGACAAGGAGAAGCCACAAATAGATGAACCCAAAAAGGAGAATTAAAGCAGGAGAAGTGAAGACAAGCGTTTACAGAGAAGATGATTGGGAGCTACTCGAATCATTGTTGTGAAACAAAGTCCATAAATTCTCTTCAAAGTGGAATCATTGATTGAGATCAAAGCGAGAAGCTCATGTCAAGATAAAAATGAGTGCAGGCTTCATTGGCTAAATGTCCCAATTCTGTGCTGTCAGTCTAGATTGATGTATGTACATGAAATTTCCAGGAACCAATCACTTCTTTCAAGTGTCTAGAGTGAGAGGATCTTACAACACAGGAGGAGATACATTATACCCACACCCTCACTCTTTTCCCATAGCCGACAAATATTCCCATTCATAAATATTTATCCAATTTCCTCCCGAAAGTTACTATTGAATCTGCTTCAACCACCCTTTTGCAGCACATTCCCACAATTCCCTGTGTGGAGAAGAAATGCCTTACCTTTCCTCTGGCTCTTTTACCAGCTGTCTTAAATGTGTCCTCTGGAAGCAGTTTCTCCCCATTGAGTATACTAAAATCCTTTATAATTTGGAACATCTTATGAACTATCCCCATAACTCTCTGTCTCTGGAAGAATAATCACAGACTGTTCTTCCGCAAAACCAAAATCCCTCATTCTAACACCATTCTCTCACTCGCCAGCTTGGATATCATTCCTGAAGGTGTGGTGCCCGCAATACGAGACCCCAGCTGAGGCCTAGCTGACGATTTCTAAAGGTTTGTATAACTTCCCTCTAATAGTCTGAGTTTGGTTCATAAAGCCAAGGCACCAGCATATTTTTTCAGCAACCTCATCAACTCGTCCTGTCACGTTCAATGATTTGTGTATGTGAAGTCCCAGGTCTCTCTGTTTCTCCATCCCAATTAAAATTAGGAATCTTCAATGACGCACAGTGGCAGCAATGTGCACCATCTACAAGATGCACTGCAGCAACTCAGTAATGGTAACAATTCTGTGGCATGTAACTCTCCTCATAACACCCCAAAGCCTGTCAAGCATCTACAAGGCACACATCAGGAGTGTGATGGAATACTCTTGACTTGCCTGGATGAGTGAAGCTCTAACCACACTCAAGAAGCTCGACACCATCCAGGACAAAGCAGCCTGGTTTGATTGGCACCTCACCCACAAATATTCATTCCCTCCACCACTGACACACAGTAACAGCCGTGTGCACCATCTACAAATGCACTGCAGCAACTCCATCAACAGCATCTTCCAAACCCATGACCTGTACCACCTAGAAGGACATGAGTAGCAGATACATGGGAACACCACCACCTGCAAGTTCCCCTCCAAGCCACTCACCATCCTGACTTGGAAATATATCGCCGTTCCTTCACTATCACTGAGTCAAAATCCCAGAACGCCCTCCCTAACAGCACTGTGGATGTACCTACAGCACACAAACTGCAAAGGTTCAAGAAGGCAGCTCACCACCATCTTCTCAAGGGCAATTAGGGATGGGCAACAGATGCTGGCCTAGCCAACGAAGCCTACATTCAGTGAAGAAATAATGGAACAAAATGTGTACCATTTAGTTCATATTGCCTGAAGTGCTGGAGACTGGAAGTCATTTGGATCAGGGCAATGTGGCTATGGTTCAGTCCCCATTTCAACATCAGACACTCTGGGTGGGTTTTCCACCCTCCACCCCCCCCCCCCTCCCCCCCCACCCCCTCCCAACCCCACCCTCGGCATGTTTTCTGGCAGCAGAGGCAGCTCAGGCTGGTAGGATCTTCCGGTCCTGCCAATGTCAGCAGCGTGTCGCATGAGTCGCCCACCCTGCTGCTGGGAAATTACTGCATAAGTTTTGGGAGTTTTTATTCCAAATGTGGACTTAGAAATTGGCAGTGGAAAAGAAGTTCAGCAAAACTTTTAATATGTTATCATCTTAACTTCATCTGAAGGGGTGCTAGTATGCAAGTACACCCATCCTTTCACTCTGCAAGCTCCCAATCCAGCACCAAGCCAATATGGACCTGTGTTTGAGCCTGTAACAAATAGAGATTACCCAGGAAACTTACAAGTATTATTCTCCATGCACAGGAGAGGGGTAAGGTGACTAAGTGATTGTGTAAAGCTGAAGCTGTGGGAGATTTGCACCCTGCACCCTCACATTTACAGAAGTAGTCAGAATATGCACATTTCTCATGTTGACAATATCTGGTATGGTCCCTTGCAAAGATGCCATGAGAAAAACCATGGGAAATTTCATATATCCAAAAGCAATGAATTGTTCCAAAACTAGTCCACTTCATCCTAGACCAGCCCATGTATGCTGCTAAATATTGTGCAATCATCTTCTTACTTCTGACTTTATGATGGAGGGAAGGTTATTGAAGATGGTTGGGCCTAGGACACCACTGTAGTGGGTGAGGCCAGAGGACTGACCAACAGGCAATAGAGGCTGTACCCATCAATTTGCAACACACAACTTCTGCCATTAGTGTCTCCTTGTTGGAATCTGCAAAGCGAGTGCACAATCAGCCCTCACATTAGTACATGTAATGGCAGTTGTCTTGCTTGATGCAGCAGATGTAAATGTGTGCAATATATCAAATGGAAGTGCTTCCATAGTCAGTATTTGTATTCCTCACTCTGTTCTGTTCTTTTCTGTTGAGTCCTTGTACCTTCTTCACCATGGGCTGAATGAGAGATGAATCCATTCTTCTACTGGCATTGAAAAATGTTTTAAGTTAACTGTAACGTCATGATATAACAATTGAGCCCTGCAAAGTACCTCGAATTATGCATAGAAGAGAGAAAGCCGACCTTATTGAAAGCACGCAGAGAATTTATTTTTCACCTGGATACAACTTGAGCAAAGAAGCCAAATACTGAGCAGAACTGTCATTATGTTCGGTACATGGAAATGCAGAATCTCAAGGTCACCACGATTGTTGCACCAAGAATGAAATTGCTTAGTATCTTGCCTTTTCTGTGAGCCCAGCATTGAAATCAATGATTAACTGTATGAGTGGTCAGAAGATTATCCCTCGAATTTCAGACTTGCTGGACAAGTCAAAGATACAGCAGACATGCCTCATCTTCAAGCTGTTCCACGCAAAAAGGACACATTGGTAACCATTGACAATGCAGCCACAATGTATGCTGCATTGTCAGTTCCTTTATCCAGCAGTTGAAAGTGAATAGCTTTGTGTATTCACTGTATGACTGAGGCTGACAGCTGATAGTGAGTTAAACTGTATGATATTAGAACTAATGTAACTTGCTCCAAAATCTAAGTACATAGCAATGTTACAACTGACATCAATTCCATCCATAAACTTAAAGGATAGTGAAGTTTAGTTGGATCGCCACCAAAAAGAGGGGGGTGAAGGAATCATAAAAAACTGTGCCGGTTCCTTTTGATGCAGACAGCATCCTGGGCATGGGCACCCTGGCAGTGCCAACCTGTGCCCTCTGGCACTGCCCAAGGGACAAATTGCCAATGCCCAGGGCACACAGTGGTACTGCCCATCAGGCATGGGGCAGTGTCGAGGGGACGGGTCATAAGTGGATGGGGCCTGATGGGGCGGGGCGTAGGGGGCGATTGGTGGGGGTGGAAGGCCCCGCTGCCACACTGCATAGGGATCGGTGGGGGAAGGGGGGAGGCCCGCGATCGGGACAGCTTGGGAGAGGCGATCAGCTGTAGGGCAGTCAACCTGCTGGATGGGTCGACATTGCGGGGTAGGGGTTGGGACTGCATGGGTGGGGGGGCATTACTGTCAGGGGTGGGGGGGGGGGGGGGGGGGAGTCGGTGGGGGGGGCAGGGCTGGAGATCGCGGCGGGCATGGGGCTGGGGCTGGGAATGGTCAAGGGGCCAGCGATCAAGCCGTGGAGGCAGTGAAGAGCCATCGTTGCGGGGGTCACGGGGCTGGCCAGTGATCGAGCCGGCCAGCAATCAGGAGGCCATCAGTGTGGGGCCACTACACATGCGCTGATCTCGGCACTGACAGATTGGTGCATGCGTAGTAGCCCGCTCAGTGCTATGCTGCCAGCCTCTCCAGTGGGGATAGGCCCTCTAAAATTTAATGATATTCACGCTGGTGGCCTCTGCAATGCACAGAGTGGGGGACATTCTTCTCTGAACACCCACTGAAAAAAACAGCGTGCATTTCTCCAGTTTTCACGCGAATTTGACACTGAGAATTTTTTTGGGAGAATTCCGGCCCATGTAAGCTTTGTGCTCTCTGCTCATTGCCATGACTGTAGGGCACAGCCAGCATTAAACATATTGTTTCCTGACAGCATTTTCCATCACAGGACCCAGGTTTGTGCTAACTTGTAAGATGAGAATGACATTGGGAAGTGTTGTATGTTGGAGAATTGAATTTTGGAAGCTCGGAGGGTTAAAAATATCGGAGCTTTATTTTCAAGTTGGTGTTCAATACATGGCTACTCTGGCAGTTCCCCACACGAGCGGCCTGTGACGCCACTTCCGGCGAATACATGAATACATTAATACACAGTGCTTAGTGCAGCCAGCAAGAGTCAATTTAATATATAATTTAATAAATAACAAGAAGCCTGAGCAAAATTGAAGGCAATGGGAACCTGTCTGTGTGGAGTTTGCACATTCTCCCCGTGTCTGTGTGGGTTTCCTCCGGGTGCTCCGGTTTCCAACCACAGTCCAAAGATGTGCTGGTTAGGTTGATTAAATTGCCCCTTAGTGTCCCAAGATGTGTAGGTTAGGGGGATTAGCAGCTTGGGGTTACAAAGATAGGGGCTGGCTGGGATTGTTGTCTGTGCAGGCTCGATGGGTCGAATGGCCTTCTTCCGCACTGTAGGGATTTTATGATTCTTTGATTCTAAAGGCATGAAGGCTGCACCAGCAAAGTCACACCTGGAGCCAAGGAAGATAGTTTTAATTGTTCAAATTCAATCGTCTCAGCCCCAGGGCATTCCTTAGGGTAGTGCCCTGTGCCCAACTATCTTCAGCTGTTTCATCAATGACATTTCCATCATCAGAAGGTCAGAAGTGGGGATGTTTGCTGATGACTGTACAATGCTCAGTATCATTCGCGACTGTTCAGATACTAAAGCAGTTCATGCTCTCATGCAGCAAGACCTGGACAACATTGAGGCCAGGGTCAATAAGTCACAAGTAACATTTGTACTACACATGTGCCAAGAAATAACCGTCTCCAATAAGAGAGAATCTGACTATCTCCCCTGGATATTCAATGGCATTACCGTCACTGAATCTCAATATCCTGGGGTCACCATGGACTATTGGACCATCCAATTAAATACTGTGGCTACTCTAGCAGGTCAGGGACTGGACATTCTATGGCAGGTAACTCATATTCTGACTCTTCGAACCCTGTCCACCATCTATAAAGCACAAGTCTGGAGTATGATGGAATACTCTTCACTTGCCTGTAACATGTAGCTTCAACAACATTCAAGAAACTCAATAAACCAGGACAAAGCAGCCCACATGATCGGCAACTTGCCTACCACCTTAAACATTCACTTCCTCCACCACCAATGTATTGTGCTAGCAGTTTGTATGTGCTGCACTGAAGCAACTCACAAAGGCTCCTCAGACAGCACCTTCCCAATCCACGACCACTACCATCCAGAAGGACAAGGGTAGCAGACACTTGGGAACACCACCACCTGGAGATTTCCCTCCAAGTCACTCACCATCATGACTTGGAAATAAATCGCCATTCCTTCATTGTCACTAGGTCAAAATCCTGGAACTCCTTCCCCAATAGCGCTGTGAGTGTACTTAATCCACATGGACTGCAGGAGTTAAAGAAGGCAACACACCATCGCCTTCTGAAGGGCAATTAGGGACGGGCAATAAATGCCAGCCCAGCCAGAGACACCCACATCCCATGAATAAATAAAAATAGTTGCTGTCTAAATCTTTCTAAGATTTCTAAGTAGGAGGTCCTCAGGGCAGTATCCAAGGCTCAATCATCTTCAGCTGCTTCATTAATGACTTTCCATCCATCTTCAGACCAGATTCTGAGGTAATCCATCCTCATATTCAACACACCTGAACGACATTCAGGTTTGGACTAATAAATGGCAAGTTACATTCACACCGCCCATCTAGCCATTTCCCCTTGATGTTCAATGGCATTACCATTGTTGAATTTCCCACTATCAACATCATGAAAGTTACCATTGACCAGAAACTGAACTGGACGAGCCATATAAAACTGAGACAATAAGAGCAGGTCAGAGGCTAGGAATTCTGTGTCGCGTAACTCACCTCCTGACTCATCAAAACCTGTCCACAAGGCACAAGTCAGGAATGTGATGGAACACTCTGTACTTGCCTGGATTAGTTCAGCTCTCACAACACCCAAGAAGCTCGACACCATCCAGGACAAAGCAGCTCAATAGATTGCTAATCCAACCACCAGCTTAAACAGTAACCCCTCCACCATTGGCACAAAGTGGAAACAATGTATACCATCTACAAGACTCCTTTTGCAGCACCTTCCAAACCCATGCACTCTACCATCTAGAAGGACAAGGACAGCACATACTTGGGAACATTGTTACCTGCATGTTCCTCTCTCTGCCACACAACATTCTGACTTGGAAATATATCACCGTTCTTTCACTGTCACCGAGTCAAAATCCTGAAACTCCCTCCCTAACAACACCTTGGATGATAAAAACAGAACAAAACTGGATAAATTCAGAAGGCATCATCTGTGGGGAGAGAAACAGAGTTAATGGCTGGAACTTTCTGACCATTCACACCTGCGGGGTCCATTGATGGTGCACTCCCACTGCAGCTTTCCCGGCATTCAAAGGGAAACCCCATTGACAATGGCAGGACCAAAAAATCCTGCTGCCAGCCAACGGTGGACCTCCTCCATGTGGAAAATCCCACTCAACATTTTGAGTCCATATGACCCTTCTACAGAATTCATTCTCCAGCTCTGTAGAAGAGTCACACAGACTCGAAACGTTAACTCTGTCTCTTTCTCCACAGAAGCTGCCAGATCCACTGACTGTTTCCCAGCATTTTCTATTTTTATGTCAGATTTCCAGCATCTACAGTATTTTACTTTTAATGTAGCACGGTGGCTGTACCTACTCCACATGGACTCAGCAGTTCTGGAAACGGCTCACCACCATCTTCACAAGGGCAATTAAGAATGAACAAACTTATTAATCATAGAATCCCTACAGTGCAGAAGAGGCCACTTGGCCCATCGAGTCTGCACCGACTCTCTGACAGATTATTTTGCCCAGGCCCTATCCCTGTAACCTCATACATTTCCCATGGCCAATCCACCTAACCCGCACATCTTTGGACTGTGGGAGGAAACCGGAGCACCCGGAGGAAACCCACACAGACACGGGGAGAACATGCAGATTCCACACAGACAGCGACCCAAGAATGGAATTGAACCTGGGTCCCTGGAGCTGTGAAGCAGCAGTGCTAACCACTGTGCCACCGTACCACAACAAATAGCAATGCCCACATCCCAAGAATGAAGAGCAACTGAACTGAGCAAAACGTTGATGTGAGAATCGAGGATGCCACACACACGCTGTAGATTGCACCAACTGCAAACATCAAAATAAACCACCAAACACTTTTACTAACTTAGCAACATCCATTAAAGATTAGTTCAGCAGCTATTCTGTTAAATATAACTGGTTTGCAAAAGTACATTCAGCTGTGAGAGGTTAAGAGTTTGTTAACTGAAGTGTCGATGGCAATGCTTCTACCAAATTAGCATTATGCATTGATAGGTGTCACAATAAACCTTGTCTGAACTCTTTCACATCCCAGCTAACCGTGCCCCCAAAATAGTATCTGGCATGGCCAACTCCAATAGCGTGTGCATGCGGTGCAAATGCCAATAGAATCACACACATAAAGGTGCCAACAAACCCTTTTGCAATCACAGTCTTATACAGAATCACATACAGTGCAGGTTCTTTACAGAGGAAACATGTTTGATTAGCCCAACCTGCAAAGAAAAATTCTTTCAGCCTTTCTAATTGCAAATACTACTGAGAATTTGTTGAGTGACAGTGTGAGGGAGCTGGATTAACATCAGTAGAGACACAGTCAGTAACACAGGGTGCAGGGGGAGAAGGGTTACTGAGTGACAGTGTGAGGGAGCTGGATTAACATCAGTAGAGATACAGTCTGTAACACAGGGTGCTGGGGGAGAGGGGTTACTGATAGTGTGAGGGAGCTGGATTAACATCAGTAGAGACACAGTCAGTAACACAGGGTGCAGGGGGAGAAGGGTTACTGAGTGACAGTGTGAGGGAGCTGGATTAACATCAGTAGAGATACAGTCTGTAACACAGGGTGCTTGGGGAGAGGGGTTACTGATAGTGTGAGGGAGCTGGATTAACATCAGTAGAGTTACAGTCAGTAACACAGGGTGCTGGGTGGGGGAGAGGTGTTACTGAGTGAAAGTGTGAGGGAGCTGGACTAACACCAGTAGAGATACAGTCAGTAACACAGGATGCTGGGGGGGACAGTTGTTACTGAGTGACAGTGTGATGGAGCTGGATTAACATCAGTAGAGATTCTGATCTCTATTGAGTCTGTAACACTGTGTGAGGGAACTGGATTAACATCAGCAATGATACAGTCAGTAACACAAGTTGCTGGGGGACAGGGGTTACTCAGTGACAGTGTGAGGGAGCTGGATTAACATCAGCAATGATACAGTCAGTAACACAGGGTGCTGGGGGAGAGGGGTTATTGAGTGACAGTGTGAGGGAGCTGGATTAACATCAGTAGAGATACAGTCAGTAACACAGGGTGCTGGCGGAGAGGGTTTACTGAGTGACAGTGTGAGGGAGCTAGATTAACATTAGTAGAGGTATAGTCAGTAACAGAGGGTGCTGGGGGAGAGAGGGTTACTGAGTGACAGTGTGAGGGAGCTGGATTAACATCAGCAGAGATACAGTCAGTAACACAGGGTGCTGGGGGAGAGGGGTTACTGAGTGACAGTGTGAAGGAGCTGGATTAACATCAGTAGAGATACAGTCAGTAACAGAGGGTGCTGGGGGAGAGAGGGTTACTGAGTGACAGTGTGAGGGAGCTGGATTAACATCAGCAGAGATACAGTCAGTAACACGGGGTGCTGGGGGAGAGGGGTTACTGAGTGACAGTGTGAAGGAGCTGGATTAACATCAGTAGAGATACAGTCAGTAACACAGGGTGCTGGGGGAGAGAGGTTACTGAGTGAGAGTGTGAGGGAGCTGGATTAACATCAGTAGAGACACAGCCAGTAACAGAGGGTGCTTGGGGAGAGAGGTTACTGAGTGACAGTGTGAGGGCAGTGGATGGAGTGCAAGCTGCAGAGGGTGTAAATCTGGCATTTTGTCAATTGTGGAAGTTTAAGAAAAGTGGGCCAGGGAGATATTGCTGTGTCTTGTTTCCCTTACTGTGTGCAGAGGGTTCAGGAACAGACCAAGGCTGGAGAGCTGGGAGATAAGCCGCAGCAGGCCTACAACATCAAGTGAACATACCCATGTAACATCACAGATAAGTGTTTGGTGGATGAGTATTTCTCTCTTCTACCTTTTCTGACTTGCTTTTGGGATAAGAAAAAACAGTTAATGTGAGTACTAAAGATCAGAAGTAAAAGTAAAAACGAACTGAAAACTTAATTAAATATAATAGGGATGAGGATCAGGCTATATGTTGCAGCTGCAGCATGTGTGTGTTGGTAGATCTCATGGTGGTTCATAGTGACCACATCAGTCACATATGCTCAAGAAAGTTTGGCTCAGAGTTAATGATGCGGAGGCCGAGCTTCAGTCATTGCCACACATCAGGGAGGGCGAGAGTTGTCTGGACGCTGTCTTTCAGGAAGCAGGCACACTCCTTAGATTAACTACCTCAAACTCGGCCAGTGGTCAGGGACAGGAGGGTGTGACTACAGGTGAGGCAAGTAGAGAGATCCAAGAGGTAGCACTGAAGGAACTTCAGCCCTTGTCCTTATCCAACAGGTTCGAGATTCTTGCTCCCTGAGTGGACAAGAGTGGGGACTGTAAGGAGGATGAGAATGGCACTGTGGTACAGGGAGTCATTCAAGTGGAGGAAGGAAAGAAAAATGTAGTCGCAGTAGGGGACAGTATAATCAGGGGAATAGGCACTGTTCTCTGTAGCCAGAATTGAGAGTCCCAAAGGTTGTGTTGCCTGCCTGGTGCCAGGGTTCGTGACCTCTGCTCTGGGCTGAAGAGGAACCTGCAGTGGGAGAGGAAAGATCCCATTGTTGTCATCCACGTAGGTATCACTGATATAAGTAGCACGAGGAAGGATGTTCTGTGTAGGCAGTTTGAGGAGCTAAAGCACTAAATGAAACAACAGAACCTCCAAGATTATAATCACGGGATTATTACCTGAACTGCCTGCAGATTGGCATAGGGTACATAAAATTAAAGCAATGAATATGTGGTTCAAAGACTTTTCTTAAGGACAGACAGGAAGGGAAAGCTTGGTTAGTACGAGATGGAATAAGTATGATAGCAAGAAATGATCTTGGATCGGAAAATGTAAAATGCACATGGGTGGAGGTAAACAATAACAGGGGAAGAAGACACTGGTTGGAATAGTCCATAGGACACCTTAACAGAAGCTATACCGTAAGACAGAGAATAAATCAGGAGATAACAAGGACATGTAAGAAAGGCAGTATTTCAATCATGGGTGATTTTAATCTTCATGTAGATTGGGAAAATCAACATGGCAGAGGTAGTCACGAGGAAGATTTCACAGATTGTATTTGGAACAATTTCCTTGAATAATAAGTTATGAATCCAACCAGGGATCAGGCTATTTTGGATCTGGTAATGTATAATGAGGCAGGTTTATAAACAATCGCAAAGTAAAAGATCCCCTAGGAAACAGTGACCATAACATGGCAGAATTTAGCATTCAGTTTGAGAGTGAGAATCTTGGGTCAGAAACAACTGTGTTGCACTTAAATAAGGGTAATTATAAAGGAATGAAGGCAGAGTAGGTTGGAGTGGACTGGCAAAGGAGTTTGAACCTACGTCTCAGAGCATTAGCCTGGATTACTAGTCCAGCGTTATTGCAACCAGGCCACCATTTCCCCTAAATATTGCAATTGAGTGGCATTTTGATAGCCAACCCGCTATTAGAAATCATGTTGTAGACTTTCTGACCTTCTAACTGGAAGGTTAGTCATGATAAATTGTTCAGGAAATGTTCCAAACGGAGTTCAAGCATTCACCAATAAATATTTAAATCGCAATGTCACATTCTGCCTTTAAATTGCCGGACAGCCTATTATCCTGCGGAAAGAAAGACCTGATTTCATAATAAGAGGCGTTACATTGAAAATTGTCTTTGAAAGGGAGCAGCTACCTTGAGACATACAATGCAAGAAAATTGCTACCAATAGTGTGCAGAATCCCTTCTATAATTGCTGAGCTTTAATGTGCAGCTGTTAAGTATCCAGTGTCAGTTTAAAAATGATAAACAGGCATTTGACAGTGTTCATCGTTTATATATAATGAGATTGACAGAATATAGCAAATTTAGCTGAAAGTTTAAACACTGTTTATCTCTGCTTGCGAAAGTGGATTAAAAATGATTGAGTAGTATCCACTCAGCCACAATTAATTCTTACAATGTAATTAAAAAAAACTCTGTACTCGCGGATTCTGGCATTTAATGAACCGTGACATTGCTTTTATACTAAGTACAAGAACAGTTCATTAAAAGTGAGAGGAGCCCCAATCAAATATCCCTTACAGGGCTGAAATAAAACCAAAGGCTGGTGGTGGATGTTCAGAGAGCTCGCTGCTAAAAATGAGAAGCGAGAATTTCAGTGAAATATTTCCAATGACCTCCTCAAGCCCCATCCATCAGTCAGACGAGCTCATTATTCTAACTAGAAAATTCTTTGCTTCCATATTATGGCAGCATCAGTTGCAATCTGCATGCCAATTACTGGGACAGACCCCATGATACTGGAAATGGAAATGAGCTGTCAAGGAGGCCCTTCCGAACCCAAGGACCGGTCTCTCAACTCCGTCACAGACCGCTGACAGGGCCCACTGGAAAATTAATCTCGCAAATAAATGTAGCAACTTTTCACGATTTTCAGCACAATTCCTAATCCACCAGAGGGCAGGTTCTGTAAAGTTTATGATAATTGCCAAGGAAAGAGCAGATACCAACGATAACAAAAGGACACCGTTTGTGAATGTTAGACTAAGGGCAAGCTCGAGAAAAATGAAACAGAGGCCTTTCATTGCACTTTTCTGGATCTTTCCATCCTCATGGGCTGAAAGAATTCTGCCTCCTCTCAGTGTTTGTCTCAAGAACTTTCCCTCAGTGGCACTGCGTATGATTGAGTGCTGGTGTTGTAAATACACATCACAAATTATTCCCAGACACAATTACCCTTTATGGTGCTAATTAGTCTTCTTAAAAAGGCTGTCAGCACCTGCAAACACTTCATATTTAACAAGGCTGGATGAAGGATTGTGTAATAAAGAGTATAAAAATAAAATACCAGTTCAAAGTCACACAATTATTATCGGTACAATGTTATTGGTTGCAGAACCTGCTGAGTCCTGAATGGAACTTTGCAGATTCATAGCCAGTTAGGTTCGCACCCACCATTGTCCAATTCACACCGAGGATCCAGAGGTAGGAAATAAAGTCTAGAACTTGTATTTTATAAACCTTAGGATGTTCCAAAGCACCTTCGCAGGCAATGCATACTCTTGGAATGTAGTCACAAAGGAAACTCAGCAGCAAGGTCTGGTCCATTTTGGGCATTGTCTTTGTAACTCTAAGGATGGAGTAAAGATTATTTTTTTTAAAATTAAGGATGGGCAACAAATGCTGGCCTTGCCAGCGACACCAACATCCTATAAAGGAACAAGGGATAAAAAGCACTCTGGAACCAGGAACATTCTAGGCTCTGTCCCTTTTGAGCGGAATCGACTGGCCTTCAATCGGAATGTGTGCAGGAAGGGTTAATTATGGAACATTACAGTTGGGTAAAGCACCACGGGATAGGGGAAGGGAAAACAACTGGTGACTCCTGCAGTAGTGATTCCTGGTGGATGTGTGAATGGGCAGACGGCGCAGGAAGGGAACACTAGGCCCAACTGCTATGTTCCCAGGTTTGACCTTCTTGTGACCAGGCTCACATCTAAAGCAGAAACAACTTTGGCAAGAGCTTGGAGCAATCATTGGCCTTTACCCTAGAACCAGTCAACATCAGCCAAATGGTGAACCAAACTATCGAAGAGAAACTGAGGGGGGAGAAAAATCAATC
This sequence comes from Mustelus asterias, assembly GCF_964213995.1. Classification (NCBI taxonomy): domain Eukaryota; kingdom Metazoa; phylum Chordata; class Chondrichthyes; order Carcharhiniformes; family Triakidae; genus Mustelus; species Mustelus asterias. Next base: position 74,647,133 of record NC_135803.1, on the reverse strand, counting down.
ACCGGATAATCAAATTAATTTGAGATTGATTGTGCATTCTGTCCCTGCGATCCAACTAAACAGGAAAAAAATAGATTATAAATGAGTGCCTGACCACCAAAAATTAATAAACTCATCTTGAAAGCTTGCAGTATCTTCAAGTTCCCCGTGAGGATCATGTGCTGCCACCCTCCCACTGTATCTAATTAAAATGATTTGTGAAAGGTATGAATCAGACTCCGCCTAGATTACTGTGTGGTTCAGCCTCAACCTGATGCCAGGAAGAGGAATGGAAATTGAGGTCAAGGAATGGAGTTTATGGCAAAGGCACGAGCTGATGGCCAGAATTCTCTGGTCTCACACACCCTACTGCCACTGCCAGCAAGGACAGAGAAGTTGGGGCCCAGCCAAATCTCCGTTCACAGCTGCGGGACTGGAAAATCCCAGCTGCGGATGAGGTCGGAGAGTCCGGCCCATTGATGTCTTTGGCCCTGCTGGTACTCAGTTAGAAATTTCTGCCTGTCCGGTACTGGATGTCAGGCAAGCCTGAAGCATCCTGCCACAGGAAATATATTAATCTCCTTAAGATGCAGCAGAGAGAAGAAATTAGGAAAATGTAAGGTCCTATTTTCTCAGGAAAGAATTCTTTGAGGGAACCCAATCAGACTTGACTAAATTACGAAGAAAACCAGTGAAGTTGATCCAAGTAAATTGTTCACCATGGTGAAGGACCGAGGCTCAGAGAAAGGAGTTACAGAAAACACAACTGCCCCAATATCAGCCTTCTCTAACCCTGCCTCAACTGAAATTGAAACCTTGGTTCATGCTTTTGTTACCCTTTAAGCTCAATGATGCCAATGCTCTCCTGACTGGATTCTCCATCAATTTGAGCTTATCCAAAGCTTTGATGCCAGCATGTCCAAATTTACAAGAACCACATCATCACTGCACTTGCTGATCTACAGTGGCCCTTTGATTGTTAAAGCCTCATTTTAAAGTTTTCAACCTCGTATATAAATCACTCTACAGCCACGCCACTCTCTATCTTTATGGCTACACCCCTCTGCTCATAAACTTCCCCAGAGATCCCTCCAATTCTGGGCATCCTCGATTTCCAGCTCCCCACCATTGTCAGTTGTGCTTTAGCTGCCTCCTGCAACAATGTGCATTTATATAGCACCTTTAGTATTACAAAACATCCAGCTAGTGCCGTAAAAAAGGGGGTGTCTCCTCCTTCACTGCGCTCTATTTACATCTTGCTGCTGGAGCCCTGAAGCTGCTTCACTGCTCCTGTCTCAACGTGCCTGAGTGAGGCAGCTCGAGCAAGGCAGGCCCTTTGAAACTCCAGCAACGGTAAGTCACTACAGAGAGGCAGTCCACCGGTGATTGCCATTCTGAGGAAGTTACAGGCTGATAAATCACCATGTAACAATACATCTTGTAAATATGGAAATCTGTGTTTTTAAAGCACTATTAAAAAAATTTATTTTTTTATGTGCTCATATATGTTTCAGCCAAGCTCCACATATTCCCTAGTGACAGGAGGTTCTCTGAAGACCCTCAGTCCCTCCACACACATTGTAATCACCTCTTTGCCTCTACCCAATACACACACACCTCGCCACTCTACTCAGCAGCCTCTCCTGCCCATACCTGCTCCACCCCACTCAGTGACTGACGAGCCCCTTTTCTCTCCTCTAGGTCTAGTTGCAGGTGCCCGTGAAACAAAGTTGCTAGCCTGGGATAAGGAAACTAATAACTCAGGAAACCAGACTGGAAAGGAACATCATTTAGAACAAAGAACAAAGAAAATTACAGTGCAGGAACAGGCTCTTCTGCCCTCCAAGTCTGCACCGACCATGCTGCCCGACTTAACTAAAACCCCCTACCCTTCCGGGGACTGTATCCCTCTATTTCCATCCTATTCATGTACTTGTCAAGACGCCCTTAAAAGTCACTACCGTATCCGCTACCACTACCTCCCCCGGCAACGAGTTCCAGGCACCCACTACTCTCTGTGTAAAAAATCTGCCTCGTACATCTCCTTTAAACCTCGTCCCTCGCACCTTAAACCTATGCCCCCTAGTAATTGACCCTTCCACCCTGACTATCCACTCTGTCCATGCCTCTCATAATCTTGTAGACTTCTATAAGGCCCCCCCCCCCCAACCTCCGTCGCTCCAGTGAGAACAAACCAAGTTTCTCCAACCTCTCCTCATAGCTAATGCCCTCCATACCCGGCAACATCCTGGTAAATCTTTTCTGTACCCTCTCCAAAGCCTCCACATCCTTCTGCTAGTATGGTGACCAGAATTGAACACTATATTCCAAGTGCGGCCTAACTAAGGTTCCATAAAGCGTCAACATGACTTGCCAATTTTTAAACTCAATACCCCGGTCGATGAAGGCAAGCATGCCGTATGCCTTCTTGACTACCTTCTCCACCTGCATTGCCACTTTCAGTGATCTGTGTATCTGTACACCCAGATCCCTTTGCCTATCAATACTCTTAAGGGTTCTGCCATTTACTGTATATTTCCTATCTGTATTAGACCTTCCAAAATGCATTACTTCACACTTGTCCGGATTAAACTCCATCTGCCATCTCTCCGCCCAAGTCTCCAACTGATCTATATCCTGCTGTATCCTCTGATGGTCCTCATCGCTATCCGCAAATCCACCAACCTTTGTGTCGTCCGCAAACTTACTAATCAATCCAATTACATTTTCCTCCAAATCATTTATATATATTACAAACAGTAAAGGTTCCAGCACTGATCCCTGAGGAACACCACTTGTCACAGCCCTCCATTCAGAAACGCACCCTTCCAGTGCTACCCTCTGTCTTCTTTGACCGAGCCAGTTTTGTATCCACCTTGCCAGCTCACCTCTGATCCCATGCGACTTCACCTTCTGCACCAGTCTGCCATGAGGGACCTTGTCAAAGACCTTACTGAAGTCCATGTAGACAACATCCACTGCCCTACCCTCATCAATCATCTTCATCACTTCCTCGAAAAACTCGATCAAGTTCGTGAGATACGACCTCCCATGTTGCCTCTCACTAATACGTCCACTTATTTCCAAGTGGGAATAAATCCCGTCTCGAAGAATCCTCTCCAATAATTTCCCTACCACTGATGTAAGGCTCACCGGCCTGTAATTACCTGGATTATTCTTGCTACATGTATTTACAGAACATAAAGTAAATTCACAACCATGATGTACACACTGCAGTTCATCAGGCCCAGTCCTGAGCCTGCTGATAAAAGGCTTAGGTAATGAAATCCAGCTGAGCAAACCATTACTGGTTACCAGGGGAACTCATACTTAATGAGCTCCACAGGGAGATCAATCAATGATTCCCAATGGGCCTTATGGGAGTTATCACACCCCTCACCCTTCCATTCCAATGGAACCTTCGCTGTCTCCTTGCCCATGGTCTCATTTCCATTGTTGGTAGGGTCCGATTGGGGGGTGCGTGTAGCAGGTCGGCGCACACATCTTTCTCAGAGTGCGAAAGACCCACTGCATGGGGCACGTCCTCGGTGCCGCCCTCTAATTCTGCTGCTTGTCTCTCCATATCTAAGCCAGAATCAGCAGCGTCTTGAGGACTGGCTCTTGAGGTTATAGTGGGCAGAATGTCCCATTCACAGGTCGGTGTGAAGGATGCTGATGGTGGTGTGCCGATGGATCCTGGTGCCTCCATGGAGGGTTCCCTGTGATCGATGTATTTTTTGAAGGTCTGCTCCTTGGTTTGCACCTTCATGTTGTTTCAAGGATAATTTCCGGAATCCAGGGAGAGCCGTCACCGAAGTTCACCACAAGGGTCATATCTCCTGGCTGGAAGACTATCCGGTCTCTGACCATTGTGGTCCCTTTTCAGGACTTCGTGTTTTAACACAACTTTGGTGCCCAGATTTGGGAACGTCAGGCTAAGCCTAGTCCGAAAGTGTCGGTCCATCAATAGCTCTGTCGGGGCTATTCCCATCATCATATGTGCCACAGTCTGATAGTTGAAGAGAAAGAGTGTGAGCTTTGTTTCCAGAGAATTTGTGGTTTGTTTCTTTATGCCACTTTTGAATGTCTGGACTGCCCGCTTAGTCAGGCCATTTGTGGACGGGTAGTATGGTGCCATGTGGATCTGCCTTATTCCTTTTTTAATCATGAAGATCTGAAACTCCCCCTTGGAGTCCCGTGGTCTGTCGTGAAAACCTCGAGTATGCCATGCATACTCAAAGATTGATGGAGTTTCTCTTTGGTATTGCAAAAGATGCTAAAGGTCATCCTGTGCATGTCGATCAATTTTGAATGGCCATCGATGAGAATTAAAAGCATGGAGCCAATAAATGGCCCTGCGAAGTCTGCATGTGCTCACACCCAAGGTCTCCCCAACCATTCCCAAGGGGGCAACGAGGCTGGTAGTGGGGCATCTGGTTTTCATGGCAGGTTTTGCACCACTTGACCAGGTTTTTTTATCACTGTCAATGCCAGGCCACCAGACATAAAATGCTCCTCGCGAGCATTTTCATTTTACAAATTCTTGAGTGACCATTGAGCAATTCTTGAAGTATTAATCGCTGGCCTGAACACGGGACAGTCACCTGGGCTTTCCACAAGATGATGCCTTCTTCTGTACTCAGCTCCTAAGAGGTAAGGTTTCAAATCCTCCGTAAGACACACTTGTAGTCCACCACTTAGGACAACGTGACGTAATTCCACCAACTGGCAGAGTGTCCATTAAAAGTTCAGAGTCATTACGGCTTTGTCCATCTTCGGAGGAGCAGGTAGGCTGATGGGTAGCAGCAGGCAGCTCAAAGCATCCGCATTAGCTATATGTCTCCTTGGACAGTGTTCTAAGGTATATTCATAGGCACACAATAGCAGTGCCCAACATTGGGTCCGGGCTGATGCATTGACTTCGTATAAATTGCCATAAAAATTCAAAATAGACTTCTAAAAATCCAGGTGGATTTTCTGCAGCCAGTCCCTTCCCAAAAGGCTGGGCCCCGGTCCTTGCACCACTATTAGCGGGAGTCAGGCTGTCTGTTGCCCCTGTGTAACTGGGGTTACAGTGGTCCCAACATTATGTAAGGGCTCCCCAGTGTATGTGACCTGTCTAGCCTTGTGTCCCACAGACTTAAAGGCAAGATGCCCCATTGGAGCCACCTAAAGATTTGCTCCCCAGTAATAGATACAGCGGCTCCTGTCTCTACCTCCATGTCTAGGGGGTGGCCATTTACCTGGCGTTTAATCTGGATTGGAATCATTTTAGGTGTGGTGGTGCAATTTAGCTGCCTCAATTCCTCATTCTCAGGCTGATTTATTTGTAAAGCCCTATCCTGAGGTGGTTTCACCCTCCGGCCTTAGCTGTATGAGTTTCGGTAGCCTTGTCTCGGGCAGACTCCACGATCACAAGTGCAGCACGGATGTGCTTGCTCTTCATTGTGTTGTGGAAAGACTTTCCGTCTAGTTCTGGAACCCTGCAGCCTCAGAGTCCAATCACCCTCTCTTGGCAGTAAATGGGAGACACGAACCATGTTCACTGGGGACTGGGTTCTGCAGTGTGGGGGTCACCCAAGGCTGAGGACTGTACAGTCTATGGACCCGTGAAGCTCCTGAGCCCTTTTTCCCTATTTTCATGGGAGAGGACCAGTTCTTTGGCTCTCTCGAGTTGGTTCAGTCAGTAGCTTCATTCGGATCGCAATGTTATTAAGTTTATTTGCCATGTTAATCCTGTAGTGTTGGAATATAACAGACAGCTTAGGGTCAGAGTGGTCTGATACCATCTCAATCAATTCGTCAAAAGATTTTGAATCTGGGGCTGCCGGGTAGGTAAAATCTTTTATGATGTTGAAAGTCAGGGTCCACAAGCGGTCAGGAGATGACTTTTTGCCGGTTATCCCCTTCTATCCCAATTGCACGGAAAACATATCTAATTCTTTCGGTGTACTGGGGCCAATCCTCCACACCAACATCATAAGTTTCCAGTTTCCCGACCAGCAGCATTTTCAGTATCTTCCCGTCACTGTCTTACCGGGTTTGTTGAAAGGTAAGGCTGTTTCTTGTTCCTCGTCACCAATGTAATAACTCAGGAAACCCGACTGGAAAGGACCATCATTTATTTACAGAACATAAAGCAAAGCCACAACCATGGTGTGCACACAGTAGCAGGGAGATCAATTATTGATTCTCAATGGGCCTCATGGGGGTTATCACAGAGACTGCACGACAGACAGATTGGAGCAGAAGCATGGTGACATTTAAAGATGCCACTCACCTTCCCCATGACCTGCCAGTTTTTCCCTGTACTCCAGGCTAACTCTCCAGTCTCTGCTGGCCTCTTCCTACACCATTCACACACCTCCCCTTTATTAGGGGAGGAATTGAACATAAAAGCAAGGATATTATGCTTCAATTTGCAGTACATTTATGAGACCACATCTCGAATGCTCTGCAGATTAGTCTCCTTATTTAATGATGGATGTAAATGCATTGGATGTTCAGAGAAGGTTCACTCGGTTGATACCTGGAATGTGCAGGTTATCTAATGAGGAAAGATCAGACAGACTGGGCTTTTCTCCACAAGAGTTTAGAAGAGTGAGGGGTGACTTGATTGAAGTATATAAGTTCCTGAATGGTCTAGACAAAGTGGACACGGGAAGGATGTTTCCTCTTGTGACTGAGTCCAGAACTAGAGGGCGCTGCTTTAAAATTAAGGGTTGTCCCTTTAGGGCAGAAATCAGAAGGGTTGTGCAACTTTGGAACTCTTTACCTCAGAAGGTAGTGGAGCTGGGGTCACAGAATATTCTTAAGGCAGAGGTAGATAGATTCTTGTTAGGCAAGGAGATCAAAAGTTATCGGGAGTAGATGGGAATGTGGAACTTAACACAAACAGATCAGCCATGATCTTATTGAGTGTCGGCCGAATGGCTCCTATTTTGTATATTTGCATGTTTTTATAATCATCAGGGACATGATTTTCCCAAAATAAATCTAAGTGCCCAATGGGCAGAAAAATGTGAAGTTTTCCCACCTTTTTTTGGGTGAGCTGACTTTTGATCATTTATGGCACTCTGTGCACTACAGAGACCATCAGGAGATTCACGCCAGTGGTGGGGCCAGGGCCTAATCCCGCTGGAGAGGCTGGCAGCAGAGTGCTTCGTAGGTCATTGGGCATACATTGACATGTCCCCCTACCCCCAATCTGCAGCCTTTCAATAGCCGGCCCCAACTTCCAATGGCCGGCCCCGCGTCAGCCCCACTCTCTGACATATTCAGCAGTATGTTAACAAGTATTGCTGAAAAAAGTGATATTCTGTCGAAGCTTCTTGCCTTGTACTTATCAGAACGGGTTCACAAGAATACCAATTTTCAAAAGGAAAAACAATCTGTTCCCCTTGAGATTTGCTATTCTTGCAAATCTGTCCTGATGAGTGTAAGATGAAAAGTTTCGATAGCATGTTTCCTTTTGCAGAAACACTCAATTTCTGTATTGCCAAGTGGCTAAGCATTAAACTACAAAGCAATACCTGGAACACCTGGATAACAAAGACACCTGTGTCAGACTCCTATTTATTGACTACAGCTTTGCCGTCAACACCATTATTCGTATGAAACTCATCACCAAACTCCATGGCCTGGGCCTCCGCTCCTCCCTCTATGACTGGATCCTGAACTTCCTAGCCCACAGACCACAATCAATAAGGATAGGCAACAACACCTCCTCCATGATCATCCTCAATACCGGTGCCCCACAAGTCTGTGTTCTCAGCCCCCTACTATACTCCTCATACACCTATGACTGCGTGGCCAAATTCCCCTCCAACTCGATTTTCAAATTTGCTGACGACACCACTATAGTGGGTCGGAACTCAAACAATGATGAGACAGAGTACAGGAATGAGATAGAGAATCTGATGAACCGGTGCAACGACAATGATCTTTCCCTCAATGTCAACAAAACAAAGAGATTGTCATTGACTTCAGGAAGCATAGTGGAGAACATGCCCCTGTCTACATCAAAGGGGATGAAGTAGAAATGGTCGAAAGCTTCAAGCTTCTAGGTGTCCAGATCACCAACAACCTGTCCTGGTCCCCCCATGCTGACACTATAGTTAAGAAAGCCCACCAACGCCTCTACTTTCTCAGAAGACTAAGGAAATTTGGTATGTCAGCTATGATTCTCACCAACTTTTACAGATGCACCATGGAAAGCATTCTTTCTGGTTGTATCACAGCTTGGTATGGCTCCTGCTCTGCCCAAGACCGCAAAAAACTACAAAGGGTCGTGAATGTAGCCCAATCCATCACGCAAAGCAGCTCCCCCATCCATTGACTCTGTCTACACTTCCCGCTGCCTCAGCAAAGCAGCCAGCATAATCAAGAGCCCCATGCACCCCGGACATTCTCTCTTCCACCTTCTTCCATAGAACCATAGAATATTACAGCACAGAAACAGGCCTTTTGGCCCTACTTGGCTGTGCCGAACCATTTTTCTGCCTAGTCCCACTGACCTGCACCTGGATCATATCCCTCCACACCCCTCTCATCCACGTACCTGTCCAAGTTTTCCTTAAATGTTAAAAGTGAGCCCGCATTCACCACTTCATCTGGCAGCTCATTCCACACTCCCACCACTCTCTGTGTGAATAGTATTCCCTTTAAACTTTTCCCCCTTCACCCTTAACCCATGTCCTCTAGTTTTTTTCTCCCCTAGCCTCAGTGGAAAAAGCCTATTTGCATTCACTCTATCTATACCCATTATAATTTTATACACCTCTACCAAATCTCCCCTCATTCTTCTACGCTCCAGGGAATAAAGTCCTAACCTATTGAACCTTTCTCTGTTACTCAGTTTCTCAAGTCCCAGCAACATCCTTGTAAACCTTCTCTGCACTCTTTCAACCTTATTAATATCCTTCCTGTAATTAGGTGACCAAAACTGCACACAATACTCTAAATTCGGCCTCACCAATGTCTTATACAACCTCACCATAACATTCCAACTCTTATACTCAATACTTTGATTTATAAAGGCCAATGTACCAAACGCATTCTTTACGACCCTATCTACCTGTGACGCCACTTTTAGGGAATTATGTATCTGTATTCCCAGATCCCTCTGTTCTACTGCGCTCTTCAGTATCCTACCATTTACCTTGTATATTCTACATAGAACATAGAACATAGAACAGTACAGCACAGAACAGGCCCTTCGGCCCACGATGTTGTGCCGACCTTCATCTGAAACCAAGATCAAGCTATCCCACTCCCTACCATCCTGGTGTGCTCCATGTGCCTATCCAATAACCGCTTAAATGTTCCTAAAGTGTCTGACTCCACTATCACTGCAGGCAGTCCATTCCACACCCCAACCACTCTCTGCGTGAAGAACCTACCTCTGATATCCTTCCTATATCTCCCACCATGAACCCTATAGTTATGCCCCCTCGTAATAGCTCCATCCACCCGAGGAAATAGTCTTTGAACGTTCACTCGATCTATCCCCTTCATCATTTTATAAACCTCTATTAAGTCTCCCCTCAATCTCCTCCGCTCCAGAGAGAACAGCCCCAGCTCCCTCAACCTTTCCTCATAAGACCGACACTCCAAACCAGGCAGCATCCTGGTAAATCTCCTCTGCACTCTTTCCAGCGCTTCCACATCCTTCTTATAGTGAGGTGACCAGAACTGCACGCAATATTCCAAATGCGGTCTCACCAAGGTCCTGTACAGTTGCAGCATAACCCCACGGCTCTTAAACTCCAACCCCCTGTTAATAAAAGCTAACACACTATATGCCTTCTTCACAGCTCTATCCACTTGAGTGGCAACCTTTAGAGATCTGTGGATATGGACCCCAAGATCTCTCTGTTCCTCCACAGTCTTCAGAACCCTACCTTTGACCCTGTAATCCACATTTAAATTAGTCCTACCAAAATGAATCACCTCACATTTATCAGGGTTAAACTCCATTTGCCATTTTTCAGCCCAGCTTTGCATCCTATCTATGTCTCTTTGCAGCCTACAACACCCCTCCACCTCATCCACTACTCCACCAATCTTGGTGTCATCAGCAAATTTACTGATCCACCCTTCAGCCCCCTCCTCTAAGTCATTAATAAAAATCACAAAGAGCAGAGGACCAAGCACCGATCCCTGCGGCACTCCGCTAGCAACCTGCCTCCAGTCCGAAAATTTTCCATCCACCACCACCCTCTGTCTTCGATCAGACAGCCAGTTACCTATCCAATCGGCCAACTTTCCCTCTATCCCACACCTCCTTACTTTCATCATAAGCCGACCATGGGGGACCTTATCAAACGCCTTTCTAAAATCCATGTATATGACATCAACCGCCCTACCTTCATCAACACACCTAGTTACCTCCTCAAAAAATTCTATCAAATTTGTGAGGCACGATTTGCCCTTCACAAATCCGTGCTGACTATCCCGGATTAATCCGCATCTTTCTAAATGGTCGTAAATCCCATCCCTAAGGACCTTTTCCATCAATTTACCAACCACCGAAGTCAGACTAACCGGTCTATAATTACCAGGGTCATTTCTATTCCCTTTCTTAAACAGAGGAACAACATTTGCCACTCTCCAGTCCTCTGGCACCATCCCCGTGGACAGCGAGGACCCAAAGATCAAAGCCAAAGGCTCTGCAATCTCATCCCTCGCCTCCCAAAGAATCCTAGGATACATTTCATCAGGCCCAGGGGACTTATCGACCTTCAGTTTATTCAAAACTGCCAATACATCCTCCCTCCGAACATCTATTTCCTCCAGCCTATTAGCCTGTAACACCTTCTCTTCCTGAAAAACATGGCCCCTCTCCTTGGTGAACACTGAAGAAAAGTATTCATTCATCACCTCGCCTATCTCTACTGATTCCATACACAAGTTCCCACCACTGTCCTTGACCGGCCCTAACCTCACCCTGGTCATTCTTTTATTCCTCACATAAGAGTAAAAAGCCTTGGGGTTTTCCTTGATCCGACCCGCCAAGGACTTCTCATGTCCCCTCCTAGCTCTCCTCAGCCCCTTTTTCAGCTCGTTCCTTGCTAACTTGTAACCCTCAGTCGAGCCATCTGAACCTTGTTTCCTCATCCCTACATAAGCTTCCCTCTTCCTTTTCACAAGACATTCCACCTCTTTTGTGAACCACGGTTCCCTCACTCGGCCATTTCCTCCCTGCCTGACAGGGACATACCTATCAAGGACACCCAGTATTTGTTCCTTGAAAAAGTTCCACTTTTCATCAGTGCCTTTCCCTGACAGTTTCTGTTCCCATCTTATGCCCCCTAATTCTTGCCTAATCGCATCATAATTACCTCTCCCCCAATTGTAAGCCTTGCCCTGCCGTCCGGCCCTATCCCTCTCCATTGCAATAACAAAAGACACCGAATTGTGGTCACTATCTCCAAAGTTCTCTCCCACAACCAAATCTAACACTTGGCCCGGTTCATTTCCCAGTACCAAATCCAATGTGGCCTCACCCCTTGTCGGCCTATCCACATATTGTGTCAGGAAACCCTCCTGCACACACTGCACAAAAAGTGCCCCATCCAAACTATTTGACCTACAAAGGTTCCAATCAATATTTGGAAAGTTAAAGTCCCCCATGACAACTACCCTGTGACCCCCACACGTATCCATAATCTGCTTAGCAATTTCTTCCTCCACATCTCTATTACTATTTGGGGGCCTATAGTAAACTCCTAGCAACGTGACCGCTCTTTTCCTGTTTCTAACTGCAGCCCATATTACCTCAGTGTGCATATCCCCCTCAAAGTGCTTTTCCGCAGCCGTTAAACTATCCTTGATTAACAATGCTACTCCTCCACCTCTTTTACCAGCTTCCCTACACTTACTGAAACATCTATACCCCGGAACGTCCAACAACCATTCCTGTCCTTGTTCTACCCACGTCTCCGTAATGGCCACAACATCGTAGTCCCAAGTAGCAATCCACGCCCCAAGTTCATCCACCTTGTTCCGGATGCTCCTTGCATTGAAGTAGACACACTTCAACCCATCTTCCTGTCTACCGGTACCCACCCTTGACCTTGATACCTTCCCCAATATCTCACCACCCTCAACACTGACTTCCGGACTACAACTCCTTTTCCCACTTCCCTGACAAATTAGTTTAAATCCCCCTGAAGAGCCGTAGCAAATTTCCCTCCCAGGATATTGGTGCCCCTCTGGTTCAGGTGCACCCCGTCCTGTTTGTAGAGGTCCCACCTTCCCCAGAACGTGTTCCAATTATCCACGTATCTGAAACCCTCCCTCCTGCACCATCCCTGCAACCACATGTTTAAGTGCACTCTCTCCCTGTTCCTCAACTCGCTATCACGTGGCACCGGTAGCGTACCAGAGATGACCACATGTTTTGTCTTTGCTCTCAGCTTCCAGCCCAGCTCCCGAAATTCCTGTTTTAAATCCCCGTCCCTTCTCTTACCTATGTCGTTGGTACCAATGTGTACCACGACTTGTGACTGTTTCCCCTCCCCCTTAAGAATCCGGAAAACACGGTCCGAGACGTCACGGACCCTGGCATCCGGTAGGCAACAAACCATCCTCGAGTCTCTTTTGCTGCCACAGAACCTCCTATCTATCCCTCTAACTAACGAGTCCCCAATAACTATTGCCCTCCCGCTCTCCTCCTTACCCTCCTGAGCCACAGGGACGGACTCAGTGCCGGAGATCCTCTCACTGCGGCTCACCACTGGTATGTCGTCCCCCTCAACCGTATCCAAAGCGGAATACTTATTGCTAAGGGGAACGACCACAGGGGATCCCTGCACCGACTGCTTCTTCCCAGCCCCTCTCACCGTCACCCATCTATTTTCATTCCGCGGAGTAACTGTATCCCTGAAGCTTCTGTCTATGGCCATCTCTGCATCCCTAATGATCCTAAGTTCCTCCAACTCCAGCTCCAGTTCCCTTACACGGTTTTGGAGGAGCTGCAGATGGATGCACTTCTCACAGGTATAATCAGCAGGGACACTGACGTCGTCCCTCACCTCGAACATAGTGCAAGAGGAACATTGCACTGCCTTCACACCCATCCCCTCTAGGTACCTTGCCAGTACCAGGTAGAAACAGCAAAAAATGAATTAACTCACCCCTGCTCGCCCAAGCCCTGTGAGCCAAAGCCCTACAGCTTTCACTCTGCCTCCTGCTCACTCTGCTGCCCGCTCAAAAGTGCGGCCTACTTTTAAACCCTCCAAAAACCTTCCCAGACTCCTGCTGGGCCCACTTCCTGTTTTAAAAAAAACCTCCGATTTTTTACACAAATTTAACTTAAAATAAATAAATAAATGTAGTGAACAAACCAACTGCCTTCTCCTCAGCCTGGTCCTGTGGAACAATTCTACCTTGGTTTGTCCTTCAAAAGTGCAATACCTCACACTTGTCTGCATTAAACTCCATCTGCCATTTTTCTGCCCATTTTTCTAGCTGGTCCAAATCTCTCTGCAAGCTTTGAAAACCTTCCTCACTGTCCACTATACTTCCAATCTTTGTATCATCAGCAAATTTGCTGATCCAATTTACCACATTATCATCCAGATCATTGATATAGATGACAAACAACAATGGACCCAGCACTGATCCCTGTGGCACACCACTAGTCACAGGCCTCCACTCAGAGAAACCATCCTCCACTACCACTCTCTGGCTTCTTCCATTGATGTGGAGATGCCGGCGTTGGACTGGGGTAAGCACAGTAAGAAGTCTCACAACATACCTGATACGCTGCAGGAAAGGATGTCCCGGGGCATGTTACATTGGGGAAACCATGCAGACGCTACGACAATGGATGAATGAACATCACTCGACAATCACCAGGCAAGACTGTTCTCTTCCTGTGGGGGAGCACTTCAGCAGTCACGGGCATTCAGCCTTGGATCTTCAGGTAAGCGTTCTCCAAAGCGGCCTTCACGACACACGACAGCGCAGAGTTGCTGAGCAGAAACTGATAGCCAAGTTCCGCACACATGAGGACGGCCTAAACCGGGATGTTGGATTTATGTCACATTATCAGTAACCCCCACAGCTTGCCTCCTGATCTTGCAGAATCTTACTAGCTGTTCTGTCTGGAGACAATACACATCTCTTTAACCTGTGTTTAATGTTCCCTCCACCCACATTATCTGTACCTTTAAGACCTGGCTGGCTGTAGAGATTTGCATTCTAATTAGTATTCTGTAACTTGATGTTGTGTCTCTGTGCACTGTTGGAGAACAGATTTTCACTCCATCTGACGAAGGGGCAGCGCTCCGAAAGCTTATGGTATTTGCTACCAAATAAACCTGTTGGACTTTAACCTGGTGTTGTGAGACTTCTTACTGTTCTTCCATTGAGCCAATGTCTGATCCAATTTACTACCTCTCCATGTATACCTAGCGACTGAACCTTCCTAACTAACCTCCCATGCGGGTATTCCGCCGGTAAAAAGATATACAAGTCTGAGGTCACGTACCAACTGACTCAAGAACAACTTCTTCCCTGCTGCCATCAGACTTTTGAATGGACCTACCTTGCATTAAGTTGATCTTTCTCTACACTCTAGCCATGACTGTAACACTACATTCTGCACTCTCTCCTTTCCTTCTCTATGAACAGTATGCTTTGTTCGTATAGCACGCAAGAAACAATGCTTTTCATTGTATATTAACACATGTGACAATAATAAATCAAATCATATCAAAATATTACAACTGTTCCAGAGGACAGAGTCAGCAGCAGTGGAAATCCATCTTTCAACTAGTCTGGCACTTCATTTAAACATCCAGTTTGAGAGCTTGTTCAGTCCCTGTTGTGCTGTGATATATGAGACTGGATTCTGGGAACCGGTTGGAGCAGGCAAGGTGGTGAGCGGGTGCAGAGAATCGTGTGGGAGGCCTCTTGTCAGAACCCTGGTGGTGGGAATTTGGTTTTTGATTATGTTGGTGGCGGAAAACTCATCGACGGCCCATAAATCTTATTCACCCAGATTTGGTGCAGCCTTCCCAATTTAATGAAACTGACAGAAGTCTCTTATGCCTTCAATAACCCACCCAATTAGCAACTTAACTTGATTCACTGTGAGAGATCTTTTGACTCACAGGAGAGTGAGTCACCCGGGAAGCTGCATTGTTTTTGTAGAAGTTTCCTTTGAAATTCGATAATTTTGCACTCTGAAGAGCAGAACCTCGGGCAGAAAATGCAGAATCCAATTATTTCCGGTCCAAATGTTAAAGGGACAACGCATAGTGAAGGTACAGAGAGGGAGCACTCATTAAAGTGGCATCACATATCTGAGTCCTTAAAGGGACACATTTTGCAGAAATGGAGAGGTTAGGACACATTGGGAATCATTCACCTTGTACTCCTTCATCCTCAAGCGCTGGAGGAGATGTGTGATGCTGATGCCACAGCCACCGGTGCGGGACACCCAGCAGCGGCAATAAGAGACAGTACAACAGGAGGCCAGGCTGCAAGGCAGAGGCAGACACAGCTCCCCACATTTCCAAAAGTTTACAGGCCTAGGGTGACGGGCCTACAAATATCAAAGAGGCAGTGACTGAAGAGACAACTCCTCTCAAGGAAGACAGTTACAGAACTTTGCACACTAATGCAGGATGACCTGTACCCATGGGGATATGGTGAACACCCGGTGCCAGTGGCTTTAAAGACCACTGCAGCTCTGAATCTCCACGTTGCTGGTGCCTTCCAGAGTTCTACAGGTGATAGTTGCAGGATCGTCTGAGCAGCTACTCACCACCGCAGCAAGGAGGTGACAAATACACTTAGTCTGTCTTCAGAGGCTGCAAATGAAGTCTAAAAACAATGACAGGAATTTGATGTGAAGGTCCCCTAACATTCAGGAAGGCAGCAGGTTGCCACGGTAGCCATAGTAGCCAGCCCACCTCCTCCTGGCTCTCCAAGTCTGCCAATTCTAACTCAACTTCCAATATGGACCACCCGGCCTGCTCTCCTGTCAATTACAGTACTTCCAGCTCTGCCTTGGTCAGCGCACGTATCGTTGGTACTCCACCTTCATAGAACCTATACAATGCAGAAGGAGGCCATCCAAGCCATCGAGTCTGCACCAACTCTTTGACAGAGTGGTTTACCCAGGCCCTCTTCCCCGCCCTATCCCTGTATCCCCACACATTTACCATGATTAATCCACCTGACCTACACATCTTCATAGAATCATAGAATCATAGAAACCCTACAGTGCAGAAGGAGGCCATTCGACCCATCGAGTCTGCACCGACCACAATCCCACCCAGGCCCTACCCCCACATATTTATACGCTAATCCCTCTTGGGACACTAAGGGTCAATTTAGCATGGCCAATCCACCCAATGTGCACATCTTTGGACTGTGGAATGAAACTGTAGCACCCGGAGGAAACCCACACAAACACAAGGAGAACATGTCACCCAAGGCTGGAATTAAACCCGGGTTCCGGATGCTGTAAGGCAGTAGTGCTACCAACTGTGCCACCATGCTGACCTGGATGTCTCCCTGACACTGCGGACTTCCATCCTGCAGGGATATGTGAGCTTTCCAGTGATGCTGAGGAGAATTCCTGACTGCCAGATGGCCCACTGGTCTCTTGAGGTGTCAGATTGTCCAGTTCTATTTCCAATCCCCAGACTCTCAGGAAATCTGGATGAGTGCAGAGGACCGTGCAGATTTCAGTGATGTGGACACATGCAGCCAATGTCACTGTAGTGAGGAAGCACACTGTACACTTCAACACCCACCCTAGCCCTTAACTTTTCTATGCTCATTCTTCCCTCACTCATATTTCACCCAGTTATTGGGCAGAATTTTCCTGTTCCGCCCGCCACAGAAATCGTAGCGGGCAGATCAGGGCCACGCCCATTGACCTTGGGCGGGATTTTCCAGTCTTGGGGCAAGCACGGCCAGAATTTTACCATCGCACCCGCCACAGTAATTGGAGCAGGCGAGGGGCAGACAGTGGGAAGGTCCATTGACCTCGGGTGGGATTTTACGGTTTTGGGACGAGTGAAGCCGTAAAATCCTGATCATAAAGTTTGTCACTCAAACTCATCCTTGCAGCGCAGATGATCCTTTCTTGACTCTAGACGTTGGATGGAGCCCACAGCCGGTCACTTCTATGGCAACCTCCAATCAGACCATACTTGGTCATTTGTGATGTAGTTTTGCTGGAAAGAGCCTGTATCTTACACTCTTGGCAGGTCCAGAGAAGGTCATAATGAGCTTTCACTGGAGTGATGTGCTGGATGGATTGTGACATTGATGTCACTAACAGGAGAATAATAAAGGAAATAAGAGAAGAAAAGAAAGGGTATGAGAAGAGACTGGCAGCAACAAAAAGATTAGGTAGCTTTAATGTAATACTTCAGTGCCAGGAAGAGAGCTATGGATAAATTTCACGTTGAAAAAAATGTTTCGCTATTTAGGGGTTAACTTTAGTTCCTGCTGAAGTTCAAGTCATCTGCTCCAACTACAAGGTCAGAAGTCAGAGAGAAAGGCCGGAGATCTCTGTGTTCGTATGTGTAGCAAAGGTGTGACAGTTGTGTTTTTGAGAGTTGTGAGGGAACTGGGGAGCCATCTCTCTTTTGGTTCTGCTCAAGGTTGAGAAAATCTGCAACAATGGAGTAAACATAAGCCAGTTCAACAGACCCAGAGAACTGTGACAGAAACTAGACGTCAGAATGCTGAAGCTAAGTGAATGGAGAATAACGTGTGCTCCAGAAGAAATGAAGGAAGAGAGAAATAAGAGAGCTTTGAGTTAAAGAAGCCATTCTATTTAGCTAGAGTTATAATTGGGAGAAGACTTTCAGAGGCAACTGAATGTTTTGAAGTAATTCTATTAAGAAGCTGGTACTTGAAAGTTAAAGCAATTGACAGTGAGAACAATAAGCCTGTCATGGCAAAGAAAACCGAATGGGTTTGATTCGAAATCCTGTCAGAATTATTGTTATAAGTGAAGTGAAAACTTGCCCATGAAAATTATCTGAGGAAATTCTGAGGAAGAATCGATAAACCACAAACTTGTGTGCTAATGAGACCAATGTAGCTTCGAATGTACTTTGTCATCCATGTTAATCTTAAAACCTGTGTGCATTTATTGAGCTAAGGGGAGAGTAAAGGAGTATTGTATCATAATCCATTACTTTTATGTTTAATAAATGTTTTCTTTTGTTGGTAAAAGTTAATTAGCAGCCCAGTGACTGCTTCCTCCAGGCTTGTTAAAAAATTATAAAAGTTACAGTCTTTGAGGCAGAGTTCTTGCAATCCAGTTATAACACAAACTGAGATTGTAACAATGTATTCTAAGTTTTCTGTAAGTCCTCAGAAGAACTTTAATTTAGAAGTGTGGGGGGAGGGGGGGATTGGGTTGTGATTACTAATCCATTCATTCTTTAACCAAAAATGATTGAAAATTATTAAGCTAGGTGAAATAGAGAAATAGGCATTGGGGACTTTAGATCAATAATGGAATTTTTTTAGAAAATAATTTTTTGATATGAAGCATTAAAAAGAGACATCTTTGGAATAATGAGAATTAAGAAGGTTAGCAACAAACTAAAATTGAAGAAGAAAATATATTGGTGTGGAATAGATATGAGAGAAAAATAAGGAAAGTGCTTATAAGAGAATGAGGGAAGAAAGTAATGAGAATATGCAGAGGATCTCAAAATATTTTTCAGTTTGCAATGTTTTCTACAAATGCATCAGTAAAAGGAGATAAATTGTTTCATATCAGAGCTTACAAAACAAAAGGATACTGTGCAGGTGCTAAATCTTGAATTGGTTAAAAATAAGGTGAGTAATGTAATAAATACTTTAAAGATGCTAGTTAAACTAAAGGAGGGAAAAGCTTCAAGACTGGATGAGGCACAGCCAAGGATCTTGAGGGGAATGGGATGAAGTAGCAGAAGTTCTAGAAATTATATTTCAGGGTTCTATTGCAACATGGCCAACTACCCCATCAATGTGAATGATTACTCAGCCAAATCATATCCACAAAAATAACAGGATGAATCTAAATCAGACATTTTTCCCTCTAATTCACTTCCTTATCAGTAAAGCAATGGAAGGAGTCACGAAGTAACACCTACTGACCAATAAACTCACTAATACATGAGTTTCAGATCTAATCACAATCTTGATCAGACATACATGCAGGAACTCAATGCCAGAGGAGAGAAGAGCTTGGTTGTCCTTCTTCACATCAAGATGTGGAGATGCCGGCGTTGGACTGGGGTAAAAGGCAGCATTCAATCACGTATGATGCCAAGAAGCCCTAACAAAACTGAGGTTCACTGAGGTCAAAGAGGAAATATTCAAGTGACTTGTGTCAAAACTCAGGCAATGAAAGTGGTTGTAATTCATAATTGAAGGCCAGTCAAAGCCCTGGGACATCACTGCAGGAGGTCCACTAAGAAGCAAGAGACACCCTCTGTTGCTTTGTCAATGGCCTACCCTCCATAGAGTCATAGAGGTTTACAGCATGGAAACAGGCCCTTTGGCCCAACTTGTCCATGCCGCCCCTTTTTTTAACCCCTAAGCTAGTCCCAATTGCCCGTGTTTGGCTCATATCCCTCTATACCCATCTTACCCATGAAACTGTCTAAACGCTTTTTAAAAGACAAAATTGTACCCACCTCTTCTACCACCTCTGGCAGCTTGTTCCAGAAACTCACCACCCTCTGTGTGAAAACATTGCCCCTCTGGACCCTTTTGTATCTCTCCCCTCTCATCTTAAACCTATGCCCTCTAGTTTTAGACTCCCCTACCTTTGGGAAAAGGTATTGATTATCTAACTGATCTATGCCCCTCATTATTTTATAGATCTCTATAAGAACACCCCTAAGCCTCCTACGCTCCAGAGAAAAAAACCCCAGTCTATCCTGCCTCTCCTACTAACTCAAACCATCAAGTCCTGGTAGCATTCTAGTAAATCTTTTCTGCACTCTTTCTAGTTTAATGATATCCTTTCTATAATAGGGTGACCAGAATTGTACACAGTATTCCAAGTGTGACCTTACTAATGTCTTGTACAACTTCACCAAGACGTCCCAACTCCTGTATTCAATGTTCTGACCAATGAAACCAAGTATGCCAACTGCCTTCTTCACCACTCTGTCCACCTGTGACTCCACTTTTAAGGAGCTATGAACCTGTACCCCTAGATCTCTTTGTTCTGTAACTCTCCCCACCGCCCTACCATTAACTGAGTAAGTCCTGCCCTGTTTCGATCGATCAAAATGCATCACCTCACATTTATCTAAATTAAACTCCATCTGCCATTCGTCAGCCCATTGGCCCAATTGATCAAGATCCAGTTGCAATCCTAGATAACCTTCTTCACTGTCCACTATGCCACCAATCTTGGTGTCATCTGCAAACTTACTAACCATGCCTCCTATATTCTCATCCAAATCATTAATGTAAATGACAAATAACACTGGACCCAGCACTGATCCCTGAGGCACACCGCTGGTCACAGGCCTCCAGTTTGAAAAGCAACTCTGTACAACTACCCTCTGTCTTCTGTCATCAAGCCAATTTTGTATCCATTTGGCTACCTCACCCTGGATCCCATGAGATTTAATCTTATGCAACAACCTACCATGTGGTACCATCATCTGGTTAGGACTGTGTTGACTTGCCATTAATTCTGAATTACTCAGCTTCATTGACAAGTCTGTCAATAACAAAGCAACTCATGCCAGCCTACCACAAGACCTGGATAAAAGGCTTACACTGACAATTGCAGGCAATATTAGCGCATTAGGTAATGACCATCTCTAACAAGGGCAAGTCTAGCCATATCCCTCTGATCTTCAGTGACACCACTATTGCTGAATTTCCACCTATCAATACATTGGGATTCACCATTGATCAGAAACCAGACTGGATGAGCCATTGTGACTACATGAGCAGGGCAAAGGTTAAGTACTCTGCAAAGAATCTCTCAGCTCCTGACGTTCAAAGCTGCTTCAGTATCTACTAGACTCAGGTCAAGAGTGTAATGGAATACTCAACACTCAATATACTCAATAGCTTCCAGGACTGAGCACTTTGCTTGATTAGTGCACCTGTCAATGTACTTAATACCACCTGCTCCGTTATTGCCCCACTGACGTCTACCACTGAGGAGAATAAGAATAAAAATGTCATGTGACCACCATAACCTTCAAGTCACCATCCTGATTTGTATATATTTCATGTTATTTATTCAGTCGCAGGACAAGAATGTCACTGACAGGGCCAGTGTTTATTGCCAATCTATAAATCCCCTTGATGTACCTAAGTGGCATTTCTGAGGGCATATCACAGTGGGTCTGCTGTCACGTGTAGGCCAGGAAGGATGGCAGATTTCCATCCTAAGGGACATTAGTGAACCAGATGGGTTTTTACAACAGCCCATAGTTTCATAGTGAATAATACTGATCTCATCTTTTTAATTGCAAACTTATTTAATGAACTGTAATTCCCAGGAGCTCTGATGGGATTTGAACTCATGGGCTAGATTTATGTGTTGTGCTCAGGAACTGCACTCCAGTTCCTGAGATTTGAATCATGAGCCCATCACCTTTGTTCATAACCATTATTTTTTCATCTCCTGGAGATGTGGGTGGGCAGGGTTCAGGTTTTCCAAATCCCAAGGCAGCTTTGGAGGGTGTGGATACCAAGGTGGACTGGTCAGAAGGCTATCTTAGTTAATTTTCTCAAAAGCCTCACTCCCCAATATAACTCTTATGGCCGCTAACTCTCATCCTCACCCTTCCTCAAACTCATGCACCCTTCAAATCCTCCTTGCCCCCTACTTGACCCCTCATATTCCCCTTGCCCACTTCATGCCCCCGAAGTATCCTCAAAGCCACCTCACCCATTATCCAATCAACAGACCTCAGGATATCTTTGAATTGACATTAAAACAAAATAAGCACCTAAAAATCAAATAGAGCTGTTACATTCAAGGGACTTTGTCCTGTAAAAAAATCTCTCATCCATAGACGCCATTCAAAAAAATGTAAATCCTTTCAAGTGGTCAATCTGATGTAAAATCAAAGTAACATTTATCCACTTACAACATCAAAGGCTTTACAACATTCTTTAATAATCCATTCTGTCAATCAAAACATGAACACAGCCCCATTGCTGGGATAAGTGGTTCTAGACCAATTGAAATTCAGCCAAGCATTCACTATAATCCTAGCTATCAAAACAAATACTGGAAAATGTCAACAATGAAGTTAATTGAAACTGTAACATTAGGTGGCCTTTCTATCAGCTGCCAGTGGTATTCTGTTCTAGATCAAAGCAGATTACCTGTCAATCAATGGAGTGTAGAAGGGACTTAGATTTATTTTTGAACATTCAACAGCAGGGCTAATTTTTCAAAGCTAAAGATCACTGGACATCTAAATTTCAGTCCAAAACATGACAGCAGACTTTTCCAGCACATTTTTCTACAACTGTAATGCAGAATGTTACTTTCTCCATGGATAAAACACTGTAATGTATGCTAATTCTTCAGTGATGATGAAGGACAGAGCCCTATAATGTATCACTGCATTAAAAACATACAAATTACAATACGGCACCTAATAGTGCATTTTACACTTGCTCATCAGAATGTTCCCAACTTCTCAGCAGGCTTTCCCCCAATGGTCACAAACTCGCCGACACGGTGTGTTTTGGTTGAGCTTCCAAAACCTGTGACACAAATGAAAAAGCAGGGGTGGGGGAAGGAATTTCAGATAGCCTATGCTCCTGACAATGGGGACCCTAACCTCAGAAGTGCTGCATGTACAGTTTGCACTCAAGCTCTTTCCAACCCTTGAAAAGGCCAAACTAACATAGTGCGTGGTCAGGAAGGTGCCTCAAACTGAAATTTGCAGTCAAGAAATCGATTTTCTTTTACTTTCCTGACCCCATTACTGCCTCCATCAGTGGATAGAGCCCCACATTTCCAAATTATTAGTCCAGACTTCTAAATTACAAGTCCAGTACAATAGCCATTATACTACTTTCATCATCACCATCACAGGATCAATATACCACAATTTCCAACTAAATGCCATTCTGAAAGTATGGTCACCACTAAACCTTAATAAATCCAGGAGTAACCCCACACAATGCTCTCAGGGAATCTAGGGCATGGCATTAGGTATAGTCTTGCTCACATCCTGAGGATAAATTAAGAAAACACCCTCATCAACATCCTGATGGGCGGCACGGTGGCACAGTGGTTAACACTGCTGCCTCACAACGCCAGGGACCCAGGTTCGATTCCCGACTTGGATGACTGCCTGTGTGCATGTTCTCCCTGTGTCTGCGGGGATTTCTTCCAGGTGCTCCGGTTTCCTCCCACAATCCGAAAGATGTGCTGGTTAGGTGTATTAGCCATGCTAAATTCTCCCTCAGTGTACCTGAACAGCCGCTGGAGTGTGGCAACTAGGGGATTTTAACTGTAATTTCATCACAGTGTTAACGTAAACCTACCTGTGACACTAATAAATATACTTTACTTTACTTTCACCATTAGGCTCTTGGTTACAGCTCCGTCTGTTAGAACCTAGCCCATTATAAGGTTCATCAGGACAGAATAACAGGTGTAGCTCCATTCAGCACCTTGAGTCTGTATTCAATTCAATATGGCCAATCTGTATCTTAACTCCATGGTGATTCACTATCCTCTGTCTAACACAGATCTATCAATATGAATTTTTAAACCTTCAATTGACCCACAGTGTTAGGAGTTTTTTCTGGGGAGGGATATGTTCCTCCCCAGAAACATGCCGCAGGGATCGGTACTCGGGCCGCAACTATTTACCATTTATATAGATGATCTGGAGGAGGGGACGGAGTGTAGGGTAACGAAGTTTGCAGACGACACAAAGATAAGTGGAAAAGTGAATCGTGTGGAGGACGGAGAAGATCTGCAGAGAGATTTGGACAGGCTGAGTGAGTGGGCGAGGATATGGCAAATGGAGTATAACGTTGATAAATGCGAGGTTATACACTTTGGAGGAAATAATAACAAATGGGATTACTATCTCAATGGAAACAAATTAAAACATGCTACCGTGCAAAGGGACCTGGGGGTCCTTGTGCATGAGACGCAAAAGCCCAGTCTGCAGGTACAACAGGTGATCAAGAAGGCAAATGGGATGTTGGCCTATATCGCGAGGGGGATAGAATATAAAAGCAGGGATGTCTTGATGCACCTGTACAGGGCATTGGTGAGGCCGCAGCTGGAATACTGTGTGCAGTATTGGTCCACTTATATGAGGAAGGATATATTGGCATTGGAGGGAGTGCAGAGAAGGTTCAGCAGGTTGATACCGGAGATGAGGGGTTTGGATTATGAGGAGAGGCTGAGGAGATTGGGTTTGTACTCGTTGGAGTTTAGAAGGATGAGGGGGGATCTTATGGAGACTTATAAGATAATGCGGGGGCTGGATAGGGTGGAGGCGGAGAGATTCTTTCCACTTAATAAGGAAGTTAAAACTAGAGGACACAGCCTCAAAATAAAGGGGGGTCGGTTTAAGACAGAGTTGAGGAGGAACTTCTTCTCCCAGAGGGTGGTGAATCTCTGGAATTCTCTGCCCACTGAGGTGGTGGAGGCTACCTCGCTGAATATGTTTAAAGCGCGGATGGATGGATTCCTGATCGGTAAGGGAATTAAGGGTTATGGGGATCAGGCGGGTAAGTGGTACTGATCCACGTCAGATCAGCCATGATCTTATTGAATGGCGAGGCAGGCTCGAGGGGCTAGATGGCCTACTCCTGCTCCTATTTCTTATGTTCTTATGTTCTTAATTCCAATGCCCATTTTGTGAGTCAAGGTTTCGTCACGTCACCCCTGAATGGCCCAGATCTGATCTTAAGTTTATTTATACTGTGCACCGAATCAAAATGAATACCGCACCCCACACCACCGAATCCGAAGTGCGAGTGCACCATTGATGGGATCGGAAGATCCCGCTGGCGTGAATAGCTAACAACTTCCAGACAGTTTCTCACCAGCTAGCCTATTAAATCTTTTAATCATCATAAATACCTCAATTAGAATTCAATTAATCTTCAATTCTCCCAAGAGTGCTCACACAGCCTGTGCAACCTGTCCACAAGATTTAACTCTTTTAGTCCCAGTATCATTCTGATCAATCTGCACATTCCCTCCCACAGCCCCCCCCCCACCATGTACACTGGTGGGCTCTTACAATCCTGCCAATGGCGTACCCCTGCCACAGGTTTCCCGGCACCAGCAAGCGGCACAGCCTGGAGGGGGAGCCTGCCCAGTATATCCTCTCTGTGGGGCAGTGCCCAGGCAACAGTACTCCAGAATCACAGGATTGTTACGGTGCAGGAGGAGACCACTCAGCCCAATGTGTCTGCACCAGCTCTCCAAAGGAGCACTGCGATTTAGGGCCATTCCCCGACCTTACCCCGTCCGTCCCTTGCATATTGTTTCTATGGCTGGAGCCAACACACTACCTGACATGTTGTATCCATATTACTGTTACACTCTCCACTTAGGGTGTTGATTTAAGTTTATATTCTTCACAATGGTTTCTGTGGCACGCGCCTTGCAAGAAAATCTGGACACAGTGACTCCTGAAACCACAGCTTTAATTTTTAAAAATCTCCCCAGTAAGAGAGAAAGACAAGACTAATCATTAATTTTCTCCATCGGCAGCAGCTTCAAGACAATTCCTTCGAACCTTGGACATAAAGATTAATTATAGTCAGGACTTTTACAGCATAAGTGCCCCACGTTATTAATAGTGAATCAGACAATATCTAATTCTGTGTAATTTTCAGTCACCTCTGATCTGCTCCAATAAAGGAATAGCCTTTTTGAAATTAAAATTTGAGGTGAAATAAATTCTGTGAATAGTTACACTATCGCATGATACAAACCCGGCCTGAAATACATTCAGAGGATGAACAAAGGAGCTATTGTTCAACCCATGAGGGTTACTCTCCCCATGAGAAGCTCCCAAGGTGGCTCAGTGACTGCAGTGCACCACTTCTCAGCTTAGCTGCTTACAGGAGGAACGTCCAAGGTACGATCCTCCCCCTCAATATGTGCCATTCTCCAGTAGCAGCAAAGTCATATCTTTGTGTCTCTGGGTGAGGGCAGGGGTTGGGCTGGTGGAGGCATCTGTTCCTACTCCTGGATGCTACTTCGAGGCACTGGGGCATTATGAAAGGGAAGGGCTGAGAACTTGCTTGTGATGCCCCCACCCATGATTGAGTGGTCAAGCAGCGCTGCGTAGGGTGGCACGGTGGAACAGTGGTTAGCACTGCTGCCTCACAGCACCGGGGATCTGGGTGTGATTCCTGCCTCGGGTGACTGTGTGGAGTTTGCACATTTTCCCCCTGTCTGCATGGGTTTCCTCCAGATGCTCCGGTATCCTCCCACATTCTGAAGGTGTGTAGGTTTGGTTGATTGGCCATGCTAAATTGCCCCTCAGTGTCAGGGAGATTAGCAGGGTAAATACGTGGCTTGACGGGGATAGGGCCTGGGTGGGTTTGTTGTCGGTGCCAGCTGAGACTGGCAAAGATTCTGTCAAGTGCAGCACTTTCTTTTGTAGGACCAGTGGTGATGCTACTGTCAGCAGCAAGGGCAACTGGCTGAGTACATGCACATTTGATTTTCGTGTCCCTGGGTGATGCTGGAACGTATGTATAACTGTATAGTGCCAACAAGAGAGCCCATCACTGCACCCTTGCTGAGGCTTATCTTCTCCGAATAAATCATAACAACGCTTGTGATCTAAAACTATTGTGAAGTGCTGTCCATAAATGTACTGATGAAACTCTTTGACTGCATAAATGACAACCAAGCTTTCTTCATCTAACTGGGAATATTTGTTTTCAGCAGCTGATAACATTTCTGATGCAAAGCCAATTGGCCTTTCTACTCCATCAGGCATTCTGTGGGACTTGAAAACATAATTTTAAAAATTATTTTATGGAATGTGAGCATCGATGGCTGGGCCAGGATTTATTCCTCATCCCTATTCACTCCTTGAACTGTGTCTTGCTGAGGGCACTAAGGAGTCAAGCACAATGTAGGCCAGGCCAGCTATGGATGGCAAACTTCCTTCCCTAAAGAACATTAATGATGGGTTTTTACAACAATGGTTTATGGTCATCATTAAACTTCTAATTCCAGATTTTTTAAAATTAAAATTACAGCATCTACTGGGGTTGGGCTCAAGCCCAGGTCCCCAGAACATTGCCCTTGGTTCCTGGATTACGAGACCATGACAACAACACTGTGCCACAGCCTCTTTGGGGAATCTTTGGATGTAAGTGGGCTAAAGACGGTACTGAATGTTTTTGTTCCAGTGATGTTTGAAAAAAAGTGAGTATAATAAATCTGTTGAGTAGTAATTAATAGTTCTTTAATGGGAAAATGTGGCTGATATTTTTTTACGGGGTACGGTGCAGAAAATGCATTTTGGGCTGTGAAAGTGATAACATCAGATAACATCAGAACTCTCACAAGGAACGTTACATCTGTTTTGAATACTATTCAAAATGAATTGTTGTCATTTCTCCTCACACAACCTACCAGCCTTGTGTAAAGTTCATCAGGAGCATGGGGTGGTTCTTTAGGAACAATGCTGTCTGGTTCAAAAGAAAGGTACCCAATAAACAATTGGAGGTCTTATGGCGCAGTGCGTAGGGTACCTGCCTCTGAGCCAGAATTTCCAGGTTCAAGTCCCACGCCAGGACTTAATGCCCAAGGAAGGTGGGTTGACAACACAGTCAAACAGCCAACCTGTAAATCCTCCCAAACACACTAATGACAGGTGGTAAGAATGGGAGAGACTCCTGGTCAGCCATACTTGCTGTGGGGTAACACCCCTCAAGCTAAAAGCCCCTGGTGTCAGATTAGCAATCTGTTCCAGGAGTCACTAGTTATGGAAACAGACAAAAATCTGCCTTAGTTCACCACTAAGTGCGGGAAGAAACTTGGAATGGAAATAATTAACCAAGGTCTAAAGAAAAAGCAGAAATGTTGAACAGGCTCAGTATTCGTGAGTACGAAACAAAGTTAACATCTGACATCAACAACCTATCATTAGAACTGGAGGATACTGGAGGTTAAACAACTTTTACGCAAGTACCTGGGAGGAAGACTGGCTGGCAGCGAAGGGACAAGATAGATAGTCCATGATAGAAAGCAGGAATAATAATATGACAAGAGGATTACATGGCAAATGGTGCGAGGACAAAGGAGATGACAATGACAAAAGTAGGTTATTGTGGATGCTGGGAATTTGAAAGAGAAACAGAAAATACCGGAAGTACTCAGCAATACTCGGCCAGCATCAGTAGAGAGAGAGAGAGAGAGAGAGACAGAGTTAATGCTTCAGGTCTGTGATCTTTCATCAGATGTTGCCAGAGATAATGAGACAAGTAAAGGAACCGACCAGCTCAGGGCAGGTGGAAACACTTGCAGCAGAATGGCAGAGGGAAACATGGAAAATCTGGCCCGGTGACCAGTAAATGTAATGGAAGAAAGGCAGGTAAAGCCCGGAGCTTCTGATCATGGGCAGGAAATGGAGGAAATGCTGCCCACACCTCCTGCACTCACTCCCCAGGAGTTCTAGTGCAGCTGTTAGTACAGCTGTCAGCAGCAAATGCTGGGTGACGGAGGAGAGGTCGGTGTGGTTAAGATCTGAAATGGTTAAACTCCAGGGCAGTGGAAACTTGCCCCAAGTCCGGAAAATCCCGCCCAAGGTCAACAGACCTTTGCATGGTCCGTGTTCCGCCTGCTACGATTCCCATGGCAGGCGGGACTGGAAAATTCTACCCTGGGTTTTTACAGGGAGAAATGGCAGAAGGGAAAGTATGAGTGGAGAGCGAGATACTTAGGATTATTCTAGAATGACAGAACTGAGAACCAGGGAATATATTGTCCAGATTTCCTCTCTGTTGGGGGAATGATATGGACTGTGTACATGAGCCTAAAAAGTGAATAGATCTAAAACCTAAACAATTCATTTTTTTTAAGTAAACACTTTATTGAAAAATTAACTGTCCAATTATCCTAGAATCATATAGCACAGAAGGAGGCCAATCTGCCTATTTTCCATGTGCTAACACAATCAATAATAAATATATTTTGTTGCTGATGATTATTAGAGCAGTATCCTTTACAGAGCAATAGTGTACAAGGGGATAAAAAGACCACTCAGCTCCCTCCCTGGGACATTATTGAGTGCAATAGCTGACACTCTCATCAAACTAATTTCTTGCTTCCCATTGCTTCCAACGTCAGAATTCCTTTCCTGCAGAAACTCTTGCCAAAGCACAATCCCTGCATATTCCACCTGACAAGTTTTGTCCTGATAGCTGTTAGTACATGTAGAGGCGCTGGATTCCAGCCAATGTCTTAATGCGGACACTCGGCACATGATCTGACAGTAAGTTTATCAACTCCTTGCACATCTGATTGGCGGCAGGGGATTTGGAGTAACCCGGTGGAACATGCTGCATGAGAAAACTCGCAAACGTGACCGCGTTCTCCCGCAACTCGGTCTGGATGCTGCTGAAGAAGGGAGTGCAGCTTCTGATGTAGTAGATGGTCCTGTCCGGCCAATCTTCAGCCATGTGCCGGGAGGTCACACTCAAGTAATTCTCATAATCCAGGGCGCCTTCCTCCAGCCCCAGCTCTTGGAGGTGTTTGCATATCCTCTGCGATGGTAGCAGTGGGCCCACCAGGGTCAGCACCTGCCTGGAGACCTTCCTCACCTCTTCGCTCTTGTCATTGAGATGGAGCAGCAGGTAGGTCAAGGAGGAATACACGTGCTCCATGTATGCCGGGTTCTGCTGCATGCTCCCAAACCGGAGCAGTTTCCCCAGGACGGTGAAGGCAGCAGCTCTCACCTTATCCTGCCGATTCTCAAAGAGCGGCTCCATTGCCTTGGCCATGTCAATCAGAATGCTATCGGTATAATCATGCTGCAGACTATCTAAGATCTTGGAGACGCTTGCCATTGCCTCAACTGCCAGCAGGGTGTTGACTTTGGAATTCTGATCCATGACTGACACCATTGCGGGCAACAGCTTGGCGACATATTTTTCAACCTTTTGAGAAGCTCCAGTGCCAGCATTGCCCAGGCCTTTTACAGCCAACCACTGGACCGCAGGAGAATCATCAATTAGACATCGAAGCAAGCTGCCTACAAGTGTGTCCGTCAACATCAGCTCGGAGACCACTGTGTGATGGAGAAACTCTCCGAAATAGGCCGTGGCTGTGATTCTCTGACTCTCGTGTATGTTAGCCAGCACGGGCGTTAGTTGCTCAACAATGCTGATCAGGTGAGGAGCCGAAATGCTGGCCATTGTGCTTGCCAGCAGCATAATCCCCTCATGGTGCATCTCTGGCTGTTTGATCAGGTCCCAGCCTCCTTTCTGAACCATCTCTGCAGCATTTCCCTCTCCCTCTCTCAGGAGCGCTTGAAGTATCTCAATAGAGTAATGACAGGCGGTGGCAGTGCACTGCTTTTGAGACATGCCAGAGGGCTTCCTATCAGCCTGAATTCTAAAAAAGTCCTGAGGTAATCGAGCCTGGACACTGGAACTGAGATGAATCAGAACAGTGCTGAATATCTGAGGGTAAAGTGTCTCAGTCACATCTTTCGAGCCCTGGGTACATATCATCTGGTGAAGAGCACAGATCACAGCCTGAGGCTGATGAGGTTCTGCGTTGGTCACGTGGCTCAAAAGGGACTCTTTGCTGCTCTCGTACAATAGCTTCAAATTGTCCAACAAATACTTAATAGCGTGCATGGCGACTGAATTGGTTTTGAGTAGAGACGCCCATACCTCGTTGATGTAATCGTCAAACGGAACAGGGTACCATAAAAGACAGGGTAATACTACGGGCACATGCTGGCAGGCCAGGTTGCAGATAGAACGCATCACCATCTGGATGATGTGCACCTGGGTAATAGATTGCAGCTCTTTGTGAAGGGCTTTGATAATCACAGGGACATCAGTGAGGCTGGATCCACATTTTGTGATGAGGACATTGGTGACAATTGAAGCTGCGTAGGAACCATTGGCTTTATCGTCAGCAAAACCCAGGAACAACGTGAAGAGTAAACTTAACAACTGGTGCTGAGGCATGCATTTCGAAAGAACTTTGCCAATATCAGTGCTCACTTGAAACAAGGACTGGCAGTTACCGTGATGCAATCCTTCTTTGATGACTTTCAGGTGTTCCACCTC
The DNA here is from genome assembly GCF_964213995.1 of Mustelus asterias. NCBI lineage: Eukaryota > Metazoa > Chordata > Chondrichthyes > Carcharhiniformes > Triakidae > Mustelus > Mustelus asterias. The sequence continues at coordinate 74,615,876 of NC_135803.1, read as the reverse complement.
TATGTCTTTCAGATTCTCAGGCTGTCCCTCAAAACGCAACTGGATGTAGAGTAGAACATACAGGCATTCAATGGCTGTTTCCCTGACAACACACGATAGATCTGTGCATCGAAGCACCATGTACCCAATAAGAACCGCCAGGTTATGCGATGGAACCTTATCTTTGGTGCCAGTTTGTTCCAGGTAAAACACCAGGAGTTGTAGAGTGGTCTCAATCGCCATTTCTCGTGCATAGTCTTTCCTGGATTGGATCCAGATTTCCATGTTCGTGAACACTGATTGAAGTCCAGTGGGCGACAGGTCAGAAAGCAAAAGCTGCTTCAGAAAGTTCAGCAGCGACGCCATTGTGTCATTAAACAGCGCTTGCCTCTCTGCCAGGCTGACATTTGGGTGCTCATTGATTGTGCTGACCTCCAAGTGTGGCAGATTGAAAACACTATTCAGGCACGTTTGAATCAATTGCCGGTTCTCACTGAATTGGGGCTGGAGTTTTAAGAGGGAGGTACAGGCATCAATAGCAGACTTCCGCACAGAGGTCAGGAGTGTCTCTGTAGGCTCTGCCTTGATGAGCTCCTGCATGTAGGCCAGCAGTTCAGCCTTCCTGCTGAAGCTGTAGCCAGGCATTTCATCGGATTGACTGGCTCTGGCTAACTGGGTCACTGCCTGGATCAGGCTTAACTTTAACGTCAAGTCCCGGACCTCAATCTTCATTCCCAAAATCTTGATATTGTAATGGTTGAGGACATTCTCTATAATTTCAGTGTCTATTCGAGATGGAGTGAGGTCCTTTGGAGAGCACAGCACGATGTGCCCATAGCACGAGATGAGTGTACTTTTCACTTTTATTATTTCAATGTCCTCCTGATCCTTAATAATCTGAAAATAACTTGCCGTCTTCTTAAAGATGTTTAACTTTGCAAATTCCTTCAGCAGATTCAGTACAGTGTCCAAATGGGTTACAGCACAGTAGCCAACCCCAATGGCTATCCCCTGTTTCTCCAATGCTTCATTGTGTCGGACAGTCTGTAACACCTCCTGTAGACTTCTTTTTACCACTTCTTCATGCTGGCTAAGTTGCAGCACCGCGCCCAAACATTTGTACACAAACCCTTTCTCCTGTGGGAAATTATAATGGCTGTGAAGGTGGTTAATCAGTTCTTTACCAAGCTGGCTAAGCCAATCTTCATCCTCTATCAACTCCAGTGTCTGGAACAAAACGTTCACCAGTTTTTCTTCCCACTGGCTCTGGAGCAGGGTCTTCTCGGCATTCTCCTGCAGGTAGTCGAGGAGAGTGGGAAACTCCCTTTCCCAGACTTGAGGAGCTGCCGGGTGGATGTCCATGCCCAGAACCTGCAGTAGAATCAGAGCTGGGGCGCACCTGCCTTTCCCCTGATGCAGAGATGACGACATGGTCAGCAACCTTGTCAGCAGAGCGTGATTCCCAGGCATATTCGGATTCTCCTTGTAACTGAGGAAGCTTTCCGTTGACCCCGCTTCTATTTTCTTCATTGCAAGCAACACCAGGGAGCTGCAGACTGTCGCTAATGCATTTGTGTATCGCACTGGAGTAATAAACTCAAAGAGGAGTGGCCAGAGAACGTTGTCTATCGGTAACGCGGTCAACAATTTTATCAGGTCTTCGCACCACCTCCTCAGATCGCGATCCGTGACCACATCTGCCGTGACGTTGTAGGGCTCCTCAATGTTGTCCTCATTCTCCGTAATGGGTAGAGCGCACTGTCGGATGATAAACTCCACCATTTCCTTTCCTCCCTCCAAATGGAGGTAGTTGTGGCGGGCCACGGTATATATTATCTGGCCAAGCTTCCCCTTCACTCTGTTATCACTGGCTAAAACCAATAGCTTCATCCCAGCCAGAATCTGATTCTTCTGACTGGCCATGTAAAGTGGGACCATGTTGATAAGGTGATCCAGCACAGTCAGCGTTCCGAGGCGAATTTGGTTGTTGGTACTTTCCAACTTCCGCAGAAGGAATTCTACAATCTGATAAGTAAAGGATGGTGTCAGAAGCTTGAAGCAGCAAAGGACTTCCTTCTGCTGCTTCTGAAAGTAGGGGTTCATGGGTTGCTCCACTGCAATGCAAATCTGATTGTGCAAATTGACAAGCAGGCTGTCAATTTGCAGCACCAGCTCCTCACTGTTCCTCTCCACGGCAGTGTGCAATACCCCATACAGTCCCTGGGTGACACAGAAATCACTCGCGGTCTCCTGGTACATGGACAAGATAACCGGAATTAACCTGGGTAATTCGTTCTCCAGTTTGTCAAAGGGAATCAGATGCGTTATCTGGCCAAGAGTCTCGATCACTGCTGTGCTCACATTGTGTTCATTCTGGGGCAGCCACACACCAAACAGGATGTCGTAAGCATCAGAAAACTCCTGGAAAAATAAATTCTTCTTCACTGTAGGGTCTGGGGCCTCCTCTATGTCGAATAGGTAGGCAAGGATGCTCTCACTAAAAATTCCCAAAGCAAAGCAGAACACCCACTTGGTTTTCTCTTCTGTTACTGCAGGAAGCATAGACAGCACAGTATGGAGGACAGGTTTCAACAAGGGGACCATGAAATGCACGTGTTCCTTACAGAGATTGGCTAGTGCCAACACCACAAAGAAAAAGGGACTCATCTTCGGCTGGAACATTGACAGCAGCTCATCGAAAGCCTCCTTAGTAAACCAATGACCCACATTCAATAGGAGCCGACTGGCAACCTCCTGATGCTCATCGGACACATCCTTTGATTTGGTCATTTCGATGGAAGCCAGCGTGATGAGTTTTTTGGCTGCCACCCGGCCCAAATCGTCAATGTTGTCCTTCACCAGTTGTGCCATCACCTTTAGCAATGCAGTGCGGCACTCCAGCAGCAGCCGCTTGTGGTGGATGACATACTTGCGACAGAACATTAGGACTCCTTCTGCGTCCACGTGTCCAAGTTCTTGCAGGGACTCAAAAACTGTCCCCTTAACCAAGCCATGTTCATCCAAAGGCACCTCCATGATTGAATTCAGCAAAGCTTCCATTTTGCTACTCGCCATCTTTACTGTAAGTCACTCTGGAATCCCAGATGTTTACATTCTTTTCTGCAGTTCCTGTAGTGATCCCTTTCTGCCTTTGTTTCCTGGAGCAGGGCTCCCAATCTTTCCTCAGGATTTCTTTGTTGGTAATTATATTTCTTCCTTTCTCCCTTACAGAACAAAAACACTTCAATACTGATGAACACAATCACGGCTCTTTACTTCAAATTTCCTACTCTCTGATTCTATCGATGTATTAAGTTTGGTAGATATTTTAATGACTTCTGCCATTGATTTGACTCAGCGCAAAATGTTTTTGAGCGGAACAGTGAGAAGTTTGTCTTGTGATAAGACACACAGGCAAATGAGGAACCGTGCTCTCAGCTTCCCCTCACAAATCCTTCACAAGACTCCATCGAGTTTTAAAGTTTAGCTTCTTTGTGACCCTATTTGCTTCCTTTTATTTCTCTATAATACAGATGTCTCTGATGATTGGTGCAACTCCCTGAAGAGGGCGTCCAAATCAAGTAAATTCTTCCTCAGATTGTTTTCTTCGTTATGTTGTTAAAAGGGGCTCCAAAACACTTAATTGTCTTAAAAATCCCAGAATTCTCCAAAATTGATGACAATTTCGTTCTGAGATGTAGGAAGATGAATCAAATCTTCCTATTGTCTCACCATCTTTGAGTCAATGTTTCAACAAGTGACAGAAGTTATTTGGAACTACAATATCGCAGCTATGAAATTATCTAATTCCCTCACGGGTTGGTCTGAGTCCTGTTTCACACAAGTCCTCCTGTTTTACCTCTGTTCACAGTAATACTGGTTGTTGAAAGTTCTGAGAAGATATTCACACCCTCCTCTTGTTAAATTTCCTCTGCTCTTAGGATCCAATTCTTTTCCGTATGTGATTTCAAATCCTCAAGTTAATAAAGGGACTAAAGTATTTTCAATGTGTTGCTCTGCAAATCTTTGTTAATGCAACTGGTGCAAATGAAACCTGTTCTGGACATATTTTGATTTCAGACACTGTTCTCTGATGATAAATAGTGTTCACTAAAGGCAGACAATGCTCTCAGCATGTCTTTGTAGATCTTCAAAGTGGTGATTGAGTTTTGAACTTGACTCATTTCTGATATTGAATAGTCTTCTTCATTCAGAACACAAGGATCCGCTCCTTATTTCAGATGATTAATTCCATCAAACGCCGATTATTCTTCAGATTACTGTTGTCAGCGTTTCAAACTATTTCTATCTTTTGTTCGAAGGTTTCGCCGACTCGTTTTCAGGTTTTTCAGCCAGCCCTCCCCACAGGTGAAAGCTGGGTTGAACAGCAATATATCAGATTGCAACCAAGCTTGTTTTTGAAAAGCCGATTATGCCATCATTTCCTGCCCTCATGCAGTCATGTGTTTCATTGTGATGACCGGTGACCCGAACTGCCAGCTAACCTGCATGTAAGGGGAAGTGAAGACTTTATCAATGTTAGTCCCTGTAGTTTATGCCAGTCTCCGTGCCCTAAGGTGCACATCCAACACTTAGCATCCTTTTACTAGAAATACAAACCTGCAAAATCTACTTTTGCCAGTAGCATTGCATAGCTTTGAGTCAAAGTAGGCTTGTAGCAGTTGTAAATCATGGTCAGAGCATCACCTTAATGGAACATTTCAGTACAGATGCAGTCCATTTATCTGTTTCCCTATCACTGTCTCAATTATTTATAAGTTTTAACTTTAATTCTTATGGGTGTTAAAAATTAAATGAGAATTGTTTCCACTGAACTGCACCATTATCGAGCCATCTAGTGTGCATCAAAAATGTCACATTAATACATGGCTCTCTCAGTACCTACTAAATGTACTTCCACATCCTTGAATTAAAAATGATGTTTCTTGCCTCAATTCTTACTTGTAAAGCAGCACATGTAGGTCGAGTACAGAGGAGATTGACTGGATTAGCACCCAGGATCTGGGACTTCAGTTCACAGAATCACTGTTTCATCGCAGAAGAAAGCCATTCAGCCCACTGTATCTGCACCAGTTCTCCATGATGGGCATCATGGCGTAGGTCCAGTGTCTTGTCTTTTTCTATTCAAATAATCATTTAATGTCCTCTTGAATGCCTCAATTGAATCTGCCTCTCCACCACACTTCCAGGCAGCGCATTCCAGACCCAAACCTCTCGTTGCATGAAGAAGTTTTTTCTCGCGCATCGCATTTGCTTCTTTTGCAAATCACTCTAAATCTGTGCCCTCTCGCTCTTGATGCTTTTGCGAGCAGGAACAGTTTCTCCCTATCTACTCTGATGAAACTAGTGAAGCTGTCATTGTCCTTCTGAGATCAGTAGAGGAGAATTAATAGATGTTTAATTAAATTAATTGGTGTTTTGAGGCGTTTTGATAGAGTAGATAAAGGAAAAACTATTTCCACAGCAGGAGGTTCAGCAAATAGAGAACATAGATTTAAGGTAATTGGTAAAAGAACCAGAAGGGAAATCAGAACTTTCTTTTTTAACACAGCAAGTTATTACGATCTGCAATGCACTGCCTGAAAGGATAGTGGAAGCAGATTCAATAATACTTTTCTAAAGGGAGTTAGCTAAATAGACTTGAAAAGGAAGTTATAAAGAATGATCGGAGGAGTCAGGCCAATTGAATCTTTCAAAAAGCAGGCCAAACACAATATGCTGAAGGTCCTCCTTTTGTGCTATAGAATTCTGTGATTGCATTCTCTGATTTTTTTTGTGGCCAGTACTATTAAAGATCCATTAGTTGGTGACTAAATGCTGTAAAGAAAGGAGGTAGAACTCTCTAAAGGAAGCCTTTGTTTCCATGTTTAATGCAGTTGGGATGATATGAATTGTTGTGAAATGCCCTTACAATCACCTGGCCACCATAAATCATCCTTTGTGCTCAAAGATAGCTTACCCCATGACCCCTGCCATTAGACTTGGTAGATACTATGGAACCACATAGCAGACAGTCACAAATTGAAAAGCGTTGACATTAGACCATAAGACCATAAGATATAGGAGCAAAATTAGGCCATTCGGCCTATCAAGTCTGCTCCACCATTTAATCATGGCTGATATAATTCTCATCCCTATTCTCCTGCCTTCTTCCCATAACCCTTCACCCCCTTATTAATTGAGAACCTATCTATCTATGTCTTAAAGGCACTCAATGACCTGGCCTCCACTGCTCTCTGTGGCAATGAGTTCCGTAGAATCACTACCTTCTGGCTGAAGAAATTCCTCCTCATCTCCGTTTGAAAGTTTTAGAGGTCAAACATATTTTCATCCATGTCTTATCTCATGATGTTTTCCCTGAAGACACCTCTTGTCTATTGTGTCACATCTCCAAGTTGTTCCTTTGGTGATTTGCGTATGTTTGGTGACAGGCTACTGATACTCAAATGAGGGTATTTGTGATGCTTGTGGTCAGTGACCTGCAGCTTAAACCAAAGTCATATCAATAGAACATCAAAGGGGAAAATTGCTTCGAACATTGCCATCTTCTCTCAATGCAAAAAGTGGCAGATATGAAAGCATGGAAAATTGATTTGATTCACATCAACTAAAGCATGGATCACATTTTTGCTCCCTAAATTAATCAACATATTTTCTTTCAATTTCAAACAGAGCTTTAGACATCAGTATTCTGTCTTAACAGTTCCTTTTAGATATCCTTTGTGATTATCGGCAGTTTTTGAGAGGGCCATGGTGAAGGAGGCCATTCAGATTGGTGTAGCAATTTGCAAACAGTATAGTCAAGAGCATAGATACTGTTCTCAGAAGCTGGGAGTTCCGAGGGGTTTGCTGCCTGACCAGTGGCAGGGTCCCTGCGGGCGGAGATGAACATGTGGCTGAATTTTCTGGCAGGATCTTCCAGCCCCACTGATGGCGACCCCCGCCCTCCTCTCCCTAACAGCACTGTCGGTGTGCCTACACCACACGGACTGCACCAGTTCAAGGAGTTAGCTCACCACCACCTTCTCAAAGGCAACTCGGGATGGGCAATAAATGCTGGTCTAGCCAGCGACGCCCATATCCCATAAATGAATTTTAAAAATAGAATTAAGCAATTCAGTTCTTCAAAGCTGTTTTATCCCTCAGTCTGATTATGGCTAACCCATTCCTCAACCCCATTTAGCTGCCTTTGCTCCACATGCCTTGATACACTTGACAAGTAAATATATTTATGTACATATATATAATATATGCATACATACACATGCAAATGCATACTGGTAAAAAGCTTAAAGGTGGCGAATAGCCACTGAAAATCAGTTTACATTGCTTCTAGGCAGCACTGAGTGAGTTAATGCTATACAGTACACATCAAATAATGCTTCAAGTTTCAGCACAGTTTGACCTCCCTGATATTTTATCAGTTTGATTCGCGACCTCCCCCGCTGTGAGTTAGTCAAAGGCTGACTCTAAACTGAGGAATAGTTTGTTTTCCTCCATCCGTCTGCTGTGCTTTTGGGGCTGTTTGCTGATAGTGTCATGTAATGTCATGTTGAGAAATGGCACCGTTTCCGAGCATCATAAATCAGGAGATTACATCTTTGAAGCATTTCTGCTTTGATTGGGTTTCGCACTAATAACACTCCTCACTACACCTGCATGGTACAAACAAAGTGTCCCGGATTTCTGCAGGGAGGTTGAAAAGGGGTACCATAAATTACAGTCTATAAGTTGACCTGCTATATAAGACTGCCTCATTTTCTTGGCACCAATAATCATGCTTTTGCCGACACAGTGTATAGGCCGACCCTCCTTTTCAGCTACGAAATGTAGTCAGTTCTTCACCCCACAAATACTTACCTCATACTGTAAGTTGGCACAGGGGATCAAGCAGATGATATGAGCTGTGTTGCAAAAAAGATGCTCAGGACTTTCAGACATATCCACACACAGAACAGGCCGTACATAGCCTGGCAAGTGGCGAACAGAAATGGGTCCTCAGTAAAGTGACTGAAGTACAAAGATACTTTCCAACTAAAAGCTGTAATCTTTGCTCAATCGTCAAATAACTGCGCTGCAGCGAGGGAAATCAAGATTAGTGAAAAACTAGTGTGAGATTGAAAGAAGAGATCGACCCTGAAAAAAATGCATTAGACCAAAAGTGCCATGAGATCAAGGATCAGCCTCTGGCCTGGTCATGAAAAGCTTGTGTCAGAATGGGTCCTCAAAAATCAGCAGAATGGTTACACCAGAAATGAAGTGCATACATACGCACTTAAGTGGATCAAATCAAACCCTCAGTCTCCAAAGAATTCAGACTAATAGCTTGTTGGGGTAGCTGCTTTGTGGAATAAAACAGTCACGTGCTGTGACATGTTGGTTGGGTTACTGAAGTGGCCGGTATTGCCTTTAGACAATACAAGACTCACGAAGCCAGTATCTCTGTTCAAAGATGTAACTTTATTTAAAATCAGCGGCTGCTCAGAGTTCATCAAAAGGATCACAGCAGCTCTGACATAGAGCACCTGGACCTCTTCGATGAATCTGATGTAAACAATTCAAAACAGATCAATTATAGGTTTCCTTATCAATTACAACACATCTTCATTAATTTAAAAATCAATCATCTTCAATATACACAAATCAACAATAATACCTGTCATATACTTTAGCCAATTGCATCTTACTCTCTGGCATAATAGCATTTTATTAGTCCATAGAATCTGGAAGCTAACTCCTGCCTTGGCTGATCCCACTTCCCTTCGTCTGAGGTTGCCTAGTAACCCCAGATGCTTAGCTCAAAGTTCAAATGAACATTCCCATGGGTTCTCTTAAAGGTCACTGCCAAACCAGATTAACAGATGACTCCATGTCTGGGCATGCATCCATCTCATCTGGACAGTGAATAAGCCTGATTCATGAATATGATTAAGTGTTCTAAATGTTCTTTCCATCTAAAACTTTACTGATAAATCTTGCATATTCTCAAGGTTCAAACATTCTCTTGGAATATGGCTTCGCTCTAATGCCTGTTCCCATGATACTTTGCGGCAAATTGTTTTTGACTAAAGTGAACAATATACCTTAACAATACATTAATACATTCAAAAGATCAGCATATGTGTTTTAAAATCATAATCACTCATTTAAATCTTTTACTGCATCTCATACGTATAACCTGCTTTCTTGTTAACTTATAAACTTGTTTTAAAAGTCATTTAACTGAATGCTGGTAGTTCTGTCAGTGCCTTAATGTTTAAGTTGAAAAATCTTATTAACCTATTAGGGTTTCCCACCTACATGGCAGAAGGCCAAGATTGCTCAAAGACGATCAAGAGACCTCAAAGCCAAAAAGACCAGTTTCCAGCAATTCCTCACCAGCTGGCCACAAAACAACAAGCACCCATTACGTCAGTTTGGCAACATGGATAAAATGTCCATAAATTTCAATGTATCCAGCAGCCAAACTGCAGATGGGAAGGTTCAAAAACAATTCTGCTGATACAGATAAGGATTGGATAAGGATATGAGAGGACAAGATTCACGGTGTCACTTGGTGCGGACAACACTAAAATGGCTGGACTTGCAGATAGTGAGGAACATTGTCAGAGGCTACAGAAGGATATAGACAGGCTGGAAATTTGGGCAAAGAAATGGCAGATGGAGTTCAATCCAGATAAATGCGAAGTGATGCATTTTGGTAGAACTAACGTAGGGGGGAGCTATACGATAAATGGCAGAACCATAAAGGGTGTAGATACGCAGAGGGACCTGGGTGTGCAAGTCCACAGATCCTTGAAGGTGATGTCACAGGTGGAGAAGGTGGTGAAGAAGGCATATGGCATGCTTGCCTTTATAGGACGGGGCATAGAGTATAAAAGTTGGGGTCTGATGTTGTAGTTGTATAGAACGTTGGTTCGGCCGCATTTGGAATACTGCGCCCAGTTCTGGTCGCCACACTACCAGAAGGACGTGGAAGCTTTAGAGAGATTGCAGAGGAGGTTTACCAGGATGTTGCCTGGTATGGAAGGGCTTAGTTATGAGGAGAGATTGGGTAAACTGGGGTTGTTCTCACTGGAAAGACGGAGGATGAGGGGTGACCTAATAGAGGTGTATAAAATTATGAAAGGCATAGATAGGGTGAACGGTGGGAAGCTTTTTCAGGTCGGTGGTGACATTCACGAGGGGTCATAGGTTCAAGGTGAGGGGAGGGAGGTTTAACACGGATATCAGAAGGATGTATTTTACACAGAGGGTGGTGGGAGCCTGGAATGCGCTGCCGGGCAAGGTGGTGGAGGCGGACACACTGGGAACGTTTAAGATTTATCTAGAATGCCACATGAACGGAGTGGGAATGGAGGGATACAAAAGAATGGTCTAGTTTGGACCAGAGAGCGGCGCGGGCTTGGAGGGCCGAAGGGCCTGTTCCTGTGCTGCATTGTTCTTTGTTCTTTGTTCGTCTGCAAAGCTAATGGACAAAGTTAAAACTTATGGTAATTTTCAAATGCAAAACTATGCCTAACATCAAGATCCCTGCAAGAGATTTTGTACATATTCATGACAACGGTTGAATGGATGAAAATGGAATGAAGTTATGTGTGGAATAGGATGTGATAATTCTGTGATTCTGTAATCCCGGTGAATTATGTAAAAAATTCAGTTTTTCATTGTGGAGCTTGTTCATATCCCATGGGGCTGCACGGTGGCACAGTGGTCAGCACTGCTGCCTCACAGTGCCAGGGACCCAGGTTCGATTCCTGGCTTGGGTCACTGTCTGTACAGAGTCTGCACGTTCTCCCCGAGTCTGCATGGGATTTCCTCTGGGTGCTCCGGTTTCCTTCCTAATGCTAGTTAGGTGCATTGGTCATGCTAAATTCTCCCTCAGTGCACCCAAACAGGTGCCGGAGTGTGGCGACTCGGGGATTTTCACAGTAACTGCATTGCAGTGTTAATGTAGGCCGACTTATGGCATTAATAAATAAACTTAAAACCTATAACCGATGAGGTTGAGAGGACCCGCTGAAGAAATACCACCCAAATTGCAGTTATACCAGGGGGTATAGTCCATCATTCAACCTTTGACAAAATATTCAAGGTTCACGGCAAATGGAATAGGTGGATGGTTGAGGGAGAAAAACCCTTCATAAAGACTGGAAACACACGTGTTGCCACTGCCGAATGTTTTGCGTGGTTTCAGTATCAAATCATGAAATTCAATTAGTGCAGCAAGTGTCAGCAGATCATTCAGAAAATGTAGAGTATCCAATTCAATGGATGGGGAGGAAGATGATTTGTTGTGGAAGGTGATCTTGAACAAAAGCATCAAATCTGATCCAGGTTGGGACCCTTTTGATGAGTCATAGCCAAAGTGACTCAGAATGAATTTGATGAACTCTTTAGCTGGAATTCTTCAACCTCATCTGCGGCTGGGATTCTCCAGTCCCGCTGCACTAAATGAAGCTTTAGCTGAGTGCCAAATTCGCCGTTCTCACTAGCAGCGGTATATAAGATTGGAGAATTCGGAGAATTCTAGCCTTTGTTTCAGACACTGAATACAGTTCTGTGAACTGAATTGGACAGTTTTCAGATGCTTTCATGGTGGTTAAAAGTATATTTGCATGATTAATTCATTCAATAACTCGTGCCACATTGATTTAATATAAATGATCAGTCTTATGCATTTTTCATATTTCAAAATGGTGACTACCAACATCCATACGCATATTATTTTTATACTCAGCATTTCAGCCAACGGCTTGTTTTTGGATGGATCTATGGAGGCGTCAAAGATTGACTTAAATGTCACAATCTACAGTATTAACCTGAACTAAACTGAGAACAGATTACTGGGAATGAGTTACAGACTGGAATACCATCAAAGACATTGGATACAGTGCTCATCCAATCTCATTGAATCTCATCAAAGACATTGGATGAGCATTTGGCACATCATAACATTCAGGGCTATGGGCCAAGTGCTGGCAGATGGGATTAGGTTGAAGTTCAGGTGTTTCTAATGTGTTGGTGCGGACTCAATGGGCCAAAAGGTCTCTTCTGCGCTCTATGATTCTATCACATGTTAGGAATGGATACATATTCAAGTGTGAGTGTCAGGCTGGGTTATACCAATTAATGTCACACTCGCCTCTGAGCCAGATATCATGAGTTCAAATCCTACCCCAGAAGCTTGACCATACAGACTAAGCTGGCAGGGTTAGGAGTGCCGAGCCTGAGAGTGGGGTGGAGGCTTTCACAAAAGAATTGGATAAGTGCCTGGTAATAAAAGAATTGCATGGATAGTGGGATAAGATGGGGGATTGGAGACAAGTTGAGTTGCTCTTGCAAAGAGTTGGCATAGACAGGTAGGGTTGAATGGCCTCCTTCTGTGCTGTAATCATTCTATGGTTCTATGACAGTGCAGTACTGAGGGAGGGCTGCACTGTTGGAGGTGCCTCCTATCAAGGTGAGAAATCAAACTAAGGCCCCAGTTATCTGCCCTCTCAGGTCGATATAAAACATTGTACAGCTCTTTCTGTGACAGTACAGAGGGGTTCTCCCAGAGTATTGGCAATATTTAACCTTCAAACAACATCACCACAAACAGATGATCTTCTCATTTGTCTCATTGCTGTTTCTGGGAGCTTGCTGTGTTCAAATTGACTGTGGTGTTTCCTACATTACAATACTAACTACACTTCCAAAATATTTATTTGATTATAAATGCTTGGATTGTCATGAAAAATGCTATAGAAATACAATCCTTTCATGTCTAATGGCAAATGTACAGAATAATACATAGAATAATGTATAAAATAATGCATAGAATACATTACTTCCTGGGAGGAAGTAACAGACTTGAACAAATGTCAATTGATAGCTGTGGCCAGTTATGTATAGAATGTCGGATAATGAATAAGATAGCTGGGAGGGAGTTATAGGCTGGAATTTAATGGATAGACTTTAGCCACTCTGGGATTGGAGGTAGAATTGGCCTAAAAATAGATTTAAACAGAAACAGAAAAATACTGGAAAACCTCAGCAGGTCTGACAGCATCTGTGGAGAGAGAATAGAGCCAATGCTTTGAGTCCAGATGACCCTTCGTCAGAGCTGAGAGGAGAGTCAGCAGAGATTTACCCTCATAATATAAATCTCTGCTGCCTCTCTTTCCTCAGCTCTGATGAAGCATCATCCTGACTCGAAACATTGGCTCTATTCTCTCTCCACAGATGTTGTCAGACCTGCTGAGGTTTTCCAGCATTGGTCTGTTTTTGTTTCAGATTCCCGCATCCACAGTATTTTGTGTTTATCTTAGAATTAAACAGATAAGTTTGAAAAGAAATCAGATTTAGTATTGGAAAGGCAAGCTCTGAAGACTGTGAGATTTTTCAACAGGAAGGGTTTTGACTCTTGGGACTGAAGATTTTTCAGTTCGAGGGGGAATGGATGACACTGGTCATAGGCGGAAGAGAGTACTGTGCTCAGTTCTGGTCGCCTCATTACAGGAAGGATGTGGAGAAGATTGAAAGGGTGCAGAGGAGATTTACAAGGATGTTGCCTGGATTGAGTGGCATGCCTTATGAGGATAGGCTGAGGGAGCTCAGTCTTTTCTCCTTGGAGAGATGTAGGATGAGAGGAGACCTAATAGAGGTATATAAGATGTTGAGAGGCATAGATCGGGTGGACTCTCAGAGGCTTTTTCCCAGGGTGGAAATGGCTGCTACGAGAGGACATAGGTTTAAGGTGCTGGGGGGTAGGTACAGGGGAAATGTTAGGGGGAAGTTTTTCACACAGAGGGTGGTGGGCGAGTGGTATCGGCTGCCGTCAGTGGTGGTGGAGGCAAACTCAGTAGGGTCTTTTAAGAGACTCCTGGATGAGTACATGGGATTTAATAGGATGGAGGGTTATAGGTAGGCCTAAAAGGTAGGGATATGTTCGGCACAACTTGTGGGGCCGAAGGGCCTGTTTTGTGCTGTAGTTTTCTATGTTTCTAAGATCCTGAGCTCCTCGGGCAGAGTGAATTAACAAGGAGGGATACGAGGTGAAGTGCTCATTCAAACAGCAGGCAGAGACACGAGGGACCAAATGACTTCCACGCAAATGCTAGGCAATGAGTCTATCCATCAAAAGAGAATCAAACCATCTCCCTTTGACATTCAATGGCATTACCATCGCTGAATCCCCCACTATCAACATCCTGGGATTATCATTGACCAGACTCTGAACTGGACCAATCAGCTAGAAGGGCAAGGGCAGCTGATACATGGGAACACCACCACCTGCAAGTCCCCCTCCAAGCCACATACCAACATAACTTGGAACCATATTGATGTTCCTTTACTGTCATAGGATCAAAATCCTGGAACATCCTTTGCAATATTGCAGGCTGTTGGTTACAATTGGGTAGGTCTGAGTAAGGCTTTGTAATCATATGTAGTTTAACTGAAAGACCTTATTGGCTCTTAAAACTAATTACAAAGATACAGTGAAGGGTAAAAGCTTGTAGCTGTCTCCATGGTGGCTGGCACACATGGCTCTGTGTGCTATACTGACGTTAGGTGTAAGTCATGTGTAGGTCATTCTATGATTCTATGATGTGTTCTCTTACATCACTGTGTGAACGCTACTGTACTCAGTCCGACATTAACCCTATATGTGCCAGATCCTTATACTACATTTAACAGCGCTGTGGGTGTGCCTACACCACATGGACTGCAGCAGTTTAAGAAGATGGCTCACCACCACCTTCTCAAGGGTAATTAGGGATGGATAATAAATGCTAAAGTAGCCAATGACACCCACATCTGGAGAAAAAAATGAAAAAAACAACTCTGATTCTGTGTCTGGGAAGTTGGCAAGCATCCGTCACAATGGGGAGAGCTTCCCAACAGTGAAGGAGCTCCCCACGCCACCAAAAATGTTGGGTTAATATGGTTTGAGGAACAAGTCAGATAACCACCAGCAAATCCAGAGCGCGAAAGCACAAGCATTGGTCAGACATGGGGGTTGTGCAGGAGAGAAGTGTTTGGGGATTTCACTAAGACAATCCCTCCTGTCGCTGTGACTGAAGGTTAAGAGATGAGAGAAGTTATAAAGCAGAAGTAAAAGGCTTTTCAGACGGAAGGCAAACAGCCAGAGCCTCAGGACAAATTACACAGGAAGGAACAAGAGAGAATGTGCACTTATGTGGCGCCTTTACTAGGGTTGCCAAGAGAGTTATGGGGATAAGGCGGGAAAGTGGAGTTGATGATTATCATTTCAGATTAGCCGTGATCTCATGGAATGGTGCAGCAGTCTCGATGGTCCAAATGGCTTATTTCTGCTCTTACATCTTCTGGTGTCAAGCAGGGGGAGGAGGCACCTCTTTCTTCAGAGCTTTGTGGACGTCTGTGCCACAGAATAGGATTGCACCATTTAAAGTTAAATTAAATAAATACTTAAAGGTGAGAATGATGCAGAGACCTGGGGAGAGTGCAAAAAACTCAAATTACTTCTGGATTGTCCCGGGAAAGAGCTTGGTACAAAACTGGTGGGACAAATGGCCTCCCCCTCGCTGTTAACCTATTTGCTGAAGCTCTGTCAGCATTTAACAGCAGAGAAACAGGAGGAGGCTGTTTAATTCCTCTAGCCTGTCCCGCCATTCAATTAGATCACGGCTGATCTGTGACCTAACACCATTAACCTGTCTTGGTCGCATATCCCTCAATATCCTTATCCAACAAAAATCTATCAACCTCAGTCTTGAAAGCTCCAATTTGCACAGTATCCACAATCTTTTCAGGCAGAGGATACCAGATTTCTGTGACGCTATGTGTGGGAGACAGTAATGTGCAGCGCCGCTGTCAGTATTTCGGGCCAGTTCCTTAATTGGCTTCTTTGTGATGCTTTCATGGGCCTCTGCCGCCACCTAGTGTACAACACATTTGAATCACCCATCTCAAAGTATCCCAAAGTATCTTTATAAAACCTCCTGTTGGTATTGAGACATGCAGGCTCCATCTGAATGGCAATGATTTTCCTAGGTATGACTGCAGGCAGTGAGTATCAGGAGGCCATTAACAGGGACAATCTTCCCATTAGCTCAAACACAAACAGAAAATGCTAGAAAAATCTCAGTGGGTCTCACAGCCTCTGTGGAGAGGACAGAGCTAATGATTTGAGTCTGGATGACCCTTCGTCAGAGCTGAGCAGGTACATCCAAATTTAGCTTCCTCCATCCTGAATCCAGGAGCACTGAGGCCAATTGGACTTTCTCTCCATTGGCTCAACTCTAATGCAGTGCTAACATCCACCCTGTGCAAAGTATCACAGTGCTCACCATTGACCCTGCCCGTGTCTATATCGATCATCCAGCATTGTCCATTACCCATCACCATGGTTCATTACAAAGGCACTGGTTATGATGTAAAAAAACCAACTGACTGCCATGTGGTTTAGTGAGTTCTCACCCATTTACCCATTTAGAAGGCTCTGCTCTAATCCGTCATACCTGAGCTGCCAAAACCTTGGGTTTCGGTGCAGCCGAGAGCAATGAGGTAAGACGATAGCTGAGTGAAGGATTCCAATTGTTGAAAAAATTGTGAGAATCGCTGAGCTCAACCACACCCTGGGTCTGGCGGAGAAAGGAAGTTAACACCTACAAACACCGCTTGTAAACAGTATGATCTGGAGGTGTTATTATTGACCAGAAATTTACCCAGACCAGCCATGTGAATCTAAAAAGCCCTTGACAGCAAGTAAGTAGTTAATGGACAGCAATAGGTGGGACGTGTCTTACTCGGGCCAAAGTGGGTGATATATACGTGGAAGTACTGGGCAAGGCGAGATTACAGAATGGGTACTTGGTATTAGTGATTACTGAGGAAGACCATGCTGACAAAATATTGGTAGCAGTGGACAACGTATTGGAAAGGATGGTGTCGCTCAGACTGGATAATTAGCCTGTTCTCCATGGATCGGATCCCAAGTTGTTACAGAGCAGGAAGAAGGTGATGCAGTGGTATTATCACTGGACGAGAAATCCAGAGACAGGTAATGCTCTGGGGATCCAGGTTCAAATCCCACCACCAGAAAGGAAACAGGAAATAAGTCTGTTTGGTTTGCTCAACTGCACAGAAGAGATGACACGAATGGCATTGACCCTTTACACACACACCCTCACAAAAACCCTTTACACACACCCCCTCACAAAAACCCTTTACACACACCCCCTCACAAAAACCCTTTACACACACCCCCTCACAAAAACCCTTTACACACACCCCCTCACAAAAACCCTTTACACACACACCCTCACAAAAACCCTTTACACACACCCCCTCACAAAAACCCTTTACACACACCCCCTCACAAAAACCCTTTACACACACCCCCTCACAATAGCCCTGTACACACACCCCCTCACAATAGCCCTGTATACATACCCACCCCCACATGACCCTTTACACACACTCCCCCACAATAATCCTGTATACACACCTGCCCCCGCCCCCCCCCCCCCCCCCCAACAATGACCCTTTACATATACCCCACCCTCAACACTGAACCTGGACACACACAACAATGATCCAGCACAAACAAACCCAACCATGGTTCTGTGCAAACACATCCCCAACACTGATCCTGTATAAACACATCCCCCACAGTGACCCTGTACAAATGTATCCCCAATACTGACTCTGTACAAACACAACTCATACATTGATCCTGTACACACACATCTCCAACTCTGATCATGTACAAAGACATTCCCAGCACTGACAAAGTGTACACACATTGTCAGCACTGATACTGCACAAACACATCCAGGACTGACCCTGTACAAACACATCCCCAGCACAAACACATTCCCAACACCAACCCAGTACGAACACATCGCCAGCACTGACAATGTTCAAACACATCCCCAACACTGCCCCATTCAAACACATGCCCAGCACCGATCCTGCACAAACAAAACCCCAACTCTGATGCTGCGCAAACATACCCCAAACTCTGAATCTGCACAAACACATCCCCAACACTGACCCTGTAAAACACATCCCCAACACTGATGCAGTACAAACACATCCCCAAAACTGACCCAGTGCAAACACATCCCCAACACTGACCCTGTAAAACACATCCCCAACACTGATGCAGTACAAACACATCTCCAACACTGATCCAGTACAAACACATCCCCAAAACTGACCCAGTGCAAACACATCCCCAACACTGACCCAGTACAAACACATGGAACATAGAACATAGAACATTACAGCGCAGTACAGGCCCTTCGGCCCTCGATGTTGCGCCGGCCAGTGAAACCAATCTAAAGCCCATCTCACCTACACTATTCCAATATCATCCATATGTTTATCCAATAACCATTTAAATGCCCTTAATGTTGGCGAGTCCACTGCTGCTGCAGGCAGGGCATTCCATGCCCTTACTACTCTCTGAGTAAAGAACCTACCTCTGACATCTGTCCTATATCTCTCACCCCTCAATTTAAAGCTATGTCCCCTCATGCTAGCCATCACCATCTGAGGAAAAAGGCTCTCACTATCCACCCTATCTAATACTCTGATCATCTTATATGCCTCTATTAAGTCACCTCTTAACCTTCTTCTCTCGAACGAAAACAACCTCAAGTCCCTCAGCCTTTCCTCATAAGACCTTCCCACCATACCCGACAACATCCTGGTAAATCTCCTCTGCACCCTTTCCAATGCTTCCACATCCTTCCTATAATGCGGCGACCAGAACTGTACGCAATACTCCAAGTGCGGCCGCACCAGAGTTTTGTACAGTTGCAGCATGACCTCATGGCTCCGAAACTCAATCCCTCTACCAATAAAAGCTAACACACCATATGCCTTCTTAACAACACTATCAACCTGGGTGCCAACTTTCAGGGATCTATGCACATGGACACCCAGATCCCTCTGTTCATCCACACTACCAAGTATCTTTCCATTAGCCCAGTACTCTGTATTCCTGTTACTCCTTCCAAAGTGAATCACCTCACACTTTTCCGCATTAAACTCCATTTGCCACCTCTCAGCCCAGCTCTGCAGCTTATCTATGTCCCTCTGTAACCTGCCACTTCCCTCCGCACTGTCTACAACTCCACCGACTTTAGTGTCATCCGCAAGTTTACTAACCCATCCTTCTACGCCCTCATCCAGGTCATTAATAAAAATGACAAACAGCAGTGGCCCCAAAACAGATCCTTGCGGTACACCACTAGTAACTGAACTCCAGGATGAATATTTCCCATCAACTACCACCCTCTGTTTTCTTACAGCTAGCCATTTCCTGATCCAAACCACTAAATCACCCTCAATCCCATGTGTCCGTATTTTCTGCAATAGCTTACCATGGGGAACCTTATCAAACGCTTTACTGAAATCCATATACACCACATCAACCGCTTTACCCTCATCCACCTCTTTGGTCACCTTCTCAAAGAACTCAATAAGGTTTGTGAGGCACGACCTACCCTTCACAAAACCGTGCTGACTATCGCTAATCAAATTATGCCTTTCTAGATGATTATAAATCCTATCTCTTATAATCCTTTCCAAAACTTTGCCCACAACAGAAGTAAGACTCACCGGTCGATAATTACCAGGGTTGCCCCTACTAACAAGGGGACAACATTTGCTATCCTCCAGTCTTCTGGCACTGTTCCTGTAGACAATGACAACACAAAGATCAAAGCCAAAGGCTCTGCAATCTTCTCTCTAGCCTCCCAGAGAATCCTAGGATAAATCCCATCCAGCCCAGGGGACTTATATATTTTTACCCTTTCCAGAATTGCTAACACCTCCTCCTTATGAACCTCAATCCCGTCCAGTCCAACAGCCTGCATCTCAGTACTCTCCTCGACAACACTGTCCCTCTCCGAATACCAACGAAAAATATTCATTTAGTGCCTCTCCTATCTCTTCAGACTCCACGCACAACTTCCCACGACTGTCTTTGACTGGTCCTAATCTTACCCTAGTCATTCTTTTACTCGTGACATACCTATAGAAAGTTTTAGGGTTTTCCTTGATCCTACCTGCCAAAGACTTCTCATGTCCCCTCCTAGCTCTTCTTAACTCTTTCTTTAGGTCCTTCCTGGCTAACTTGTAACTCTCAAGCGCCCTAACTGAGCATTCACATCTCGTCTTAACATAAGTCTCCTTCTTCCTCTTCACAAGAGATTCAACCTCTTTAGTAAACCACGGTTCCCTCACACGTCTGCTTCCTCCCTGCCTGACAGGTACATATTTATCGAGGACGTGTAGTAGCTGTTCCTTGAACAAGCTCCACATTACAATTGTGCCCATCCCCTGCAGTTTCCTTCCCCAACCTATGCCACCTAAATCTCGCCTAATCGCATCATAATTTCCTTTCCCCCCAGCTATAACTCTTGCCCTGTGGTATATACCTATCCTTTTCCATTGCTAAGGTAAACGAAATCGAATTGTGGTCACTATCACCAAAGTGTTCACCTACCTCCAAATCTAAAACCTGGTCTGGTTCATTACCCAGTACCAAATCCAATGTGGCCTCGCCTCTTGTTGGTCTATCTACATACTGTGTCAGGAAGCCTTCCTGCACACATTGGACAAAAACTGACCCCTCTAAAGTACTCGAACTATAGCTTTTCCAGTCAATATTTGTAAGGTTAAAGTCCCCCATAACAACTACCCAGTTACTTTCACTCCTATCCAGAATCATCTTTGCAATCCTTTCTTCTACATCTCTGGAACTTTTCGGAGGTCTATAAAAAACTCCCAACAGGGTGACCTCTCCTTTCCTGTTTCTAACCTCAGCCCAAACTACCTCAGTAGACGAGTCCTCATCAAATGTCCTTTCTGACACCGTAATACTGTCCTTGACTAACAATGCCACACCTCCCCCTCTTTTACCACCGTCCCTGCACTTACTGAAACATCTAAACCCTGGAACCTGCAACAACCATTCCTGTCCCTTCTCTATCCATGTCTCCAAGATGGCCACAACATCGAAATCCCAGGTACCAACCCATGCTGCAAGCTCACCCACCTTATTCCGGATGTTCCTGGCGTTGAAGTATACACACGTCAAACCACCTTCCTGCCTGCTAGTACACTCCTGCGATCCTGAAACCTCATCCATGACCTCACTACTCTCAACCTCCTGTACACCAGAGCTACAATTCAGATACCCATCCCCCTGCTGAATTAGTTTAAACCCTCCCGAAGAGCATTAGCAAATTTCCCCCCCAAGATATTGGTACCCCTCTGGTTCAGGTGCAGACCATCCTGTTTGTAGAGGTCCCACCTACCCCAGAAAGAGCCCAACTTGTCCAGGTATCTGAAACCCTCCCTCCTGCATCATCCCTGTAACCACGTGTTCATCTGCTCTCTCTCCCTATTCCTCTCCTCACTATCACGTGGCACGGGTAACAAACCAGAGATAACAACTCTGTTTGTTCTAGCCCTAAGCTTCCCCAATACTGACCCAGTACGCACACATCCCCAACACACATCCTGAACAAACAACATCCACAGCACTAATCCAGTGAGGGATGCATTGAACAGAAAATCCCGTTGATCACAGCCGGAGCAGATGATCCCGGTGCGAGCCAATGGCGGGAAGCCTCCGGCCACCACGAAACACATGGCAGATTGTTTGGTAAATCCCGCCCTATCCCATTCAGCACAATGGGAGCGCCACACAACACGATGGAGAGTATCCTTAATGTAAAGACAGAACATTGTTTCCAAAAGGACTGTGTGATGGTCACTCCTACTGATTCTGTCATGGACAGATACACCTGCGGCAGGCAGATTGGTGAGTGTGATCATTCCCATAAGTTCCATGGGGAATCTCTAATTAATCTCCTTGTCGGGCTCATTGAACACGAGTTCCCTTGGTAACAGGCCTGCCCAGGTGTAACTCATCACCTGAGCCCTTTATAAGTCAGACCCGGAAAGGGTCGGCTGAACTGTTGTCCCGACTGGGGCTTGTGTATGTACACCACGGGGCAGCAGCTTCATTTAGTGTTTGACAATAAATACCGTTCCTTTTCTGTCGGGCTTCCTGAGTTATTATAGTGAAGATGAGGTCAGGTATATTTTTCCCTCTTGTTCATTCCCCCACCCCCTCCACAGACCCAGTCCAGCAGTTACGTCGTTTAGGATCCAGCCAGCTCGGTCTGGTGGTGGTACTACCGGGCCACTCTTGGTGATGGACATTGAAATTTCCCAGCCAGAGTACATTCTGCATCCTTGGCACCCTCAGTGCTTCCTCCAAATGATGGAGCAGCTGAGGGGGAACGGTATGTGTTTATCAGCAGGAGGCTTCCTTGCCCATGTTTGACCTGGTGCCATGAGAATTCATGGGGACCAGATTCAATGTTGATGACTCCCCAGGCCTCTCCCTCCTGACTGTGCCGCCACCACTACTGGGTCTGTCCCGCTGTTTGGAACATACCCAGGGATGGTAATGTAGTGTCTGGGACATTATCTGGAAGGTATGGGGGATTTCTTGCGACTCTATTAGATTGCTGCTTGACTAGTCTGTGAGACAGCTTTCCTAATTTTGGCACAAGCCCCCAGATGTTAGTAGGAGGACTTTGCAGGGTTGACAGGGTTGGGTTTACTGTTGTCATTTCTGGTGCCTAGGTCAATGCTGGATGGTCTGTATGGTTTTACTCCTTTGTGCTTTCCGTGTAGTGGTTGAATACAACTGAGTGACTTGCTGACCATTTCAGAGGACGTTTAAGAGTCAACCATATTGCTGTGGGTCTGGAGTCACATATAAGCCAGACCAGATAAGGATGGCAGATTTCCTTCCCTAAAGGACATTAGTGAACCAGATGGGATTTTTAAATAGTCAACAATCGTTTCAAGGTCATCATTAGACTTTTAATTCCAGATTTTTATTGCCATAGTGGGATTCAAACCCATGTGCCCAGAGCATTACCCTGGGTCTCTGAATTATTGGTCCAGTGACATTGCCACTGTACACCTGTGACAGGAAGAAGGTACTGCTGAGGTTATAGCGAGAAAGGAGAAAGTCAATATTCTGGATGGGCTAAAAATTATTAAAGAGAAGACATTAGAAAGTTACTACGTGCTGGGATTGGATGTGATGCATCAAAGGATAAGTTTTAAGTGTATTTATTAATATCACAAGTAAATAACGCTGCAATGAAGTTATTGTGAAAATCCCCTAGTCGCCACGCTCCGGCGCCTGTTCGGGTACACTGAGGCAGAATTTAACACGGCCAATACACCTAACCAGCACGTCTTTTGGGCTGTGGGAGGAAACCGGAGCACAAGGAGGAAACCCACACAGACACTGGGAGAATGTGCAAACTCCGCACAGACAGTGACCCAAGCCAGCAATCAAACCCGGATCCCTGGCACTGTGAGGCAGCAGTGCTAATTACTGTGCCACCATGCCCCCTTCTAAGGGAGGCAAGGGTGGAAATTGAAGAGGACTTGCCATAATCTTACAGAAGCTCCTTAGATTTGTGGGGGCGAGGGGGTTTGGGGGTGGAGAGTGGGGATGATGTGCATTGCCTGCTGCCAGAAGACTGGAGATTTGCCAATGTTACAGGGACAGTGGCAGCATAGATATGAAATTGGCTGGGTTATAGGAAGCAGAGAGTAGTGGCAAACCATCATTTTCACCATGGAGGAACTGTTGCTGGAATTGTATTAAATGTATAGCTGAACAACTTATACAAATTGACATAACTACAAATAATCAAAGTGGTATTTCAAAAATTGAAATCTAATTAGTTAAGTTAAAGATAATAAAGAATGCAGGGTACATGGCTAACTCTTCGGGTGATGAGGTGGTTGCATGACGAAAGGTTCAGCAGGTTGGGCCCAGGCTCATTGCAGTGTTGGAATGCCAGCTGACACATGGAAGAATCTGAGGGGCTTTATAGGGTGGAAGTCACTATACTAGGAATCAAAAGCTGGGGAGAACAGTTTCAGAATACGTATTAAAAATGGAGGTGGATAAATATTTGATAAACCGAGGAATAGAGGGCTGTGGGGAAGTGGCATTGAAGGCGAGTTGAGGCCAGCATAGATCAGCCATGATGGTATTGAATGGCAGGGGTAGGCTTCAAGGGCCTAGTGACCTGTTGAAGTGGAAACTTTCCTGCTTCTTGACTGTGATAGAAAAACTCAACAAAGTTCATTCCGACAAAATAATTAGCCTTTATTTACGAAAGACTGCATTCAGTTTTGGCTGAAAACTTGAGTTCAGAGAGCAGTTGGTACAACTTGCTAATTCCTCCTCAAGTCCGCACTTACAGAAAGAAACATTTCAGTATTTATACATAATCATTATCAGTTAGCGTGACCAGAGCATATTCAGGAATTCGATTAGTAATAGAATCATAAGCAATGTCATTAATCATGTCATAACTTGCTGACCTCCTAGAACTCTTTGTCTCATCATTCATACCCTTATCTTGTCCTTTGATGTAACAGAAGAAGGTCTGTGACTCCTTCATCCCTGACCTTATCTTGTCTTATTCATACAGCCTTAAGTTATGCGGAGTCAGCCTTGCTTATATTGTACCAAATAGCTAACCAATTTTCCCATCATGCTATTCCTTAGTTAGTACAACTTCACATTCCCTCCTTTTGTCATATCATGACAACTAATTAAGTAGGTATATCCATGACCCGATTAAAAATGCATTTGCACAAGCAACCAAGCAATCCTATCCCCAGTAGCAGTAGTAGTAGTAACATGAAGGCCTTAAAGGTCCAATCAAATAATCTGTGACCCAGCCATCCTAACCAACCCGGTGGGTCATAATCATGAAATTCACGGCCAATCTCTTGAATTTGATCAGCCTGTCTCTTAATATGGTCGGCCAGGTTGGTGATATTTTCAGAGGCGTCTGGGATATAAGTACAGCATTCCTGACCTACAATGGCGCATGTTCCTCCCTGCGAGGCTAACAGATAGTCCAAAGCCAGTCGATTTTGTAATGCCACGGTCCGGACAGCCACCAGCTCAGCCGAGACCTTGGCCAGTGCCTGTCCAGTTGCCCTGGCTTCTGTCATTGTTACGTTTGCCAGTTGTTCCAATGCTGAGGCTATAAGAATCAGTTCGTTGGCTGCCCTGCCCGTTCCATATAGTGGAAAGGCCATCATAAAGAACTGTTCGGTTCCACTAATGGTCCTTTTGGCTCACGAGGGGTGATGCTGAAGGGAGGGTAGGTGGTGCATGTAGGGTACGACGTATCCCAGATAACAGGATCCTATCCAATTGGTAGGAAGCCACAAGTATGTTTTAGTGCCACATATAAAAGATGTTACATTATAGGCCGTAAAATCATCAGCCAATATCATCCAGGGTATTGGGGAAGTATGTGCCCATGAGCTATTAGAGGTTATATTCCATAACCTGGACCAATCAAGAATAAACATACCCTTGGTGGATAGGTTTGCTACTGGTCCTTGCCACTCAGCTGTAAGGTTGCATCTACTTTGCCCCATCAGCTTTCCTTTCCCTGATTTACTAAAACATAGGGAACCTGGCACATCACTCGAGGGGACGGTAAGGGAGGGTGGAAGCAAGGCATGATTATAAGCAGACTGGTACCAAGCCAAAAACATAGTCATTTCATAGCCAGCCGATTTCCATTCTCTCATATCTCCCCCGATCCCTGTTTGGTTTTGACGAAAAATCCATTCAACTGTCTCTCCTATCTGGAATGGGAGGGATTGGAGAGGTATTCCTTCCCTCGAATGGATGGGGATGTGGGTACAAACCCAACACTTGCTTACATTCAATTTTTCAGCATAAATATATGACATATATAAATAGGTATTGGCATGCAGTCCCCGGGTAGTTCGCTTTTTCACTACCAAGTGGCCATTAAGGCCAAATAGTCCAGAAAATCCAAAAAATATAATGAAGATCTTCATCCTGTGTTCATATCTGGATTGGAGACAATCTTCTTGCAGTTGGATAGATGTATCCAACTTGAACGTCCTTCAAGCTTGACGGAAGTCGGTGTGGTCAGTAGTACTTAAAAAGGCCCACTCCAGCGTTGTCCTTGCTTCTTTCTATCCCAGTTCTTCACCAATACGTAGTCTCCAGGTTCGATCACTGGATATCGAGGCGTGGCTATCCCAGGCTTTTATTTCTTGTGTTTTTGTGTTCACATTGATCCTGTATAATTACAGTACACACTGATCCTGACAAACACGGTTACATACTGATCAAGTAGAAAATCTGTCCCACACTGATCCTGTACAAACACAGTCTCACACTGATCTCATAGAAACACAGTCCCACACTGATCCTGTACAAACACTGCACTACACCGATCCTGCACACTGATCCTGTATAAACACAGTCCCACACTGATCCTGTGCAAACACAGTCCCACACTGATCCTGTACAAACACAATCCCACACTGATCCTCTATAAACACAGTCCCGCACTGATCCTGTACAAACACAGTCCCACTCTGATCCTCTATAAACACAGTCCCGTACTGATCCCATAGAAACACAGTCCCACACTGATCCTGTATAAACACAGTCCCACACTGATCCTGTATAAACACAGTCCCACACTGATCCTGTACAAACACAGTCCCACACTGATCCTCTATAAACAACGTCCCGCACTGATCCCATAGAAACACAGTCCCACACTGATCCTGTATAAACACAGTCCCGCACTGATCCTGTACAAACACAATCCCGCGCTGATCCTGTAAAAACACATAGAATCCCTACAGTGCAGAAGAAGGCCATTCGGCCCATTGAGCCTGCACTGACAACAATCCCACCCACACGCCATCCCTGCCTATTTACCCTGCTAACCCCTCTAACCTTTCACATCTCGGGATACTAAGGGTTAATTTAGCATGGCCAATGCACCGAACCCGCACATCTTTGGACTATAAGAGGAAACCGGAGCACCCGGAGGAAACCCATGCAGACACGGGGAGAATGTGCAAACTCCACACAGACAGTGACCCAAGCCGGGAATTGAACCCAGGTCCCTAGCACTGTGAGGCAGCAGTGCTAACCACTGGGCCACCATGCCACAGTCCCACACTGATCCTGTAAACACACTGTCCCACACCGATCCTGTACAAGCACTGCACCACACTGATCCTGTACAAACACCGCACCACACTGATCCTGTACAAACACCGCACCACACCGATCCTGTACAAACACCACACCACACCGATCCTGTACAAGCACTGCACCACACTGATCCTGTACAAACACTGTCCCACACTGATCCTGTAAACACACTGTCCCACACTGATCCTGTAAACACACTGTCCCACACTGATCCTGTAAACACACTGTCCCACACTGATCCTGTAAACACACTGTCCCACACTGATCCTGTACAAGCACTGCACCACACTGATCCTGTACAAACACCGCACCACACCAATCCTGTACAAACACCGCACCACACTGATCCTGTAAACACACTGTCCCACACTGATCCTGTAAACACACTGTCCCACACTGATCCTGTAAACACACTGTCCCACACTGATCCTGTACAAGCACTGCACCACACTGATCCTGTACAAACACCGCACCACACTGATCCTGTACAAACACTGCACCACACTGATCCTGTACAAACACCGCACCACACCGATCCTGTACAAGCTCTGCACCACACTGATCCTGTACAAACACCGCACCACACTGATCCTGTACAAACACCACACCACACCGATCCTGTACAAGCTCTGCACCACACTGATCCTGTACAAACACCGCACCACACTGATCCTGTACAAACACCACACCACACCGATCCTGTACAAGGACTGCACCACACCTATCCTGTACAAACACCGCACCACACCGATCCTGTACAAACACTGCACCACACTGATCCTGTAAACACACTGTCCCACACTGATCCTGTAAACACACTGTCCCACACTGATCCTGTAAACACACTGTCCCACACTGATCCTGTACAAGCACTGCACCACACTGATCCTGTACAAACACCGCACCACACTGATCCTGTACAAACACTGCACCACACTGATCCTGTACAAACACCGCACCACACCGATCCTGTACAAGCTCTGCACCACACTGATCCTGTACAAACACCGCACCACACTGATCCTGTACAAACACCACACCACACCGATCCTGTACAAGCTCTGCACCACACTGATCCTGTACAAACACCGCACCACACTGATCCTGTACAAACACCACACCACACCGATCCTGTACAAGGACTGCACCACACCTATCCTGTACAAACACCGCACCACACCGATCCTGTACAAACACTGCACCACACTGATCCTGTAAACACACTGTCCCACACTGATCCTGTACAAACACCGCACCACACTGATCCTGTACAAACACTGCACCACACTGATCCTGTAAACACACTGTCCCACACTGATCCTGTACAAACACCGCACCACACTGATCCTGTACAAACACTGCACCACACTGATCCTGCAAACACACTGTCCCACACTGATCCTGTACAAACACCGCACCACACTGATCCTGTACAAACACCGCACCACACTGATCCTGTACAAACACCGCACCACACTGATCCTGTACAAACACCACACCGATCCTGTACAAGCACTGCACCACACTGATCCTGTACAAACACCGCACCACACTGATCCTGTAAACACACTGTCCCACACTGATCCTGTAAACACACTGTCCCACACTGATCCTGTAAACACACTGTCCCACACTGATCCTGTACAAACACCGCACCACACTGATCCTGTACAAACACCGCACCACACCGATCCTGTACAAACACTGCACCACACTGATCCTGTACAAACACTGCACCACACTGATCCTGTAAACACACTGTCCCACACTGATCCTGTACAAACACCGCACCACACTGATCCTGTACAAACACTGCACCACACCAATCCTGTACAAACACCGCACCACACTGATCCTGTAAACACACTGTCCCACACTGATCCTGTAAACACACTGTCCCACACTGATCCTGTAAACACACTGTCCCACACTGATCCTGTAAACACACTGTCCCACACTGATCCTGTACAAACACCGCACCACACTGATCCTGTACAAACACTGCACCACACTGATCCTGTACAAACACCGCACCACACTGATCCTGTACAAACACCGCACCACACCGATCCTGTACAAGCTCTGCACCACACTGATCCTGTAAACACACTGTCCCACACTGATCCTGTACAAACACCGCACCACACTGATCCTGTACAAACACTGCACCACACTGATCCTGTACAAACACCGCACCACACCGATCCTGTACAAGCTCTGCACCACACTGATCCTGTACAAGCACTGCACCACACTGATCCTGTACAAACACCACACCACACTGATCCTGTAAACACACTGTCCCACACTGATCCTGTAAACACACTGTCCCACACTGATCCTGTACAAGCTCTGCACCACACCGATCCTGTACAAACACCGCACCACACTGATCCTGTACAAACACTGTCCCACACTGATCCTGTACAAACACTGTCCCACACTGATCCTGTAAACACACTGTCCCACACCGATCCTGTACAAACACTGCACCACACTGATCCTGTACAAACACTGCACCACACTGATCCTGTACAAACACTGCACCACACTGATCCTGTACAAACACCGCACCACACCGATCCTGTACAAGCTCTGCACCACACTGATCCTGTACAAGCACCGCACCACACTGATCCTGTACAAACACCACACCACACTGATCCTGTAAACACACTGTCCCACACCGATCCTGTACAAGCTCTGCACCACACTGATCCTGTACAAGCACTGCACCACACTGATCCTGTACAAACACCACACCACACTGATCCTGTAAACACACTGTCCCACACCGATCCTGTACAAACACCGCACCACACCGATCCTGTACAAACACCGCACCACACTGATCCTGTACAAACACCACACCACACCGATCCTGTACAAACACCACACCACACCGATCCTGTACAAACACCACACCAATCCTGTACAAACACCGCACCACACCAATCCTGTACAAACACTGCACCAATCCTGTACAAACACTGCACCACACCAATCCTGTACAAACACCGCACCACACTGATCCTGTACAAGCACTGCACCACACTGATCCTGTACAAACACCGCACCACACTGATCCTGTACAAGCACTGCACCACACTGATCCTGTACAAACACCGCACCACACCGATCCTGTACAAACACCACACCACACCAATCCTGTACAAACACTGCACCACACTGATCCTGTACAAACACTGCACCAATCCTGTACAAACACTGCACCACACTGATCCTGTACAAACACCACACCAATCCTGTACAAACACCGCACCACACTGATCCTGTACAAATGCTGCACCACACCGATCCTGTACAAACACCACACTGATCCTGTACAAACACCGCCCCACACCAATCCTGTACAAACACTGCACCACACCGATCCTGCATAAACACTGTCCCACACCGATCCTGTACAAACACTGCACCACACTGATCCTGTACAAACACTGCACCACACCAATCCTGTACAAACACTGCACCACACCGATCCTGCATAAACACTGTCCCACACCGATCCTGTACAAACACTGTCCCACACCGATCCTGTACAAACACTGTCCCACACTGATCCTGTACAAACACCGCTCCACACCGATCCTGTACAAACACTGCACCACACTGATCCTGTACAAACACTGTCCCACACCGATCCTGTACAAACACTGTCCCACACCGATCCTGTACAAACACTGTCCCACACTGATCCTGTACAGACACCGCACCACACTGATCCTGTACAAACACTGTCCCACACTGATCCTGTACAAACACAGTCCCACACCGATCCTGTACAAACACCACACCACACTGATCCTGTACAAACACCGCACCACACTGATCCTGTACAAACACTGTCCCACACTGATCCTGTACAAACACTGTCCCACACTGATCCTGTACAAACACTGTCCCACACTGATCCTGTACAAACACTGTCCCACACTGATCCTGTACAAACACTGCACCACACCGATCCTGTACAAACACTGCACCACACTGATCCTGTAAACACACTGTCCCACACTGATCCTGTACAAACACTGTCCCACACTGATCCTGCACAAACACTGTCCCACACTGATCCTGTACAAACACTGCACCACACCGATCCTGTACAAACACCACACCACACCGATCCTGTACAAACACCACACCACACTGATCCTGTACAAACACCGCACCACACTGATCCTGTACAAACACTGTCCCACACTGATCCTGTACAAACACTGTCCCACACTGATCCTGTACAAACACTGTCCCACACTGATCCTGTACAAACACTGTCCCACACTGATCCTGTACAAACACTGTCCCACACTGATCCTGTACAAACACTGCACCACACCGATCCTGTACAAACACCGCACCACACTGATCCTGTACAAACACTGTCCCACACTGATCCTGTACAAACACTGTCCCACACTGATCCTGTACAAACACTGTCCCACACTGATCCTGTACAAACACCGCACCACACCGATCCTGTACAAACACCGCACCACACTGATCCTGTACAAACACCACACCACACCGATCCTGTACAAACACAGTCCCACACCGATCCTGTACAAACACAGTCCCACACCGATCCTGTACAAACACAGTCCCACACCGATCCTGTACAAACACAGTCCCACACCGATCCTGTACAAACACAGTCCCACACTGATCCTGTACAAACACTGTCCCACACCGATCCTGTACAAACACGGTCCCACACCAATCCTGTACAAACACTGCACCACACCGATCCTGCACAAACACCGCACCACACCGATCCTGTACAAACACTGTCCCACACCAATCCTGTACAAACACCGCCCCACACTGATCCTGTACAAACACTGCACCACACTGATCCTGTACAAACACCGCACGACACCAATCCTGTACAAACACCGCACCACCACACCGATCCTGTACAAACACTGTCCCACACCAATCCTGTACAAACACTGTCCCACACTGATCCTGTATAAACACCGCACCACACTGATCCTGTACAAATACCGCACCACACTGATCCTGTACAAACTCAGCACCACACCAATGCTGTACAAACACCGCACCACACCAATCCTGTACAAACACTGTCCCACACCGATCCTGTACAAACACCGCACCACACCGATCCTGTACAAGCTCTGCACCACACTGATCCTGTACAAACACCGCACCACACCAATCCTGTACAAACACCGCACCACACCGATCCTGTACAAACACTGTCCCACACTGATCCTGTACAAACACTGTCCCACACCGATCCTGTACAAACACTGTCCCACACCGATCCTGTACAAACACTGTCCCACACCGATCCTGTACAAACACTGTCCCACACTAATCCTGTACAAACACTGTCCCACACTGATCCTGTACAAACACTGTCCCACACTGATCCTGTAAACACACTGTCCCACACTGATCCTGTAAACACACTGTCCCACACTGATCCTGTACAAACACTGTCCCACACTGATCCTGTACAAACACTGTCCCACACTGATCCTGTACAAACACTGTCCCACACTGATCCTGTACAAACACTGTCCCACACCGATCCTGTACAAACACTGTCCCACACCGATCCTGTACAAACACTGTCCCACACTGATCCTGTACAAACACTGTCCCACACTGATCCTGTACAAACACTGTCCCACACCGATCCTGTACAAACACTGTCCCACACTAATCCTGTACAAACACAGTCCCACACTAATCCTGTACAAACACTGTCCCACACCGATCCTGTACAAACACTGTCCCACACTAATCCTGTACAAACACTGTCCCACACTAATCCTGTACAAACACTGTCCCACACTAATCCTGTACAAACACTGTCCCACACTGATCCTGTACCAGAACTGCACCACACCGATCCTGTGCAAACACTGTCCCACACTGATCCTGTACAAACACTGCACCACACTGATCCTGTACAAACACTGCACCACACTGATCCTGTACAAACACTGTCCCACACCGATCCTGTATAAACACATTCCCAAACTAATCTGGTATGAACACAGTCTCACACCGATCTTGTACAAACACTGTCCCACACCGATCCTGTATAAACACCGCACCACACTGATCCTGTACAAACACATTTCCAAACTAATCTGGTATAAACACAGTCTCACACCGATCCTGTTCAAACACTGTCCCACACTGATCCTGTAAAAACACTGTTCCATGCTGATGCTGAACAGACATGGTCCTGCAGTAATTGTGTGCATGACACTGATTTCATGATAAAATTAAGAAATAACCCAGAAATGAAATAATTACAGACTCACCCAACATAAGGCTTTCTCCCTTCCCCTTCATATAGATTTCAATGTGTGGAATGGAAGAGAACAGGCACTGTGATTGTGGCATTTTAATGGAATAACCACCTCAATGGTAATATCTCACTTAATTCAAAAGCTGTCATAATTTACAGTCTATCGGTGGAAGCACATTTCTCGATTATTAATAGGGAATCATTAATCAAAGTGTAATCACCCACTTGCATCTGTAAGAGTGTTTGATCAAACTTGTATAAACTCTCAGTAATAACTAATTGGCCAATATATCTCTGCTTGAGTAACTGTACACAGAAATAGGGTAGCCAATATTTCTACTCAATTGTCATTAAACTCACTTTCTCTCATTAGTTAATTTGTCTGTTCCTGTTTTAATGCATATGGTTTCCACACGTAATTACGTTCTGCTGAAACACTTCCAATTTGGTGGAAAAGTGGGCCTGCAGGCTTCAAAGGTATGGGTAGGCCCCAATGTTGGGCCAAGCCACCTGGGACTGACCATCATTCCAAGCTGAGTGAGCTTATTGCAGCTGAGAAGGTTGTTAGGGGCACTTTAATTGATTGTATTGCCCCAGTAGGTGCAAAAGAAAACACCATGAAGCTCGCTGACTCCTGGAAGAATAGCAAGTAGAGGCCCCTGCTGCGTTTAGATGTCAATCACATTATTTCATAGCTGCCATTTCTGATTGTGGATTTTTATTCCAAATTTATTCATTAACAAAGTTAAACTCCCCCAGCTGCTGTGGTGGGATTTGAACTGATTTGGTCCCACTTCCCAGCTCTGTTCATCCTGGGCGCAAATCCCGTTATGGCCATTAAATCACACAAGCGCCAAGAATGGGATTTATGCCGACAAGATCTCAGTTTGAGGCCTTCCCTGGATCCCGCTGGTGATGTGAACATAAGAACATAAGAAATAGGAGCAGGAGTAGGCCATCTAGCCCCTCGAGCCTGCCACGCCATTCAATAAGATCATGGCTGATCTGATAGTGGTTTAGTTCCACTTACCCGCCCGCTCCCCAGAACCCTTAATTCCCTTATTGATCAGAAATCTACCTACCTGTGACTTAAGCATATTTAACGAGGTAGCCTCCACTGCTTCAATGGGCAGAGAATTTCAGAGATTCACTACCCTCAGAGAAGAAGTTCCTCCTCAACTCTGTCCTAAACTGACTCCCCCTTATTTTGAGGCTGTGTCCTCTAGTTCTTGTTTCCTTTCTAAGTGGAAAGAATCTCTCTGCCTCTACCCTGTCTAGCCCCTTCATTATCTTATATGTCTCTATAAGATCTTCCCGCAGCCTTCTAAACTCCAACGAGTACAGGCCCAATCTACTCAATCTCTCCTCATAAGCAAACCCCCTCATCGCCGGTATCAACCTGGTGAACCTTCTCTGCACTCCCTCCAAGGCCAATACATCCTTCCGCAAATAAGGGGACCAAAATTGCACACAGTACTCTAGTTGCGGCCTCATCAGTACCTTGTGCAATTGCAGCAAGACCTCCCTGCTTTTATACTCCATCCCTTTTGCGATAAAGGCCAACATTCCATTTGCCTTCTTGATCACCTGCTGCACCTGCAAACTGAGTTTTTGCGAATCATGCACAAGGACCCCCAGGTCCCTCTGCACAGTAGCATGTTGTAATTTTTCACCATTTAAATAATAGTCTATTTTACTATTATTCCTTCCAAGGTGGATAACCTCACACGTGTCAACGTTATACTCCATCTGCCAGATCCTCGCCCACTCACTTAGCCTATCCAAATCTCTCTGCAGACTTTCCGCATCCTCCACGCAATTCGCTTTCCCATTCATCTTGGTATCACCTGCAAACTTTGTTACCCTACACTCGGTCCCCTCCTCCAGATCGTCTATATATATGGTAAACAGTTGAGGCCCCAGCACCGATCCCTGCGGCACGCCACTAGTCACCAACTGCCAACCAGAAAAACACCCATTTATTCCAACTCTCTGCTTCCTGTTAGATAGCCAATCCTCAATCCACGCTAACACTTTACCCCCAACTCCGTGTACCCTAATCTTCTGCAGCAACCTTTTGTGAGGCACCTTATCGAACGCCTTCTGGAAATCCAAAAACACCACATCCACCGGTTCCCCTCTGTCAAGCGCACTCGTTACATCTTCATAAAAATCCAGTAAATTCATCAAACACGACTTTCCCTTCATGAATCCATGCTGCGTCTGCTTGATCGAATCATTTTTTTCCAGGTGTCCTGCTATTTCTTCTTTAATGATGGATTCCAGCAATTTCCCAACTACGGACGTTAAGCTAACCGGCCTGTAGTTACCCGCCATTTGTCTACCTCCTTTTTTAAACAGTGGCGTCACATTAGCTGTTTTCCAATCAGCTGGCACTTCCCCAGAGTCCAGCGAATTTTGACAAATTACAACCAACGCATCTGCTATTACTTCTGCCATTTCTTTCAGTACCCTGGGATGCATTCCATCCGGGCCCAGGGACTTGTCTACCTTTAGTCCCATTAGCCTACCAAGCACGACCTCTTTAGTAATAGTAATCGTTTTAAAAACCTCACCCCCTACAGTCCCACGACCATCAATTTTCGGTAAGCTATTTATGTCCTCTACCGTGAAGACCGACACAAAAACCTTGTTTAAGGCCTCGGCCATTTCCTCGTTTCCCATTATTAAATCCCCCTTCTCGTCTTCTAAGGTTCCAACATTTACTTTAGCTACTCTTTTCCTTTTTATATATTTGTAAAAACTTTTACTATCAGTTTTTATATTTTGTGCTAGTTTAGTTTCATAATCTATCTTTCCTTTCTTTATCGCTTTCTTAGTAGTTCTTTGTTGTTTTTTAAAGCTTTCCCAATCTTCTAATTCCCCACTAGTTTTGGCCACTCTGTACGCATCGGTTTTTAATTTAATATTCTCCTATATTTCCTTAGTTATCCACGGCTGGTTATCCCTCTTCTTACATTCCTTCTTTATCACAGGAATATATTTTTGCTGAGTACTGAGAAAAATCTCCTTAAAAATCAATTGTCCTACCAACTAGTCTGCGCTCCCAGTCTACATTAGCCAATTCTGCCCTCATCCTATTGTACTGGCCTCTGTTCAAGCAGAGGACACTGGTTTGGGACCCTACTTTCTCACCCTCCATTTGTATTAGAAATTCAACCATATTGTGATCACTCATTCCACGAGGATCCCTCACAAGAAGATCATTAATTTTACCTGTCTCATTACACAGGACCAGATCCAAGATAGCTCGCTCCCTTGTAGGTTCTGTAACATACTGTTCGAGGAAACTATCCCGACAGCATTCTAAGAACTCTTCCTCAAGTCCACCGTGTCCGACTTGAGTCAACCAACCAATATGCAGGTTAAAATCCCCCATGATTATTGCTGTTCTGTTTTTGCACGCCTCCGTTATTTTCTTGTTTATAGCCCGACCCACTTCAAAGTTATTATTTGGGGGCCTATAGACCACGCCCACCAGTGACTTTCTCCCCTTACTATTCCTTATCTCCACCCACAACGATTCCACATTCTGCTCCTTAGAGCCTATATCGTCTCTCACTACCGCCCTGATGTTATCTTTAATTAACAGAGCTACCCCACCTCCTTTTCCTTCCTGTCTATCCTTCCGAAATGTGTGATACCCCTGGATATTCAGTTCCCAGTCCTGGTCACCCTGCAACCACGTTTCTGTAATGGCCCCTAGATCATACCCATTTGTACTGATTTGTGCTGATGTACCTGTCAATTCTCAGATACTTTCAACCAGTTTACTTACTCCAAGGTTTTACCCCGGTGCCCTTATTTGCAAGGTGGACAAAGGACAAACACAAGTAAAGATTCAACAAGTTTATTAATAATAACACTATTAACCCTTAAATTACCCACATAAAACAAGAGGATACCCCAGATTCAAGTATACTACCCGTAAAGATGGCTTGGTTAAACTGCAGGCCCGATTCTCTGAGTCCCTCTGGTCTGTCGTCACGAAGGTAAGTCTCGATGGCAGCTTCTTCCTTCTCTGGTCAGTCTTCCGAATGGTCACAACTGCCTCCCTCGTCGAGTCTTCACTGCTGTGTGCCTCTGAGTGTGTCCCTTTATCCCCAGCCTGCTTGCCTTTCCAGAAACTTCTCTGGCTTCCGGCCAATGAGGTCCCAGGAGGGGGTTCCAATACCCAGTGGGTTTCTTGATGTCTGCCTGACAGGACACCAGGGTCCGCCCCCCAGGTGTCCATCTCCATGTTGTTGAACTTGTTATCAGATAAGGTTTCTACAGGATCTTTTGGTGACAGAAAGTCTGGCCCGATCTGGGCTTCTAACAATAGACCGAAGCATTTCAATGAGGTGCCATGATCTCCTGCTAAGTCTCAAGTAGAGTGTAACGACCTTTGATGGGTGGTTGATGGGTCAGGCCCAGACACATTTGTGTATTGTACAATTGGCCTGCCTGAGGTTTGACTGTGTTTGATTTCAATATGTCCAATTCTTTAATTTAGGATATCCAATTTTATCAGCCTTAAAACTAGGCCCTGTTTATATCACCACAGTGCCATCAACTCGTTCACTTTGTTTCGAATGCTACGTGCATTCAGGTAAAGTGTCTTTATGCTAGCCTTTATATGGACCCGATTTGTTAGTGCATTCTTTTGATTGCACGATCTGTCCCTACCTGTCACAAACTGGTTATCCTTCCCCAGACCGTCTCCTTGCACTGCGTTCTCCACCTCCCTTCTTGTGTTTGTCACCTTTTTTACTCTGCCTGAGCCCTTGACTCCTTTAACTAGATGAATGTCCTCATCATTAACCTTCACTCGTACCCTCTCCTTTACCTTTGATTCTGTAATTCCCATACCCCTGAACCCTCCCCCCCACTATTTAGTTTAAAGCCCTATTTACAGCCCTGGTTATACAATTCACCAGGACTCTGGTCCCAGCACGATTCAGACAAAGACCATCCCATCTGAACAGGTCCCCTCTTCCCCAATACTGGTGCCAATGTCCCATGAATTCAAACCCATTCCTCCCACACCAATCTTTGATCCACGCATTTACCTCCTTAATCTTATTGACCCTGCGCCAATTCACTTGTGGCTCAGGTAGTAATCCAGAGATTACCACCTTGTTGGTTCTGCTTTTTAATTTGGCTCCGAGCTTTTCATACTCCCTCTGCAGAACCTCTGTTCCTGTTCTGCCTATATCGTTGGCACCTACGTGGACCACTACAACTGGATTCTCACCCTCCCACTCCAAGTTCCTCTGCAGCCCAGATGAGATATCCTGGACCCGAGCATCAGGCAGGCAACACACAACCTTCGGGATTCTCGATCCTGGTCACAAAGAACAGTGTCAATACCCCTAACTACACTATCCCCAATTACCACTACATTTCTTTTTTCTTCCTCCACCTGAACGGCTCCCTGTACCACGGTGCCGTGGGCAGTTGGCTCATCCTCCTTGCAGTCCCCGTTTCCGTCCACACTGGGAGCAAGAATTTCAAACCTGTTGTACAGATTCAGGGACTGAGGCTCTTGCAACTCTACCTTCTGGATCCCACTTCCTGCCTCACTCGCAGCCACACCCTCTTGTCCCTGACCCCCGGCAGAATTAGTTAGTCGAAGGGGTGTTACTGCCTCCTGAAACACAGTGTCCAGGTAACTCTCCCCCTCCCTGATATGTCGCAGTGTCTGAAGCTCAGACTCCAGTTCATCAACCCTGAGCCGGAGTTCCTCAAGCAACCAACACTTACTGCAGACATGCTCACTGGGAACTACAGTGGGGTCCACCAGCTCCCACATCATGCAGAAACAACACATCACATGACCCTCCATCACAATTACCTGGTTTAAATTATTACAAAATTATAAATAATCCTACCTGCCTCGCCCATTTCTGCCTAAGCCCGATGATCAGGTTCATGCCCAGTGAGAGCATAAACGTGATTTCCATTCATTTAAATACATTTGAATATAATTAATGGGCTTTAAACCATAACGTCCACCCACAATATGTCCTCTGCCCCAGCCGTGTGATGTCACGCCAGTGTGAATCACTGCTCATTTGCAAAGGCAAAAACCAGTCATAGAGACCATATCGAGGACATCGAGGTGCCTGGAGGCCCTAGGGTTTGAGGGACGAGGCTGGGCATTGCCTCCTGGCACTCTGGAAGTGGCCCTGGCAATGCCTCTGACAGGTAGCAATGCAAAGTGGGCATTGCAATGTGGGCAGTGCCAAGTATGCAATACCAGGAGGGTACACAAAGTGGGTACTGCTAAGTGTTATCTGGCAGGTGTGGTAACCCACCTCCATTTGAGGCAGTTCCCCTTATGTATTGTGGGGGGGGAGGGGAGAGAGAGCCCCCCATTATTTCCATGGTGGGGGGTGGGGGGAGGGTCACCTTGCTGCTTGTGGGGATGATCATCGGGGTGATCCTCGATGTCCGTTGCTATAGTACAAATGCAGATCAGTAACCCTTTAAAGATGACGCCAAATCTCTGTGGAGCCGGCCTTGCCAGGCCCCACCCTGCTAGAATGAAGTTGTAAACCACACTCCCACATTTTCTGTGCATTAATGCCAAGGAATAAGGTCTCAAAACTCAACTGTGCATCTGTAGAGATGATGTGGAGATGCCGGCGTTGGACTGGGGTAAGCACAGTAAGAAGTCTCACAACACCAGGTTAAAGTCCAACAGGTTTATTTGGTAGCAAATACCATAAGCTTTCGGAGCACAGCTCCTTCGTCAGATGGAGTGGATATCTGTTCTCAAACAGTGCAAACAGACACAGAAATCAAATTACAGAATACTGATTAGAATGCAAATCTCTACAGCCAGCCAGGTCTTAAATGTACAGACAATGTGGGTGGAGGGAGCATTCAACACAGGTTAAAGAGATGT
Organism: Mustelus asterias; assembly: GCF_964213995.1. Classification (NCBI taxonomy): domain Eukaryota; kingdom Metazoa; phylum Chordata; class Chondrichthyes; order Carcharhiniformes; family Triakidae; genus Mustelus; species Mustelus asterias. The sequence goes on along the minus strand of NC_135803.1, from coordinate 74,575,538 downwards.
GTATTGTCTCCAGACAGAACAGCAGAAACTGATAGCCAAGTTCCGCACACATGAGGACGGCCTAAACCGGGATGTTGGATTTATGTCACATTATCAATAACCCCCACAGCTTGCCTCCTGGACTTGCAGAATTTCACTAGCTGTTCTGTCTGGAGACAATACACATCTCTTTAACCTGTGTTGAATGCTCCCTCCACCCACATTGTCTGTACATTTAAGACCTGGCTGGCTGTAGAGATTTGCATTCTAATCAGTATTCTGTAATTTGATTTCTGTGTCTGTTTGCACTGTTTGAGAACAGATATCCACTCCATCTGACGAAGGAGCTGTGCTCCGAAAGCTTATGGTATTTGCTACCAAATAAACCTGTTGGACTTTAACCTGGTGTTGTGAGACTTCTTACCATCTGTAGAGAAACAGGCTGGTTTTCATTTAGAGCTTGAAACTCTGATCGGTTTTCAGAAAATTCCACCCATTGGGCACAATCTTACAACCGCATCCTGCCCATCATTCAATGAGGCGAAGTGGTACGATTGGGTAAAAAGCAAAAAATTGGGTTCCTGCCCAGTTTCTCGGCTCCCTAGGTCATACCGGCCCTGTTTTACCAGCGAAATCAGCATCGTGCACAGAAAGGACATGAAGCTGATTTAACTATTTATGACATGTTTAACTTGTCATTAGTGAGACCCGGGTGCAATCATCCAGGCTCACTTGCGATAACCCCCTCGCCAATCGAGCTTCCAACCAGCTGGTCTCCAATGGTGGAGACCAGACATGATGGTCTTGCCAGAGAGATCAAAGGCTTTTGAAGCCCATGGGTAGTTGGTTGCAGAGCCAGGCAGTGCCCATGGGGCTGTGCCAGCCAGGTAGTGTCCATCTGGCACCCTGACACTGCCTACCGGGCACCTTGGCAATGCCTACTGGGCACCTTGGCACTGCCTACTGGGCACCTTGGCATTCACTGCCCACCAAGCACCATAACTGTGAAGATGTTCCAAAGTTGCTTCTAAATTATTCAAATGCTCCTGATCACTGGACCCTGTAACTAGAATATCATCTAGGTAACATTGTACACCAGAGAGACCACTTAAAATCTTATCCATCGACCTTTGCAATAGGGCTGGTGTGGATGCTTTTCCAAAAGGCAATATCTTATAACAAAAAAGACCTTTATGAATAACGATGGTAAGTAATGGTTGAGATTCAGCAGCTACATTCATTTGTAAATATGCCTATGAAAGGTCAATCCTGCAGAATTTCTGCCCACCTGATAACGCAGCAAACAAATCTTCAGTTAAAGGAAGTGGATATTGAACAGCACACAACACTGAATTTATGTTTTTTTCAAATCACCACAAATACAAACTGAACAATGTGATTTCATGACAGGTACAATAGGGGTAGCCCAGTCACTCATCGTAACCGGCTCTAACACACCAGTCCTATTAATTCTTTTTTGACCTTGAGACAAATTGCAGATGGCACTGTCATTGCTTTAAGACATTTCGGTTGATTATTAGGCTTTATTTTGCGTTTCATATGAATTCCCTTCTTTGAACCTGTCACTTTAGATGCAGTCTTTTATTTATCTGCAAGGTGCTGTACGTCTGTTGTGACATCAACCAGTCTGTTGATAGCATTCTAGTTAAGCTTGATCTTCTCCAACCATGATCTCCCAAATAGAGTTGGAAAATTAATAGGGACCACATAAAGAGGCAACGCCACTGTTTGTCCAATCAACTCTACGTTGACCATGATGTAATCTTTAAATGGCACAATCTCTTCCGTATATGTCCTTAAAATCACATCAGCTGATTTTAAAGGAAGGTGCTTCAGCTTTTGTTGGTATGTAACCTCAGGAATTAAAGATACAGCAACACCAGTATCAAGCTCCATCCGAATATGTTGTCCACTTAACTTCAGAATCGCCCAGAATCTATATGATTCACCCTGTATAGATCAAACATTCAATTGGAGCTCTTCATCATGTTTCTTGACATTCTCTTCTTCACAGTCGTAATTCCTTTCTTCCATTTTGCAAATTCTTTTGTACAGTGCAACTTGTTCTTCTTCTTGAAAGTACCCAAATTCTTCTTCAGAATATTTTTCTCAGGGGAAGCCAGTCTACCCCAACAAGCTTTTGCATGTGACCCATTTTGCCATAATTCTTGCATTGACTATCCTTGCTCCAGCATTCACTCACTGAATGGCCCATTTTGGTACAACTGTGTCATGCTTGTTGCTGTTTTGACTTCTTATGGGCAGTTCCCAGCTTGTGGATCTTCATTCTTGCATCAAATTGTAAGGCATCTTTAGCAGCCAGTTCCATCAACACTGCTTTCTTTAAAGTCAAAGCATGTTCAGTAAAAATCTTCTTTGAATAGCCTCATTTTGGACAATCTCTAAGAGTATCTTCTGCTGTCTCACCAAACTCACAACGTTCTGCCAGCCATTTTAAATTTGCCACAAACTGAGCAATGTTTTTGCCTTCCCCTTGATTCCTTCCGTGAAACCTGAACTATTCCACCATGATCAATGGCTGTGGAGAGTAATGCTCTTCAAGGATCTTTATCAAGTCATTGTAAGATTGGTTCCTGGCTTTGCTGGATGAACAAAGTTGCAGATTGCAAGGTTTACTTCCTATTGTACTGAGAAAAGCTGGCACTAGCTCATTTGCAATTTTATTCACTTGTACAAAGTACTGAAAACCCCTCTGCGTATGAATTCCATGATTCATTTTCTTCATTGAAAGGCCCCATGGATTCTAATTGACCTGCCATTTCTCTTGCAGGCACTAGCAACTCGAGACTGCTCAGTCTATATTGTTTGTTTTTACTGTCTTCCCAGTACTCCCCTCTCTACCCTGGATATCATTGACTTGATTTTTTTTTGTCAAACAGTCCCAGCTGTACAGCAAAGCAGTCCTTATTTTTAAATATGCCAGATACTGCCTGGAATCTCATCCTTCTCTGATTGAAAAAAAACTCTTTTAAACGTACACTGAGAGCTTTTTCCTGATTTGAGTTCTTCCTTCACTGGCACTTCAACCTTTAATCCTGTTGTTGTTTCTTCCCAGCCTTCTAATATTGAAGTTTGTGGACCCACAATCTTTTTCTTCTACTTTGGATCATTTCTCGATGTTCTTGATGGAACAAAATCTCAACTTGTCGCCAATTTTCTTTCTGTTATGTTCTAACTATGTTGGGGTTGTGGGTTTTACACTAAAAGTAAAGACATGGCTTGCACATGTAGATTCAAACTAACAACAACAAGGTTTATTGAAAGAGATGTTCCCTGCGCTGCACAGAGTAGAAACTGAAAGTAAAACAGTAGTGTTCGTCAGCACCCTAATGATGACATCACCATCATATCATGTGTTCAGCTCTTAAAGCATTCATGCAACCCTTTTAAATAGCTAAGACTCCCTGACTGTTGGTATCAGCTCCCGGACAGCAACTCCAAAATACTGCAAAATACTTGCAAATACTTTGCAAAAACAGAAGTCCCTCAAAATTACCTTATCTGGGTGTCTATCCCTTTACATGTGCTAGCCTGGGCCCCTTTCACACCTCAAGTCTTGATCTTTGGTGACTGATGGGCAAATTTATTGAACGGACTGGCATGGTCCAAATTAAGAGAACGGGCATCACATTCAGCAGGGTCAAGATGTATGACATCAAAATAGCACCAGGTTTAGTTCCTTCAGGAGATGCCCACATGAGCACCTTCTCATAACAGTGCATCATGTGGGCCAGGAGAATAACAAATGGAGAGGCACCCTTGCTATAGGCCAGGGGTCTCCAAACTTTTCAGTACGAGGGCCACATCATATATTTTACACATTTTCGGGGGCCAAAAAAAAAATTAGTTTTATAAATGAACTGGTGATGATTAAGCCCGTGAGATCGAATGAAATTCACTGTTGAAACAACAGGTTTCAGAATGCAAGACATATCCACATATTTTCCGTACAATGCTTGTTGATGGATAATGCAATGCAGAAACATGGGCTTTGAGAATCCACCAACCTCACAAGCTTTTGTGATTTGTCCAACCAAACCTTTCTTCACCCCAGACATGTTCTTTCCTCCATCAATTGTCACGCATTGCAGTTTATTCCACTCCAGGTTATATTCTAACACAGTTTTTTGCAATTCTTTGAAGATGTTTTCTCCAGTTACTGTGCTGTGCATGCTATGCACTGATGCTAATTCTTGTGTCACATTAAATTCACTGTCGACGCCACGGATGAATACTAGGAGTTGTGATGTGTCACACACATCAGTTGATTCATCAAGTGCGAGAGAATACAACTGAAAATTTCTTGCTTTGTCTGCAATTTGATGAAATATATTGCTTCCTATATCCTCAATTCTACGAGCAATAGTATTTGGCACAAGACTGATGATTTTGAACAGATTTGCTTTTTCTGGGCATAACCCTTCCACTGCTTCCATTATACACTCTTTGATGAGACCTCCATCGGTGAATGGCTTTCCTCTTTTAGCCAACACATAAGCTAGTTTGTAACTGGCCCTGGTTAAAGCTTCATTTTCAGTTACTTTCTGCGTTAAAAAAAAGCTTTTTGGGAAAGCAACCTGCGTTGCATTGATTCAAATTTTTCCGAACGCTGTGTTCCTGTGAATTGGGAATAACTTGGTTCATGTTTGGTCTCATAGTGCCGACGTACATTGTACTCCCTCAAAACTGCAACAGTTTCGTTGCATATGTCACACAAGGCTGTATCACCTGCTTGTACAAAGAAGTACTTTACACCCTATTCTTCATTAAACAGGCGGCACTCACTGTCCACTTTTCTTTTCTTTTTTCCTTCCATAACTGAATTGGTCTGAATTGCCGCCATCATTGTCATTGTTCTCACTCATTTCAGACAGATGGAGCTTACGGATTGGATAAAGCAGCTGTCACTCAGTCAATGCAGAGTGGCAATTGGATAACAGATGTCTCAATTGCTGATTCATTTAATGAACTGTCAGTCACAGGACGGCAGCTCTGATTGGACAATAGGCCAGTAAAGAGGGCGGGGATTCCCATGGGTCCATCAGACACCGCGCGGAGCGGCAGCAAATGTCCAGCCTGTGGCTTCTGTCCCCACGTCTGGATCCTGAGTCAGCGGCAGGGCTCCGGATGCGGGAGTGTTTTTGGCAGCGGGAATCCCATCCCTCCCCACTGGCTGCGGGCCAGATGTTAGCCCGCTGCGAGCCGGATGTGGCCCACGGGCCGTAGTTTGGAGACCCCTGCTATACGCTATGAATTTTATACCCTCCTTTTAGGTGTAAAACCTTTGTGCTCTCTATTGCTGTTGACACTTTTTGTCTTACCCTTATTGGCACAGATGCAAGAATGCCAAACTTCAAAGAGAGCATTTGGCATTTTAATAAGTCTGTCCTGATGCGTAGAGAATGAAAATCTTCAACAGTGTGTCTCTTTACAGAAATATTCAAATTCTATACCATGAAGAGACTATTTTCATGACCTATCTTAGTTTATATAACTAATTGTTCTCTCTTCCCAGGTATTGTCCCCTTCAAACCAAATATCATCACCCTCTGTTCAGAAAGGTTTGAGCCCTCTGTCCATGCCAATGACTTCTCCATCGCCAACCTCTCTTTCCTCTCCAAAGCTCTTGAAGATGTTATTAGCTCCCAATTCCATGTCAGTTTTTCCCACAATATCTCATCTGAAACCTTCTAATTAGGTTTCCATCTCTGCTGAAATGGCCTATATGAAGGTCACAAATGACATCCTATGTTAATGCGGCTGTTGTAAACTATCCCTTACCCTGACTGCAGCCTTCGACGCCATAGGCCACATCATCCTCCTCCTCTTGTCTGTCTGGGTGAGAGAGTATCTGTCTGGTGTTGTTATCCATCATTGCCAGAGCATTGTCAACAATGGCCTGCCACACTGTTACCTCTGGTGTACCTAGGAATTTATACTTGGCCCCCTATTTCCCATCCACATTCTGTCCCTTGCTGTCACAATCTGAGAAAACATTAACATCCGCACACTGATGAAGCCCAGCCCTCCCTCACCACCATCTCTCTCGGCCTCTCCACTCTCTCTAACTTGTTTCATTGCTCGTCTGACATCTCACATTGAATGTGGAAATTTCCTCCATATTAAATGGTGGGAAGAACCAAAGCCATTCTGTTTGGTCTCTGCCATACAGTACAGTCAAGCCACTGACTCCAGCACTTTCCCAGGTAAAAGCCCCTGGCGTTGAAGGAGGTTGTTCACAATCTTGGTGTCTAATTGGAGCTCGGGTTGAACTTCCAAACACATGTTCATTTTATCAAGATCATCTCCCTTTGTATCTGCCTAGCTGTTCTCCTGCCCCAGTTATAGGCTGCTGAAATCCTCGGGCCTTCCTTCGCTATCATCCCAATGCTTTGGTTGCTGTGCCACCTTTCAGCCTCCGTAAATAGAATCATAGAATCCCTACAGTGCAGAAGGAGGCCATCCTGCCCATCAAGTCTGCATGGACTCTCCAAAAGAGCATCTTATTCAGGCCCTCTCCCCTGTCTTATCCCCGTAACCTCATACATTTAGCATGGCTAATCCACTTAACCTACATATCTATGGGGACACTAAGGGGTGATTTAGCATGGCCAATTGTTGTGAAGTTAGTGTTTGAAAATTGCAAATCCTTGCAAAATGCTAAGAGTTATAACATTATCTGTTTAAGAGATGGTTTATTTTTTTCTTGTGCTGGGGAGCTGCAGGTGCATCCAATACAGACTAAAACAATGTATTAAGCAAAAACAACAGCATTGCTTTGGTAACAGGCTTTAAGTATTTGAATCTGAACATGTTTTTGAATTTTAACCAATCAATTTGAAATAAGTATTTGAATAGCATCAGCCTATCAAATTTGAATTTGGTATTTTGATAACCTGTAAACCAATCCTATTGTGGGGTTTTTGGTATGTCATAAGGGGTATAAAACCGTTCCCAGTTCAAAACAATTGACAGAAAGACAGCCACTGCCTCTACCAACTATTGCCACAGTCACAGCTCTCTCAGAGAGAGAGAGACAGGCAGACAGATACAGACAGACAGCAACTTTCTGCCAGTGTGACAGCCACATTTATGTCTTAAGAGAAAGCCTCATTTCATCTAGAAGAACAGACCAATGGAACACAGGAGAAGTCAACAAAGAAGAACATTCCAGAAGTCAACAAACCTGACTGTATTTTGAGTGTGACTATAAATTCTACTTTCTTTTTGTTAATAAGTGGGAATTGTAATTATCTAAACTGCATTTCATTAGAATAGTGTTTTATTCGTCTTGCTAATAGGTTAGTTAACCTGTGTACTGTTAGTTGGAAGAATAAAGTGTTACTTGTTCCTTTTAAAGAGAGTCTCAGGTAGTTATTTTGATATAACCACTAAAAATTGCTGTAGGCAGATCGGACTATTTCTCACATACTCTCTAATAGATTATGAAAGGGAGGTACTTCTCTTTGAGTGGTTGAGTGTTAGTTCTCTGAGAGGAGATAACCCTCCTCTTCATAACACAACCCACCTAACCTGCACATCTTTGGAAGATCTGAAACCAGTGGAACCGGATGAAACCCATGCAGACATGGGAAGAACATGCAAACTCCACACTCCAAGGACGGAATCAAACCCGGGTCCCTGGTGCTGTGAGGCTGCAGTGCTAACGACTGTGCCATGCATAAACTGAGTTCTCCAAAGCTCTGCTGCCCATCTCCTGACCTGCACCATGTTCCATTCCTCTATTCATCTCATTGACCTGCATTTGCTCCCTGTCCTGCAAAGTCCTCCATTTTAAAATTTTCATTCTCATTTTCAGCTCCCTCCATTACCTTGCCCCTCACTACCTCAGCCCCACAAATCCCTGTGATCTCTATGCCCCTCTAATTTTAGCCTCTTGCACATCACCAATTTTAATTGCTCAACCATTGCCTTCAGTGGCCTGGACATCAAACTGGAATTCCCTCCCTGCACTGCTATGTCTTTCATCCTCTCTCTCCTTCATTGTCTACAGGAATAGTGCCAGAAGACTGGAGGATAGCAAATGTTGTCCCTGTGGTGAACCATCGTTGGTTCCCACTGGATAGTACTGGGCCAGGGCTGGCCAGCACTATAGGAATGTATATAGGTTACTGTGGGATTGTACTAATGTTGTTGTTGGGCTAGGGTGGGATTAATACACCTGTGGTTGCTACTGTTGTGGCACATCCCAGTCGGGCTCCGCCTCTTGGGAGAGGTATAAGACCCCCTGCTCGGACGGGACCCCTTCAGTCTGGGATAGTGTGTTAAAGTTCTGATAGTTCCATTGTTAGTTAATAAAAGCCTTCTTTTTCCGAAGCTTTGAGCCTCGTGTCCAATTGATGCGCATCAGTCCCCTTGTTCAAGAAGGGGAGTAGAGACAAACCTGGTAATTACAGACCAGTGAGCCTTACTTCTGTTGTGGACAAAGTTTTGGAAAGGATTATAAGAGATAGGATTTATAATCATCTAGAAAGGAATAATTTGATTAGGGATAGTCAACACGGTTTTGTGAAGGGTAGGTCGTGCCTCACAAACCTTATTGAGTTCTTTGAGAAGGTGACCAATGGATGAGGATAAAGCAGTTGATGTGGTGTATATGGATTTCAGTAAAGCGTTTGATAAGATTCCCCACGGTAAGCTATTGCAGAAGATACGGAGGCATGGGATTGAGGGTGATTTAGTGGTTTGGATCAGGAATTGGCTAGCTGTCAGAAGACAGAGGGTGGTGGTTGATGGGAAATGTTCATCCTGGAGTTCAGTTACTAGTGGTGTACTGCAAGGATCTGTTTTGGGGCCGCTGCTGTTTGTCATTTTTATTAATGACCTGGATGAGGGCGTAGAAGGATGGGTTAGTAAATTTGCGGATGACACTAAAGTCGATGAAGTTGTGAACAGTGCGGAAGGTTGTTGCAGGTTACAGAGGGACATAGATAAGCTGCAGAGCTGGGCTGAGAGGTGGCAAATGGAGTTCAATGCAGAAAAGTGTGAGGTGATTCACTTTGGAAGGAGTAACAGGAATACAGAGTACTGGGCTAATGGTAAGATACTTGGTAGTGTGGATGAACAGAGAGATCTCAGTGTCCATGTGCATAGATCCCTGAAAGTTGGCACCCAGGTTGATAGGGTTGTTAAGAAGGCTTACAGAGTGTTAGCTTTTATTGGTAGAGGGATTGAGTTTCGGAGCCAGGAGGTCATGTTGCAGCTGTACAAAACTCTGGTGCGGCCGCACTTGGAGTATTGCGAACAGTTCTGGTCACCGCATTATAGGAAGGATGTGGAAGCATTGGAAAGGGTGCAGAGGAGATTTACCAGGATGTTGCCTGGTATGGTGGGAAGGTCTTATGAGGAAAGGCTGAGGGACTTGAGGTTGTTTTCGTTAGAGAGAAGAAGGTTAAGAGGTGACTTAATAGAGGCATACAAGATGATCAGAGGATTAGATAGGGTGGATAGTGAGAGCCTTTTTCCTCAGATGGTGATAGCTAGCATGAGGGGACATAGCTTTAAATTGAGGGGTGAGAGATATAGGACAGATGTCAGAGGTAGGTTCTTCACTCAGAGAGTAGTAAGGGCGTGGAATGCCCTGCCTGCAGCAGCAGTGGACTCGCCAACATTAAGGGTATTTAAATGGTCATTGGATAAACATATGGATGATATTGGGATAGTGTAGGTTAGATGAGCATTAGATTGGTTTCACTGGTCGGCGCAACATCGAGGGCCGAAGGGCCTGTACTGCGCTGTAATGTTCTATATTCTATGTTCTTTAACTCTCTGCCTAAAGCCTACCTCTTTTAACAAGCTTTTGATTACTTGCCCCAATATCTCTTTACGGGGCTCTGTGACTTTGCTTCTTTAAAAATGTTTCTGTGAAGTGGCTTGCAAGATATTGATTTAAAGGTGCTATATAAATGCAAGTTGTTCTATGATGCCACCATTGGATCTGATTGATCTCTGCTAATAGCAGAACGAATAATTCCATCCAGGTTAGAACACAGTAACCAGAAAGAAATAGGGATATACACAAAACTTTATTTCATTGCTGATCAATTTATAAAAATGAAAATGGAACATTTGGCTAAAAATATAGCAATGAGATTACAATATATTACAAATAATAAGATGTCCTGTATAACATTTGACATACACATTTAACATGAAAATAAAACTTCAAAATATTCAATTATGACAAACGTTTGAACACAGAACCCAATGAGCAAATTTGGTGGGTCGAGTTTCCACTTCCATCACTGGGAGATGGAAAGGTGCGAGTTTGCACCCGCTGAGAGGGCACTTTAAGCTAACTCGCATAAGTAATTATGGAATTGGGTGGAGCATTGGGTTTCCCAGGTGCAGCCACAAGTAGTGACTTTTTGCCACCAGACTGGCTTAAGTTCAGCTGGAAAGGTGCCCATTCTTTGAGAGGTCTGGTGGGGACAGTTAATGCCTGTCTCAGCCACTACCTGCAGACAGGAAACAGAGAGAGCTCCTCTGCTGCAAACCTGAAATAAAAGAGCTGCAAATACAACTCCACCTGCATCTGTGAAAAGAGAGGATAGAATGTTGAGTTGGAACCTTCCGACAGCACGGGCCAAAGAGATGATAAAATAAAAACCTAACTGATTTTTCTCTGAGTTGATTTTCCTTCTCTCCCTGCAGCTCCTATACAAAGCAGGGCTTTTGAAATGTTTGATAGAAGATTGGCTTTTGAAATGTTCAATTCGTAACCACATGGCAGAGTCCAGTGAACAGTGATGAACTGTGTATGTGTGAGGGAGTTTGATACACAAACTGAGGCTGAGAGCCAGCGGCCTAGTAGTCGATAAATTTGAATGGAATTTGTCAGTGTTCCAACACAGTTTCCACCCCCCGCCACCCCCACACACCACCCCCATCCCAATATGTAATGATTAGTGGCTTCTTCCTCTACGGGTATGATTCTCACTTGGGACATCTCACTGGTTGAAATGCGAGAGGACCTGGGTTCAAATTTGGGTGAGCCCTTCTGTGTTTCATGTGCACAGATCTTTGAAGGACACAGAGAGTGGTTAGCAAGGCAATTTATATTGTGTTAACAAATAGAGACATCGAGTACAAAAACAGGGAAGTTATGTTGAACCTTTATAAAGTTCTGGTTAGGCCCAAATAGAGTATTGTACCCAAGTTCGGATCACTACACTGCAGGAAGATGCGAGGGTCCTCAATAGGGTGCAGCTGGAATTTGTCAGAATAGTTCAATGGGTGGAAGATTTTAGTTACAAGATTAGGTATGAGAAGCAGGGATTGTTCTCCTTGGAGCAAAGGAGATTGAGGGGAGATTTGATAGATATGTGCAAGATTATGACAGATTTGGATAAGATAGACAAAGAAAGACTGTTCCCATTAGCTGATAGTACAAGGACTAGGTGGACACAGATTTAAGGATATGCAGGGGGGAATCAGAGGAAAACCTTTCTTACGCAGCGAGTGGTAAGGATCTGGAACCTGTTGTCCACGAGGGTGGTGTTGGAGGAGACAGGCAGCATGGTGGCACAGTGCTGCACCGCGACCTCACAGCGCTAGGGACCTGGGTTCAATTCCAGCCATGGGTGACTGTGTGGAGTTTGCTATTTCTCCCCGTGTCTGCGTGGGTTTCCTCCAGGTGCTCCGGTTTTCTCCCACAGTCCAAAGATGTGCATGTTAGGTTGATTGGCCATGCTAAATTGGAAAATTGGGCGGGGATCCTGGATTCAGGATTCAATCCTGGACCGGGGAGCGGCGCGGGCTTGGAGGGCCGAAGGGCCTGTTCCTGTGCTGTATTGTTCTTTGTTCTTCTTTGTTCTTTGTTCTTAAATTGCCCCTTAGTGTCGGGGGATTAGGAGTGTAAATATGTGGGGTTAAGGGGGTGGGACCTGGGTGGGATTGTTGTCGGTGCAGGCTCAATGGGCCAAATGGCCTCCTTCTGCACTGTAGATTCTATGATTTTCAAACTGAAACTGAATGGGAAGTTGAGCGAAATCGACTTGCAGAGCGACGGAGATAGAGTGGGAGAAACCTGACTTACTGGATTGCTCTACAGAGAGAAGGCAGGGCCTCAATGGGCTGAATGGCCTCCTTCTATGTCTATGCGACCTCCAGGAATACATCCAAACAGAAGTCTCCAGGAATTAAAAATTAACTTCCCAGTCAAGCTAGTTGGGAGGGAAATCATTAGACCATTAAAAAAATCTTTTTGTTTTGCATTTTGCATGAACACTTTTGTTAGCTGTCTGACTGCAGATGTTATGGAGTTGGAATAAACAGCTGTTGACTAACAGATAAGTAGCATGCAATGAGTGAGTAAAGAGGCGATTCATTATCCATTTGGAGAAGTGTGCCACAAGGACAGCAATGTCGGGTAGCCAATGGCAGAAGTATGAGAACATGGTGGTGAGAGGTCATGAGATGGAACCTTCCAGAAGGTGGTAAACCAGAATTGCTGAGCCTAACTGTCAGACAGTGCAACAGAGAACACAATTGACAGTTTAATTCTTCTTTCTGCACCCTTCCCAAACCATTTCCCTCGCATTGGGATTGGGAACAGGAAGTGCTACGTGAAGGCCAGGAATCTCCATCCAGCAAAAAGAAAATCAAAGTCTTAATGGAAAACTTCCTCTAGCCTCCTAGAACCCCACAGAACCTCTCCAGTGCAGAAAGAGGCCATTCAACATATCGAGTCTGCACTGACTGCAGGCTGATACAGAAGGTGAAGTCACATGGGATCCACGGTGAGCTGATGAGATGGACACGGAACTGGCTTGGTCCCAGAAGACAAGGCGTAGCGGTGAAAGGGTGTTTTTCTGACTGGAGATCTGTGACCAGTGGTGTTCCAAAGGGATCAATGCTGGGACTCTTGTTTGTAGTGTATATATATATATATAAATGATTTGAAGGAGAATGTAGGTGGTTTGATTAGTAAGTTTAGCAAGACACAAAGACTGGGGAAGCTGCGGATAGTGAGGGGGATTGCCAGAGGATATAGCAGGATATAGATAGGCTGGAGACTTGGGCAGAGAATTGGCAGATGGAATTTAATCTGCGCAAATGCAAAATTATGCATTTTAGAAGGTCCTAATGCAGGAGGGAAGTGTACAGAAAATGGCAGAACCCTTTGAAGCATTAACATACTGAGGGATCTAGGGTTACCAAGTTCACTGAAAGTGGTAAAACAAGTGGATAAGGTGGTCAAGAAGACGTATGGCATGCTTCCTTCATCGGTCGGGGCATAAAGCATAAAACGTGGCAAGTCATGTCACAGCTGTATTGAATTTTGATAAGGCCACATTTGGAATATTGCGTACAGTTCTGATCGCCACACTGCCAGAGGATGTGGAGGCTTTGGAGAAGGTACAGAAAAGGGTTACCAAGATGTTGCCTGGTTTGGAGGTTATTAGCTATGAGGAGAGATTGGACAAACTTGACTTGTTTTCACTTGAATGTTGGAGGCTGAAGGCCGACCTGATAGAAGTTTACAACGTTGTGAGAGGCATGGATAGAATGGATAGTCGGAGCCTTTTTCCCAGGGTATAAATGTCAATTACTAGGGGACATAGATTTAAGGTAAAAGGGAGAAAATTTAAAGAGATGTGAGAGGCAAGCTTTTTACACAGACGGTTGTAAATGCCTGGAATGCGCTGCCAAAGGAGGTGGTAGAAGCAAATACAATCGCAACATTTCAGAGGCATCTTTGACAGATACATGAATAGGCAGGGAATAGGGAGATATGGATTGTGTAGAGGCAAAATGTCTTTAGAAAGGTGTCGGGTGTCGGCACAGGCTTGGTAGACTAAGGGCTTGTTCCTGTACTGTTCTTTGACTCTCCGAAAGAGCGCTTTACCCAACGTATCCCATACTATCCCCGTAACCCCCCACACTTACCATGGCTAATCCACATCTCCCACACTCCAAAGGTATGTAGGTTGAAACCAGAGCACCCGAAGAAAACCCACGCAGACAGGGGGAGAACTTGCAAACTCCACACAATCACCCAAGGTCAGAATTGAACTTAGGACCCTGGCGCGGTGAGGCAGCAGTGCTAACCAACGAGTTGCCCCGAGCAGCTAACAAGGAGCAGCCTGGGTCGAGAAGCTCTCACAATCCTGGGCTGATGTAAATTAAATTCAGGGAGGGACAATGAGAGCGAGTGCATGTGAGTCTTTTCACCGTTGCAGTCCCAATCATCAGCCAGGACTGAACTGAACGGTGGAGTCAGGCTCGATGGCCATTGGCCGCTCCAACCATCCTGCGAGCCGCCGTAATAAGAACACTCAGGTTTTATGCAATGTACAATCCTGTGCTGGTCAACGGCACCAATTTCAGGTCATGTGATGATCACCAAATCAGACAATCAGATCAATAGAGCAAAGGTCAAAAATCCTCAATGGTCATAGTTTGGAAATTAGCAGCCAAAAAGGGGAAGTCAGGTAGAACATTTGTTTTCAAACACATGAAGAACAACAACAACTTATACTCATAGTACCTACAATGCAACAAAATATCCCATGCTGCTTCACAGGGACGTTACAAGAATGAGCTAATAAGGTACTATTTGTTGCAGATAACCAAAGGCTTGACCAAAGAAGCCTGAAAGAGTGTCTTAAAGGAGGAAAGGGAGGTGGAGAGGTATAGGGAGGGAATTCCAGAGATTGGGGCCTTAGTAGCTGAAGGCATGGCCACCAATGGTGAGAACGATTAAAATCAGGAATGCTCAACAGTTGCAGTAAGAAAGTTCCAGAATAAAATTCCAAGGAAGGTGTTAAAGAGAGATTGTGAATTCAAGAGGCAGATATTCAAGAGGGGTCGATAACTTTGCTGGGTGTTTTCTACAGGCCGCCCAATAGTAACGGGGATATTGAGGAGCAGATAGGGAAACAGATCCTGGAGAGATGTAGGAATAACAGGGTTGTCGTGATGGGAGACTTTAATTTCCCAAACATCGATTGCAATATCCCTAGGGTAAGGGGTTTGGATGGGGAGGAGTTTGTTAGGTGTGTTCAGGAGAGTTTCCTGACACGGCATGTGGATAAGCCTACAAGAGGAGAGGCTGTACTCGATCTGGTACTGGCTAATGAGCCGGGACAGGTGTCGATCTCTCAATGGGGGAGCATCTTGGGGATAGTGATCATAACTCTATCTCCTTTATGCTAGCATTGGAAAGAGATAGGATCAGGCAAGCTAGGAAAGTGTTTATCTGGAGTAAGGGGAAATATGAAGCCATCAGGCAGGAGATTAGAGGCGTAAATTGGAAGGAGGCATTCTCGAGGAAAAGTACTGAAGTAAGGTGGCAGATTTTCAAGGAATGTTTGTCTGGAGTTCTGCATGACAACGTTCCGATGAGACAGGGAGGTGTTGGTAGGATACGGGAACCGTGGTGCACGAAAGCTGCACTGAACCTAGTGAGAAAGAAAAGGAAAGCGTACAAAAGGTTCAGAGAGCTAGGCGATGATAGGGACCTAGACGAGTATACGGCTTGTAGGAAGGACTTAAGAAAGAAATTAGGAGAGCCAGAAGGGGTCACGAGAAGGCCTGGGCAGGTAAGATTAAGGAGAACCCTAAGGCGTTCTATAAATATGTGAAGAGTAAAAGGATGAGATGTGAAGGAATAGAACCTATAAAAGGTGAAGGTGAGAAAGTCTGTACAGAACCGGAAGAAATAGCAGAGGTGCTTAATGAATATTTTACCTCGGTATTCACAGTGGAAAACGACCTGGGTGGTTGTACTACAGGATTGAGGTGGACTGAAAAGATTGAGTATGTGGGCATTAAGAAAGAGGATGTGTTGGAAATTTTGAATAGCTTCAAGATAGATAAGTCGCCAGGACCAGATGGGATGTACCCCAGTTTACTGTGGGAGGAGAGGGAAGAGATTGCAGAGCCTCTGGCGATGATCGTTGCGTCGTCAATGGAGACGGGGGAGGTTCCGGAGGATTGGAGGATTGCGGATGTGGTTCCTGTATTCAAGAAAGGGAATAGGGATAGCCCAGGAAATTACCGACCGGTGAGTCTAACCTCAGTGGTTGGTAAGTTAGAAACATAGAAACACTACAGTACAAACAGGCCCTTCGGCCCACAAGTTGTGCCGAACACGTCCCTACCTTCTAGACCTACCTATAACCCTCCATCCTATTACGCTCCATGTACTCATCCAGGAGTCTCTTAAAAGACCCTATTGAGTTCGCCTCCACCACCACTGACGGCAGCCGATTCCACTCGCCCACCACCCTCTGTGTGAAAAACTTACCCCTAACATCTCCCCTGTACCTACTCCCCAGCACCCTAAACCTGTGTTCTCTCGTAGCAGACATTTCCACCCTGGGAAAAAGCCTCTGAGAGTCCACCCGATCTATGCCTCTCAACATCTTATACACCTCTATTAGGTCTCCTCTCATCCTTCGTCTCTCCAAGTTGATGGAGAAGATCCTGAGGGACAGGAATTATGAACATTTAGAGAAGTTTAGTATGCTCAAAAGTAGTCAGCACGGCTTTGTCAAAGGCAAATCGTGCCTTACGAGCCTGGTGGAGTTCTTTGAAAATGTGACTAAACACATTGACGAAGGAAAAGCGGTAGATCTGGTTTACATGGACTTCAGCAAGGCGTTCGATAAGGTCCCCCATGCAAGACTTCTCGAGAAAGTGAGAGGGCATGGGATCCAAGGGGCTGTTGCCTTGTGGATTCAGAACTGGCTTGCCTGCAGAAGGCAGAGAGTGGTTGTAGACGGGTCTTTTTCTGAATGGAGGTCGGTCACCAGTGGAGTGCCCCAGGGATCTGTTCTGGGACCCTTGCTGTTTGTCATTTTCATAAATGACCTGGATGAGGAAGTGGAGGCTTGGGTGGGTAAGTTTGCCGACGACACGAAGGTTGATGGTGTTGTGGATAGGTTGGAGGGATGTCAGAAGTTGCAGCGTGACATAGATAGGATGCAAGACTGGGCGGAGAAGTGGCAGATGGACTTCAATCCGGATAAATGTGTAGCGGTCCATTTTGGCAGGTCAAATTTGATGAAGGAGTATAATATCAAGGGTAAGACTCTTAGCAGTGTGGAGGATCAGAAGGACCTTGGGGTCCGGGTCCATAGGACTCTTAAATTGGCCTCGCATGTAGAGGAGGTGATTAAGAAGGCGTATGGTGTGCTGGCCTTCATCAATCGAGGGATTGAGTTTAGGAGTCGGGAGATAATGATGCAGCTTTATAAGACCCTCGTCAGACCCCACTTGGAGTACTGTGCTCGGTTCTGGTCGCCTCATTACAGAAGGGATGTGGAAATTATTGAAAGGGTGCAGAGAAGATTCACAAGGATGTTTCCTGGATTGGTTGGCATGCCTTATGAGGATAGGCTGAGGGAGCTTGGTCTTTTCTCCTTGGAGAGACGAAGGATGAGAGGTGACCTGATAGAGGTGTACAAGATGTTGAGAGGTATAGATCGGGTGGATTCTCGGAGGCATTTTCCCAGGGCTGAAATGGCTGCTACGAGAGGACACAGGTTTAAGGTGCTGGGGAGTAGATACAGAGGAGATGTCAGGGGTAAGTTTTTCACACAGAGGGTGGTGGGTGAGTGGAATCGGCTGCCGTCAGTGGTGGTGGAGGCAAACTCGATGGGGTCTTTTAAGAGACTTCTGGATGAGTACATGGAACTTAATAGGATTGAGGGTTATAGGTAGGCCTATATATAAGCCTAGGTAGGTAGGGACATGACCGGCGCAACTTGTGGGCCGAAGGGCCTGTTTGTGCTGTATTTTTTCTATATATTCCTGGAGTCAGAGACAAAATTGTTGGGATGTGATCAGAAGTCTATCATAAAGGAATGAATTTGTTTGGAGTTGCCCATTGTCCTATAAGATTCCGATGATCTAATACTTGGAATTCCAGAGGCGATTCTCTGGTAAGGGGTAGGCACAATCCCCAGAGGTGGTACTGTGGCCAAACGGGCCGTCTAAAATGTCGATGTGTAAAGCACTCTGGGAAAATTGGGCAAGAACTAAAATGACAGGCTGCAGTTTAAAAGACAGAGATAAACAGGCTGCAACCCAGACGGGTGAATAGACAGGATATGGGTCATCTCCAGGACAAAAGAGAGTTTCTGGTCAAACTGGGTTGTTTACCAGACATAAGGGCGCCGTAACCCCTTATTTGGGAGGGAGGTGTGAACTCTACGTGCCCCCAGCACCTGCAGACATGGCCGTTGGGGACACACCCAGAGATTGGTGTGGCAGCACCCGATTGGACTTTATCGATCAGGGTGATCAAGTCCTGATCGATTGATTGGCAATGGCCAAAAGGGGCGCGAAACGCAACGGGGTATAAAGGGTGCTGCGCAACCAAGAATCTCTCTCTCTCTGACCCCACGAACGAGCTACAACAACGGTGACCATCGCCAGCAACGACCAGCACGAGGAGAGCCACCACACCCGAGAAGGAAGGAAGACCAGAGCCAGAGTGCCAGACCAGACCAAAGGACCAGACTACGCAGAGGACAACCGAGACCAACGCACAGATAAAGGCCAATATCTGCTTGGGTACTTGCCAGTCACAATAGATAAGTCAAGGTCTTGTATTGGACTTGAACTCTCATATTTTCTGTAAGATAACTTATTGTTGGTTGGGTGGGTGATTATTGATTGTGTGTCTTAAATAAATATTGATTGAACTAACCAGACGTCTACTCGCAGTTATTTGTCCACCGTATAAGGATTAAAACAGACTGTGCGGCCGGCACAACAGTACATTTCTGGGGTCTTTCTGAAGCCCTGCTGAAGTTACAGTGATCAGGAGAACATTGTGGAAATTCAGGGGTGAGCATTTTATAACCACAACAGGAAAGGCTCTGAACTAACCTCTGAAATGAGGGGCCTGTCAGACAGGTTTACATTGCTGTATCTTTAGAGATACAGAACATAGTGTGAAGAGTAGAGTTGTCAGTCTTCTAGGATTAATTAAAGATTAATCTCCTGAATTAAACTTTAATCTTCAGGAGACTGCTGTGAGGCACCTGGGGGGTGTGATATGTGTGATCGTTATGCCCTTCATTACAACAGTGATTACTCTTCAAAGGTACTTGCATAGAAACATAGAGACTAGGAGCCAGAGTTAAGCCAATCACCCTTCAAGCCTGCTCCACCATTTATTATGATCATGGCTGATCATCCAACTCAATAGCCTGATCCCGCCTTCCCCCCAAATCCTTTGATCCCCTTCACCCCAAGAACTATATTTAACTCCTTCTTGAAAACATACAATATTTTGGCCTAAACTGCTTTCTGTGGTGGTGAATTCCACAGGCTCACCATTCTCTGGGTGAAGAAATTTCTCCTTATTTCTGTCCCAGAAGGTTTACCCCATATCCTTCGTTGACTGTGGGGTGTTTTGGGATGGTGATTGGGAAAGGTGCCAAATATATGCAAGTCTTAATAGATGCAAGGTAAACTTCCTTCCTTCTCGGGTGTGGTGGCTCTCCTCGTGCTGGTCATTGCTGGCGATGGTCACCGGTGTTGTAGCTCGTCCATGGGGTCAGAGAGAGAGAGAGATTCTTGGTTGTGCAGCACCCTTTATACCCCGTTGGGTTTCGCGCTCCTTTTGGCCATTGCCAATCAACCGATCAGGACTTGATCACCCTGATCGATAAAGTCCAATCGGGTGCTGCCACACCAATCTCTGGGTGTGTCCCCAACGGCCATGTCTGCAAAATGCAAGGTAAAATATGTAGGGATATGGGGGTAGGGCCTGGGTGGGATTGTGGTTGGTGCAGACTCGATGGGCCAAATGGCCTCTTTCTGCATTGTAGGGTTTCTATGATTTCTTCAGTTATTTTTATCGTCTTCTTTGAACACTGATGTTTAACAGTTATGAAAATTTAGAGAATGAGTAAACAGTAGAGTTTGTTTGACTGACAATAAAGAATCGGCACGGTGGCACAGTGGTTAGCACTGCTGCCTCACAATTTCAGGGACCCAGGTTCAATTCTGGCCTCAGGTCTCTGTCTGTGTGGAGTTTGCACACTCTCCCTGTGTCTGCGTGGGTTTCCTCTGGGTGCTCCAGTTTCCTCCCACAGTCCAAAGGTGTGCGGGTTAGGTTGATTGACCATGCTAAATGACCCTAGTGTCAAGGAATTAGCTGGGAAAATATGTGGGGTTATGGGAATAGGGCCTGGGTGGAATTGTGGTTGGTGCAGACTCAAACGGTCCGAATGGCCTCCTTCTGCACTGTAGGGATTCTATGATCATATAATCATCCAAACTCAGCTATGGCATCTGTTTGTTTTCCAATTGGCGCCGCAAAGTGGCACCCTGTGGCAGTGGATGGGTCGAGTGACCATTGGTGAGAGCGTTGGGAAGGGGCACTGGCAGACTGGAGGCCAAGCCAGATGAGGCCTCTAGGATTTCGCTCAGCCAGAGTTGACAACCAGAAGAATCGGATTATCAGGTTAATAGAGAGGTTCTACACAACCGTCCACAAACCCTATACGTCCACAACGAACAAACCCTGCAAGAGCGAGGCTGAACATCAACAGCTCTCTGGAGCAAAGCAGGAGCCGCCGGTACTCATGGGAAATTCAACTCAGAATCACTGATGTCCGTCACCGTGGCAAAGCTGCTGCTCTTCAATGATGTCACAGTGCCTGCCTCCTTCAGCCCTGAAACAAGAGGAGAGACAGTTCAAATTTCCTTCCGGTCTGAACAGAAGGTGATCAGTCCTACCCTCCACTCACTAGCCACAGTGTGCCAGACATGGCTGTGCTGAAGTAAACCTTCTACCAATGACACCTTACTCTTCTGAAAATTACCAGTCTTTTGAAAGGAAATGAGGAAAACACTCAGCAACTAATTAACTAGTGACTTTACGCTTGATTTTCCCAGAGCATGGCCGCTCCCATTTGGAGCTTCTGGAGTCTCCGAATGCCATTCTCACCCCTTGTCACAGAGTCGCCCGTTCCCCATTCTTACGCCCTCTTACAGAGTCTCCGTTCTCCATTCTCCCCGCGTTACAGAGTCTCCTGTTCCCCATTCTCACCGTTACAGAATCTCCTGTTCTCCATTTTCACCCTGTTATAGAGTCTCTTATACCCCATTCTTTCCCCCTGTTACAGGGTCTCCTGTTCCACATTCCCATTCTGTTACAGAGTCTACTATTCCCATTCTCCAACCCGTTACAGAGTCTCCTGTTCCCCATTCTCACCCCGTGTTACAGAGTCTCTTGAACCCTATTCTCACCCCCTTGTTACGGAGTCTCCTGTTCCCCAATCTCCCCATTACAGAGTCTCCCGTTCCCCATTCTCACCCCCGTTACAGTCTCCCGTTCCCCATTCTCACCCCCTGTTACAGAACCTCATGTTCCCCATTCTCACCCCGTTACAGTCTCCTGTTCCCCATTCTCCCCCCCGTTATAGAGTCTCTTGTCCCCCATTCTCACCCCCCCCCGCCGTTACAGTCTCCTGTTTCCCATATTCACCCCGTGTTACAGAGTCTCCTGTTCCCCATTCTCCCCCCATTACAGAGTCTTCTGTTCCCCATTCTCACCCCGTTACAGAGCCTCATGTTCCCCATTCTCACCCCCTGTTATAGAGTCCCCTGTTCCCTATTCTTACCCCCGTTACAAAGTCTCCTGTTCCCCCATTCTAACCCTGTAACAGAGCCTCCTGTTCCTCATACTCACCCCATGTTACAGAGTCTTATGTTACCCATTCTCACGCCCTGTTATGGAGTCTCTTGTTCCCCATTCTCACCCCCATTACAGTCTCCTGTTTCCCATTCTCACCCCCTGTTACAAAGTCTCCTGTTCCCCATTCTCACCCCCTGTTACAGAGTCTCCTGTTTCCCATTCTCACCCCCTGTTACAAAGTCTCCTGTTCCCCATTCTCACTCCCTGTTACAGAGTCTCCCATTCCCCATTCTCACCCCGTTACAGTCTTCTGTTCCCCATTCTCACCCCCTGTTACAAAGTCTCCTGTTCCCCATGCTCACTCCCTGTTACAGAGTCTCCCATTCCCCATTCTCATCCCTTGTTACAGAGTCTCCCATTCCCATTCTCACCCCTTGTTACAGAGTCTCCTGTTCCCCATTCTCACCCCGTTCGAGTCTCCTGTTCCCCATTCTCACCCCGTTCGAGTCTCCTGTTCCCTATTCTCACCCCCCCCCCCCATTACAGAGTCTCCTGTTCCCCATTCTCAACCTGTTACAGGGTCTCCTTTCCCCATTCTCACCCCCGTTACAGAGTCTCCTGTTCCCCATTCTCAACCTGTTACAGGGTCTCCTTTCCCCATTCTCACCCCCCCGTTACAGAGTCTCCTGTTCCCCATTCTCACTCCCTGTTATAGAGTCTCTTGCTCCCTGTTGTCAGCCCCGGTACAGAGTCTCCTGTTTCCCATTCTCACCCCATTCAAGTCTCCTGTTCCCCATTCTCAGCTCCTGTTACAGTTTTCTGACCCACCTTTCTCACACGCTGTTATGAAATCTGTTTCCAAGACATCTACCTTTTTTTCTTTAGTCTTTCATGGGATGTGGGAAAGCCAACATTTGTTGCTCATCCTGACCTGCCTTTAAAGTGAGCAGCTTGATAGCCCATGTTACAGGGCAGCCAAGAGTCAATCACATCATTGTTGGTCTGGAGTCACATGTCGGTCAGACAGGTTAAGGACAGCAGATTTCCTTCCTTAAAGGATATTAACAGACCAGATGGGATTTTACAATGATTGGTGGTAGTTGCATGGTCATCATTACTTACGTAAGCTTTATATTCCAGATTTAGTAATTGGATTTAAATTCCACCAGCTGTTGTAGTGATATCTGAACCCATGTTCTGTTCCCCAGGACATTAGGCTGTGCCACGTGAGTGCAGTTTAGTGACATTATCGTTCAGTCACATTATCACCACACCACCATTTCCCCAAAGTGTTCATTTAGGTAAACAGCAGCTCCTCCCTCACTCACCGAATTCCCCCGCTCACTCCATGAATCAGTGATAAGTTTCAGGCCTCATTTGGTGCCAATCGATGAACCTTTGGGAGTCCTATGTACATCATAGGACCGCAACAAACACAGCATAGGTAGGCGCCTGACTAAAACAAGGGTGCATTGGAAGGGACCCTAAACATAAATCCAAAGAGGGGACCCAGGAAATTAAGTGTATCACTGTGGCTTTCTGAATAATACAGTTCCCATCCTGCTGGCCATTGAGACCATGTTTAATCAAAATGCTGCTCGGACAACCGATGTTTCTTTTAGGTGGATCAGTCAAACCGGAATCTGGTGGAATGTGTCATGTTCCAGGGATTACAAGAACTGGGCTGGGGCAAGCACCTGGAGGGCAAGCCTGCAGTTTCTGTTACAAAGGTGGAACAAGATAAACATTTCCACTCATTATTTGCTCATTATTTCTATGGGCAGACAGGGGAATCAGATTAGCTCTGCATGGCAACATTTAATTCTTCCTGTTTGATCTGTGAGACAGGAAAGACAAATACCCTGTCAGGGTTTCACTCAGCCTCCCACTCACATAGCCTTCAATATCCATCCTTTCAACTTACAACCTTTTCTTTCCCCAGGAACCTCTGCTGAAGATGGGAGGTTGAGATTCTTGGAGGCCATGATTTACCATCTGTACGAAGATAATGAGAGGAAATGTTCATTTATATAGCACCTTTTGTGGTCTCAGCTCATCCCAAAGCACTTTGTAGCCAATGAAGCACTTTTGAAAGTTTTTGTTGTAATGTCGGAAATCCAACAGCCAATTTTACACACAGCAAACTCCCACAAACAGCAATGAATAAATAGATCATCTCTATTTCAGTTGAGTGCTAGATGTTGACCAGAACACCAGGAGAGAGCCTGGTGTTCTGGTCTCTTAGAAAGCAGGCAGCATCTCAGGCAGAATTTTTCCAGCCGTTCCCGCTGGCAGGATCTTTCAATAAGAAGTTTAACAACACCAGGTTAAAGTCCAACAGGTTTATTTGGTAGCAAAAGCCACACAAGCTTTCGAAAGCTTGTGTGGCTTGTGTGGCTTTTGCTACCAAATAAACCTGTTGGACTTTAACCTGGTGTTGTTAAACTTCTTACTGTGTTTACCCCAGTCCAACGCCGGCATCTCCACATCAGGATCTTTCAATACAGCCCATGGCGACACCCCCACTCCCCCCGGCATGGGGGGGGGTTAGCTGAGGGTGCGAACAATGGGAAAACCCATGACAGTGGCAGGAACTGGAAGATTCCGCCGCCGGCCAATGGCAGACTGCCTCCACCACCTCAAGACATGCCATGTAGCGGATGGAAAATCCCGCCCTCAGCTTCATGTCTCATCTAAAAGATGACACCAACAGTGCAGCACTCTGTCAGCTGAGATTGTTTTTGGCCAGGTCTCTGCAGTGGGACATGAACCCACAAAACCTCTGATTCGGAGGCAAGCGTGCTAATACTGACCAACAATGAAAGTTAGCATGCCTTTCAAACTGGTGTCAACTTTCCAACACATTTTGAGAAGGGAGAGATTTGTTCTTTAGCATGCAAGTGTCTGACATACCACAGTGATAAGGAGATTGCCACATTCCTGGCACACCTTCACTGACTGGAAGTGCTCACAAAGCCACGCAGAAAGCAAGCTGATCTATCCTGGCGATATCTGATTCATACCCACTCTCTACTCTTTTAAGTTAAAGCTCAAGACTAGTAAGAAAGAACTATGCGCGTAACAAAGGGACAGGCTAGCATTATCCCACTCCTCCAAAAGGAGTCAAGGATACATATTGAGATAATCACTCTCGTTATAATTTTTGTTATCTGCGAGGTGAGACAGGTTTTATTATTTATCATTGATTGTCCTATAGATACCAGATTGGAAATAACCACTGGTAATATCGGCGTACCTGATCACGTGGTATTCCACCGTCAGCTACTTAAACAGAGGCATTACCTTCTTTATTTTAAGTAGGTTAACACCAGCATTGCAACAACAGGCAAAGGAACAGCACACAAACTTTAATATTGCCTAAAGTTATGTTGCTTAGTTTTGTTGTAATTATCCAATCTCTTCACCACCGATGTAGATGGTGGGCACAGCTGCCACTGTCCAAGATGCACTGCAGCAATTCACCAAAGTTCCTTCAATAGCATCTTCCAAAACCATGACCACTATCATCTAGAAGGATAAGGACAGCAGATACCTGGGAATGCCACCACCTTGGAGGCTCCCCTCCAAGTCACTCACCATCCTGAAATATAATCACGTTCTTTCACTGTCATTGGGTCAGAATTCATCAACTCCCTCTCTAACAGCACTGTGGGTGTACCTACACCTCAGGGACTGGGGCGGTTCAAGACGACAGCTCACCACCACCTTCTCAAGGGCAATAAATGCTGGCCTAGCCAGCAGTGCTCAGAGCCATGAATATATTTTTAAAAGTTACGTACATTAGCACACCACTTGTGGCATTTTCAATACAAGTGGGAGGTCAGAAACTGTATTAAAGGCAGGGACTCTGCACCATAAAATGTACAAACTGCTTCTTCATTCCCAAGAGGGGGCTGCATTTTGAAGTAACCTCACCATCTAGATCAACATAGCACAATTATTGGCACATTGTGAGGCAAATACAGACTACCAAAGAGAAATTAAGAGGATAATTGCATTCCTTTCCGCTACAACTCTGAAACTACGACTCATGAAATTTGCATGTATTGGAAAAGTATTTGTGACAGGACTGCAACATTAATAATGAAGTTCCAGCTCTCGCTGTAAGTGACTTTTCCAACCATTGAACCCTTTTGAATTCCTAAGAGTACAGATGGAACCCTGAGCAACATCCTTATTGTGTTGAAGAATTAAACCACAAAGTAAAAAGATTATTACACAATAGGTACAAACATTCAAAAACAAATTCATAGAAGTCTTTCCTATTTTTTTTCTGTATATGTTCATTATAAAGTTCTCTTAGTCAAGAAATACATAAGTCTTACCTACTTTTGGTCAATTTTAATTGGAGCAGTGATGCTGATCTTTTACTCTCAAATTCATTTAATACTGGGAGTGCTGTTGGAGAGCTGGATTCTCATTTCAGACACTCAAAGGAAGTACAAGCACACACACACTCACCTCTGACACACACACTCACCTCTGACACACACACACTCAGCTCTGACACACACACTCACCTCTGACACACACACACTCACCTCTGACACACACACACACTCACCTCTGACACACACACACACTCACCTCTGACACACACACACACTCACCTCTGACACACACACACACTCACCTCTGACACACACACTCACCTCTGACACACACACACTCACCTCTGACACACACACACACTCACCTCTGACACACACACACACTCACCTCTGACACACACACACACTCACCTCTGACACACACACACTCACCTCTGACACACACACACACTCAGCTCTGACACACACACACACTCAGCTCTGACACACACACACTCAGCTCTGACACACACACACACTCAGCTCTGACACACACTCAGCTCTGACACACACACACTCAGCTCTGACACACACACAGCTCTGACACACACACTCAGCTCTGACACACACTCAGCTCTGACACACACTCAGCTCTGACACACACACACTCACCTCTGACACACACACTCACCTCTGACACACACACTCACCACTGACACACACACACACTCAGCTCTGACACACACACACACTCAGCTCTGACACACACACACACACTCAGCTCTGAGACACACACACACTCAGCTCTGACACACACACACACTCAGCTCTGACACACACTCAGCTCTGACACACACACTCAGCTCTGACACACACTCACACACTCAGCTCTGACACACACTCAGCTCTGACACACACTCAGCTCTGACACACACACCTCTGACACACACACTCAGCTCTGACACACACACACTCAGCTCTGACACACACACACTCAGCTCTGACACACACACACACACACTCAGCTCTGACACACACTCACACACACTCAGCTCTGACACACACACACACTCAGCTCTGACACACACACACACACACACTCAGCTCTGACACACACACACACTCAGCTCTGACACACACACACACTCAGCTCTGACACACACACACTCAGCTCTGACACACACACACACACTCAGCTCTGACACACACACACACTCAGCTCTGACACACACACACACTCAGCTCTGACACACACACACACTCAGCTCTGACACACACACACTCAGCTCTGACACACACACACTCCGCTCTGACACACACACATACACACATGCTCACCTGTCCCACACACACACACAGTGAATGAGCAGTGAAACAATAAGGACATAGGAAGTGTGGCATAAGTGAGGGAGATGGCTCACTGAATTCTTTTTAAAATTGGTAATCCCATGTGACACTGTACAATGAGCAACAGAAAATCCCCTGACCAGCATGGGAAAGTTTTATCTTGGGGGTGTTTTCAAACAATGGGATAAAGAATGCAATCGAAAATGTTAGAACTTAATAGGTGTTATTTACTGAATGTTAAACACCCACGTACTGAAGGTAAGAAGATGAATAGGTCCTGGAGGTTGCTTTATTAATTATATTCAATTGTATATAAGGCAGAGTTGTCTAGCACTGGCTGCCTGGTGTGGTGAAGAGGAATGATCTGGGAGAGTTTGTCTCTCTGCCTAACAGGCCTGAATAAGGTGAAACTAGCATTGGATTCATTCTTCTGCAATGTGCATTTACCAGAGCTAACATTAAACAGTGGATAACAAAAGCTGCTCCCAGAATAACATGGGGATTCAAGTTAATGGAGTAAACTGAGAACTTTAAGTAGACCACAATAGTTTTAATCAAATATCACAATAGGAATACCAAACACGCTGAATTCAGCAGAAACCAGATGGCTCCTGACACACTGACTGGACTGACTAATAATGCTTATGCAGCCAAGCAGGTATGAGGGAATCAATAAATTCATAGAGCAACAGTCACATGAACAAATCAATAACCTAATGGGGTGCTGAGCACAGGTATAATGAATAAATCGATGCAGTAACGGATACCAGCAAATTCAACAACTGCTGGAGCAGTGGGCTTACCAACAGATCAATAAGTTAATGGAGAAATGCAGGCAGCAGTGAATTAATAAGTCCATTGGGCAGGAGACACACCAACAGATCCATTTCCTTGTGCAGTTAGTTAACGAATGTTGTTGGCCATAGCATTGGGGCAATAGCACTCTCCTCCCCACTAGAAAATATCAAAAGATGGTTAAAGTCCATGGGACTATTATGTAGGTGGATGGTGGGCCTCAATGTCACCATCTATCATAAGGACAAGACTTGCCCTTTGAAAGGCTTGGAGGGTAGGAAGAGAGGTAACGAGGCAAGGGGATGGAGAGGGAAAACGCCAAAGGATAGGGTTGCATAGACTGAAGGATGGATGTTTGAACTCAAACTACATTGAGAAAACTGGCCTGTGACTGACTGACTGACTGACTGCAAACTGGTTTCCAATGCTGTTTAGATGACTAATCAAGATCTAGAACTTTAATGATTAGTATTGTGCAATATGAGTCCAGCCAAATCAATCTCTGACTCAATCATAAAGTGGTGATTCACAGTGGCTGCAGAATTCAAATTCTATTTACCAGTAAAGTAGGGAATTATAACACAGCTAATGGAGGAGACTCTTCAGCCCCTTAAGAATTGTCCACCATTCAATTAGATCATAGCTGACGTGCACCTCAACCCCATTTACCTGCCTATCCTACGCTGTTTTACCTCACAATCTATCAAACTCGGTCTTGATAATTTCAATTGCATTCTCTGCCTTTTAGAGACAAAAGTTCAAGATTTCTACAGCACACTGCGTGAATAAGTACTTCCAGATCAGAACAAACTGGGGTTGCTAAAGGGAAGCTGTTGAGAAAGTGGCGATCCAAATCGCTGCAACACCAGAATGTTATCATCAGTTCATCAATCTCTTCCCATCACTGCCATGTAGAGCATCCCTTGGGATTTCCTGGAAGAATACACCCTCTGGAGGATGAAAGAGACCATGGCCTATTCCAGCAGAATAACCAGCCAGCCCACAGGTTGTAAAGATCTTGTTAAGATCTTTACAATCTGTGCAATTTAGCATGGCCAGTCAACCTAACACGCACATCTTTGGAATATGGGAAGAAACCAGAGCACCCTGAAGAAACCCATGCAGACATGGGGAGAACGTGCAAACTCAACACAGACAGTGACCCAAGGCCGGAATTGAACCCGGGTCCCTGGCGCTGTGAGGCTGCAGTGCTAACCACTGTGCCGATCAAATATGTTGGCAGTCTGGACTTCACACCCTCTCATCACAGTTCTTGAGCTGTCCTGGAGCTGCTAATCTGGTGGATTGTCAGATCTCCAGAGCTCCAGAGCTCCAGCCCCATTTCAAAACCTCCAAACTGGTGCAAGCCACAAAAAGGCAACTTTCTGTGGCTTGCACCAGTTGAAAAGCCCAGTGAGAAATCCATCATCAAGTGCAAACAATAATAATCTCAATCCCTCCAGAAGAGCCCAAGTCATCAGCACAAATGAAGAGGAAGGAGTGTTTAACAGTAATAAGGGGAAAGCAGTTGGAGGAGATGGTATGTTCCGGAGTTTTCTTTTCATTGATGCAGCTCAAAGTTACTGCAGTAGCTGCTGAAATAGTACATCGTTACTATGGAATGGGGATGCATCCCTAAAGCAGGTTGGAGACGATGGTCATTGCCATATTCAAACCGGGCAAGCAGACCAACAACCCGGAAAACCATAGGGCAATTATCCTCTGGATAATCAGCAGTATGCTGAGTCAACGATCCCTGAAGAACAAGCAAGATTCTGACAGCTGCAGCAAAGTGCTGGCCTTTGCGATTCCCACTCAGGTCACATTTTCGGGAAAATCCAATGCTACATTTTTTGTAAGCCTGTTATCAGCCTACAACATGGTCTGTATTAAGGGACTGGTGCTGAAATTTACAAGGCTGACCCCCTGCCTCAAAACACTACTCCAGCAATAGGCAATGCTGAATAATGAGACAGTTAAGTATTGACTTGAGACAAAGACGGCTCACCCTCATTCCTTCACAGCAGACTTCCACAAGGCTTAATATTTGTGCTCCTCAGTGCCTCTGTGGATAACATGTTGCCGGTGAAGCCCTGCATATTTATAAATGCACATGCCTTGCCCTGGCAACAAAGTCACCTTCAACCACCTTGAGTTCATCTTTTACGAAGAACGAAACACCAGAGAGGAATATTTCAGGAAATAGAAGCCAAGCCAATGCCCCACTAAACGACAGCCTCTGCATTCCTTCTGGATAACAGGAAAGCTATGCGCACCCTGAAAGTTACCTTCTGTGACAATAATGTGCAATATGACCCCCACTCTGAGCTATTTCGAAGTGAAGCTGGACTGCATGTTAATCACCCATGACCACCTGAAGAAAGCCACCAAAACAGAGACCAGGGTCAAGCTGGTCCAGATATTGGCAAACACAAACCAGCGAACACCATCAGTGCTTCGGACATCGGTGACAACCCTTGTGTACTCTAGCTGAGTAGAGTACTGTACAAAGGGATGGATGAAAAGTAGCCACATTTGGCTTGCTAATGTCCTACTGAATTCTGCATACAATGCTGCATATTACTGATATTCTTAAATATTCTTAAATCCAACACCCTGGCTGCTGTGCTGGTGCACATTCTTCTCCCATCCACTTGCTACGATGCTTTAACCCTCCAGGAGCGCCAATGAAATTCATGGGCAACCTTAAACCACACCTGCACAAACCATGGCAGAAATGGTAACTTGATGCATAGTTGGACAATTAAAAGCTCTCCATTGTGCTATCCTGGTCAGCCAAAATAGATAATTAATCATAATAATTCAATGCCTAATTGACACCTAGGAGAGAGACATCACAATGATGTACTCCTCCATTTCTAAAGCAAATATCCACCTTTAACCTCTAGAATGTAAAATTATACTTATTGCTCTATATCTACATCAGCCATAAGAGAGAGAGAGAGTGAGTGTGGGAGTGCTTTCCAGTGTCGTTCCTGAATGTCCTGGCTCTCATAGAGTTATAGAGGTATACAGCACTGAAAAAGGCCCTTCAACCCATTGCATCTGAACCACCTATTAATTTTATTCTCATTTTCTGCACTTGGCCCATATCCTTGTGTGCCTTGGCATTGCAAGTGCACATCTAAATACTTCTTAAATGTTATGAGGGTCTCTGTCTCCACCACCCTTTCAGGCAGCGAGTTCCAGATTCCCTCCATCTTTTGGATGAAAAATGTTTTCCTCACATCCCCTCTAAAGCTTCTGTCCCTTATTTTAAATCTAAGTAAGATGGTGCCCCTTTGTTCTGATTCATTTGCCAGAAGAAATTATCTCTCTGCACCTTTAGAATCCTTTCAGCATTTTAAGCACTTTGATCTGATGACTGCTCCATCGTCAATATTTAAAGGAACCTAAGCCACATTGATGCAACCGGTCCCCATTATTTAGTCCTGGCATTCTGCTGGTGAATCTGTAAGGTAACCCCCTCCTTCTTCAGATGTGGATTCCCAAAACTGAATGCAGTACTTCTGGTGGGGTATAAACAAGACTCTATACAACTGAAGCATTAATTATTCCCCTTCATATTCAGCCTCTTCAGATAAAGGTAAAATTACGTTAACTGTTTTACATTGAACTGTAGAAGACAGAAACAGGCCACTTGGTCCATAGGGTCCGTGTTGGTGTATGGTGGTTACGCCCCGCCTCCCTTCCACCCCATCGCCACTCCTCCCATCCTTACTCATCTGTCTCTGGCAGAATAACCGTCTATTCCAGTGATGGACAACCTCGGCTAATGAGTGGGGCGCATGGCCCTCCTTCAAGTCAGTGGGTCACAAGATTGATATCAGGCTTGTTCACTAACCATGACCCCATGAATAAGATTAAATACATTTAATACACGCTAAATATTTTGTAAGTTATAGCAAATGCTTAATTGTTTATATATTAATAGAATTATCAACTTCAAATGATAAAAGCAAAAGAAATATTTACATTTTGGACACGGAGAGCGCACGTTGCGAGCAATCAGCAAGCACCTCACTTCACTTGCCCTTGCTTTACACGTGTATCACTACACAGACGGAAATCAGTGGAATGTGCAACTCTGCGTGTGGGCAACAGTCTTCAAAATGTCTCTTGGGCCGCACTCAGAACCCAGATGGGCCGCATGTGGCCTCCGGACCGCAGGTCGCCCACCAATGATCTATTTCCTGCTCACTCATATTGTTATAGAGCCTCCCCCTAAATGTATCGTTATTATTCACCTCAAAGACAGTGCTATTGTGTTAGCAGTGGTAATGTCACTGCACTAGTAATCCAGAGGCCCAGATTAATATCATAGTGACATGGGTTCAAATCCCATCATGGCAGCTGGTGGGATTTAACTGAATTAATCAATCTGGAATTGAAAGCTAGTCTCAATAACAATGACCATAACAACAAAATCCATCTCGTTCACCAATGCCCTTTAGGGAAGGAAATGTGCCCTCTGAAATTACCTATCAAGCCCCTCAGTTCAAGGGAATTAGGGATGGGCAACAAATGCTGTAAACACCCATACTTTACTCTGACTCGCTGTCTCCAATCTTCCAACCAATTTCTAACCCATATTGCAAAGTTGCTTCCAATCCTGTACAGTTTGATTTTTGCGAACAGACTTTTACATGTGTTAATGATTGACTATTAGAACAACACAATTACAGCACAGCGTGGGTGTGAAGCAATTGATTTATAACTCCGATATCCAACCCTACCCAAACTGTGGAGTAAATACAAAAATAAAAGCCAAATACTGCGGAAATGCTGGAAATCTGTAATAAAAACAGGAAGTGCTGGAATACTCAGAGAGTGGAGAATCGTGGGAATGGGAGTGGCAGACTTAGGCCTGGACGTTTGGCAACTCAATGCCTTTTCACATCCCCACACCCCAGCAATGTCCTTTCACATTCCACATACCTCCTTAATGTCCTATCACGTTCTACATACCCCCTCAAGGTCCCCTCATATTCCCCATCCCCCTTCAATGCCCTTTCACATTCCCTATATATCAGCTCAATGCCCCTCATATTCCACCATGCTCCAGTAAAAGTGGCAGGCTGGACCAGATTCTGGGTATCTTGTGCCCATTCCCAATTCCAGCAGTTTTTACCAGCAGGGGATGAGCCCGAGTATGTTTTGCCCTTGCCAGCTCCATTGTGCGGTGGGCAGTTGAAACCACACTGCCCAAAACTTGAGTGCCCCTTCAGTAAGTCGACGTGGCTCATGCCCAGAGGATCCCAGCGCCACGGGGAAAACCCTGTCCCAAAACAAAACAGTCGCCTGCTCCTGAATTTCATTCATTGACAGTCTTTAAATACAAAAATAGATGTTCTTACAATTGTTAGAAGCTGCATCATAAGATGATGTGTTTTATTGAAGTGTTTGATTATATGACTCTGTTCTGCAAAGATAAGTTTGACCATTAATAATAATAAACTAGAAATCCCAAGCAGTGTTTTTCCATTTGGTAAAGAGCCCTTGTGCATTCAAAACTGAAAAAAGCACTATTTAGGATCTGGAATGATTTTAATGCCAAAAATTCTTTAAAAATGAAAAGAAAATTCAGCAGATTTCACTTGAGAAAATAAAAGCCCCTACCTGGCAGAATTTTCCCAAAGATTGGCAAAGTGTCAGGTTCTGACTGAAAGTCTCAAAGAAGCAGTTTCTCCAGATCTTCTGGCGCTTTATGAAAGAAAAGCAGGGGAGGCGTGTTTTGCACCGTCATTCTTGAGGGACGGGGCCTAAAGATATCGGCAAGGCCCAGTCCACAGAGATTGGGGTGCCATTTGTTAAGGGCATCCCAATCTCAAATTGTAGTTAAAGGCCCACCTCCCCCATCATCGCTGGCATCGGGACATCACAGACCCTCCTCACCAATGCAGGCACCACCCTATCCCCCGCCATAATGGGAAGCCCCCAATGGAGTTTTCTAGAGGACCCACTCCAGGCAGGGCCCAGCCATTTTCCCCACCACCTCGGAGTTCCCAGAATGGTCATCATAACTGGTTTCTGCCAGCAGAGATGTGGGGGAGGGGGGGTGGGGGAGGGGTGGGAGAAACATATGGGGTACCCAGAAGCTACAGTGTAAAGTCATTTCTGCATATATAAATATATTTTAATTGATAGAAATCAGATTCACACCCACGCACCCTGGACATTCTCTCTTCCACCTTCTTCCTTCGGGAAAAAGATACAAAAATCTGAGGTCACGTACCAACCGAGTCAAGAACAGCTTCTTCCCTGCCGCTACTAGACTTTTGAATGGACTTACCTTGCATTAAGTTGATCTTTCTCTACACCCTAGCTATGACTGTAACACTACATTCTGCACTCTCTCGTTTCCTTCTCTATGAACGGTATGTTTTGGCTGTATAGCACGCAAGAAACAATACTTTTCACTGTATGCGACAGTAATAAATCAAATCAAATCAAATTTCATTGGGCATAAGCCTCATTATGTCACTGGTAGGGGAGAATCTCAAACCTCCCTGGCACAAATCCCAATATGACCCTCTTGTGAGCATTAGTGGCCATAACGTGATTTGTGTCCACAGCAAATGGAGCCACAGAATTGACCCCTCTGGGCTGCTTTGATTGATCAAACATCTGGTATAACTTAGAAAAATTACCCGATGTTTTTTCCCTTTCACTGGACGCCATTGTTTACACTTCCCATGGTTTGTCATTACAACTCAGCTTATTATGAATGCTTGGCTGAGTTTTAATAGCTCCAGATCCACTCACTTATCTCTGCAGGGGCACTGTGTTCATATTTTAATCAACAGTATTAAGAGGTTATTAAAGGATTATCTGCATTTGATATGGTTTGTGAAATTGACGTTTATTTTACAACCACTTGAGGGGATTTATGTTTTTTAAATGGATTTTATGAATACGTTTTTTTTTAAATCAGAGGTTTTTTGAGTGAGAGCTCTTTTAGATTGTTGGAAGTTTAATTTTTACTTTTTTCTATTTTAAATACATGGCTCCTGAGATCTAGCCGATGTGAATGAGTATGAAGGATACATGGGTGACATGGAAGGATGGGGGAAATGAGGAGAAAGGAAGAAATGAGGGAGCATGGGAAATATTAAGGAACATGGGGCTATGAGAGGTTGAGGGGCTGAGAGGAGGGTATACAAGGGGCCACAGAGGGGTGCATGGGGTGGTGAGGGGAGAGGGATCGATGGCTCTCACATCACCAGAAAAATTGGGTCTGTGTCCTTGGAAGAGGTCGCTGTTCTAGCCTGCTGGCCTCACCATCTACCTGCCTCCCTAGTCACCTCAGTCTATGAGAATGGTGAGTCTGCCTCCAGGAGGCCAAACTCCATCCCGTCTCTGCCTCCCCACCACAAAAAGATGGCAAGTGGGGGCCTTTTTAATGGAAATGGGTCTGCCAGGTCGGGATGTTTACCGCCTCCTCCACGAAGATCCAGCCTTTGGTGTTCTGATGCAATGGCATCCTCTACGTTGCTGGGAGTTAAGATAGTTGGGAGAAGAACAGTGTGTAATATTAAATCAGCAGCAATGGGAATTTGCAGGCTTGAGATGGAGGAGGGGAGAAATGAAGGAAAGGGAGATTGTAACAGGAGATAAACCAGTTGAAAGTCTATTTCTTCCTTTATTTTTTCATGGGATGTGGGCATGGCCAGCATTTGATGCCCACCCTCATTTCCTTTAAACCAAGTGGCTTGCCAGGCCACCTGAGAGGGAAGTTAAGAGTCAACCACATTGCTGTGGGTTTAGAGTCACAGGCAGGCCAGACCGGGTAAGGATGGCAAATTTCCTTCTGCCAATCAATAATTGTCAATATAACTATGACTTGCTTTCAATTCCACCAGCTGCCATGGTGGGACTTGAGTCATTGTCCCCACAGCATTAGCTTTGGGGAAGAGGGGAGAAAGTTCTTGGACGTAAGTTTAATTACTCCAATCTGGTTGAATTTCAAGTAATTAATTGCCTTTTAGTTGGTGACTCAGAAACCACTGAGAGCCTAAAGGCTTTTTTTTAAACAAGGGCTGAACATTAAATTGAAGCAGGTGTGCACACTCATGGAAAAAGTACACAAGCCCATTTTCCTTTATTGCTTAGCAACAGGTTTATCTTCATTTATAACTGCCATGTTTACCATTGCATAGTAAGGTGAAATCTGCCTATCACAGGTTCAGGTGTTTGATTATAATTTCTACCCTGGATCCACCTTACTCGCCTGGTACTAGGAGGTACGGGTATGTATATCCAATGCTGTTAAATGTGTATTCTTATCAGCAGGAGGCCTGAATTTATAGGCCTGAACTTGAAAGGTATTGTTTTTCTCCAACTGAAGATCATCGTATTTACTCAAGCTCGATTAAAAATTTGCAGACTTCAGCTAGGAATAGTTTCAATAAAGAAAGGTTTCTATTAACCAACTGAATAGGAAATACAAGCAAAAAAAGAGAGATTAAAAGGGGGGTGGGGGGAACACAGCCGATGTAAAAGTACAAAGTATGAAAGGCTCATGGCAACTGAAAAAGAGGTTCAACATTTTGGGCATGGAGTTTCACCTCCGGATTCACTCATAACCCTTCATCTCTGGATCCACTCAGCATTGAATTTGCTTCCAACATCCCTTCAGGCAGTGTATTCTGGAGCAAAATGACTCATTGCATAAAATATTTGTTCCACATCTTGCCTCTGCTCATCTTAAATTTGCGTCATCTGGTGAGAGAGCCATCTGCCAGTTTCCCCTTACTCTATCAAGATACATCATAATTTCGAACACCACTATTAAATCTTCCTTTCACCTCTAAGGAGAACCATCCCAGCTTCTCCAGTCTCCCCACATATCTGAAAACCAGATATTTTTCTGGTAAATCTCTTCTACCTTGACACCCTAAAGTTTGGCATCCAGGATTGGAGAATTTAGGGTGAATTTTGCCGTCCGCCCGCCGCTGGAATTGGAGCGGGCGAGGGACGGACCATGGAAAGGTCTGTTGACTTCCAGCGGGATTTTCCAGTTTCTGGGCGAGCGAGGCCGGAGAATCCCGCCTATGTTTCAACTGAATCTAAACTGGTGTTGCTGGGGCCTGACTGGTGTTGCTGGGGCCTGACTGGTGTTGCTGGGGCCTGACTGGTGTTGCTGGGGCCTGACTGGTGTTGCTGGGGCCTGACTGGTGTTGCTGGGGCCTGACTGGTGTTGCTGGGGCCTGACTGGTGTTGTTAGGCCGGTTTAGCATACTTCCTTCCTTTTGAATTCTATGCCTCTAGTTCTAAAAACTTGGATCTGGCAGAATTCTTTTCACAGCTTTCTCAACTTTTCCTGCCATCTTCAAAGATGTGTGTACACATTCCACAGTTTAAAACTGTGCCATTTAGGTTCTATTGCCATGCTTCATTCTTGCTATCAAACTCCATTAAGAACCTTCTTTTTTGGGGAAGGTTTTAAGCTGGATCAGAGTGTCAGGACAGTTACTACAGAGATATCTGGCTTGTGTTATTTATGGTGGTGTTGCTTCTTGATCCTTTGCTGTCAGCTCTTCCTACTCAGAAAAAAAACACAGTTCGAACCAGTATTCTTATTTCCCCATATTATTGGAGTTCCATTTTAAAGTATTCAATACCGATTCAGACCAGCATTCCTATTTCACCCTTTTACTGTGTTTTCCCCCTGGGTATGAAGCAGAGTTCACCAAATACTGCACTGTTCATCCATCAGTTGATCTCAGATTAAATGTGGCAACTGACTGAATCTAAGTAAATCACATAGCAGAGGAAAATAAACTCATAAAGGTACCTCCCACCCTGTAGCTGTGAGTGGAGAGGGAGGAGCCCAGCATCGAATGCCTGCTCTCTTGGAAGCAAAGTGTGGAGAGGACCTCTTTCTCTGACAATGCTCCAGTGTCCATGTATCAATGGATATTATAATGGATGGGGGCAATGAGATATGGATGAATAACGTTGAACACACTCGGATGGTTGGGGCAGTGAGGTTAATGGAGAAATTGAGATGACTGAGCATAAAGCGATGGCTAAAGACAATGGGATGGTTGCACATCAGGAGAGAGACTTTGCAAAATGATTTGCCTGAATTGAGATTGTTACGTATCGACGGGGAGTTACCATAAAGAGAAAAGTAATGAGGTGCCACTCTTGTGGGTTAAAGTCAAACACAATGCAAGTTTATTTAAGAGATGTTGCTTGTTCCAAGTCCAAGATGGAAGAACCCCAAAAGTCTGAGAATCCTCTGCTTACGTCACTACAGATCACGTGGCATCATACCAGCAGAGATGTAATCACTTTAAATACATAACAGTGATGAATGAGCAAAATGAGATGGCTGGGCAGAAAGATATGACAGGATATAACAAGATGGATGACTACAATGAGATGAATGGGGACAACCTGAGATGGTTGAGTACAACTGAATTACTTCACACAAGGAAATGACGCCACAAAATGCCATGGCTCATAAGAACATAAGAACTAGGAGCAGGAGTAGGCCATTTGGCCCCTCTAGCCTGCTCTGCCATTCAATAAGATCATGGCTGATCTTTTTTGTGGACTCAGCTCCACTTACTCGCCTGCTCACCATAACCCTTAATTCCTTTATTGTTCAAAAATCTATCTATCATTGCCTTAAAAACATTCAATGAGGTAGCCTCAACTGCTTCACTGTGCAGGGAATTCCACAGATTCACAACCCTTTGTGTGAAGAAGTTTCTCCTCAACTCAGCCCTAAATCTGCCCCCCCCCCATTACTTTGAGGCTATGCCCCCTAGTTCTGATTTCACCTGCCAGTGGAAACAACCTCCCTGCTTCTATCTTATCCATTCCCTTCATAATTCTATATGTTTCTATAAGATCCCCCCTCATTCTTCTAAATTCCAATGTGTATAGTCACAGTCTACTCAGTCTGTCCTCATAAGCCAACCCTCAACTCCGGAATCAACCTAGTGAATCTCCTCTGCACCCCCTCCAGTGCCAGTATATCCTTTCTCAAGTAAGGAGACCAAAACTGTATACAGTACTCCAGGTGTGGCCTCACAGCACCTTATACAGCTGCAACATAACCTCCCTGTTTTTAAACTCCTTCCCTCTAGCAATGAAAGACAAAATTCCTTTGCCTTCTTAATTACCTGCTGCACCTGCAAACCAACGTTTTGTGATTCATGCACAAGGACCCAGGTCCCTCTGCACAACAGCATGCTGCAATTTTTTACTATTTGAATAATAGTCCATTTTCCTGTTATCCCTACCAAAATGGATGACCTCGCATTTACCAACATTGTACTCCATCTGCCAGACCCTTGCCCACTCATTTAAACTATCTATATCCCTTTGCAGACATTCAGTGTCCTCTGCACACTTTGCTCTGCCGCTCATCCTAGTGTCATCTGCAAATTTTGACACAGTACACTTGGTCCAAATCAACTCCAAATCATCTATGTAAATTGTAAACAATTGCAGTCCCAACACTGATCCTTGAGGCACACCACTAGTCACTGATCACCAATCAGGAAAACACCCTTTTATCTCCACTTTTTGCTTTATTTCTGTTAGTTAACCAATCCTCTATCCATGTTAATACATTACCCGTAACGCCATGCACCTTTATCTTATGCATCATG
Organism: Mustelus asterias; assembly: GCF_964213995.1. Lineage (NCBI taxonomy): Eukaryota > Metazoa > Chordata > Chondrichthyes > Carcharhiniformes > Triakidae > Mustelus > Mustelus asterias. Next base: position 74,535,768 of record NC_135803.1, on the reverse strand, counting down.
AGATGTCTGGATACAGAGAGAGAATTCGGCACAATGGGATAGTTCGAGACAATGAGACAAATGGCTAAAATGAGTTGTCCGAAAGCTTGTGTGGCTTTTGCTACCAAATAAACCTGTTGGACTTTAACCTGGTGTTGTCAAACTTCTTACTGTGTTTACCCCAGTCCAACGCCGGCATCTCCACATCATAAAATGAGTTGAACAGAGACAGTGAGCTGACAAGGACAATAAAAATGCTGGTCATAGGAGGTGGCTGGCCATACGATGGCTGTGAAGAATGGTGTTGCTGGGCCTGATGATATGACTGGGCACAATGAAGTATCTGCACACAATGTTGCAAGCAATGAGAGGTCTCATAGAATCATAGAATCCTACAGTGCATAAGGAGGCCATTCGGCCCATCAGGCCTGCGCTGGCAACAATCCCACCCAGGCCCTACCCCCATAACCCCATGCATTTACCTTAGCTAGTCCCCCTGACACTAAGGAGCAATTTTGCATGGTCAATCCACCTATCTTTGGACTATGGGAGGAAACCAGAGCACCCAGAGGAAACCCACGCAGACACGGGGAGAATGTGCAAACTCTGCAAAAACAGTGACCCAAGCCAGGAATCGAACCCAGGTCCCTGGCGCTGTAGGGCAGCAGTGCTAACCATTGTGCCACCGTGCTGCCCCCTAGTCTCAACATGACAAGATGGCTTGTTAGAACATGGTGGCTTGGCACAACGGTATGGCCAAATACAATGAAATGACCAAACACATCGAATTAGTCAGGTGCAATGAGATGACAATGCAAAGTGAGCTGACAGAATAAAATGAGAAGGTTGGGTGCAGCAGGATGGCCAGTCACAATGAGATAACGAGGCACCATGAAATTCCCTAGAATTACACTGAAGATACAGCATCGAAACAGGCAGTTCTGCTCGATCAGTCCATCTGAGTGTTCAAAGCTCTGCTCAAAATTTCTCCCATTGCCCATCTAACTCAATCAACTTAAACATCCATTCCTTCCCCCACATATGATTATCAAGCTTCCCTTTAAATGCAACTGTATCATTTGCCTTAACTATATCCTGGTGTAGCAACTTCTACATTCGCACCACTCTCTGGGTAAAGAGGTTTCTCCTGAATTCCCTATTGGGTTTCTTGGTGACTATCTTACATTGATGACATCTAGCTTTGCTCTTCCCCACAAGTGGAAACACACTCTCTATGCCTTTTTGATCAAACTATTTAATGATTTTAAAGACTCTGTTTTGTCACCCCTCATGCCTTCCCTTCACAGTGCCTCCGTATCCTTTTCAAAAGATAGTGATCAGAAGTGAACACAATGCTCCAATTGTGCTCTAACCAAGGTTTGATACAAGTTTGGCATAAATTCAATTTATACTTTGCAATTCTATCCCCTAGAAATAAATCTGAGTGTGTAGTTCACTTTTTTAAAATGGTCTTCTTAATGCCTGCCACAACTTCCAGTAATTTGTTCCTTGGTTCATCTGCCCTATTTAGATTCATATTCACAAACGAATATGAACATACGCATTAGGAGGAGAGACCATTCAGCCCCTTGAGCCTGCTCTGCCATTCAATAAGATCACGGCTGATTTGACTGTTGGCTCAACTCCACTTTCTGCCTATCACAATGACCTTTGACTCCCTCATTGGTCAAGAATGTATCTACCTCTGCCTCTGGATAAAATAAGATTTCTGGATGCAATAATATCTATAGAAACAATGATATGGCAGGACACCGAGAGACGGCAGGACACCAAGAGACAGCAGGACACCAAGAGACGGCAGGACACCCAGAGATGGCAGGACACCATGTTTGATAGGTTAGACTGGTTCATTGATTCTTGTACACTTGCTTGATTGCTTAAGCCTGTGAGTGAAGCAAGAGAGCTGACACTACTGAATATTCCAGAAAGGATCTAGGAAAGACCGTGTGTTTTGGAAATCCTGTAAATTCTGAGATGTTTTGAATTATTATAAATGAATATTTAGATCTAGATCCACCTCTACATTGCTCTGAGATAAACATAATATTCAGAAACCTGATGAATATACAACATATCCTTCCTCACCTAATTCATTCAGCAAAAACCCCTATTCTCTCCTCCCTCGTATGGGTATTTAACAGTCTCAAAAATGCATCCATCCTAGTAGTCGCTACACCTCCTCCCTGTGGTAACGAGTTCCACATTCTTACCACTCTCTGGGTGAAACGTTTCTTCAGAATTCTCTATTTGATTTTTTTGATGATTATCTTATAATGATGGCCTTTAATTTTGTTCTTCACCATAAGTCTAACTTAAAACGTAAAGCTAGCAGTCTCTATTGCTCAGAAAAATACTGAATTCTCCAAAAAAGTATCCATGCCTTTAATTTTCAGTTTGTCAATTTTTCCTTCCAGCCTGAAATGAGATACTGGGCAGGGTTTTCTGGCCACACGCTGCGTGGAAATACCCACCCGAACTCAACAGACCTTTAAATGGTCTGCCAAATTTTTTGCCTCATCAGCTATGATTCCCATAGCCGGACAGGAAATTTCTGGCCACAATCTCAGACCCTTCAGCTTCTCCTTTGTTGTTCTCTCAAGATGGCCTTTAACTTCCACATGGGCAGGCAGAAGGGCCTTGATTTAACATTTAACCCAAAAAGATGGAATCTCTGACAGCACAGCATTCCCTCAGTACTGCACTCAAGTGCCAGTCAGGATAATGCATTACAGTCTCAGGTCCAAAACCCACCTGATTTGGAAGCAAGAATGTTATTGTACTGAGCAATGTGGTTATCTCTTTTGAGCATCAGAAAGAAAGAAGAAAATATGGGACAGCACAACATAAGGAAGTTCAAAGAAAGAGAACAAAAAAAAATCAGATGTTTTAAAAACACAAAAAGGAGTTTGATATAAAGCAATTTTCCTGTTCTTAAGATGCGCAAAGTGCTTCAAAGCCAATAAAGTACTGCTGAAGCATTGCAATGCAGCCAAATACAGCAGCCAATTTGTACATTGCAATGTTCAATAATTGTAACAAACTAAATGACCAGATTATCAGGTTTATGGGTGTTGATTGAAAGATTAGTGTTGGCAATGGCACCAGAAGACTTGTCCCGCTCTTCTTCAAATAGTTCCATGGGATCTTTTATGTCATCTATCTGAGGGTCCAGATAGGATCTCAGTTCTTCAGCTTTCATTCAAAATATGGTTCCTGCAACAATGCAGCACTCCCTTTGTACTGCACTGGAGAGTCAATCTGGATTTTCGACTCAAGTCTCTAGAACAGAACTTGAACCCACAAACGTCCGGCTTGGAGGAGTCATAACTGACGCACAATCTTTCAATAATTTATCATAGTTTCGCCCACAAAAGACTAAGCGAGCAGGAGAGGAAAGTAGCTGGATTTTCCAAGTAACATAAGATCACAAGAATTGGTCTAGGTTTCACCGTCTATCTAATGAAAACAATTTAAACAAATAGGTGACTCACTGATTCGATGCTGACAAGTACCACAGTCACACAGGTTACATCTGTAGGGAGCGCAGGGAACCAGGTCATTTGATCGACAACGGACCAACTGTTCAGACGTGTTGCGTTTGCTCGCTGTAACAACGATGGCTACCACAATGTGCCAGTGCCTGGGCTTCAGCATCTCTGCTCTAGGCTTTGCCGGGACCATCGTTGCCACTGCTTTGAACATGTGGAGCACGCAGGACTTGGGCCGGGATCTGGTGACTTCGGTTTACAAATACATGGGCCTTTGGAAAACATGCCTGCAGCAGACATCCGGCTTCACGGAATGTCGCCCCTTTTATACGGTCCTGGGGCTTCCAGGTAGGGAACAAGTGGACAAATACTGTCGGGAGTGGGGGGTGGTATGAAACAGAGGGGTCTGTCTGAAAAACAATGACAGCATTTCAAAAACAAACCATATTGCAGTAAATGTGGTGCACCTGCACGTATTATTAATACAGCTTTGAATATATTGCATTGTTTGCAAGACAAAAAAGTTCCTTAAAATCTCCTTTGTGACAAAATGGCACTGTTCTAGTAGGTGTTTCTTGTTAAAACTGCTTCACGATAAATGTCTGCTACAATCAGCTCGGCAAAATATTAAAGAAAAAATGTTAAGAGTTATTTAAAGCAAAATTAGGTGCCAAGATGGAAAAATTAACAACATCGAGTAATAGGATTTAATAGGAAAGTTTATATCTTGGAAGGATATACTGGTGGCTTCAATGGTAACATTAACTTTTGAAGAGATAGACTTCAAGGGAGGTTAACTGTATTCACAGAGTGGGTTTCGATGGAGGAATTAATGTACTAGTCAAATGAGTATCGATGGGCGTGTTCACGTGCTTAAGGGATGGGCTGCAATAAGAGTGTAAATTTACTCAAAGGATGGATTTCAACGGGGAAGTTGCTATGCACAAGAAATGGGTTTTGATGGCAGATTACTGTACCAAGAAATCGGTTTTGATGAGTGAAATGGCCTTTTTTGAACTCATCTGTTGTAGAGATATCAGTTGTGGCTCAGCAATAGCACTCTGGCTCCTGAGTTGGAAGGTTATAGATTCGAGCCTCACTCCCAGGTTTGAGTCCATAATCTAGATTGGTATCTTAGGGGAGGTTTCCAGTGTCCAGGCCAAAAATTTAAGCAACACCTCAAACAACACTGCTAAAATAAATAGATTATCTGGTTATTTGTCTCATTGCCTTTTGTGGACCTTGCTGTGTGCAAATTAGACACCATGTTACTCTCCATCACAAGAGCTACTACACTTCAAAAGCATTTCATTAACTGAAGAGTGTTTAAGAAATCCTGATAATGTGAAAGACAATACAAATATGCCTTCTTTCTTGACCTGGTTGGTTATAGATGGTACGTTTTGTTTGCAAACTGCTATTCTTGAAGAGTGAGCAAGATATAGAGAACTGAGAAACAGGAGTAAGCCATTCGGCTCTTCGAGTTTGCTCTACCATTCAATTAATCTGTATTTTTCGATATTTTCAGATTCAACTTTGCCACAAGGAGATAATGATCTGAATTTATATCCATGCCAAGATGCGTATGAATGTTCTTTGTACTATTTCTAAAATGTTGTATCACCATCACATGATATATTTGATTTCTACACACATCACCTGGACTTCCAAAGTGTACAGTCTTCCTTTAGGCTGATAAAAGATCAAATAGAATCATAGAATCTTTACAGTGTAGAAGAAGGCCATTTGGCCCATCGAGCCTGCCCCGACAATAATCTCACCCAGACCCAATTCCCGTGACCCCACGTATTTACACCCTGCTAATCCCCCTGATACTGAGGGGCAATTTAGATTGGCCAATCAACATAACCCGTACACCTTTGCATCATTTTCTTGTCAAAACTGTATCAGTCTCTTACCTCTCATATTAACCGACATGCCTTACTGATGTTCTTTGCAAATTTTAACCTTTAAGTTGCCCATTGCAGTTATTACAAGAGTTTACTTAACTTGATCAAAACACTTCAGTATATCACCATAAATTGCCTCCATTTGCTGCTCACTGCGATCTTGTGTCGGGATATAAACTTGTGTGACAACCAAATCAAAAGGCTTTCCTTCACATTTAATCATGATCACTCTTTTGAGATTGGCCAGTAACCTTAAACTGATCTTTTATATCTTGTATCTTATATTTACTCAGATTCCTATTCCATTCCTATGTTCCTCACCTCCCATCTGACCAGATTCTAAACATTTTGCCCCTCAAGTCCAAATAAGTCAATGTAGTATCTATCCCTTATCTGTACATGGATATCAGGCTTTCCTGCCTGCTATGAAGTCCTTATTCCGTGTTCCTATTCCCAATAAGTTTTCTCTTTCTTTATGTGATGAGCTCAGAGGCTGAGCTCTCTTGTGAGTTTAGTCAACTTTGTCATAAATCTGTTGATTACTCCACTGGGCAAAGGTTTCTCCTTCCCAACCCCAGTGGCAGGGGGCCCAACCTCTTCTCTATCTTCTGTTCTTCGACTTTGACTTTCCTCAACTAACTACGGGATTTATACTGCACAAGATTCCAGACTCTTCACAGGTGACTGGCAGCATGGTCTTACTAAGCATCATGATTGTGTGCTTGGGTATGTCACCCACCTTGCTGGTCTCCACTTTCTCAGCCATTGCAGTGATCTTTAAAAGCATTAACAGAAATAAACACATCTGAAGCAGAAATTGAAATGCAATATAGATTTAGACCTGGAGTAGGAACGAGAGAGTGAATATTTAACCTAAGAACAATCTTTGATAAATATCTAGAAATAAACAAGAACATTCAGATATCCTTCATAGGCTATGGGAAAGCATTCAATCATTGAAAGAAGTGTTGCTGAAGTGTGACATTGACAGTCAAGATGTGAGCTTTATACAGAGCCTATATTGGGACCAAATAGTGAGCATCAGACTGGAAGAGGGACAAGCAGACATGTTTCAAGTGAAGAGATGAATACGACAAGGCTAAGTACTGTTGCTAAAATTATTCAATCTGTACACAGAGTAAATATTCAGAAAATTAGATGCATTTCCAGGGGCACAAACTGGAGGCAAGAACATAGCAAACTTGTGATACACTGATGGCACAGCGCTACTCGCAGAATTAGAAGAGGCCCCAAAAATATCACGGATCAAGTAAACTCTAGAAGTTTAGAATATTGATTATGAACACAAAAAACAACGGCAGTCGGAAGAAATACATGGGAAGAAACTAGAGTGAAGATTGAAGTGGGTGTTGTCACACTGGAACATAGTCATGAGCCATGATCATATTGAATGGTGGTGCAGGCTTCAAGGCCCGAATGGCCTACTCCTGGGCCTATTTTCTATGTTTCTACGAACAAGTAGATAAGTTTATCTATTTAAGACAATGGTAACAATGCAGCGGATGTGATTCAGAAGTTAGAAGAAAGATTGGGATAGCCAGAAGTAATTGATGATGAAGATGAAGAATGTGCTAACAAAGGAAACACAAGTCTGCAATGAGGAAAAACTCATAAGATGCTACATTTTCTCCACATTGCCTCAGAGATCAGGACAATAAGTAAAGATCTATGGAAGAGACCTTTAAAATGTGGATGTTTAGACACATGCTTAAAAATTCCATTAACAGACCAGGTTGCTTGAAATAGCAAAAGTAAAAAGAACTCTCATAATATGACATCCATAAAAATGAAATGACTGTATTTGGGACATTTGATCAGCGCTGAACACTAGTGATCTCTCTAGAGGGGAAAGTGGAGGGAAGCAGAAAGTGTGGTCAAGCTCGGCATAGTTGGACACTGAACGTCTCAGAGTGGTTGCAAACGAGCTAGAGTGGATGTGTGAGGATGGAGCAAGACAGACAAGATTGACACACCGTGACTGCAGATCACCTGTGTAATAACTCGACGGAGGCGAAAGTCCCGTCACCAAGTTACTTTATTTACACCATACACCTGAACACAGCCAGCTCCCCAGTTGCTCCCTGCTGAATGCAGCTGGAAGTCTGACACACCTGCTTTAAATATGAGCATGAGGCTGCCTGATTTAACCATCAATTAGGACTCAGCAGGTATCTTTTTCAGGTTATTAATTGAATTCAAATTCCACCAGTTGCCATGGTGGGATTTGAAACCACACCCCTTGAGTCACAGCCTATGCCTGTGAATTACTAATTCAGTGACAATACCACTACACCACCATCAGTGGTGGACAACCTGGTAGCAGTGGCAGCAAGCCGATCTGGATCTTAACTGCCCTAGTTCCATAATATCCTCGCTTAACAAACATCTATCAATCCATCCCTGATTTGAGGCTTTCAATTGATCCTCAACAGTTTTTTGGGAAAAAGAGGTCCAGAGTTCCACTGCCCTTTGTGTGAAATAAAGTTTATAGAATTATTGCAAATTTTAAAATGAGATGTAAGGATTTGAGATTATGGAAATTGAAACCGATGGACAACTTAGAGAAAGAAAATTAAACCCCAGAAATGTCCAAGGTTCCAGCAAGTCATCACCTTGTCAAGCTGGGTTAAATAGTGCCTGACAAAGACAACAAACATTCTTAACTGTTCATATTGAAGCTGTTTTCTTATACAGATATGATATTTATGAGGAAAAGAATTGAGCTTAATGTTTGCTGAATAGGTACATTTTATTGTGAATACCACAAGCCTTATTTAAGTACACCTATATTTTTGTGCCTTCCAAGTATTTTGCACGCCCAGCTTTAGCATTAAGTTGCATTTAAGGGTTTTTTTGTGTGCCTTCACCTACCCCTACTAGAAGTACAACAACGTAAATTTAAGTGACAGGTAAAGGAAGAGCATTCTACAGGGATAAGACAGCGCACTATTATTTATTGGCTATCCCTCACTGGTGAAGATGATTAACTTCCAAAGATGGCTGATGAGGCCAATTTAAAATCCGCAGACTTTATGCCACGTAGGGCATTTGTCATCTCATGGGGTGTCTGGTCACGTGTTATCAGTTCAGGTTCTTTCACCGTGTTGGCTTTTCCTCTTCATTTTGTCGCCGTTGGGTCTCCAAATGCAGCAATGCTTCCCACCAACTCTGCTGCCTGTTGGTTCAGTCCAAGGCGATGGTCTCCCAGCATTGATGTAGTGTTGCATTCACATTGCTTTAAGCACATCTTTGAAGTGTTTCTTCTGTCCTCCTCTGGTGCATCTGCCCTGGCTGAGCTGGAAGGAGACCAGCTGCTTTGGGAGACTGGTATCTGACGTCTGAAATATAGGACCAACCCAACGATATTGATGGTAGTGGATGATCAAAGCCTCGATGCTTGTGAGAGGACACTGATGTCAATGTCCTCCCACTCATTATGCAAGATCTTCTGCAGGCAGCATTGATTGGATGACTCCAGTGCCTTGAGGCGTTTCCTATACATTGTCCATGTTTCAGCCCTGACCAATAAGGAAGGGATCATAAACACATGGCAGAGCATAACTGGTTCAATTTTAATGTTGCGATCGGCAAACACTTGCTTCCTCAGATAGTCAAAGTCTGCATCATCAGATTTCACGCAATGCTGGATTTCTTCATCAATGTCAGCTTTCTGTGAAAGATAACTTCCAAGGTACAGGAAGTGTCCCACATTTTCCAAACACTCATCTTGAATCCTAATCAACGGGCTGGATGTGTGCATTTGGAGCTGCTGCAGGACTTTAATCTGTTGAACGTTGAGCATAAGTCCCATCTTCTCAAACGCTTCAGTAAATACATCAACAATTCCCTGGAGATCCATTTCCAACGCAGCGCTTACTGCGGTATCATCAGCTCAATGGCAAAGGTCAACATGGTCTTTTTGATTGGAGTCGTCAGAGATTATATGATTTACAGACACTTTTAAGGTCAAACAAGAATTACCCCAACTCTTTGTTCTATCTTCCTTTTTGCCCGAGTGACTAGAAACAAACATCCTGCTGAAGTGCAGTTAATTTATCAAACTCACTACTACTTATTGACAGAATAAGGCGCCTTGCCAATACTGCAACAAAACCCAATAATGCCATGGCAAACCTAAACCATGAGAATAAAACAGAAAATGATGGAAAAACGCAGCAGGTCTGATAGCATCTGTGGAGAGAGAAACAGATTTAACATTTTGAGCCCAATATGACTCAAATTCTGTGACATGTCCTGACACTGTGACAAATTTGTTAACACTGTGACAACTACATCACTGAGGCAAAGCAGTAAATCTGTGACAATCCTGCTAATACGGCAAAACTCAACTAATGCTACAACATACAAACAAATTAGGAGGAGTAGGCCACTCAGCCCCTCAAGCCTGCTCCACCATTCAATAAGATCGTGGCTGATCTAATTTTACCTTAACTTCCTGACCACCCCCAATAACCTTTCCGCCCTTGCTCATCAAGAGTACATCTATTCCCGCCTTAAAGATATTCAAAGAGCACCTTTTGAGGAGACCATTACTGTACACGATACTCCAGATGTGGTCTCACCAATGCCCTATAATAACTAAAGCATAACCTCCCGACTCTTATATCCCATTCCCCTCACTTAAACGCTAACATTCTATTCGCATTCCTAATTACTTGCTGCACCTGCACACTAACCTTTTGCGATTCATGCACTAAGACACCCAGGTCCTTCTGCATCTCAGAACTCTGCAATCACTCACTATTTAGATAATATGCTTTTTTTGTTCATCATGCCAAATGGACAATTTCACATTTTCCCAGATCATTGCCCACTATCTATGTCCTTTTGTAGCCTCCTTATGTCCTCTTCAGAATTTACTTTCTTACCTATTTTTGTGTCATCAGCAAATTTAACAACCATACAATGGGTCACTTCATCCAAGTCATTTATATGAATTGGAAAGAACTGAGGCCCCAGCACTGATCCCTGTGGCACACCACTCGTTACATCCTGCCAAACATTATTAAAAGATTGACACAAATCACTAATGTTGTGGCACTTCCTTCAAGACAGAAATGACTTCGTTTGAGGAGTCAAGCAAAGATTAAACCTAACACATGTACAACAGCAGGCAGGAGATACTTAGATAACTATTCTAGAATGTGGACAAACGCTGGCAAAGCTGTATTTATTGCCTATCCCAGGTGCCTTGAGGGATTTAACAGTTAACTGCATACGTTAGCTACACTGTATAAGGATGACAAGTTTCCTTTCTTGAAAGGCATTAGTGAATCAGTTGGGTGTTTAACAACAGTTCCACAGCTTTTGTGGTCAATCTGTTTGTTGCCAGCCCAGAAGTCATCCAAACATATTGATTTCAGTTTCACAATGTGTAATAGGGTCAGGATTGCTGATCAAATCCATAACACTAGCCAACCATAATCGCCATAGAGTGTTGAGAGGTTATGGAATTCACTTCCAGGCAGGCACCAGGAACAAAGTGGGCAAGTGTGATCAGAATTAATTGTTTATGTGAAGCGTAAAAAGCGACAATGACCTGCTGTGCAGTATGGCCCATTTCCTTGTTGCAACTTCAAATTCCCTCCAATAACTGTAACAATGCCCAATAATGCTATTAATCCTATAAATACTATGCAAACCTACTAATGCTGTGACACACATGGTTAAGCTAGTGGTACACCCCTCTAATCCTGTGACATCTCTTCCTGACACCACAACAAACTTTACTAATGCCAGAACATACACCTTGACTAAAATGGAAGCACTGTTTGAGTTTCACCAGTGCAAGTGTTTACCAAAGTATCGTTAAGAAAATGAGGGCTTCACATGGTCAACATCAGCAGCAGATCCTTGAGCATACATAAGGCTTCAGTTGACCTTGGGCATTCTTTGTAACCCAGATAAAGGAACTTATATTGACACAGCCCTGCACATGATAAATAAAACACTTGCAGTGTCGGAGAGGGGGCAGGGTGACGACTGGGAGCAGGAGAGAAATGAAACGAAATAAAAACAGAAAATGCTGGAGGGGTGGGAAGGCCAATATAAACTGCCTTGATTCCCCACTCTCTACCCATTCATAAACAGAAAGATGTTTTTTTATTCTGATTTCCCCTACATGAATGGTGCCATATTGTGCCCAACCCTTAAATTTGGAATGTACCAATTCTCTATTAATATCTTGCACAGCAAACTCGAGGTAAGATCAAATAAAGAGGGTTGGTTTATTTTTACACACACACACACACACACACACACACACACACACACACACACACACACACACACGTACGAGGGGCTTCATAACATTCACCCACACCATAAATGGGAGATAAGGAAAAAGGGAGAGGATTCGAGGCTTGCCTTTATTTGAAGTTGGCTGGAGCTGACGGATTGTCTGTGGGCCCACTGTTACTTTGAAACTGATGAAGGTGTCAAGTGACCAGTTGGAGACATCTTGTCAGCTCAGCTCAGCTTAGCCATTGTCCGGCACGGTAGCACAGTGGTTAGCATTGCTGCTTCACAGCTCCAGGGACCTGAGTTCAATTCCCGGCTTGGGTCACTGTGTGGAGTTTGCACATTCTCCTCGTGTCTGCGTGGGTTTCCTCCGGGTGCTCTGGTTTCCTCCCACAGTCCAAAAATGTGCGGGTTAGGTCAATTGGCCATGCTAAAATTGCCCCTTAGTGTCCTGGGATGCGTAGGGTTAGAGGGATTAGCGGATAAAATATGTAGGGATATGGGGGTAGGGCCTGGGTGGGATTGTGGTCGGTGCAGACTCGATAGGCCAAATGGCCTCTTTCTGTACTGTAGGGTTTCCATGATTTCATTATGAAAAGCACCAAAAAGAAACTTGATAAAATAAGCCAGCTGATGAATAGATTTATTTTTCTTTCACGTCTTGACCATGACATGGTGGCAGTGTAGTTAGGACTGCTGCCTCACAGCGACAGGGACCTGGGTGACTATAGAACATAGAACAGTACAGCACAGAACAGGCCCTTCGGCCCACGATGTTGTGCCGAGCTTTATCTGAAACCAAGATCAAGCTATCCCACTCCCTATCATCCTGGTGTGCTCCATGTGCCTATCCAATAACCGCTTAAATGTTCCTAAAGTGTCTGATTCCACCATCACTGCAGGCAGTCCATTCCACACCCCAACCACTCTCTGCGTAAAGAACCTACCTCTGATATCCTTCCTATATCTCCCACCATGAACCCTATAGTTATGCCCCCTTGTAATAGCTCCATCCACCCGAGGAAATAGTCTTTGAACGTCCACTCTATCTATCCCCTTCATCATTTTATAAACCTCTATTAAGTCTCCCCTCAGCCTCCTCTGCTCCAGAGAGAACAGCCCGAGCTCCCTCAACCTTTCCTCATAAGACCTACCCTCCAAACCAGGCAGCATCCTGGTAAATCTCCTCTGCACTCTTTCCAACGCTTCCACATCCTTCTTATAGTGAGGTGACCAGAACTGCACACAATATTCCAAATGTGGTCTCACCAAGGTCCTGTACAGTTGCAGCATAACCCCACGGCTCTTAAACTCCAACCCCCTGTTAATAAAAGCTAACACACTATAGGCCTTCTTCACAGCTCTATCCACTTGAGTGGCAACCTTTAGAGATCTGTGGATATGGACCCCAAGATCTCTCTGTTCCTCCACAGTCTTCAGAACTATGTATGTGGAGTTTGCACATTCTCCCCATGTCTGCATTGGTTATCTCCAGGTACCCTGGTTTCTGCAAAGATGTGTGGGTTAAGTGGATTGGCTATGCTAAATTGCCCCTTAATGTCCCAAGATGCGTAGGTTAGATGGATTAGCCATGGGAAATGCACAAGGTTATGGGGATAGGGTGGGGAGAGAGCCTGGATAAGATGCGTTGTCAGATTCGCTGCAGACCCAATGGGCCGAATGGCCTCCTTGTGCACTGTAGGGTTTCTATGATTCCACGACACATGCAAACTCGAAACGTTAACTCTTTCTCGCTCAACAATTGCTGCCAAATCTGCTGAGTCTCTTCAGAATTTTCTGTTTCTATTTCAGACTTCCAGCATCCGCGGTACTCTGCTTTTATTTCAGAGAAATGAACCGAGCTGCCCAAGACCATGAACAAAGAAATTAATGATGATGAGACGTTTTGAGTTGGGGCAGGAAGTAGGGAGGCAAAAAGGAAATCAAGGCTTAGGGGGAGGGTTGTGGAGGTGGGACTAACAGCTGAAGGCTCATCCACTAATTGTGGAACAGAGTGAGGGGATGGTGGAGGATCCAGCAGAACAAAACTGAAAGAATGAATGATCTGAATTGTGTTGAAGGACTGGAGAAAATGAGAGAGGCCGGAAGCACTGAGGCCATTTGAGGACGTGAGTGATGATAATTACAATGATGTACCGGAGCATGAGTTTGCCGGGGGGGGGCGGGGGGATTGCATGAGGCTGACACGCAAACGCCTCAGATATAACACCCTTCCCCATGCTGCACTCTATCATAGGCCACTGTACCTTGAGCAATTAGGCCCCAAGCTCTATAATTCACTTCCTAAACTCCTCTGCCTCTCTGAACCGCCTCCCTTTAAGGCATGCCTTAAAACCCACCTCTTTGATCCAGCTTTTGGTCATTTGTCTCACTATCTCCTTCTTTAGCTGGGTTTAAGTGTTTGTCGGACTACACTCCTACAAAGGGCCCTTGGAACATTTTGCTACATTAAAGGTGCTGCATTAATGCAAGCTGTTGTTGTAATCCACACATCAACTTTCCTCAAGTCTGGCAGCTTTACAAATATTCATTTCTGTTTGAAATCTCCCTTAAAGTGAATAAAACATATACAAACTCCAGTGCAGGGATGGAGTCAAGTTATAATTTTGATACACGTCCAGAAAAAGAGAGAATAACAAAGCGAATTTGTGTCACAGACTCAGCTGAGTGAGGGCATCATGTTTGATAATGGATTGTACAGAGTGAGAGAGACAGCAACAGAGAAATATCCCACAACATTAGCCCTACTTCTTGTCAGCCTCATGCTGTAAATTAGCAAATGTTCACACGAGCCTGATTTTGTCTCTGGCCATTTGCAATGAAAATTAAACCACTGAACAACACAACAGTCAAAGCCAGTTTTCACTCTCAAAACCTGGACCACCGCAGAAAATGACATGACCTATACTTTTTGACTGACCTTCAATTCTATGATTCAAATTCCACGGTTGGGTTTGGGTTGCACCTCTAAACTCTCCAACTGTGATTAGAAAGAATGATCCCCAAAACGTGCCTTAGCATTTCAACTGGTTCCCTTTGAACAGCCCAATGATACCACAGTGAGCAGAAGGAATAAGCTGAATCCATGTGATTCCTTTACTTGTCTCAGTCAGTGGGGGAAGGGCCATTACAAATGGCACAGCGTTCCTGATCAAGAGAAAAAGATTAGCCTAAATCCCTTACCTGTTTGCAACTCAGTAACTCCATCTGAAAAGATTTTTTTATATATTCCTCCATGCAACATAGGTGTCACTGGCTAGGCCTAATTGCTCATCCCTAATTGTCCTTTAGAAGGTGGTGGTGAGCTGACATCTTAGACCACTGCAGTCCCTGTGGTGTAGATGCACCTACAGTGCTGTTAGGGAGGGAGTTCCAGGATTTTG
This sequence comes from Mustelus asterias, assembly GCF_964213995.1. NCBI lineage: Eukaryota > Metazoa > Chordata > Chondrichthyes > Carcharhiniformes > Triakidae > Mustelus > Mustelus asterias. Next base: position 74,520,684 of record NC_135803.1, on the reverse strand, counting down.
ACCCAACGACAGTGAAGGAACAGTGATATATTTCCAAGTCAGGATGGTGAGTGGCTTGGAGGGGAACTTGCAGGTGGCGATATTCCCCAGGTATCTGATGCCCTTATCTTTTCAAAGACTATGTTTGAGGACCACGTAAGCAGACAAGGTTGGGCTCGGTTGTGCTAGCTTCCTCAGCAAGCTATCCACCATCGTTTACTGTCGAGTCTTACGCATGGAAGAATGCTTTGGGGGGAGCTTCCTGTAATTGCTGAACTGTACCCCTGGCAAAGGTCAGAGTTCGGAGAAGAGCAGACAAATGAAAGAAAATATAGTTCAAAAGACTTCTTTAATATAAGGAAAGTGGGAAATATGTGGGAGATGTTTAGAGCAATGAAGAATGTAATTCACTCACTCTTCATGAAAGGTGTCCAAATTAATTGTTCATTGACATTTCTTGAGGAACTTCTGGATTCTTTAAGCATTTTTAAAATGAACTAAAATATTGAGAGATCTATTACGTTTTGTGTAATTGTGCAGATTAACCCTCACTGCTGTAAATTTAAAGATATGTTTCCCTTGCCTGGTGAGATGCTACTCCAACATTGCTAGAAAATAACCAAACAAACTGGGGGAGGGAATTTAAAGAAACATGGGAATCATTTATAAAGGAACTCCTCAGTCACGTGTCCAAATAGCATCCTTTCTTCCTTCTGTCCCCTCTTCCAGAGAGGGCATCTCGGGCAGTGCAGCATTCCCAATCTTTGCAATAGGCCTGCTACATCAATAGGAATCCTGCAGAATGACCCTAAACAGTAAGCCACCCTTTCACAATGTGTCTTTTGATAGTTCTCTTGTCTCTGAATCCAAAGACTGGATTACATTGCAGGACAGTATCCAGGTCAGGCTTCAGCAACTTTAATAAGAACAGCCACTTTTTAAAATTTAGTCAAAAATGCAATATCTTAGATGCCACAATGCAAATGGCAATAATAATGAAAAACAAGAGACAACTTTTTAACACAAGCTGTTAATTGAATAATACTTTCTCACATGTACAAGGTTCATTACAAGTTTAAAAAATGAAACTCATTTTGTGGGTTTGGGCTGTCAAGGTCAGGAGCTGCTCCTTAAATCGAGGCTGATACTGCGGTGCAGCAACGAGGCAATGCTGCATTACCCAAGGTGCCATCCTTTGGTCAGGAGATAGCACATTATGCCAATTTTGCTGATTTTGGCCATGCTCAACATTTCAAAACCTTCTGAATCAGAGGCGAGTGCGCCGCCATTGCATCACGCTGACATCATCTTTCACCAGGGTCCGTGGTTGGCAAGCAGGATGCGTTTCTGAACTGCCTTCTGACCTCTGTCTATGCTTTGATGACATGATGAAATCCTTTGCCAACTTTGAGTCTGACCTAAATAAATCACCTCTGGTTATAACGGATGATACACCAGACCATAGACATGCTGACCTCTCACCAGAAACTGCTTTTGTATCACAGAAACACCAGGTAGTCACACAATTCCTGCTCTATAATACACAATAATAGAGTGTACTATATGGGTTTCATTCATTCCTGGGATACAGGCATTGCAGATACAGCTGCACTTACTGTCTGTCCAAAGCTGCTGCATTCTTACATCAATGTTACCCCTAAGTGCTGGAGAATTCCAGGATCTTGATCCAGCGACAGGAGGAAATGACACGATAGGGTCCAAGGCAGGATAATGTGTGATTTGAAAGGGAACATGGAGGGAGTGGCGTTCCCACGACATCACTACCTTTGACCTCTGGAATGAGAGCAGCCAATCTGACCTGCGTACTGAGACCCGTCACTGGCCGTGCAGTGAACCTGGGTTCACCCTGAACTGAACAAAACACCAATGCACAAGGGCGGTGCATTTACTCACTATCATTTCAGAGACCAGAGGGATGAAATTGGAATTGGGCATGAGTACAAAATGGGTGGGGTCGCATCAGCATCCCGTTATACACCCTGTCCCATATTCAATCACTTTTACTATCAGACATGTGACAGGATGCACAGGAATTGTGATCTGCATTCCCTCCTATGTCCAATTTCGCCTCCCCACGATTCCTTCGTCCGCTGAATTGCACTGATTGGCTGTTTTGCTGCACTCTCACTTCCGCCAGGTAAGCCATCACGAGACCCAGCGAAAGGCCGAAGGGGAGTGTTTGAAAGACACTGTATTTGGTAGGTACACTAACGTCTGTATTTCTTGCCAACAGCCATGTTCCAGGCCGTCCGTGCACTGATGATCGTCGCCATCGTGCTCTCGTTGATCGGTTCAGGTGTCTCCATCCTGGCCCTCAAGTGCATTCGAGTTGGAGCCATGGATGATGGTGCAAAGGCCAACTTAACGCTCACATCCGGAGTCCTGTTCATCGTTGCAGGTACAGCACCCTATCAGGAGGGAGGGAAAGCCTTCACCATGTATTGGGAAATTGAGAGCAGACACTATTCCTCATCCTCCATATCCTACACCGGTTGTGGACAATGAGTAAATCAATCTTTCCAGCTTTAATCCCCTCAGTGAGTCAGTAAACCTAGTTCTCTTTCTACCAGTTCAAAGATGTGTGCATTCCTATTTCTCTGGGGGTTGATGGGGTTCAGTCACACAGGGATCGTCAGCTAACATCGAGCGGTGGTGGGGTATTCAACTGTGGAGGGCATCATAGCTGCATCCAATCCTACTCCAAACCACACAATGCAGCTCTCTGGCAATGGAGACAGCAGTGACTTACAATCAGTAATGGGGTTCCTCTCTCCTATAGTCCAGCCCTCCAGCTGGAGCTTTGCGCCTGGTAACTGAGCCTGTCTGGGGCATTACGGCTCCTCGTGACAAATGCTTTCACCACCTAGGCCATCCAGGCAGCACGCTGTGCGGTACTCTAATATTTCAGTCAGACCAATGCCCATCTAGTGTTGGACTGGAGTATCTACTCCTTGCCCATGTTGTCCAGGATATAGCCAGTGCATTCCAGGCTTTCTCCTCGACCTCTCAGCATGATCGAAAGACACCGAGAACCTTGATGACCAACGACTGTTCAACAGGGGGGGGGAAAAAAATCAATAGAAGTCACGCCACAACATATCCCCCACTCCGCCCCCACATAGCGCTGCTATCGTGCTCTCTTTCCAGTATTGCACTGAGCAGCGGATGGAGATTCTGTGATGTACATGTGAGAACAAATTAAAATGGTTGATGTCAGTAATGAATATGGGAAACTTAAGGGACGCAGAATGCTGTATTAGGTTTCTTAACAAGAGTCCCCCTTCTACTGACGGGTGCTGGTCTGCAGCACAAATCTTTCCCTAACACAGGTCTAGTCAATGATCATACTAAGAGCAGTCACATTGGCTCTGGTGTGTGTGACATTGTCAGATGTGCGCCTCTGATAGATAGCAGGCCATTGCTCGAACACTGTAGAGGGAGCTGACTGTAACTGTACCTGACCAGACTGCACTTGGAGCTCACAGCAGCTGACTGAAATAGGTAAATGTCCTATTCACTGGGGAAATTATCACTTACAAAAGTAGCTCCCCAGAAAAGAAAAATCTCACTTGGATCAGTTTTGATTTTGAACATCTTTATTTAGTCTCCCCTCAACCTTCTCTGCTCTAAGGAGAACAGGTCTGGTCTCTCCACAGAACTGAAGCCCCCTCATCGTGGGTACCATTCTGGTAAATCTCCTTCCTCTCCGTGGCCTTGACATCCTTCCTTGAATGTGGTGCCCAGAAAGGGAGACAATACTCCAACTGAGGCTTCACAAATGATTTATAAAGGCTTAGTTCTGCTGTCCTTCGACTAACACATTTTTGTTTAAACCTGGATAGGGGTTTGTTGCATAGCTGGAGTATCAATCTACGGAAACATGTTGGTGACAGACTTCTGGCAGATGAACGTGTCGATTCTTGGGGCTCAGGGATCAGTTCAGCAGAGGTAAGGCTCAAAGATACAGCTCAAGAACTGGAAACTCTTTGCGTGACGATAGTTTTCATGGTTTTTCCCTGGATTTGAGAAAGGGAAGAACCTACATTTGTAGAACACCTTTCAAACCCAAAATGCTCCACGGTCGATGAAACCTGATTACTCTTGTTGGCAAACTTAACAGGCGGGTTCCAGTAGGATATTACCACAATGTCACTGTCTCAATATTCCATAACAATAAAACGCATGAATTGTGTAAAGGCCATTTGCTTCCCCCCACAATGGGTCGTTTACAATTTGTGCTGTTACAGATTCAGCCCCTCTACTATGGGTCCTGAGAAAAGTAACCAAAGGTCATGGACATAAAGTTGTGACATTTCTCCCCAACTCCCTCAGGCTACTCAAACAAAACTCCAAATATTGATTCAATGTGCCTCACAGCACCAGGGACCCGAGTTCAATTCCAGCCTCGGGTGTCTGTCTGTGTGGAGTTTGCACATTCTCCCCATGTCTGCGTGGATTTCCTCCGGGTGCTCTGGTTTCCTCCCATAGTGTGGATTCCCACTCACCTGAAGAAGGGGCTTGGAACTCCAAAAGCTTGTGTGGCTTTTGCTACCAAATAAACCTTTTGGACTTTAACCTGGTGTTGTTAAACTTCTTACTGTGTTCCTCCCATAGTCCAAAGATGTGCCGGTTCGGTGGTTTGGCCATGCTAAATTGCCCTTTAGCTTCCAAAGATGTGCCAGTTAGGTGGATTGACCATGATCAATGCGTGAGGTTACGGGGATAAGACAGGGGAGTGGGCCTAGGTAGAGTGCTCTTACGGAGGGTCAGTGCAGACTCCTTCTGCACTGTAGGGATTCTATTGGAAAGGAAGGTGGGGTAGGGGGGTGGTGGTGGAAGGAAGGGGAACTAGTTGAGGCACTCTTGCAGAGAGGGCCAGCTTGGACACAAATGCTGTAACCATTGTACGATTCTATGACATGGCGATACTTTTTGGACTAACGAGGTTGTCCTTCCCCACAGGTACACGTTTGGCGCTGCTTTGTTTGTGGGCTGGGTGTCTGGAGGCCTGCTAGTTATTGGCGGGATAGTGATGTGCATTGCGTGCAGGGGAATGGTACCGGAGGACACTCGGTAAGTAACTGAGTGTTCAGAATAAGATGATAAATTATGGAGAGGAAAAAAATCAATGGTTATTCAATGTCAATCACTTGAATCTACAACATTTGGAACATGAGCTTTTCTAGTCTCCACTCATTCTGGCTCAAGGTTTTTGTGACTTTCTGGAAATGTTCTGAGTGGAGTATTTGCAGCACAGAGACCCAAAAAAGATCGCTAACCTTTCGTATCCCATGTTCTCTCGTTCATTGTTTCAATTTTCTTTTCTCAGTTTGTTCTGTTGAGGGCAGGGGAAATATCACTAAGATGCAGTAAGATTTATTTTCAAATGCACAATATCATTGATAGCGTTCCTCGTATATTTCTTCTGAGTTCAAATGTGTTGCCCCCACATCCTTACTCTGTTAACACATAACAAACACAGCCCACTTGACATGGCATCATAAACATTCATTCCCTCCACCAACCATGCACAGTGGCAATAGTGCACCATCTACAAGATCCACTGTGGCAATTTCCCAAGCCTCCTTCTGTAGCACCTTCCAAACCTGAGACCTCTACCAGCGAAGGGCAACAGGGACATGGGAACATCGCCAAGTTCCCCAAAGTCACTTACCATCCTGACTTGGAAATATATCACCATTCCTTCACTATCGCTGTATCAAAGTCCTGGAACTCCCTCCCTAACAGCACTGTGAGTGTACCTACACCATGGACTGCAGTGGTTCAAGAAGGCAGCTCACCACCATCTCAAGGACATTTAAGGATGGCACCAAATGCTGGTCTAGCCAGTGACCCCCACAAATCATGAAAGAATAAAAAGGGTGCAACTCCAAAATGTTGGAACTCCACATGTCTCCTCTTCCTCCTACAGTTTACTGGCTTTTAAAATCCAAGATCCTTGCAATCTTCCACCTTCCTCTTTAGAACCCTGATGGTATTCTGCTGCAAGTATCTTGGTCCTTTCCTTAAAGTTTTCTACATATTTAGCTCTTCAATCCTGTTCTGCTATTCACTGAGATCACGGCTGATCTGTGACTTAACTCCGCACACACACCCCTTTGCCCTACATCTCTTAACAAAATTCAACAATAAGAGTAAACAGAAATAGCAGCACCGTGACATTCAACAATGATCCCATTGCTTTCCTTATGGCCATTTTCTCTACAACATTGTCTGAACGGTTTCATTGATAATGTTTTTTGTGAGAACTCACTGTGGGAAGATACTGTGCCCAAGAGCATATCAGAACCAGCTTAATAAGGTCAGAGATACACTTGGCAGCTAAGATGCAGAACAATGTCTTCACAGAAATTTATATAGTATAAAAGGGTGCTGGGGGAGAGGGGTTACTGAGTGACAGTGAGAGGGAGCTGGATTAACATCAGGAGAGATACAGTCAGTAACACAGGGTGCTGGGGGACAGAGGTTCCTTAGTGACATTGTGAGGGAGCTGGATTAACATCAGTAGAGATACAGTCAGTAACACAGGGTGCTGGAGGAGAGGGGTTACTGAGTGACAGTGTGAGGGAGCTGGATTGACATCAGTAGAGATACAGTGAGTATTCAGGGTGCTGGGGGACAGAGGTTCCTTAGTGACATTGTGAGGGAGCTGGATTAACATCAGTAGAGATACAGTCAGTAACACAGGGTGCTGGGGGAGAGGGGTTACTGAGTGACATTGTGAGGGAGCTGGATTAACATCAGTAGAGGTACAGTCAGTAACACAGGGTGCTAGGGGAGAGGGGTTACTGAGTGACAATGTGAGGGAGCTAGATTAATGTCAGTAGATACAGTTACTAACACACGACACGGATCATTCACACAAACTGGAGAGGATGGGAACCACATCAATTAGCAGAAAAATTCCAAGTTCAATCCCTTAATCAGCTGACCACAGATAAAGTGGCATTTGGGGTGCTCGAATCAGCCTCAACACCATTGGGCTACACTGTTGACAGCACTGAGACTGCCGCTGGGAGCCGCACTGACACTGGTTACAGGAACGAGGTCAGCTCTGATGCCTTACCCCATGAAAGAATATACAGGGTGAATGGCTGCCTAAGTGTGGAGGTGGTAGGAGAGGATACAGTAAACTGGAAGGGATGAAACACATTTTTAGAAAATGAGAACATAAGTGAGATTGGCTTTTAGATTTAACGATACTCGGAGCTTCCAGAGAAGCAAAGACCAGAAGTAGCTGTACTTAATACAGGTCATCTTTTTGTGTGTAGGTACAATTCTACCATCTACAAGGTCCCAAGTCGTGGGACTGGCTACAAGACAGGCTACAAAGCCAACACACACTACGACACAGAAATGACCCACGTCAGGAAGAACTATCCTGAAGATGTTGAATCGAAAAGATCCGCGTACAACCGAAGCACCAACGAGGATTCCAGACGCGGGAAATACGATTATGTGTAAACTTGCTGGTTTTATCGGGGAACCTTAGGGTGAGATTCTGAAATGCTGCCAGGATTCCATTTCTTAAATATTATTCGGGGACACATTTGCACAGCTCCCATTCCAGCCAGTTACTCTTGTAGTTTAGATGCTAACAAGGATGATCAGTCAGAATTTTAGAAGATGCGATCAATTGATTAAAGGTGATAGCCCGTTACTACGGTGACTACGCATGACATTCAAATCCAACCTCAGTGGAGGCTCAAAGTGGATAATGAAAAATTGGTTGGGGTGTAAACCGTTCTGACAAACACACTGCCACCATTTTGTTCCTTATACTGAAGTAAACTTTTACCCCATGGACACCAGGCCGGTTTTGAATCCAGCGCTAACCAACATACTCACTCATATCCCCCCTGACAAGACATAGAAATACCCCTAAACCACTCAAATACTTCCACAAACACCAGGATATAGAATCATAGAAACCCTACAGTGCAGAAAGAGGCCATATGGCCCATCGAGTCTGCACCAACCACACTCCCACCCAGGCCCTACCCCCATATCCCTACACATTTACCTGCTAATCCCTCTAACCTACGCATCTCAGGACACTAAGGGGCAATTTAGCATGGCCAATCAACCTAACCTGCACATCTTTGGACTGTGGGAGAAAACCGGAGCACCCGGAGGAAACCCACGCAGACACGAGGAGAATGTGCAAAGTCCACACAGGCAGTGACCCAAGCCGGGAATCGAACCCAGGTCCCTGGAGCTGTGAAGCAACAGTGCTAACCACTGTGCTACCGTGCCGCCCATGGAAGGTATATGGAAAGTAATATGGAAGGTAATTAGACAGAGGTCTCACACTCGAAGGATATGGAATGTGGTCTCAGTGACCAGTGAGACAAGCAGAATAAATGGGTTCAAGGAACAACAGAATGATGTTCCTCAAAGATGAGGGGTAAGGAACATGTTGAAGGGCATTTAGGTGGGAACGGGCTTACCAAAAGGGCTGGAATTATTGGACCGTAATTAGCACAAGGATTGATGTTTTATTTCTTAATTGTTTATTTCTTAATTTCATTGCAACAGAGTCACAAATTAGGAACATTTCACAATCTCACCCCTGAGGTTCAGTAGGATGTACACATTTTGTAGTCTTTTTTTAAACTGTTAGATGGACGTTTTTTTATTATGCATAAATATTCCGCATAAATGTGTGAGGCATATTATCAGAAGAAACAATGAATGTTGGCCAGATTTCTGGAAAATTCCAGAGGCCTTTAACAATGTCAGGTGGTACCTGGATGTGGAAGTCCTGCCCCCAGTTCCAACAGACCCATCTTTTGCCCGTCAGGTGAAGGGGGCAAGGCATGATTCACACAGGAGGGAAACCGGAACACAATAGGATCATGTGATATTAGTGCTGAATTGAAACAGATCTCATTTTGGCTTTTCCCCCCAAGGCATTAATACAAACTGTGGGGGTCATGAATTGATATAGCAGACTAAACACTCTTGAAGGACAGATAAGGTCTACTTGATGGTCAAGATCCAAAATTTGTTTAAATCTCCTGTTTTTTAAACTTGGAAAAACAACAGACTTAAACTGTCAGTGAGTTAAAAACCATTGTCTGCTAGATTGTTTTGATTTGCAGGCCATCTGGTGTAGATTAGAATAAAATTTACCATCCTGCAATTTCAATAGAATCCTTTGCTGACATTTCACAAGGGTACTATTATGTTATTATGAATGCATGGCTGAGTTCCAAAAATAATTATCTCAGCAGAGGGTTCTAGTTTATGATTTTATTGAATATGTAAAGAGGTTATTAAAGGATCAGTTGCTTCTGAACAACAGTTTGTTTTTATAGGAGATAGAAAGCAGAGAAGATTTAAAATCTTTGAATGAGTTTCATGAATTGTTGAGTTTCTTTTCATCTCCATGTGACTTCTCAGGTCTGCCCATGGTGAATACTAGGAGACTGGCTATGGAGGTGGGATGAATTGGCATGGGGTGGGTGGGGAGGGGGTTCATGAGCTGGCATGGAACAGGCATGGGAGGTGGCATGGGGAGTGAAGAGATGGAAGGGGTGAAAGATAGATGACCTAACAGCTTTGAAAAAAAAACTGGGACAAAGTCTCAGAGAACATCTATCATCTATGATTCTTTGATAACAGAGTCGAGCCTTCTAAACCTGCATGGCTGCCCACAAGCTTCTTCTGGGCTCAGTGGGCCCAACTCTATCCCACCCCTGACTCCCCAGAGCAAAAAGTGCATTTAACTGGGCCCTTTAAACCAAAGCAGGTCCACTGAGTCAGGTTATTTAGGTAGCGAAAATCAGGCCCAATGTTTCGGAAGGTGATGCAAAATGCACAATGGAAAGACCGTACTTTTATACCTTGTGTTTATTGGCCTCAGTCACTGGTTTCATTTTCTCTTGTAATTTATGCAACTATCCTCATAGATTAAGCACAAATGCCAAAGAAATTTGTATTCATATTATTTGCTTTGATTAAATGTGACTCTATCCTTACAGAAGTACCTGACTGCACAACTCTATTTTTCACAAGACTCGCACACCAATCCTGACTTGGAAATATATCACTGTCCCTTCACTGTCGCTGGCTCAAAATCCTGGAGCTCCCTCCCTAACAGCACTGTGGGTGTACCTACACCAAATGGACTGCAGCAGTTCAAGGTGGTGGCTCACCACACCTTCTCAAGGGGCAATTAAGGATGGCCGACCAATGCTGGCCTAGCCAGTGATGCCCACTCCTCTGAACAAAAAAAACTGAGCTAAATTCAGAGTTTCTTGGGCTCTGAGCTCTCATCTCCTTGGAACAGTGAGTTTCCAAATCTGTTCCTTACTGTCAGAAAGTTGAGATTTACATCACATCAGTCCAATTCCCTAAAGTCTCAATCTAACACCCTGCATCACCCAGCACTTGCGTGGTTAACATTTAGAACATAGAGTTCTCTTTCACAAAGCATCGCGCTAAGCAGAACTGCAGAATGAATAGTTGAACAACACAATTGTGACATGTCACAGCACAGTGGGTAGCTGGGCTCCACACATGTGGAACTCAATGCTCAGAAACCCATTTACTTAATGTACCCTCAGTGTACACAATATGTAAGGTTCTGGACATGTTAGTAGCATTGGAATAGCTGTGTGCATTGCTCATCCATTGTTTCCCTGAAGGGAATAAGAGTCAACTATGTAGAGGGGAATACAGTTTTAAGGAGGGCAAGCCAAGAGATTTCCTTCCCTGAAGAATATCAGTAAATCAGCTGAGTTTTTTTTTACAACAATCAACAGGTTTCCCGGCAACAAGCCACCAAGTACCAGCTTTGTTTAATTTTTGTTTAAAACAGCGGAACCTGAACTCAGGACGTCTGGGTTGCCACAACCTGTAAGCTACCTCACCAGGTGAGCTGGAGGTGCTTAGAGTGACTGTCAAATTGTCTCTATCTCTGATGTGTTTAGATCCTTGGCTTTGTGTTAAGAAAGAACCTGAGGCTTTCTCGCCTAAAATGTAATTCAAGTGTCACATTGTGACTGAAAGTGAAAGTCCGAGTGTTCTCAACTAACAGGAAACGCTGGAAATATTTTTTTTATTCATTCATGGAACATGGGTGTCGCTGGCAGGCCAGCCATCCCTAGTTGCCCTTGGAGGGCTATTGAGAGTCAACCATATTGTTGTGGTAGCAATACTTAGCAGGTCCGGCAACAGCTGTATTTCAGATTGATGGCCCTTCGTTAGAACAGGAGAAAGTTACAGATATGTCTGGTTTTAAACAGATGTAGAGTCAGGGAAAGGTGTTGGAAAGAATAGAAATGAGGGTCTGGGATAGGGTGGAAGACAGGAGAGATAAAATGGCCAATCTCGTGCTTGATCGGGGATTTACCAACTCTTTTGCCATTCAATCACTCCTGCTTGAAATGGGAAACTCCGCTGGCCAAGAAAAGGACCCAGAGAAGACAAAGGCCAGCGCGCCATGCATCTTCGCAGTCAGGCAGGGAGACAGAGCTGGGGAAGAGAATTAAAGCAATAGGTGAATGGAAGCTCAGAATTACTACAGAGACTAAACAGAAGTGTTTCACTGAGTTCTTTCAAAACTGTAACGCCTGTTCAAGAATTGCAGGTCTCCTCTGCAATGGGCAAACTGAGTGAGTGTTTTGTGGAACACCTTCATTCAGTCTGGAAGTGTGACCCTGAGCTTCCAACTGCCTGTCAATTTAACTCACCACCTTGCCCCTTCTGTTGTCCTCCTCACACGCTGTTCCAATGATGCTCAACACAAGCCAAATGAACAGAAACTCATCTTTCGATGGTCACTTTGCAATCCTACATTCAAATACTGATCCAACAATTTCACATTACAACTGCTGCTCTCATTGTGGTTTTTCTTTCTTGGTTGGCAGCTGTTTGTGATGATTCTGTATTTTTCCAATAACACCTCCTCGAGGCCCATCTTTTGTTTCTTTACTTGTTCCCTTTCATCTTGGGTTATTATCCCTTTTGTCATTAAATCTCTCCTGTCTTCTATCCTATCACAGATTTTCCCCTTTGTTCTATCCCCAACCCTGTTTCTCTGCCTCTGAATTTCCTTTTAAATTTATTACATTTATAACTTTTCCAAGTTCCAATGAAGAGTTATCAGCCTGAACCATTAACACTGTTTTTACCCCCAACAGATGCTGCGTGACTTGCTGAGTTCTTCCAGCTTTTCCTGTCTTTATTTCTGATTTACAGCATCCACAGTATTTTGGCTTTTTTGCCAATAACTCTCCTGCTTTTTTTCAAGCCAGTCCCATGGCATATTTTAAGTCTACCTGACAGGAGCAGGCTCGGTCTCGGTTAAATGTCTCAGATGGCATCTGTGACAGCGTATAAACATATAAGAAAGAGGAACAGGAGTAGGCCATTTGGCCCCTTGAGTCTGCTCTGTCCAGTCATTAAGATGTGATTGTGGCCTGAACTCCACTTTGCTGCCTGTCCCCCATAACCCTAACTCTCTTGCAGAAAAAGCATTTTGTCTAATTCAGCCTTTGAACGTATTCATCGACGCAGTCTTCACCCTACCCTGGGAAGAAAATTCCACATACTAACGACGCTGAGAGAAAAAAATCCTCATCTTTGTCTTATTCTGAAACGGTGCCCGCTGGTTCCAGGTTTCCCCTCCAGGAGAAACTTCAATAAGATCACCTCTCATTCTTCTAAACTCCAATAAGCATAGGCCCAACCTGCTGAACCTTTCCTTATAAAGCAGAACCCTTCATCCCAGGAATCAGCCTACTAAACCTTTCCGAACTGCATCAAGTGCAAGTATGTCCCTCCTTGAGTAAGGAGATCAAAACTGTAGGCAGTACTCCAGGTACAGTCCATCAATGCTCGGTACAGCTGGAGCAAGAATTCCCTATTTTTGTACTCCATCTCCCGCAATAAAGGCCAACATTTCATTTGCTTCTCCACTCCTTTAGTGCCGCACTGGAATATCGGCTTAGATTATATATGCTCAAATTCCTGGAGGGGGGCTTGAACTCACTAACATTTGACACAGGGGAGAGTACTACCATTGAGCCAAGCCCATACTATCTGTTCCACAAAATGGAGTAAGAAGTCTTACAACACCAGCTTAAAGTCCAATAGGTTTATTTGGTAGCAAAAGCCACTAGCTTTCGGAACAGGCTGTTCCTTCGTCAGATGGGTGGGATCAGGACTCCCACCCACCTGACGAAGGAACAGCCTGTTCCGAAAGCTAGTGGCTTTTGCTACCAAATAAACCTGTTGGACTTTAACCTGGTGTTGTTAGACTTCTTACTGTGTTTACCCCAGTCCCTCCACACCACAAAATGGAGGCAGAGTCCAATAGAAATTGCAATAAAAATTGAAAGGGGAAATAGTTACTGACTGGTAAAATTACCTTGTACCCTGCAATCTGCATGTCAAACCCAGTAACCTGCTTTCAGTCCTTTACATTCAAACACCTCAGCAATACAGATCATTCTACTCTCACTCTGTACAAACAAGCCTCAGCTGAATGGAAACAGAAAATGCTGGAAAAACTCAGCAGGTCTGGCAGCATCTGTGGAAAGAGAAACAGAGTTAAGGTTTTGAGTCCAATATAACTCTCCTATGGAATTGGTTCTTCAAATACTTGTGCAGTCTTGGGTATTTCACCAGCGTCTTACATTTGGTGTGAAGAACGGTGGTGCAATGAAATTCTGCAACGGGCAATTTTGTTGACCTTTTCTGCATAAGAACTGATCTCGGATTACTGACCAATTTGTCACAGGTTCATACACACCCAAGTCCAAAAGCAAGTGCCCACATCCTTCACATGGAAGATCTCAGAATGTAAGTGCAGGAGCCAGCACTGTATAGAACCTCACAGTCAAAACGATGTGTTTGGATGCTGACCTGTGCTACTCACCCCTTCTCAGGTTGAGGCTATTATCTGGGTTGGTAGCCTTAGTATCTTCACAATCAGCGCCAATGTCCACAGGCTTGTGTGAGGCAAGAAAAGCAGGGTCCCTGTTACCCTGATCACTATCTGGAGGCCCATGCCATGACCCGCTTGTCCACAGTTATGCAAGGGCAGAATCAGAGTGCAGCCTCCCACAGTCAAATATCCCAGCTGGCACTTCCAATCCTGTCTTACACACATGGAATAGGTGGGACAGAGGTAAATAATACAAGTGTTCGCCAGCATGCACAAAAGAAAGGCAGAATGTTGAGGGAAGAGAGGACATGGGAAGACACCAATCCGGTCAAAGCCTGGGCTGTTGTTGTGCAGCACTCCAAGATAGAGCAGCCCCATGTTATCAGCACCCCATCCACCACCTTAAACATTCACTCCTTCCACCACTGGTGCACAGTGACAGCAGTGTATAATATGTACAAGAGGCACTACTGCAAATTGACAACACCTTCCAAACCCATGGCCTCTACCATCTAGAAAGATAAGGGGCAAGAGCAACAGACACATGGGAAGACCACCATCTGCAAATCCCCTCTCCACTATCCTGATTTGAAGCTACTGGATAGGTGCAGGAAAAATAGGGTTGTTGTAGTGGGAGACTTCAATTTCCCTGGAATAGACTGGAAATCGCTGAGAGCTGGGACTCTGAATGGGGAGGAATTTGTAAAATGCGTACAGGAGGGTTCTTTGGAACAATATGTAGATAGCCCAACTAGAGAGGGGGCTATACTGGACCTAGTACTGGGGAATGAGCCCAGTCAGGTCTTCAAAGTTTCGGTACCGGAACATGTAGCAAATAGTGACCACAATTCTGTTAGCTTTAGGATAGTGATGGAAAAGGATGAGTGGTGTCCCAAGGGTAAGGTGTTGGATTGGGGGAAGGCTAACTTTAGTGGGATTAGGCAGAAATTGGCAGCTCTTGATTGGGAGAGGCTGTTTGAAGGTAAATCCACATCTGGCATGTGGGAGTCTTTTAAGGAACAGTTGTTAGGGCTGCAGGACAGGCATGTGCCTGTAAAAAAGAAGGATAGGAAGGGTAGGATTCGAGAACCGTGGATAACCAGGGAAATTGAGGGACTGGTCAAAAAGAAAAGAAAGGCGTATGTTAGGTCCAGGCAGCTAAAAACGGAGGGAGCTCTGGAGGAGTACAAAGAAAGTAGGAAGGAACTCAAACGGGGAACTGGAAGGGCAAAAAGGGGTCACGAAATGTCCTTGGCAGACAGGATTAAGGAGAATCCCAAGGCATTTTATTCATATGTTAGGAACAAAAGGGTTGTCAGGGAAAAAATCGGACCTCTCAGGGACAAAAGTGGGGAATTATGCTTGGAGCCCAAAGAAGTAGGGGAGATCCTAAATGAATACTTTGTGTCGGTATTCACAAAGGAGAGGGATGTGCTGACTGGGAGTGTCTCGGAGGGGAGTGTTGAACCGTTGGAGAAAATCTCCATTACAAGGGAGGAAGTGTTAGGTTTGTTAGAGAATATAAAGACTGACAAATCCCCAGGGCCTGATGGAATCTATCCAAGGCTGCTCAGGGAGACGAGAGATGAAATCGCTGGGCCTCTGACGCAAATCTTTGTCTCGTCACTGGACGCAGGTGAGGTCCCAGAGGATTGGAGGATAGCCAATGTGGTCCCGTTATTTAAGAAGGGTAGGAAGGATAACCCGGGTAATTATAGGCCGGTGAGCTTGACGTCCGTGGTGGGGAAGTTGTTGGAGAAGATTCTTAGAGATAGGATGTATGCGCATTTAGAAAGGAATAAACTCATTAACGATAGTCAGCATTGTTTTGTGAGAGGGAGGTCATGCCTCACTAACCTGGTGGAGTTTTTTGAAGAAGTAACCAGAATGGGTGACGAGGGAAGGGCCGTGGATGTCGTCTATATGGACTTTAGTAAAGTGTTTGACAAAGTCCCTCATGGTAGGCTGGTGGAAAAGGTTGGATCTCATGGGATAAAGGGGGAGGTGGCTAGATGGGTGGAGAACTGGCTTGGTCACAGAAGACAGAGGGTGGTAGTGGAAGGGTCTTTTTCCGGCTGGAGGCCTGTGACTAGTGGTGTTCCGCAGGGCTCTGTATTGGGACCTCTGCTGTTTGTGATTTATATAAACGATCTGGAAGAAGGTGTAACTGGGGTGATCAGTAAGTTTGCGGATGACACAAAATTGGCAGGACTTGCAGATAGTGAGGAGCATTGTCAGAAGCTACAGAAGGATATAGGTAGACTGGAAATTTGGGCAAAGAAATGGCAGATGGAGTTCAATCCTGATAAATGCGAAGTGATGCATTTTGGTAGAAATAATGTAGGGAGGAGCTATACGATAAATGGCAGAACCATAAAGGGTGTAGATACGCAGAGGAATCTGGGTGTGCAAGTCCACAGATCCTTGAAGGTGACGTCACAGGTGGAGAAGGTGGTGAAGAAGGCATATGGCATGCTTGCCTTTATAGGACGGGGCATAGAGTATAAAAGTTGGGGTCTGATGTTGCAGATGTATAGAACATTGGTTCGGCCGCATTTGGAATACTGCGTCCAGTTCTGATCGCCACACTACCAGAAGGACGTGGAGGCTTTGGAGAGAGTACAGAGGAGGTTTACCAGGATGTTGCCTGGTATGGAGGGGCTTAGTTATGAGGAGAGATTGGGTAAACTGGGGTTGTTCTCACTGGAAAGACGGAGGATGAGGGGAGACTTAATAGAGGTGTATAAAATTATGAAAGGCATAGATAGGGTGAACGGTGGGAAGCTTTTCCCCAGGTGGGTGGTGACGTTCACGAGGGGTCATTGGTTCAAGGTGAAGGGGGGGAAGTTTAACACAGATATCAGAAGGACATATTTTACACAGAGGGTGGTGGGGGCCTGGAATGCGCTGCCAGGCAAGGTGGTGGAGGCGGACACACTGGGAACGTTTAAGACTTATCTAGATAGCCATATGAACGGATTGGGAATGGAGGGATACAAAAGAATGGTCTAGTTGGACCAAGAAGCGGCACGGGCTTGGAGGGCCGAAGGGCCTGTTCCTGTGCTGTATTGTTCTTTGTTCTTGGAACCATATCGCTGTTCCTTCAGTGTCGCTGGCTCAAAATGCTGCAATTCCCTCCCTAAGAGCACTTTGGGACGGCAGCATTTCAAGGCTTTCTCAAGGGTAATTGGGTGGCTGGGGGGAGGGGGGTGGTATCAGATTTAGTTGCTCACAGAAGTCAAACCAATCGAAACCCATCTCCCTCAGGAAACGCCACAGGACCTCAATGAAAGTATTGCTGCTTATCAGGGGGAACCATGGTTACAGCCAGGTTCCAGCTTCCAAGCAGATACCGAGATTAGATTAATGGTTTGCCTCTTTTGTATGTACCAGGCAAAATAAATATACCAGAAAGGGTGTTAAATGAACCGATGTGGGCTTTCTCGATGCGTCACAGTCAAATGAATATTAATCACTTTCCTGGTCAGGGTGTGTTAAGAGTCCTGGACAGACTGATACAAACACCTACTTGTGCATAACTAAAATAGAAACAACATACTGTGGATACTGGAAATCAGAAATAAAAACAGAAAGTGCTCAGTCACGCCTCATCCCCTTCCCTAGGCATCTCCCCATTTAAGCGTAGGAGGTGTAACGCTGGCCCCAATACCCTCTCCCCCCCTCACTGCCCAATGCCCCAAACACACCTTCCAGATGAAGCAGTGATTGTACATCCTTTAACTCAGCCTCTTGTACTCGCTACTCACAATGAGGTCTCCTCGACACTGTGGAGACCAAATGCAAACTGGGTGACCCGCTTTGTGGAACACTGCCATTCAGTCCACAAGCATGACCCCCCCCCCCCCCCCGCCACCCCACCTCCTGGTCAGTTGCCATTTAAATTCACCATCTTGCTCTCATGCCCTTGGCCTGCCCCAATACTCCAGTGAAGCCCAACGCAAACGTGAGGCTTCTGATTAGGAACTCTACAGCTTTCTGGACTCCAGTGAGTTAAGCACCTTCAGGCCATGAATTCTATCCTCCAGTTTGTATTTTTTCCCTAGTGCCAGTCTTTCTCTTGTTCCCATGCTTTGCTTTCAGACAGCATTAACCTTTATACTGCTATCAGCACATTGTGCCATTTTGTTTTCAGACAATGCTGACCTTTATTCTGCCAGTAACATCTACTCTGGATCAATATTTTGTCCCTTTAGTGCTACCATCCCCACTCTCTTTGTCTTTTACCCAGTGACATCTTTGTAATTTAATCTCCCCACCTTCTAACCTATACCTAACCTTCCCTTTTTGCTCCATCTGACCTTCATCTTTATCAACAGCATAAAACCCTTCACATTTCTGCCTCTCTTGCATTCTGAAGAAGAGTTATCTTGCACTCAAAACATTAACTCTGTTTCTCACTCCATGTATGCTGCCAGAGAGCATTTTCTGTTTTCATTTCAAGCACACTCGGGGTCAGTTGTTGTACAGGGCTGCAGAAACTCTGACAATGTCCAGGACAGCACGGCACTAAGTACAAGCGTGTCATGCTAACGTAGTAACTGAACGAGGGTGAAGTATTTCTGACTGGTACCACACCCAGAGAAACTGTCTACCTCCCCAATCTGATATGAATGGTTTGTGCAGAATACATGAGCCAATGATAGCTATCATAGCGGCACGGTAGCACAGTGGTTAGCACTGCTGCTTCACAGCTCCAGGGACCTGGGTTCGATTCCCGGCTTGGGTCACTGTCTGTGTGGAGTTTGCACATTCTCCTCGTGTCTGCGTGGGTTTCCTCCGGGTGCTCCGGTTTCCTCCCACAGTCCAAAGATGTGCGGGTTAGGTTGATTGGCCATGCTGAAAATTGCCCCTTAGTGTCCTGAGATGCATAGGTTGGAGGGATTAGTGGGTAGATATGGGGGTAGGGCCTGGGTGGGATTGTGGTCGGTGCAGACTCGATGGGCCGAATGGCCTCTTTCTGTACTGTAGGGTTTCTATGATTTCTATGATGATTTCTATTACTTAGCAAGCACAGGGATTTTGCTATGAAAAATTATTCAGGCCTCTTCCTCTGTTGTCCTGTGAGAAGGACATTAAGCCCCATACATCTGAACACTGCATTTTCCAAATATGTGCATTTGGTTGTGCGTTTCCGACTGACATCACCCTCAGTTTAAGGGAAACATGCAAACAAAGAACCCGATAAGGACTTGTACATTAAATTGAGTTTCTGCTTAAAAGAACAGGGAGTGGTTGATAATACAGTTGACAAATGCACCGGCGAGTGTGGTACAGAGTCATGCCAGTCCAGGCACGGCCCAAGTTGCTTAATTTCAGCTGGGGCAGTAACTCAAGATTCTCCTGGCTACCAAGAGGCAGGAGGTGGGTGGTAGGGGGAGAGAAAAGAGAATATTAAAGAGTATTTGGCCATGGTTTTTCCTCCTGGTCTCTCTCCAGTTGGCCCTATTCCGGACATGAGGTAAAGGCAGGATCAAGCTCAGCTATAACCTCCTCCTCCTTCCTGAGTCAGATAATTGGCAATGTCTGGCCTGGACTTGCAGGTGAGGCCTAAACCACGATTTATTGCTCCATTCAATGCCAGGATTCCCATCACAAAACAAGCCATAGATCTCACCCGACCCATCAGGGTGAGGGTCCCAGGCAGAAGGGAGTGAGGCAACCTAAGATCCATTGCCACACCACCCACTGATAATCACAAAGCATCCAAGGCTTGGGAGTCCATCACCTGGCAGCTCTCTGACACTAGGCTGTGGTTAGTTCATGCAGAGGGAAAAAAATATCAATGGATGAGCAGAACGAGCGTTCATGATGTGTCAACAAACTCTACAATGATGAACAATGAACGAGTTGTCAAAGGTAGTAACTCCACAATGTCACTGAACATTCTCGCTTTGGACAATTATAACAACAGGGACTGGGATAAATAGGACCTTTGCAAAATGCCAAATATTCTATGGGACACAACCCATGGAAGGGAAGGGCTGTGTTATTAGAGATTCCAGGCCAGGGTTATTAGTGAGTATGTTAGCATGAATGGAATTTATGGAGGTTTTCTCAAATTGTCTTTATGGATTAGACTGCATATCTAGAGCTTTAGCTCAGGAGATCAAATGCACAGGGCAGGGACATGATACAGGGGTGGGCCGATAGCAGGGAAGGATGGGCTGTGGGGCAAGGTTGCCAGCGATTGGGCACAGTCTGTTCTTAGTAGGCTATGGTCAATGAGAATGTATAGACCATGAAAAGGCAGACAGGGCATGGGGTCTGTAGAGTTTGGCCAACATGGCCTTTTCTTATTTCATTTTCAGGCATGCATTTTAAACATCAAGTGATGGTGTAAAGGGGGCAACGTCGAATCAGCCTCCTGTTGTACACCATTGCTCGACTTCCCTTTCATTTAATAGGCAGAATCAGGCAAAATGTATGTCAGGTGACGAGATCGACACTTCACACCACTGGCCAATGGGAAAATCACCCCAAACTGTGGGGAACAAACCAATCTCCCTTTCAGTATGACTGCTAAAACATAATACACAGTATCACTCTCTCCAGGGACTTACTACTATGGTAGGTGGAGACCAAACAGTAGCAATGCTAGTCATATTGACAGCATAGTGAAGGTACCAATGAGGTGCAATAAACCTCTCGAGAACGTGTGTCTGTGAGAGTGTGTGAGAGTGTGTGTGTGTGTGTGTGTGTGTGTGTGTGTGTGCACGTGTGTACCTGTGTGTCTGTGTGTATGTCCATGTGTGCCCGTGTCTCTGTGTGTCCATGTCCATGTGTGCATGTCCATCCATCCATTAGCACATATGCTACCAGCAACAAGAGTGACGTGGCCAGTACACCATCTCTTAAAGACACTTGAAGCCGCAATGAAATATGCTGAAGAAGCAATTTGTTTATTGTGTTTCACACAGTGGGGAACGAGATACAGTTCTTGAATAATGATACGGGTACATTTAGTGATTCCAGCGGAGAGCAGCCCTCAGCAGAGACGCTGTTAATTAATGAACTCTAACAGGGCATAGACCGTTCTCTCAATGTGCTCCGTTTCAATGCATTCCTCACCGAGATCACTAAATGTGCCCTCTACAAAAATCTGAATATAAATCACGATCAGCTATAAACAATCCTATCCCCATCAAAGTACAGTACAGACTAACCACAACGGTTTGTTAATAACACGGACAGGTTCTAATCTGATATCCCCCTTCAGTCTGCCAGCAATAAGCAGGCCAAGTACAGGTAGTGCATGGGATAACAAGTCAGCTTAAAGTGACAGTGTGAATCTTCCCTCGCAGTTGTACTATGCTGTATAAGCTTCTGGTTTATCGTTCACAATGCATGAAATGAAATGAAAATGAAAGTTGCCATAGTCCAAGAGGAGCGTAGGCTGCTCTCCCTTTTGACGGTGGTGGTGATTTAACCTGAGGATTACCACACCTCAGGTGAGGGATAAGGTTGAGATGGCAGGGCCTTCATGGATAACCTCAGCTGGGACGGGAATTGAACTCGTGCTGTTGGCGTTGTTCCGCATCACTAACCAGCTTCCAACCAACTGAACTAAACCAACCCCCCCTAATCATTCCAAATGCTGTGGTCTGAGAGGCCAAAGGCACGTCATAGAGGTTTACTGCATGGAAACAGGCCCTTTGGCCCAACCTATCCATGCCACACATTTTTTTAAAACCCCTAAGCTAACCCCAATTGCCCGCATTTGGCACGTATCCCTCTAGACCCATCTTATCCATGTAACTATCTAAATGCTTTTTAAAAGACAAAATTGTACCCGCCTCTACTACTACCTCTGGCAGCTTGTTCTAGACACTCACCACCCTCTGTGAGAAAAAAGTGCCCCTCTGGACACTTTTGTATCTCTCCCCTCTCACCTTAAACCTATGCCTTCCAGTTTTAGACTCCCCTACCTTTGGGAAAAGCTATTGACTATCTCGCTGATCTGTGCCCCTCATTATTTTATAGACCTCTATAAAGGTCACCCTTCAGCCTCCTACGCTCCAGAGAAAAAAGTCCCAGTCTATCCAGCCTCTTCTTATAATTCAATCCCATCAAGTCCCGGTAGCATCCTAGTAAATCTTTTCTGCACTCTTTCTAGTTTAATAATATCCTTTCTATAATAGGATGACCAAAATTGCACACAGTTTTCCAAGTGTGGCCTTACCAATGTCTTGTACAACTTCAACAAGACGTCCCAACTCCTGTATTCAATGTTCTGACCGGTGAAACCAAGCATGCCGAATGCCTTCTTCACCACTCTGTCCACCTGTGACTCCACTTTCAAGGAGCTATGAACATGTACCCCTAGATCTCTTTGTTCTGTAACTCTCCCCAACACCCTACCATGAACTGAATAAGTCCTGCCCTGGTTCAATCTACCAAAATGCAACACCTTGCATTTGTCTAAATTAAACTCCATCTGCCATTCGTCAGCCCACTGGCCCAATTGATCAAGATCCTGTTGCAATCGTAGATAACTTTCTTCACTGTCCACTATGCCAACAATCTTGGTGTCATCTGCAAACTTATTAACCATGCCTCCTATATTCTGATCCAAATCATTAATATAAATGACAAATAACACTGGTTATTTGGACCCAGCACTGATCCCTGAGGCACCACTGGTCACAGGCCTCCAGTTTGAAAAACAACCCTCTACAGCCACCCTCTACCTTCTGTCAAGAAGCCAATTTTGTATCCATTTAGATACCTCACCCTGGATCTCGTGAGATTTAACTTTATGCAACAACCTGCCATGCGGTACCTTGTCAAAGGCCTTGCTAAAGTCCACGTACACAACATCAACTGCACTGCCCTCAATCTACCTTCTTGGTTACCCCTTCAAAAAGCTCAATCAAATTTGTGAGACATGATTTTCCACTCACAAAGCCATTCCTCCCTAGCCTCCCACAATGTCCTGGGATACACTTCATCAGGTCCCGGGGATTATCTACCTTGATGCGCTTTAAGACTCCAGCACTTCCTTCTCTGTTATATGTACACTCCTCAAGACATCCCTATTTAATTCCCCAAGTTCCCTAACATCCATGCTTTTCACAATAGTAAATATTGATGAGAAATATTCTTTTAGGATCTCACCCGTCTCTTGTGGATCCGCACACAGATGACCTTGTTGATCCTTAAGAGGCCCTACTCTCTCCCTTGTTACTCTTTTGCCCTTTATGTATTTGTAGAAGCTCTTTGGATTCTCCTTTGCCTTATCTGCCAAAACAATCTTGTGTCCCCTTTTTCCTGATTTCTCTCTTAACTCTACTCCTACACCCCCTATACTCTTCAAGGGATTCACTTGATCCCAGATGCCTATGCATGTCATGTGCCTCTTTCTTCTTCTTGACCAGGGCCTCAATATCCTGAGTCATCCAGAGTTCCCTGCTTCTGCCAGCTTTGCCCTTCACTCCAAGAGGAATGTGTTTACCCTGAACCCTGGTTAACACACTTTTGAAAGCCTACCACTTATCCCAAAGGGTGGGCTGCGATTAGATTTTACAGTGCCCCAGCATCTCAGGTCCCAGAATTGGATTTCACAGCTCTGAGAGGCACAGACACACAAGCACAAACACTGGCTCCAACTCCGGTATCTTAGAAGAATGGATAACATCCTGACTGGGGAGAGTCCCACTGTTAGGACGTGGGTACATACGGTGAAAGCACAACTGAATTCATCTGTGATGCCTCCCACCATTAACAAGCCTGCCAATACTCACATTGATTGGGTCAACCAGCTGAGAATGGCTGATAATGTGAAATTTTCCCCCAACAATGAGATTTTGTCTTCAACAGAGGAGATCAGTAGAACACTAACTTATTTCTGCATCATCTGAGAGGGAGTAAAGGGGGTTAACAAGGTTAAGATCTGGACCTGGATAGTCACAGTGTCAGCTGATAGGCGGAAGAGGTTCACTGACAAATACAACATTACATCAACGCACGGCACCATCTCTTAAAGAAACTCCTCCTCTTCCTGTCAGCTGACTCCGTTAAACAATATCACAAAGCCATTCTTATTAAAATACGTTAAAAAAATAAATTTCATGATTATTTTTTAAGCACACACATCTCCAACTTATCTTTTCACGTGTCCCATATTCAGTAAATGACAGGGTCCAAGATGAGTTACGACTATGCAAAGGCAATGTCACTTTGATTTTAAAACTCAAAAGCATAAACAAGAAGTCCTTCTCTTTTGGTTGAATGTTAAGTTCAGCATGCAGGTAGTTCTTGCTACCAACCTGCTGCTCTGCTGGTGGATGAGCTCCAGACACTGGTTCCCTGAGAGAAAGACGGCTCGGCACTTTGCCGGGGCGCAATCGCCGGCTTCGAGATCGATGCTTTCTTGACAAACTCTTCCGACACATCCTCGAAGGACGAGATGTCCAGATCACTCTCTTCCTCGTCTGACAGCTGCCAACAGAGTGCAGAAATGGGTTAAAGTTGCGTGATACGCCAGTCACGAAAGGGGTGGCCGGCTGGTACAGCATGTAAAACTGCTGAATCCTGAGAGTGGATGGAGCAAGGGATGAGTGTATTAGCAAGTGAATGAAAGTCTGTCTACATGGGTGACAGTGAGTACGCGAGTGAGTTTACATGTGCATCTAACAAGCCCCGGAAATGTCCTTGGATCAAATATTCCAGAAGGGGTCACCCTAAAACCACAGAAAACTCAGGACAGTGAGCGGGTGCCCGGTGAGAAGGATAGGAAGGATAATAACTAAATCCCTAGGGGTTTGAGTCGAATCAAACTAGTTTGGGCAAAAACATGGGGTTATGCCAGCGGAAGCTTTTATTCTTAAGTTGTGGTTTTTTTTGTGTGTTCACGGGAAATGGAAGGATTTAAATCAGGCTAACCAGTCAAGTGTTGTGCGGCATCATTTAAACTAGTTTAGTTAGTGCTCTTGTACTAGGAGCATTTTAATAAAACAATTTGAGCCAAAGCCGCATCTGTGTAAATCTGTCCTTTATAAAATCTTAAAGTCACGGTGGCACAGTGGTTATCATTGCTGCCTCACAGCGTCAGGGACCTGGATTCAATTCTGGCCTTGGGTGACTGGAGGGGTTTGCACGTTCTTCCCAATTCTGCATGGGTTTCCTCCAGGTGCCCTGGTTTCCTCCCGCACTCCAAAGATGTGCAGGTTAGGTTGATTGACCATGCTAAATTGTCCAAAGGTGTGGGGGTTAGGGGATTAGCAATGGTAAATGCATGGATTACATCTCAATCATGTCCCCCCTCAGTCTCCTCTGCTCCAAGGAAAACAATCTCATTCTATCCAATCTCTCTTCATGACTAAAACTCTCCAGCCAGGCACATCCTGGTAAATCTCCTCTGCACCCTTTCCAGTGCCATCACATCCCTCCTATAATGTGGATTCCAGAATTGCACTCAATGCTCTAGCTTTAGCCTAACCGTTTTATACAGTTTCAGCATAACCTCCCTGCTCTTTTCCTGGGAGCAGAAAAGACATTTTCCCCCTTGTTAATAACTCGCAGCATCATTTCCCCATCCTTGCAGCTCCTTTTCCCACCATCAAAAGGTCAAATAATCTGCGTAGACAGAAAAACATTGTCCAACAAAAGCCTTCTCCTACCCTAGAAAGCATCTGAATATCGACTAATTATTTATAGATTGCAATGTAGAAGGTAAAAAAGAAATCGAACACAAAACCTGCCAATTCATGACCTTTTGGACTCATTACCTGCAACTTCTTGATGACGGTGGTATTTTCTGGAGAAGTGCGAGATGCAGCTTGGGGTGGAGGTATGAGTTTAACACCCCCGATGGGTTTCCTTGCCGGAGAGCTGAGCTGTTTCTCCAAACTCTTTGTCAAGCTTTGAACCATAGTTCCTAGGAGACAAGGAGAAAGAAAGCAGCACAATGAGGAGACAAGGAGAAAGAAAGCAGCACAATGAGGAGACACGGTGCTGAGCACACTTCATGACCAGTGGTCTCTCATCAATACCACCACCATCCTTACCAAACACTACCATCACCGTGGGCAAAACTGCCACCTCCATGTACACCGTCAACGCCAACACCTTTGTCAACATAATCGAAAAACATCAGCATCAAAAGTGTCATTGACAAAATCAAATTCCAACTCATCAATGACCAATCCTTCATAGCCACCTTTGGTTTTGTTTCATTCACTCTAATTGTGGCTATCACTGGCAAGGTATCAGTGGCCTATCCGACATAGCCTTGTTAGTAGGCGATGGTAACAGATGACTTGCGAGGCCATTTTAGAATTCATGAGGCATCAACTGCACTAATACGGGACTGGAGTCACATATCAGCCTGGCTGCTTCTGGGCAGGTGGTGTCCTTCCCTGAAGGACATTAATGAACGGGTTGGGTTTTTATGTCAATCTGACAGCTTCATGCCCATTTGCACAGATTCCGCTTTTTATTTCCTCTTCTCTCTAAACTGAATTTAAATTGCCAAGCCTCCCGCTGTAGGATTTGGACTCACATTCTCTGCTTTACATGATAACAACAAGATAACCACTTCACTACAGCACTAGTCACTGGAATTCTCACTCATGTCACGTGGTGTGCTGTGTCACATGCTCACCCCCACAGGGCTTCCATTGGTCTGGTCACACTCCTTGCACAAATTGGGTGGGACTTAGCAAATCCCAGCATCATTGCAAAAGCACACGTATGCTGAGTTGTTCAAACCCACTTTGAAGAGTCAAGTAACAGCAGGGCACTGCCAATACCTGGTGGTGTGCGGACCACAGGGGGTCCCGCAGCGGGTGGGCTCAGCAACTCTGTCGAGATGTCAGTGTCCGACCAGTCGTCATCGTCGCTCATGGTCGCCTGACTCTGTTTCGGTTTTGATTGGATGACACGGACCTGGGCGGCATCTTTGACCCCTACATTGGTGACATAAGCACTGTCCACAACCGATTCATCGTCAGAAGAGAATGGAGGGGTGCTGCAGAAACATTGTGGGATAGAGGGGAGAGAGGGGTTGAGGAGAAAAGAAAGCCGGAATAATGATGAGTTGCAAAACATTTTGGAGAGATCTCCACACAACAAGATCACCAAGTGAATTTCTGTTCAGGGCCACAATCAGAATTGCTGCATCAACAGATTAGAAGAACCTTTCCCCTATCCAGCCACCCAGCTAACATCATGCCAAGTGGAGGTCAGGAATCTCCCCACAGGAGCGGATGACAGAGACCAATAGTTCCAATAACATTCTTCTATTGAATACTAATCAACCAAGTTCCCACCAGCAAGGGGCTGGCATCCACTGGTAACAGGTGTGCATCCACAGGTAATGGGCTCGTGTACACCAAAACAGGCCAGGACCAACAAAGCAGTGCGCCAGTGTCCACCAGTAGGCCAGTATCCACCAGTACATTATTCTTCGAATAGTATCCTGGTGCTGCACATTTACGGCAGCAAGCTTGCAAAACATGTCCGCTGAGGAGCACACCTCCTTCTTTGAGACGCTCACATACTGACCAAGTCCCCATTATATGGGGGGGATGATAAGGCACCCACTAGCCCATGTGCCCTTTGGTATAGTGAAGACAAAGAGCCAATTAAGGCCCTTACTACATCTCCTCTGCAATCATTGACTGGACAATGGAAGGTGGGCAAATGTGGGACGGCCATTTTTTTTCACCAAAGTTGCCTGCATTCCCTCAGTACTGGAGTGTCTGTCTCTATTCCCTCAGTACCAGAGTGTCAGTCTCTATTCCCTCAGTACCAGAGTGTCAGTCTCTATTCCCTCAGTACCAGGGTGTCATAGAAATCATAGAAACCCTACTTTGCAGAAAGAGGCCATTTGGCCCATCGAGTCTGCACCGACCATAATCCCATCCAGGCCCTACCCCCATATCCCTACACATTTACCCGCTAATCTCTCTAACCTACGCATCTCAGGACACTAAGGGGCAATTTTAGCACGGCCAATGAACCTAACCCACACATCTTTGGACTGTGGGAGGAAACCGGAGCACCCGGAGGAAACCCACGCAGACATGAGGAGAATGTGCAAACTCCACACAGACAGAGTGTCAGTCTCTATTCCCTCAGTACCAGAGTGTCAGTCTCTATTCCCTCAGTACCAGAGTGTCAGTCTCTATTCCCTCGGTACCAGAGTGTCAGTCTCTATTCCCTCGGTACCAGAGTGTCAGTCTCTATTCCCTCAGTACCAGAGTGTCAGTCTCTATTCCCTCAGTACCAGAGTGTCAGTCTCTATTCCCTCAGTACCAGAGTGTCAGTCTCTATTCCCTCAGTACCAGAGTGTCAGTCTCTATTCCCTCAGGACCAGAGTGTCAGTCTCTATTCCCTCAGTACCAGAGTGTCAGTCTCCATTCCCTCAGTACCAGAGTGTCAGTCTCCATTCCCTCAGTACCAGAGTGTCAGTCTCTATTCCCTCAGTACCAGAGTGTCAGTCTCTATTCCCTCAGTACCAGAGTGTCAGTCTCTATTCCCTCAGTACCAGAGTGTCAGTCTCTATTCCCTCGGTACCAGAGTGTCAGTCTCTATTCCCTCGGTACCAGAGTGTCAGTCTCTATTCCCTCAGTACCAGAGTGTCAGTCTCCATTCCCTCAGTACCAGAGTGTCAGTCTCTATTCCCTCAGTACCAGAGTGTCAGTCTCTATTCCCTCAGTACCAGAGTGTCAGTCTCCATTCCCTCAGTACCAGAGTGTCAGTCTCTATTCCCTCAGTACCAGAGTGTCAGTCTCTATTCCCTCAGTACCAGAGTGTCAGTCTCTATTCCCTCAGTACCAGAGTGTCAGTCTCTATTCCCTCAGTACCAGAGTGTCAGTCTCCATTCCCTCAGTACCAGAGTGTCAGTCTCTATTCCCTCAGTACCAGAGTGTCAGTCTCTATTCCCTCAGTACCAGAGTGTCAGTCTCTATTCCCTCAGTACCAGAGTGTCAGTCTCTATTCCCTCAGTACCAGAGTGTCAGTCTCTATTCCCTCAGTACCAGAGTGTCAGTCTCTATTCCCTCGGTACCAGAGTGTCAGTCTCCATTCCCTCAGTACCAGAGTGTCAGTCTCTATTCCCTCAGTACCAGAGTGTCAGTCTCTATTCCCTCAGTACCAGAGTGTCAGTCTCCATTCCCTCAGTACCAGAGTGTCAGTCTCTATTCCCTCAGTACCAGAGTGTCAGTCTCTATTCCCTCAGTACCAGAGTGTCAGT
This sequence comes from Mustelus asterias, assembly GCF_964213995.1. Taxonomy (NCBI): domain Eukaryota; kingdom Metazoa; phylum Chordata; class Chondrichthyes; order Carcharhiniformes; family Triakidae; genus Mustelus; species Mustelus asterias. The sequence goes on along the minus strand of NC_135803.1, from coordinate 74,491,549 downwards.
CTCTATTCCCTCAGTACCAGAGTGTCAGTCTCCATTCCCTCAGTACCAGAGTGTCAGTCTCTATTCCCTCAGTACCAGAGTGTCAGTCTCTATTCCCTCAGTACCAGAGTGTCAGTCTCTATTCCCTCAGTACCAGAGTGTCAGTCTCTATTCCCTCAGTACCAGAGTGTCAGTCTCTATTCCCTCGGTACCAGAGTGTCAGTCTCCATTCCCTCAGTACCAGAGTGTCAGTCTCCATTCCCTCAGTACCAGAGTGTCAGTCTCTATTCCCTCAGTACCAGAGTGTCAGTCTCTATTCCCTCAGTACCAGAGTGTCAGTCTCCATTCCCTCAGTACCAGAGTGTCAGTCTCCATTCCCTCAGTACCAGAGTGTCAGTCTCTATTCCCTCAGTACCAGAGTGTCAGTCTCCATTCCCTCAGTACCAGAGTGTCAGTCTCTATTCCCTCAGTACCAGAGTGTCAGTCTCTATTCCCTCAGTACCAGGGTGTCAGTCTCTATTCCCTCAGTACCAGAGTGTCTGTCTCTATTCCCTCAGTACCAGAGTGTCAGTCTCTATTCCCTCAGTACCAGAGTGTCAGTCTCTATTCCCTCAGTACCAGAGTGTCAGTCTCTATTCCCTCAGTACCAGAGTGTCTGTCTCTATTCCCTCAGTACCAGAGTGTCAGTCTCTATTCCCTCAGTACCAGAGTGTCAGTCTCTATTCCCTCAGTACCAGAGTGTCAGTCTCTATTCCCTCAGTACCAGAGTGTCAGTCTCTATTCCCTCAGTACCAGAGTGTCAGTCTCTATTCCCTCAGTACCAGAGTGTCTGTCTCTATTCCCTCAGTACCAGAGTGTCAGTCTCTATTCCCTCAGTACCAGAGTGTCAGTCTCTATTCCCTCAGTACCAGAGTGTCAGTCTCTATTCCCTCAGTACCAGAGTGTCAGTCTCTATTCCCTCAGTACCAGAGTGTCAGTCTCTATTCCCTCAGTACCAGAGTGTCTGTCTCTATTCCCTCAGTACCAGAGTGTCAGTCTCTATTCCCTCAGTACCAGAGTGTCAGTCTCTATTCCCTCAGTACCAGAGTGTCAGTCTCTATTCCCTCAGTACCAGAGTGTCAGTCTCTATTCCCTCAGTACCAGAGTGTCAGTCTCTATTCCCTCAGTACCAGAGTGTCAGTCTCCATTCCCTCAGTACCAGAGTGTCAGTCTCTATTCCCTCAGTACCAGAGTGTCAGTCTCTATTCCCTCAGTACCAGAGTGTCAGTCTATATTCCCTCAGTACCAGAGTGTCAGTCTCTATTCCCTCAGTACCAGAGTGTCAGTCTCTATTCCCTCAGTACCAGAGTGTCAGTCTCTATTCCCTCGGTACCAGAGTGTCAGTCTCTATTCCCTCAGTACCAGAGTGTCAGTCTCTATTCCCTCAGTACCAGAGTGTCAGTCTCTATTCCCTCAGTACCAGAGTGTCAGTCTCTATTCCCTCAGTACCAGAGTGTCAGTCTCTATTCCCTCAGTACCAGAGTGTCAGTCTCTATTCCCTCAGTACCAGAGTGTCAGTCTCTATTCCCTCAGTACCAGAGTGTCAGTCTCTATTCCCTCAGTACCAGAGTGTCAGTCTCTATTCCCTCGGTACCAGAGTGTCAGTCTCTATTCCCTCGGTACCAGAGTGTCAGTCTCTATTCCCTCAGTACCAGAGTGTCAGTCTCTATTCCCTCAGTACCAGAGTGTCAGTCTCCATTCCCTCAGTACCAGAGTGTCAGTCTCTATTCCCTCAGTACCAGAGTGTCAGTCTCTATTCCCTCAGTACCAGAGTGTCAGTCTCCATTCCCTCAGTACCAGAGTGTCAGTCTCTATTCCCTCGGTACCAGAGTGTCAGTCTCTATTCCCTCAGTACCAGAGTGTCAGTCTCTATTCCCTCAGTACCAGAGTGTCAGTCTCTATTCCCTCAGTACCAGAGTGTCAGTCTCCATTCCCTCAGTACCAGAGTGTCAGTCTCCATTCCCTCAGTACCAGAGTGTCAGTCTCTATTCCCTCAGTACCAGAGTGTCAGTCTCTATTCCCTCAGTACCAGAGTGTCAGTCTCCATTCCCTCAGTACCAGAGTGTCAGTCTCCATTCCCTCAGTACCAGAGTGTCAGTCTCTATTCCCTCAGTACCAGAGTGTCAGTCTCCATTCCCTCAGTACCAGAGTGTCAGTCTCTATTCCCTCAGTACCAGAGTGTCAGTCTCTATTCCCTCAGTACCAGAGTGTCAGTCTCTATTCCCTCAGTACCAGAGTGTCAGTCTCTATTCCCTCAGTACCAGAGTGTCAGTCTCTATTCCCTCAGTACCAGAGTGTCAGTCTCTATTCCCTCAGTACCAGAGTGTCAGTCTCCATTCCCTCAGTACTGGAGAGTCTGTCTGCATTACATATTCAAAGTATGGCTTGAATCCACCATCTTGGATATAAAAGTGCTCCCACCTGAATGATGGCAGACACTGAATTTTACTGCCTGTTCTGAATTGTGTGAAAAAGCTGTGGAATATGACTCCTAACCACCAGCCCACAGACCCACAACAAAACCGGCCAACAAAGGAGCTCATCATGGAGCCAGAGTTGTACCTGGCACTGGGCACGGCAGAATGGACTGGACTGACCGTTCGATGCCGCGGAGCCGGTTTGGGTACCTCAGTCTGGTAAAGTTTTGTGTCAATTGCATGAGATGTCTTCACTGCCACTGGTTGTGGCCCCTTGCTTTTGGTGGCTGCTTTGTGTGGTGGGCTGGTGTGTCTCCGTACTGTAAGTAAAGGAGCAGAGCGGATTATTCACAGGAAAAAGAGTGAGTTATTCAATTCCTCCAACCTGTTAGAATACAAGAACCTAGGAAATAGCAGAAGGCCATTCAGCCCCTTGAGCCTGCTCCACCTTTCAAAAAGGTCATGGCTAGTCTGATTGTGACCCCTCCACTTTCCGGTCTGTCCCCCATAAACCTTTAATTCCCTTGTCGATCAAAAACCTGTCTAAATCAACCCCCCATATATTCAATGTCTTAGGGTACCAGAGCAGAAACCCCAAAGTATGTTATGAAGCCTGACTAGCCCGAACAGTTTTTCTATTTTGGCATTAGTGTGATGATAAGGTGTTTCATTCCAGGTGTGATTCTATTGACACATTAGGAAGTTTTTATCAAAACAAATTTTATTTAACAATACAGTTTAACTATAACAAATTAATTAGCTTAACTTTTACCAATTGAAGTACTTAAACATGGCAAGATACAATTCTTAACTGCTAACCTATCTCTATTAGTTCCAATTTAAGCAATATTCCTCTTATAGGCTTAAACTCCTCTTCAAAACCAGTCAGCAAATAACACAGGCTTACGTGTTTTCACTTGTTAACAATCCGAGAGCCTTTGAAGCCCTCTAGAGAGAGATATAGAGACACCTGCCTTCTGACACACACACCGCCAACCACCAGAGAGAGAGAGACAGAGACACCTTTTGCTTCTTTCAGGACGAGGCCGAAAAACTGCTTGCTTTCCCCTGCAAGCTCAGCTCCTCCCATTCGCACATGACTCTGTCTCTTGTCAATCAACCTAATCAACTCCTACTCTGAAGCTCCAGGGGAAAACCCAAATAAACAAAAATGTATTTACTCCGATTAAACTGAACGCCCCATTATCTAAAACCAATTATTCTCCTGCATTCTCAGCATGTGAGCTGGCTGGTGCAGACAAATGGGCACTGTGTAAACCAGAGCTGAATTATAAACATACCCCTTACAAGAAACTTGATATAAATAAATTTCTTAAAGGCACAGTTTCATCAGAAATGATCCAGCTTCCATTGTTCTCTCCGGTACAGAATGTAAGAAACTATCAGTCCGAAGAGAGGGGGCTTCATTTTCAATGGGAAACCCCTATTTTTAAACTGTACCACCCCAGGTAGGAGGTAATGGCCTAGTGGTATTATCGCTAGATTATTAATCCAAAAATTCAGCTAATGTCCTGGGAACCTTGGTTCGAATCCTGCCACGGCAGATGGTGAAATTTGAATTCAATAAAAAGAATCTGGAATTAAGAATCTACAGATGACCGTGAAACTATTGTCAATTGTCGGAAAAACCCATCTGGTTCACTAGTGTCCTTTAGGGAGGAAATCTGCTATCCTTACCCGGTCTGACCTATATGTGACTCCAGAGCCACAGCAATGTGGTTGACTCTCAACTGCCCTCCAAGGACAACTAGGGATGGGCAATAAATACTGACCAGCCAGCGACACCCATGTCCCACAAATGAATAAAGAAAAGAGTAGAATCCCAACCTGTTTAACTTTTCCTCATAAGGCAATCCCTCCGTACCCGGGAATCATTCTAGTGAACCTTCTCTGAACTGCCTCCAATTAAATAATATATTTCTTTAAATAAGGGAACCAAACTGCTCACAGTACAGCAGATGTGGTCTCACCAGTACCTTGTACAGTTGCATCAAGACTTCCCTACTCTTATACTCCAACCCTCTTGAAATAAGGGCCAACATTCTATTAACCTTTCTGATTACCAGCTGCCCCTGTGTGCTAGCTTTGTGTGTTTCGTGCACAAGTTCCCTCAAGTCCCTTTGTGTTGCAGCTTTCTGGAGTTTTTCTCCATTTAAATAATACTCTGTTCTTTTGTTCTCCCTTCCAAAATGAACAACTACTCTATTTGCCAATTTTTGCCTACTTACTAAACCTATCAATATCTCTGTGAACTTTTTGTATCCGTCTCGCATCTTGCCTTTCTACCTATTTTTGTGTCATCGCCAAATGTGATTGCAGTACACTCGCTTCTTTCCTCCAAGTTATTAATATATATTATAAACAGTTGCAGTCCCAGCACTGATCCCTGTGGAACCCCATTGGTTACAGGTCACCAACTTGAAAAAGAATCCCTGAATCCCATTCGCTGTTTCCTGCCCATTAGCCAATTCTCCATCTATACCAATATACTACCTCCAACACTATGGACTCTTATCTTATGACTTAACATTTTGAGAGGTATTTTTCATCTGGAAATCCAAATATAACACATCCTGTGGTTCATCTCTATCCACTCTGGTTGAGACTTCCTCAAAAAACTCGACATAATTTCCCTTTCATGAGGCCATGCTGACTCAACAACTTTGGCTTGTGACCTTTCTCCTCCATCATTTTTATGTCCCATACATGCAAAAACCCTCCCCTCCCCATCTGCATAAATATCCAAACTGGAATGGTGCACAGGCAACGATAAACCGCTCAACTAACAGCAGCCAGGAATAAATAGAAACAAGAGTGTTGCTGCTGTGTCATTCTCATTCTTGGATGTTTGCTGCCCAGGTCCCCTCACCAGCCTCCCCGGAAAGTTCCAGATTGAGGTCATTCTGAGCACAGCACAAACTGGCAGGTATCAAGGTGGGGAGGAAGTCTCGTACCTCCAGGTGGTCACTCCTTGACCAAACCCTCCTGAAGCCTAGACAACCGATACCATTGAACAGTCTGTGTGAATTTGTGCATTTTACATTAAAAAATGATTCCTCACATCAGAGATTTGAAGTTCTGACGAGCAACACACTTGCTTTCTTTCATTAAGGGAGAGATTTGCCTGAGATTGCCAGGAGAGGCAATGCATAGTGGTATTATCGCTAGACCATTCATCTAGAAACTGTATTATCGCTAGACTATTAATCCAGAAACTCAGCTGATGTTCTGGGGAACGGAAAGGGAAAATGCTGGAAAATCTCAGTAGGTCTGACAGCATCTGTGGGGAGAGAATGGAGCCAATGTTTTGAGCCTGGATGATCCTTCGTCAGAGCTGAGAGCAAAGAGAATCAGCAGAGGTTTATACTATGAAGGGTGGTGCTAAAAAGTGTCCATTAAGTGATCAGAATGTGTGAATGGGAGAACAGAGGGAGAGGGGGCAAGAAGGAGAGCGAGAATGGAGAAATGGAAAAATGGAAGTGAAAAAGGATGATAAAAATGGATGAATGAGATGAAAAGAAATGAAATAAAATAAATGGAAATGGGGTGGGGGGGGGTGTGGAAGGAGGAGGGGGAGCAGGGTGGTGTGTTGAAGTGACAAGCGACAGGAAGGTCTGGGTCCTGCTTGCAGATGGACCGAAGGTGTTCTACAAAGCGATCATCCAGTCTGCGTTTGGTCTCTCAGATGTAGAGTAGACCGCATTGGGAGCAGCGAATGCAATAGACCAGATTGGAGGAGGTGCATGTGAAACGCTGATGCTCTGGGGACCCATGTTCGAATCCCACCATGGCAGATGGTGGAATTTGAATTCAATAAAAATATCTGGAATTAAGAATCTACTGATGACTACGAAACCTTTGTCAATTGTCGGAAAAACCCATCTGGTTCGCTAACATCCTTTAGGGAAGGAAATCTGCCGCCCTTATCTGGTCTGGCCTACTTGTGACACCAGACCCACAGCAATGTTATTGACTCTTAATGGCCTAGCAAACCAATCAATTCAAGGGCAACTAGGGGTGGGCAGCAAATGCTGGCTCGCCAGTAATGCCCACGGCCTACAAATGAATTTTTAAAATGTCAGATTGTGAGCAGAACTCAGCACAACTGATCCCGGACCAGAGTTAAAGATGAGGAGGGTCCAGCGGAAAGTGATCACTCAGGTGGTAACTGCGACCCATCCTGAGGAGAGACTGAGGGAGGGGGTGGGAAGCAGGTGGGTGGGGAATGCTCAATGGGAAGAGATGGCCGACTGGTTGGGCCTGGGCACATCACAAAGTCACACAGTACCTGATCGGGGTGGAGGGGAAGAAGTGTAGCCTTCACTGCGCTGCTTCTCTTTCACCTTCTCAACCACGACCTTTGCAAACTGCTTCCGAAGGCTGGCAAACTCGCGGAAGTGCCTGGCCTTGCCCTCGCGCTGTTTCCCCACCATCAAATTCAGGTTCTTCAGCGTCTGGGCAGCAATTCCCTTCGAGCCCTGCAACAGAATCCACAATCCCCGTTAAAACCGAGTACCCAGGCTGACAGACCAGCTGGAGGGGGCAGTGGGGAAGAGGTGACCTACTAAAGAGGAAATCAGAGGCCATATCCTCAAAGGAGAGGGGCTAAAATCCCCTGTGGGAAAGACAGAAATTTGGTAACTCAGTGATCACTGACATCTGGGTGGGTTATGGAGAAATTCAGGGGATCTGTCTTGGTTACGTCTGCCATTTTGTGCACAGTTTGTATTTGACCATAGTTTGCCTGTTAATTCATGTTCATCTCTTGTTAATTCTGGATGTTGGGAGTATAAGATAGTATTTGCTTTGCTAAGTTTTGTTAAATGTCTTCTGTTTGTTTAAAATCCTAAAATCTCGTGGATTATCTTAGCAAATACCTGGGAATTGAAATTTCAGCTATTTATAACAAAAGGATCATAACAGAGGGGAAATGGCAATCATGAAACCTTTTAAAAAGCAAAAGCAGTGTTAGCCCGAATGCTCAGTTGTTACTGAACTAGCAATTCAGTAGCTTGCATTAATAATTCAGAGAATGTGAGGTCAAATCTCACCAAGAGAATATGCATTCCGTTTTTACAAATCTGGTCTCAATGAAAGTGACCATAGAATTGTCAGCTTATCATTAAAACCCCACTGATTCATTAATGTCCTTTAGGGAAAGAAATGTTTTGTCCTTATCCAGTCTGGTCTACATGTGACTCCAGATCCACAATATTGTGGCTGATTCCTAGCTATCCCAAGTTAACACATCTCAATTCCCAATAATCACCCACCATATCACGGTCTGGGGAGGGGAATAAATACAGTATTGTGTTGGAAGACTATTTGGCAATGGGTGGCATCACAGCCGAGTGTCATCCCAACTCCACCAATGCCCATAAAGCACACACTTTCCAGTGGATAATGCTCTGGTGCAGGAATCCTGCTGAATCACGTTAACCCCATCACTCCCAAACCCGATCAGCTGATCCGCATTGAGATCAATGCAGCCATAGGTCAAACCTGGACCATGTGTTATGCAAGACAGTGCGGAATACTAGATGCCATTGATGCAGAACCTTGAAGAAGCATTTTACAGGGAAAATCATGCTACAGAATCATACAGCATGGAAAATCGGCAGTGAATGCAGCAAAAATGTTACATTAGTTTTCGTGTGTGACAGGAAGGCAAACCAAAGTACAACTCTCATTAGTGACAATGCATGTGGTCTCCAGCTGGTAAAGGGCTAGTGCTTGTCTGATCCTTCGCTCTTCTACCCTCCTTCAAGGGGGCAATGGCCTTTATTGCAAGTGGAGAAAGCTTGCTACAACTGTACAGGGCTTTGGTGACAACACAACTGGAGTGCTGTGTACAGTTTTGATCTCCTTACTTAAGGAAGGATATACTTACCTGGAAGCATTTGAGAGAAGGTTAACTAGGCTGATCCCTGAGATGAAGGGGTTGTCTTATGAGGAAATGTTCAGCAAGTTGGGCCTGTATCCACTGGAGTTTAGAAGAATGAGAGGTGATCTTATTGCAAATATTTGTGATAGTGGGTAGTGGGGAACCTGTGGATGTATATTTCTGGGCTTCCAGAAGGCTTTTGAAAAGGTGCTACATAAAAGACTGATCCAGAAGGTGAGATCAGAGGGGATTGGGGGTAGAGTACTGGGTTGGATTGAGGATTGGCTGACTGACAGAAAGCAGAGGGTTGGGATAAATGGGTTCTTCCCTGACTGGCAAAATGTAACTAGCAGGCTGCCGCAGGGGTCAGTCCTCGGATCTTAACTGTTTACAATCTATATAAATGATCTGCAAGCAGGGACAGAGTGTAACATAGGAAAATTTGCAGATGATACTAAAATAGATGGGACAGCAGGCAGTGAAGAGGATATAAAGATTTTATAGATAGATATAGATAGGCTAGGAGAATGGGCCAAAATTTGGCAAATGGAGTTTAATGTGGCTAAGTGTGAGGTTGTCCATTTTGGCAGAAGAAATAGAAAGGCAAATTATCTAAATGGAAAGCAGATTCAAAATGCGTCCAGGCAGAGGGATCTGGGTGTCTCTGTTCATGAATCACAGAAAGTCGATATGCAGGTGCAGCATGTAATAAAAAAAGCAAATGGGATGTTGGCATTTATTGCAAAGGGACTGGAGTATAAAAGTAGAGAAGTATTGTTCCAATTGTACAGGGTGTTAGCAAGACCATATCTGGAGTATTGTGTCCAGTTTTGAGGAAGGATGTGGTGGTATTGGAGGCAGTTCAGAGAATGTTCACCAGATTGATTCTGGGGATGAAAGGGTTGACGTACGAGGAGAAATATTGGGCTTATACTCGCTGGAGTTTAGAAGGATGAGAGGGGAACTGATCGAAGAATATAAAAGTTTAAAAGGGATTGATAAAGTAAATGTAGACCAAATGTTTCCTCTTATGGGTCAATCTTGAACAAGAGGTCACAGGTATAGGTTGAGAGGCGGTAGATTTAAAGCTGAGATGAGGAGGAACTACTTCTCGCAGAGGGTGGTGAATTTTTGGAACTCGCTGCCCAATAGCGCGGTGGAGTCTGAATCGTTGACTGGTTTCAAAAAGGAGATGGATATATTTCTAATAACAAATGGGGTAAGGGGATACGGGGAGAGCTGGATTTGAGACCAGGGAGAGGTCAGCCATGATCTGATTGAATGGTAGAGCAGGCTCAAAGGGCTGAATTTGTCAACTTCTCCTCCTAATTCCTATGTTTCTATGATTCTGAAGGGGTTTGACAGGATAGATGCAGAGGAGATGTTTATTCATGTGGGGAAATCTGGAACACGTGGGGGCACAGTTCAGAAATAAGGGTTCTCCCATTGAAGATTGAGATGAGAATTTTTTTTCCCTCAGAGGGTCATTAGTCTTTAGAATTCTCTTCCAAAGGGACTGGGACATTGAATATATTCAAGGCTGAGTTAGACACATTTTTGATCGACAAGGGAGACACGGGACAAGCCACTATCAGATCAGCCATGATCTTATCGAATGGCGGAGTAGGGAGGGGCTACATGTCTACTCTTGCTCCTATTTTTAATGATCTTGTGACAACAAATACTGGAGCTTCAAGAAACAGGAAATAACAGGGAGATGCTGATTCTTTACAGTTGCTAAACATTTAGAAAAGCTGAATATAATCAATCCTAGTCAACATGGTTTCATGAAAGGTAAATCATGTTTGATAAATTTGCTCAAATTCTTTGAGAATGTAAAGGGAGAGTAGATAGAGGAGAACCTGTAGATGTAGTGTATTTAGATTTCCAAAAGGGATTTGACAAGGTGCTGCATTAAAGACTGGTCTTACACACTTTACCCACTCACCTTGCTGCCTATTTCACAATCCACATTTTCGTACATACCTTTTTTAGACCCATACTCTCTAACTTCTCCTCCAATGTCTCTTCCAGGATGGGGCGAAACTGTCTGATGAATTTTGGATTCTGTCTCAAGGTGTCTAGAAGTTGTTGTTTCCGATCTAAAGAACTCTCCAAATCTGTAGGATGTTCATTGACAAAAAACAGTCAGACACAATGAGCTGGAGAAGTAGGGGTAGAGAGAGCGAGAGTGAGCAGCAGAGGGAGAGAGAGAGAGTGAGCAACAGAGGGAGAGAGAGAGAGAGTGAGCGGCCGGGGGTGGGGGCGGAGAGAGAGCAGCAGAGAGAGGGAGAGAAAGAGAGCGAGAGGCAGAAGGGGAAAGCAAGACCACAAGCGGCAGCGATCCTGAGAGGCAGAGGGAGAGTGCGTGTGAGCAGTAGCGGGGGAGAGAGAGAGAGGGGCAGAGAGAGCAAGACGAAGGAGAGAGAGCACAAGAGGTGGAGGAAAAGGGAGAAGATGAGAGATGTGCAGGGCAGAGGGAGAGTGTGTGTGAAACACAAAGGTAGAGAGGGAGAGTGTAGGACCCAGGGAGAGAATCATGAGAGGTGGAGAGAGTGAGTGAGTCTGAGAGGCAGGAGTGTGGAGCAGAGAGGGAGGAGTGGAGGGAGTGAGTGCGAAAGGCAAAGTATGTGATTTTGAGAGATGTACAGGGAGTGAGAGTTCTCAACAGGTGGAGACCTCTGAAAGGGGGAGTACAAGAGACAAAGTGTAAGAAATGGAGAGTGTGAGAGAGGAAAAAACGTGAAAGAGTAAATGAGAGGAAGAATTTGGAAGACAGACAGATTGAGTAACAGACAGGGTGAGAGGGAATCAGCAATAGACAAGTGGAGAGAATGAGAGACAAAGAGTGTGATAAGAAAACAAGAGATGGTGAGAGTAAGAGAAAGATGAAGAGAGGTTAGGAGCAGGAAAGGCGGGGGGGGAAGAGGGGGGATGAGGAGAGGCTGCTGAGAAAAGGAATATGGCTCCTGGTAACAGGCACCCTCCGCGACCTCACTCCATTGTAGAATGTAAACCCAATGAATGTGTTGGCCAGCTAATCCACTGTGAGAGGCATCACAGTCTAGCCTGATACCGTCTTCACAGGGCAGTCACTCGCATGCTCTGCCCACCAGGGGGCAGTCCAAAACGAAGGGGACTGCGGCAGATTCCGAGATCAATGAAATTCAGAGGCGGTCTCCCTGGGTCTGTGTGGATTGAGGCTATATTAGCTGAAGAGAGTTCCTCTTACTCAGTGTGAATGGGATATCTGAAAATGGCCCCTTCGACAGGGCAGTGGCCCAGGGATTCATTTCATAGCTTTATTTGCTTTGATTGGTTGGTTGATGAATAAAATTTGCTCGAAACTCACCATCATCTTCCTCAGATTCCAAATCTTGACTCTCAGGAACTGGAAAGCAAATAACAATTTATACAAGTCACATGGTGCAGATTAATCAGTGCCTCGATTACACACTGAAAACATAACAAGAAGGACAAGAACTCTCAACTGAACTCAACAATTGCCCACTGACCTCCACTTAACAGGCCAGCCCTCTGTATGAGAAACTCGAGACACAACATGACCAAGAATCCTATCAATCGACTGCAAAGGTTCAGTGTGTGCAATGAGTCTGAATGTCAGGCTGCAGACTCCCCCTTGTGCTTTCAACCACATATCAGCCCCATTAGCAAGACCACTCCTCATCGCCCAACTCCACCCCCGCCCTCAGATCGACTGCAGTGGAAACCCTCACTGATGTTACGGAGATGGAAGCAGGTGGTCTTTTGAGATGTTAAACCAAGGCTCTGTCTGTCCTCTCATGTGTATATAAAAATTGCCAAACTGAGAGAGATATTGCTGAAACATTTCATTTTGCACTCATCAGGACAAATGCAAGAATACCAAATTTCAAATGATCACAACAGTTTATTCTACTATACATAGTGCTAGTGCCCCGCCCACCCACCCCCCCAAACACCACATGGTGCCCCCATACGCCACACGGCGTCCCCTAGACCAAACTTTTCTTGTAGTACAACATTCAAGTTGTGCCCTTCCAAGTGACTGTTCAAATACCATGTACGATATCCTGGCCAATGTTTATCTGTCAATCAACACCATTAAAAAATGATCTGGACATCTCTATCAGCGAATCACTGGCTGGACACAGCAGAATGCTGGTGCTTTAGCCTATTGTGTCAATGGCAGCTCTCTGCAAGAGCAACTTGCTAAATCTCACTCACCTGCATTTTTCCCGTAGCCCCGCAAATCTTTGTGCTTCAGATAATGATCCCATTCCCTTTGGGACGTCATAATTGGATCTGCCTCTACCACACACTCAGCCAATGCGTTCCAGATCCTAACCTCTCGTTGTGTAAAAGGTTTCTCCTCATGTCGCAGTTGTTTCTTTCGCTAACCACCTTCAATCGGTGCCCTCTGGTTCTCAACCCTTCCACCAATGGGAACGGCTGATCTCTATCTAGTTCATTTCAGTTTATGAGATCACATTTCCTATATCACATTCAAGATGATGCTTCGGTACTTCACTGGGAGACTGTGAAAGGCACTACATCAATGAAAGTCTTCTGTTACTCCATGCATTTTCTGATTTTGAGTTATGATCTTTCCAATCTCTCCTGGCTGGCCACCCATTATCCACCCTCTGCTGCCTGTCCCCTTAACACACACCCTGCCCCCTCCCTGTGACCCACCCATGCTACCTGTGCCATATTAGCTTCTCATGAGACCACCCAGGCCCAACTTAATCATGGATCTCATCCCACAACAAACTCAAAAGCCATCACATCTCACATCACTACAAACTCAACTAACTGGTCATTTTGAAGATTTTCGCTGAAAGTTTAACCAAATAGATCTAACTTTAAACATTTAAGATTTCATCTCCCAATCAAAATTTTCAGGTTTGACCAGGGAAAGCTCCTGGAGGAAACCAGACTCAACTCGGATCCAGTCCAGTCAGTGGTATAACATGAGAAGGTCTACTTCCTTCCAAAAATAAATAAATAAGTTTCTCTGTGGCCAACGAGTTAATAAAATTATTAAGTTGTTAAAAATTACTGAAAACCTAATACCTTCTGTAAAAAAAAAGCTCAGTGCCTACACTCCCGCTAGTCCAGATATTTTATAGGGTTTTTATTTCGAATCTGTATACTGCTCAATGCTCACTAGGTGGTGCAGTACAACAAGGAAATGAAGAACAAACTGGCCACTGTTACAAAATCCGGCTATTCGGAATTCGACTTCCCACCACCCTCACTGTCTGTAGTCATCCCCCCGAGGGTGAAAACTAAAACATATTATCTTTGTATGTCTTTAATTCAGGATTCTCTGGGAAAAGTTACAGAGTGACAGTGATAGAACTGTATCTACAATTGTACTAACGTGGAGATGCCGGCGTTGGACTGGGGTAAGCACAGTAAGAAGTCTCTCAACACCAGGTTAAAGTGTACTAGTCCAACTGTACTGGTTAATGTAGTCAATAACACAGGGTTGGGGGGTTTACAGTGAGGAACAGCTGGATTAATAGGAGTATAGACACAGTCAGTTACATGAGTTGGGGTGCTGGGGGAGAGAGGTTGCTGAGTGACAGTGTGAGGGAGCTGGATTATCAATAGAAGTACAGTCAGTAACACATGGTGCCGGGGGAGAGGGGTTACTGAGTGACAGTGTGAGGGAGCTGGATTAACATCAATAGAAATACAGTCAGTAACACATGGTGCCGGGGGAGAGGGGTTACTGAGTGACAGTGTGAGGGAGCTGGATTAACATCAATAGAGATACAATCAGTAACGCAGGGTGCTGGGGGAAAGGGGTTACTGAGTGACAGTGTGAGGGAGCTGGATTAACATCAATAGAAGTACAATCAGTAACACAGGGTGCTGGGGGAAAGGGGTTACTGAGTGACAGTGTGAGGGAGTTGGAGTGTCTATGAGGGGCTACTGTGTTACCTGGTGCATTTTATGAACTACCAAATAGTAGGAAAGAGATAGAGGAGCACATTTTCAAGGATATTACTGAAAGATGCAAGAACTTCAGTGATAAGGGGAGATTTTAATTACACAACATTGAATGAGGCAGTGACTATGTTAAGGATAAAGAAGGGGAAGCATTTCTGAAGTGTGCTCAGGGAAATCTTCTTGGCCAGTATTTTCCGTGTATAACTAGGAAGGAGATACTGCTAGATTCAGCCCTAGAAATTAAATGGATCAAGTGGAGAACAGTGGGGGAGCATCTTGGCAATAGTGATCACAGCATCATAAGTTTTAGGTTAGTTACAGAGAAGAACAAGGAGCAATCTAGGATAAAAATACTTAACTTGAGCTGGGCCAATTTCAGTAAATTGAGATGGAATCTGGCCGGGATAAACGAGAGTCAAGTACTGGCAAGCAGAAATAAGGACAAAGCAATTGGGGGCGTTTAAAGAGAGAATGCTTTGGACTCGATCCATTTCCACACGGGAGAAAAAGAGACCAAGGAAAGTCAGAGTTCCCCAGAGGACAAAGGATTTAGACAACAGGATAAGCGTACAAGGGGATATATGACAGATGTCATGCTGATCATACAAGAGAGAGTCAGGCTAAGTTTAAAACTACAGAGAAAAGCTAAATCAGGAAATAAGAGGGGCAAAACGACAGCATGAGAATAGATTGGTGATTGAGATAGCAGAGATTCCAAATATCTCCCATTGACAGACTGACAGTGAAAAGGTTGTCAGAGGTGTGGTAAGGCTTATTAGGTACCACAATGGAGATCTATTGGTGGTGGCCGGAGACTTGGTTGAGATACTAAATGAGTACTTTGCATTGTCTACCATGGATGAGGAACTTGCTAGAGCTATGGCAACAACAAGGATACCAAAACCTGGATGAGTTAAAGAGGAGTGATTAAAAAGACTAGCAGTACCTTATGTGGATAAATCACCTTGTGTGGAGAGAATCATCCCGGAATGCTGATGAAAGTAAGGGTGGAGTATGCGGAGGATCCGGCCACAATCATCCGATCCTCCTCAGATACAGGGGAAGTGCCAGAGGACTGGAAAACTGTAAATGTTACAAACTTGTTCACACAAAGTGGAGAAGGAGAAAGCTGGCAATCATAGGCCAGTGGGTGTTTGGGAAGCTTTGAGAAACAATAACCTTGGACAAACATGGATTAACAAAGTAGAGTCAGCACAGATTGCTACGGAGGAATTTTGCTTGACTAATTTGATTGAGTTTTTATTATTGAGGTAACAGGGAGGATGGACAGGGGCAATGTAGTTGATGTTGTGCATCTGGACTTTCAATGACCCAAAATGGGCTTGTTGGCAAAACTGAAACTGATAGGACAAAAGGGGCAATGGCAGCATGGATACAAATGTGGCTGAAATACATAGCAGAGTTGAGGCAACTGGCTAGTTTTTCTTCAGACTGGAGTGGAGTGGTGGAGGGGGATGCAATGGTGTTTCCCAGAATTCAGTACCAGGCCCATTGCTGTTTTTAATGGACATTAATAGCTGGGACTTGTGGGTGCTGGGCGCAATTTCAAAATGTGCAGGTGATGTGAGACTTGGAGGTATAGTAAACAGGGAGGAAGATTGCAATAGTCTCCGAGGAGCAAATAGCAGGCTGGTGGAATGGTTAGACACAACAGATAAAATTCAACACAGGGACGTGACATTTTGGCAGGAAGATGGAGGAGAGACAACACAAGGCAATTTGTATAATTGTGGACAGAAGGACAAAAAGAGTGTTTGTGCACAAATTGCTGAAGGTGCAAGGACAGGTAAACGCAGCATCTGGAACTGTGAGCTTTATATGAGGCATAGAATACAAAAGCAACTGAGTTATGCTGCGCCCTTCTAAAGTACTAACTCGGCCTCAGCTGGGGTACTGCGTCCAATTCTGGGTCCCGCACACTTGAGGAAAGACATGAAGACTTCAGAAAGAATGCAGAAGAGACTTCCTTATTCCAGGGACGAGGGTGTGTGCATCAATCGATGAAGCTGGGTTTGATCTCGGAGCAGACATGGCTACGAGGTATTTGATAGACATGTTTCAATACCATGAATGGCTTTGGTAGAGTAAATAAAGAAAAACTCTTTCCATTGGCTGATAACCAGAGCTACGGGTCTAAGGTAGTTGGCAAAAGAACTCGAGGTGAGCTGAGGTGAAGCCCTTTAACAATAAGTGGTTGGGATTTCGAATGCACTGCCCAATAGGGTGATGGATACATACTAAAGAATAGCCTTCAAAAGGATATTCGATAAACATCCAAAGGAGAAGAACTCGCAGGAATAGGGAATATGGGAGAATAAAGGAGCTGAATATTATTTAAATGAAGAGAGAATGCAGAAAGTTGCAGCACAGAGGGATTTGGGGGTCCTCGTGCATAAATCACAAAAAACTAGCATGCAAGTTCAGCAGGTAATAGATAAGGCAAATGGAATGGTGGCCTTTATTTCGAAGGGAATGGAGAATAAAGATAGGGAGGTCTTGCTAAAACTATACAAGGCACTCCTTGGATGACACCCTGAATACTGTGAACAAGTCTGGTCCCCTAAGGGGGGATATACTAACATTGGAGGCAGTCCAGAGAAGGTTCACTACGTTGATCCTGGGTATGGAGGATTTTCTTATGAGGAGTGGTCGAGGAGATTGGCACCGTACTAAGTGGAGTTTAGAAGAATGAGAGGCGACCTTATTGTGACACATCGGATCATCAGGGAGCTTGACAGGGTGGATGCTGAGAGGTTGTTTCCCCTTGTGGGAGAGTCTAGAGCCAGAGGGCACAATTTCAGAGTAAGGGCTTGCTCATTTAAGACAGAGATGAAGGGGAATTTCTTCTCTCAGAGGTAGTGATTCTGTGGAATTCTTTACTGCAGAGAGCTGTAGAGGCTGGGTCGTTAGGTGTGTTCAAGGCTGAGAGAGACAGATTTTTAATCAGTAAGGGAATCAAGGGTTATGGGGATAAGGCGGGAAAGTGGTGTTGAATGTTAGCATTCAGATCAGTCATGATCTCATTGAATGGTGGAGCAAACACGATGGGCCAAATGACCTACTTCTGTTTCTATGTCTAATGGGAAATCAGAGGCTTGGAACTGACTGAATTGCGTTTCTAAAGAGCCGGCACAATGGGACAAATGGCCTTTCTGTTGTACAACATGATACACTTGGTCTAAAGCACAACTACATCCACAGACACAGACCCCCACAGCGGCAGACGTTGCTCTTCAGTGTTTGGTCATATAATAACATACAGTATCCTGCTGACTGGAAGCTGCAGCTCTGAATGTTGAAACAGCTATTGCAACAAACGGGCAATGGGAGGCTCGCAGACACAGACTGGAGGATCAGACATGGTGTCAACACTCCTGAGTCCCAGCACTAACCTTCCCTCCACCCATACTGAGGGCTGGAAATTACAAGTTCAAGACTCAGAGAGTGATAGATAAAGGCACAGAAAGAGAACAAGAGTTCTTACCTTGAACTGGTCGAGAGGAAAGTTTTCTGATCTGTAACAAAACAATGAGGGAGATCATGACAAGGGCTGGATAATCTGTATTTCAGGAGTAACAAAATACATTCCAACAAAAATTACTCTGTGATGCACATGATTACTAGCCCTGTATGAAACTTACATACTGAGCTCATTTTCAAAAGGGAGGGTGAGGCGAACAACCAAAATAGTGAGGTATAGTCGGTATCTAACCTGTGCTGTACCTGTCCTGGGAATGTTTAATGGATGGAGGAAGCTTTAATCTGTATTTAACTATGTGCTGCATCTGTCCTGGGAGCGTTTGATGTGGATAATGTAGAGGGAGTTTTACTCTTTACGTAACCCCATGCTTTTAATTTTAACTTTATTTATTAATGTCACAAGCAGGCTTATATTAACACTGCAATGGAGTTATTGTGAAAATCTCTAGTCACCACACTCCAGCACCTGTTCAGGGGCATTTAGCATGGCCAATGCACCTAACTAGCACGTCTTTCGGATTATCTATCCTGGGAGTGTTTGATGGGGACAGTGTAGAGGGAACTTTACTCTCTATGTAACCCTGTGCTATACCAGCCCTGGGAATGTTTGATTCAGACAGTGCAGAGGGAGCTTTACTCTATACCTAACCCCGTGCTGTACCTCAGCTGCGAGTATTTGATGGGGCAGCATAAAGGGATAGTTACTCTGTATCTAACCCCATACTGTACCTGTCCTGGAAGTGCATGATGGGGACAGTGTAGAGGGACAGTTACTCTGTATCTAACTCCATGCTGTACCTGTCCTGGGACTGTTTGATGGGAACAGTGTGGCAGGAACTTTACTCTGTATTTAACCCATGTTGTACCGGCCCTTGAAGTGTTTAATGGGACAGTGTAGAGGAAGCTTTATTCTGTATCTAACCCCGTGCTGTATCTGCCCCGGGAGTGTTTGGTGTACAATGTAGAGGAAGTTTTAGTCTGTATCTAATCATGTGCCCTGGGAGTGTTTGGTGGATAGTGTAAAGGAAGCTTTACTCTGTATCTAACCTAGGCTCTGGCTGTCTTGGGAGTGTTTGATGGGGACGACATTGAGAGAGATTTACTCCGACCTGGAAGGGCTCAGAGTCATAGAATCTTACAACAGCAAAGGAGGGGATCTGGTCCATTGTGATCTGGACCATTGTGATTATACTGTTGCTCTGAAAGAGTTCTCTAATTAATCTCACTCCACTGTTTTTTCTCCTCGCCTTATATTTTATCTTCAATTGTTGATCCAATTCCCTTTTGAAAGTGACTATTAAATCTACTTCCACCACCCTTTCAGGAAGCACATTCCAGATCATATATCTATATATTACAATAAATTCTCACCTCCCCAGGCTATTTTATCAATTATCTTAAATCTGTCTCCTCTGGTTAGCAAGTCTACTGCCAGTGGAAAGAGTTCCACCCCACCTAGCCTATTAAAAACACACTCAATAATGAATACTATTGTTCTTAACCGTCTCTGCTCTAAAAGCAGCTGCACTGATTCTACTCCCTCCACCTAACTGAAGACCCTCATCCCTGGGGGTATCATTCTAGTAAATCTCCCCTGCACCCTCTCCAAGGACCAGACATTCTTCCGAAAGCATCATCCAGAATTGGTCCAGCTGAGGTCCAAGCAGTGATTAATAAAGGTTTAACATCCTTACTTTCGTATTCTCTGTCTCTATTTATAAAGTTAAGGGTCTTATCAGAGTCTTGTCAGCCTTATCGGCTAATTTAGCCAGCTTCAAAGATTTGTGTATGTTAACCCCAATGTCTCCCCTGCACCCCCTTTAAAATTGTATCATTTCGTTCACATTCTCTCTCCTTATCTTTTTTCCAAAAAGTATCACATCACACTTCCCAGTGTTAGATTTAATCGACCATGTGTCTGTTGGTCTATGTCCTCCTGAACTCTGTTACTACAGCCTCGTTGTTTACTACATTTCCAAATCTTGTGTCATTTACACACCATAATTACGTTCTTTGCTTACGCACTGAAATTACATTCTTCACTCCTAAGTCTGGGTCATGAACATATATCAAAGTTACCCAGGGTCCCAACACTGATCCTGGGGAACACCACTATCCACTTCCCTCTGGTATGATAATCAGTCAATGGCCATTACTTTGCTTTCAGTATCAGGAATCAGCCTAGAAACGGCAGTAACAAGAATATAAAAAGGCATGCTAGGATGCGGTTTGCCCAGCAACAAATAGAAATCTGCCTAGCAACAGCAGCAGCCAGCATTCTAAAGCCATGATGAAATGCAATTTTTTCTGTAGACAGCCAAGTCTACAGAATAAAAAAAATCAAAGAGGCTAAAGAATATAATTGCCAGTAACTCAGAGGGAAGGGGCTAGTTTTACATCTATAGCCCAAAAGGCTAGTTCACATCTAACAGCCAAAGAAGTTAGAGAGAGGCCAGTTTTTCAGCTATGATTCACAGCCACGAAATATTTCAGAAATTCTTCTTAAAGATACAAGTTCGCACCTTCGCTGAAACAAAAGATGGTTTCCCAGACCTGATCATCCAAGCTGTATTGTATGGTGACAATGGATTTGACTTATATAAAGTGGATATTGTTTGGATAAAGGGGCGCCTCAGTGAGTTTTGGGAATGAGGTTACAGTTTGGAAACGAGAAGTAATCTCAGAGAAAAGGTGTATGTTTAATCATTCATATACTTAAATATCATAGTGTATTATAATCTTTCTTACATGAACTTTTCCTCTTCTTTTACTTTAATAAATACTCTTTAAGTAAAGTAAAGTTTATTTATTAGTCACAGGTAAGACTTACATTAACGCAGTAATGAAGTTATTGTGAAATTTCCCTAGTCGCCACAGTCTGGCACCTGTTCGGGTCAATGCATCTAACCAGCACATCTTTCGGACTGTGGGAGGAAACCGGAGCACCCGGAGGAAACACACGCAGACAGGGGGAGAACATGCAAACTCCACACAGACAGTGACCCAAGCCAGAAATCGAACCCGGGTCTCTGGCGCTGAGGCAGCAGTGCTAACCATTGTGCCACCGTTAATTGTTTACATAAACACTGGATGGTTTTCGCAACTGGGTTGTACATGGCGTTTCATATTAATCCAAACAAATATACACCACTACGAACCAGTGTTTCAAGTTAGAACACCCTCACATATAACATCAGCGAGGTTTGCAACATTCGTCTGAAACTATTTTGTACCCATGCTGTCACTGCCCCTTTTATCCAATGGGCATTGATTTTTCTAACAAACCAATTATGCGGCACTATATCCGAAAGGCCATCTAAACAAGAACTGTATTACCTTCACCAGCCCCTTTGCTTACATCCATCAAAGAAGTCAAGCGAGTTTTTCACCCTATCGAGGCTTAATACAGAAAGGATTACAAAACTCTCTGGCTGCCCAGGCAGCATCTGATCATCTCCAACTAAAGTCTGGATTGTAACACTCAGGACTCGGGATAAACCAGCCACAGATTGCCCAGCCCTTCTCAAGGACAATTAGGAATGGACAATGAATGCAGGCCATTATCTTGAAGACTTTGATCAGATCACCCCTTAACCTTAAAGTTTCTCGGTCTCCAGATCACCAAAAATCTGTCCTGGCCCCTCCATGCCGATGCTATAGTTAAGAAAGCTCATCAATGTCTCTATTTTCTTAGAAGGCTAAGGAAATTTAGCATGTCCGCTACAATTCTTACCAATTTTTACAGATGCACCACAGAAAGCATCCTATCTGGATGTATCACAGCTTGGTATAACTCCTGCTCTGACCAAGACCGCAAGAAACTACAAAGGGTTGTGAATATAGCCCAGTCCAACACACAAACCAGCCTTCCATCCACTGACTCTGTCTACACAACCCGCTGCCTCGGGAAAGCAACCAACATAATCAAGGGCCCCACACACGCCGGACATACTCTCTTCCACCTTCTTCGGTCGGTAAACAGATACAAAAGTCTGAAAACGTGTACCAACAAATTCAAGAACAGCTTCTTCCCTGCTGTCATCAGACTTTTGAATGGTCCTATCATAGATTAAGCTGATCTTTCTCTTCACCCTACCTGTAACTGCAACACTATATTCAGCACCCTATATTTTTCTTTTCCCATACGTTCTGCCTGTACAGTGTGTGAAAGAAACAATACTTCTCACTGTATCCCAGTACATGACAATTTTAAATCAAATCAGATACATTCTAGAGAAACAGGTCAAATTTCTATAATCTCTCCTCATAATTAAACACGTGAAGTCCAGGGATCATTCTTGTAAACCTACGTTGCACTCCCTCCAAGGCCAATATATCCTTCCTTAGGTATGATGCCCAGATCTGCTCACAGTAGTACAAGTGGGGTCTAACCAAGGTTTTGTATAGCTGCAGCATAACTTCTACATCCTTATACCCCAGTCCTCCAGATATAAAGACCACATTCCATTAGCCTTCTTGATTATTTTCTGCACCTGTTCACAGCAGTTTAAAGATCTATGCACCTGAAACCCCAAAGTCTCTTTGGACACTCGCTATATTTAACTTCATTCAGTCCAAAATGGACAACTTCACACTTGCTTACATTGAAATTCACCTGCCACACTTTTGCCCACTCACCTAGTCTAACAATAACCCTTTGTAATTTTGTGCTATCATCCACACTGTCTACAATGCCGCCTAACTTTGTGTCATCAGTAAATTTGGATATATGACCTTCTATGCTACGAGGTTCTACAAACAAGGAAAAATCCCACAGCAACCAGCTCAGGGTAAATAGGGATGAGTAATTAATATATGTCGACTTGCCATTGATGCTTGAATGCCCAGAACAAATGAGAAAGTCTGAAGAGATATTCCAAGTAGTATACCTGATCTTCCTGAGACCAGATGACTGAACTCTGCTCTTTGACCTTTGAACTGAGCGTGCTGATTTGTTTTTGGAAGTATTCGGCTGTTGTTCTCTGGTCTGCAGACAAAGTGGACCTCAGCCTCTCATTCTCAGCTTTCATCTGTGAAGGGCAGAGAACAAACCAACTTCAGAACCGACAATAATAAAAGTAAATAAAAGTAAAATACTGCGGATGCTGGGAATCTGAAATATAAACAGAAAACGCTGGATAAAAGGCTTTTTTAAGGCCTTGTTGTAGTTGCGTGCAACCCTGTCTTGTCTGCAACCCTGATACATCGGGATCAAAACTCCACTTGGACCCAACACCTGAGAAATCATCTCAAAATGTTTTGTATGAACCTGGGGCGTATTGGCCATGCTGGAAAGGTGGCTTCAGGAGGGAAATGTAAATGGGAAGTTTTGATCTGGAATGGATATAAAAATGAGGAAAAGAGACTTTGGAATGGGAACTAAAAAAAAGGAGGATGTGGTCTAGGTTGCAGCTTTTAGGTGAGGCCTGCACGATTGGTTTACATAAGGTTCACTTCAGGCAAAATGGTTGCCATGAAGATAAAAATCTAACTGCCCGTCAAAGATGCTTTTCCCGCCAGATATGCAATCACATTTGGCACGGGCGGCACGGTAGCACAATGGTTAGCACTGCTGCTTCACAGCTCCAGGGACCTGGGTTCGATTCCCGGCTTGGGTCACTGTCTGTGTGGAGTTTGCACATTCTCCTCGTGTCTGCGTGGGTTTCCTCCGGGTGCTCCGGTTTCCTCCCACAGTCCAAAGATGTGCGGGTTAGGTTGATTGGCCGTGCTAAAATTACACCTTAGTGTCCTGAGATGCGTAGGTTAGAGGGATTCGTGGGTAAATGTGTAGGGATATGGGGGCAGGGCCTGGGTGGGATTGTGGTCGGTGCAGACTCGATGGGCCACATGGCCTCTTTCTGCACTGTAGAGTTTGTATGATTCTATAAATGCAGTGATGAAAGAATTAGCGTACAAATTTTAAACATACCTCTTCTTTTTCAGTCAGATGCTGAATTTGAAAATCCTTCATCTTCTTTTTGGATTCATTTTTCTGGAAACAAAAGGAAAATTAAGGCCCAACTTTTTAGGACCAATTTTGTGATCATAGAGGTTTACAGCATGGAAACAGGCCGTTCAGCCCAACTTGTCCATACCGCCCTTTTTTTTACAACCAATTGGCCCATATCCCTCTATACCCATTTTACTGCCTGTAGTTTTCAGACTGAAACAACTAGTGAGAGCTCCCAAACCAGCTTTGATTTTCAGCAAAACTCTGCTCTCATATGTGCTAAGGAAAATCCATCTCAAAGGGACTTTTATTTTTATTATTCATTCATGGGATATGAGCATCAATGGCCAGGCCAACATTATTACCCATCCTAGCTGCCCTAGAAAAGGTGTTGGCAAGTCACCTTCTTGAAATGCTGCAGTCCATATGGTGAAGGCAACCTTCAGTGCTGGGGAGGGTGCTCTGGAAAAGTACTGGTGGATATAGTTCCTATTCAGGATGGTGTGCGTCTCGCTGGTGAACTTGCAAGTGCTGGTGTTCCCTCCTGCTGCCCTTCTCCTTCTAGGTAGCAGTGGTTGCGGGTTTGGAATATGCTGTCGAAGGACCCTTGCTGAGTTTCTGCATTGCATCTTGTAGATGGTACACACGGCTGCGACTGTGCATCAGTGATGGAGGGAGTGAATATTGAAGGTGGTGGATGGGGTGCCAATCAAGCGGGCTGCTTTGTTCTGGTTGATGTTGAATTTCCCAAGTGCTGAGGTGATCTTCAGAATGAGATTTTCTTATAAGACACTTCAATCTTATAGTTATTTACTTCTGTAGCGACGACCCATTAATATACCACAGTCCTCTGGAGAGGAGAATAGCTCCAGCTATTCTCAGGAGGTAAAACTTTCATTTACTAATTCTTGTCTCTGGGTGCCTCTGGCCCTTTATCTAATTACCTTCTGAAATGCTTCCAAACTCATCTGCATGTTACTTTCTTTTTCATAAGACTCTGCGGAGGATCATTGTCAATTCTAGTTTCAAACTGGGCAATCTTCCAGCTTCTGTTACCTCTCAAAATTCAAACTGAGATTAAGCCTCACCCACATTCCATGTGGTTAAAAATGAAGTTAGGTTTTTACTCGATTTACCTATCATTTACTTCAACTACCTCTTAGTGAGTTGCAAACCACCTGAGGTCCAAACTGCAATTAACTGTCTCAGCAAACCCCCCAATAAACTGAAACCAGAGAATCTCCCTCAGCTCCAACCGTGCATGCGCAGAAACAAAATGATAAAATGTGGCTCCCCTGCCGGATAATGCCTCCCCCTGGCCCCAACAGACATTGCTCTACCCCCACAACATTACTGACTCACTTATCCTCCCACCCCCTCCCGCCACCCAGACCGATCACGGGCCCTTCCCCCCCACTGATCACAGGCAGAGTGGCAGCGGACCCCCCTTCCCCCCCACTGATCACAGGCAGAGGGGTAGCGGACCCCCCTTCCCCCTCACTGATCACAGGCAGAGTGGCAGCGGACCCCCCTTCCCCCCCACTGATCACAGGCAGAGTGGCAGCAGACCCCCCTTCCCCCTCACTGATCACAGGCAGAGTGGCAGCGGACCCCCCTTCCCCCTCACTGATCACAGGCAGAGGGGTAGTGGAACCCCCTCCCCCTCACCGATCTCAAGCAGAGAGCCATTGGATGTTCGGCACTTACCTCCTCACTAACTGGAGCGCCCGAATCGGACTTCTGTGGAGCATGTCTGTTTCGCACCAATTCTGGATGGGCAAACGCGGTGGTAAAGGGGGAAGTGCCGGTAAGGTTGGGCGTGCAGCCCATTAAGTCAATTTAAATGCATGCAAATGCATTTAAATGGCCGTCGTGCCCGTTTCAGGCATGGTCCCAATAGCGGCCATTTTCGGGCCTTGGTAAAGGGGGAACCGGCACAGAGGAGGGCCCGAACCGCGCTACTCGCTTCACGCCCGACTTTACCAAGTTTCCGCGCTGAAAACAGGGCAACTTGATTGTAAAAATCGGGCCCCACAACTCCAGCCCTTTAGCTAAGCAAACCTACCTGCTGTTAAAGCTCTATCTCTTCTATGGTGACTTTATTAAACAAACGTTGGATATCTTTTGAACTACCATTTTTTAAGGTGTTCTGGTAATCACTGAAATTCAGAATTTACAACTTTAATCTTCTCAGAACTACTTCAAAAATATTACCATGAACCATAAACTAGATTTGCATCAAAGAGTAGAGAAGATGTTTCCACTTGTGGTCGAGACCAAAACTAGGCCATAAACGTAAGATGGTCACTAACGAATGCAGTAAAGAATTCAGGAGAAACTTCTTTTGGCCATGAATGGTTCGAACATGAAAATCTTCTACCAGGTTGAGTAGTGGAGGTAAATAACATAGCTGCACATAAGGGAAAGCTGGATTAACAGGTTCGAAAGGAATAAAAGGGTTCAACGGAGAAGGGTTGAAAGAGTCTCATGTGTAAACATCAGCATAGACCAGATGGACTGAATAGCCTCTTTGCATGTTCTGATTTGAAGTAATACTGCGGCCAAGCCAGAATGCGCAGATAGATAAATGAATATTTAGAAGAGTCTTATCTGACTTCCTTTGGGGATTCTGGATACTGATAAAGAACTTTCACTTGGGAGATAAAATGGATGAGGTAGCAATATGAAGGAGCATTGGCCTTGAAAAGTTTGTAGTGGTGGCAGAGTTCGCAGAGAGGCCATGCGAACAATAGCTGGGTTGTCAAAAGTCTGGGCCAATGGTTTTTCCCTTGATTCGTGATTTCTCCGATCCTCCATGAAAACCGCCCCCTATTTCCGTCCCCTTCAAGAATTGCATGGTGAAGGTATGTTGTATTTGAGAACTAACACAGGACGCCCCAGCCCCACTGCCACTGCTGCATCCCCCGTTGTGAGTGCTCTTTATTCACCTACCAGTTTCTCAAATCTTTCCTTCCAGTTTCTCAGCTCTTCCGCATGATCCTCAGCGTGAAACGGCCCCACGTTTGACAGAACTGGAGTTGCAACTTGAATCTCTTGCAGTTTCTAACGATAAAAAGGTCCAATTTGTTAATCTAGTTATCTAGCTGTAGTCTAACCATTTTATGAATTGATAACACAAAATCAGAATACTGCGAACACTGGAAAGCTAAAATAAAAACAGAAAATGCTGGAAATACTCAGCGGGTCTGACAGCATCTGCGGAACGAGAAGCAGAGTTAACGTTTCAGGTCTGTGACCGTTCGTGAAAACTGGAAAATAGGTAAAGGTGTGAAAGGTTCAAAACAAATGTAGAGGCAGTGAAAGCGGGAAGGGGGAGGAATAAAACAAAAGGGAAGGTGTTGGAAGACGAATTTTTGAATATTTTTAAAAGCAGAGGTGGATAGATTCTTGGAAAGCCCGGGGGTAATAGGTCACCAGGAGTAGGCAGGATGCAGATCTGAGGTTATCAGATCAGGCATGATCTTATTAAATGGGGTAGCAGGCTCAAGGGGCTGAATGGCCTACCTTTGCTCCTTATTCTTATGTCTGTGATAGGCTGGAAAACAGCAGAGATTAAATGTCAAACAGAATGATGGTGCAACAAGTAAAGGAGTTAAAGATGTGTCAAAAACAGGAAGAATGGTAGGGGCAGAGATTGGAGTCGGAAATTGTTGAACTCAATGTTGAGTCCAGAAGGCTGTAAAGTGCTGAATCAGAAGATATGGAGCTGTTCCTCCAGCTTCAATTAAACTTCTTTGGAACCTTTGTTGTGGGAGGCTGAAGACAGAGTGCTCAGTGTAAATGGTTTGTTGATGATGTTGTTAAAGACACACAGATAATGGGCATTGTTTGATGAAGGACTGGGATCACATGTGGAGAGAGTCCAGGCCCCATTCAGTGCCTGTTAATTTTGATTTATTGGTGTGCTGAGAAGAATGTCGAGAGGGTCTGAGGCCCTCTGTGTGGCAGTGCTCCCCTTTCCCATCAGGGATCTGGTGTGGAGGTTGTTGCATGCAGCAGTGCCATGGAATCAAGATGGTTCACAGACTCTCAGGCTCCTGTGTGTTCTGCAGCCTTGAGGAGTCCACAGTCCACGTGAGTATAAGCTGGACATGGTTGTAGGCCCTGTTCCACGATTTGAGGGGGCCGTTTTCTTGTTGCTGATCATCGGCTCCTGGTGCGGAGGGTGGTGGGCAGAGCAGAGGACCACCTTTTGTTTGCCTGCACCTGGGCCTAGACAACGTGTCCATTAACAAGACAAGGCAGCGGCGGCTGAGGGGGAATTTCGAGCCAACTCTTTACATTCCTTTCGTGGTTACGGAAAACCTTCCCAACAGCTTTGTCCTCCAGCAAGAGTCCATACTTCCTTCTTCCTGTACCCCAATTCTCGCAATGGACACACACAGCCCCAATTGGGGAAGGTCAGTGTCTCCAGCTGGCTGACAAGCAGCTGAGGATTTATAGATAGCCTCTAGTCAGAGATTGGCAGGAATGTGAAACTCACAGCTAACAAGAAGTAGAATAGATACATTTAGGAGGAAGCTAGATACAAATCGGAGGGAGAAAGAAACAAGAAAATATGCTGACTTGGTGAGGGGCGGCAGATCATGCAGATCACAAACAACTTCAAGGAGCAGCTGGCCTGAATGGCCTTTTACAGCCCAGTGGTACCATCCCATCAACACACTAGCTAAATTAAACCAAGCGCATCAATTTTAACCACATTTCACTCACTGCTTCAATAGACTGGTTCTTCACTGCAATATCCTGGAACTCCATTATAAGTTGCTGTCTCAGACGCTCCATTTCCTGGAATAACTTTTTCCGTTCTTCCTCCTTCCAGTTCTCAAACTCCTTCCTTACTTCCTCATCTCTCCTGTGAGAATCTTCCAATTCCTGGTTGAGAAGCAGAAAGAGTTTTGGTAGATCAGTCTCGAACTGTTTTAATTATAGAGTCAATGGTAAAACCTCCATCGCAGAGCGTGACAACCAGATGGTTATGATCCCGTGGGGGTCAGGAGTCAGCCAGCCACCCATCTCCCTGTGCGTAGCCACGTGCTGAGGGCAGAACAGCAGGAATCTCTGTTGACTGTTTGGCAAAGACCAGCATCACCAGGGCTTGCCACCCTGCCAGCACCAGCACAGACCAACAGCACCAACGTAATGCTGGAACAGATTGGCAGTGCCTGCCAAGCTCTGGACACTAACAGACAGCAAACACCCAATTCCTGGCACAGACCAGCAAAACCCA
Source organism: Mustelus asterias (assembly GCF_964213995.1). NCBI lineage: Eukaryota > Metazoa > Chordata > Chondrichthyes > Carcharhiniformes > Triakidae > Mustelus > Mustelus asterias. The sequence continues at coordinate 74,462,546 of NC_135803.1, read as the reverse complement.
GCCAGCAGCAGCCTCGCAGCAGGGGGCACTGACTCAACACGCCCACCCAGTACATCATGAGAACCTTCAATCTCAAATGTCCGCCTGGTGAAGAACTATTCTGAGTAAATCTCAGGAAGATAACAGGCCCTGGGAGCAGCTGCCGAGCCTTCACCAACCCCCAAAACCACCGCCCACCACCCGCCTCAGACTAATATCCTCATTCTACACACCCCATTCAAATTTTCTTTCATTCCCTTCCTGTTCTGTTTTAACATTTCCTGTTCACTAGCACTTTGCATTCCATCAGCTACATGGTATCTGCCTCAGACCTCGCTCAGATTTTCAGCCTTGCTTTTTCATTTTCCAGGCCGAGTGGTGGTCCCAGGGCAGCCCCCTGTTCCAATGCTCACATATATTCCCTCTCCATGCCAAAGCTCCTGAAACCCTGTACCCATGGGGTGTGGGTCTTGTTAGTTGCTGCTGCTCTGACGCGTTGGGCCTTGGGTCCATCCAGGCTGTAACGCCATTGTTACCTCCCCACCTGCTCACTGTCAGAAACTGGAATGGGACAGGAAATGACATCAGCAATTGTGTCAACACCAATTTCAATTCAGATGATACAAACCAATTACTATTTGGCATCACATTGGCACAAGTGCGATATTGTTATAATGAGTCAATGGACACGGACATCAACCCAAAGGATGCTATCTTGTTTTTGTGTCCTGTCCATGTTCATTTTCACACACACAAAGTCCAGGTGAGACGTGTATCCTCCTCTTTTTCTCCTTCATTCTGCCTTTCACATGTTTCCAGCCCTGGGACATTTTTAGATTTGGTGGTGGTTTTACAGCTGCCCTTCCAATCGCTAACTCTCCCCATTTACCCAGGACTGGGAAATGCAACATGGCTCACCTGGATGGAGTCTCCCCCACTCTTACAGTCTGCCGCAGGAAGAACTTGCAAGTTGACAATCACCCTGTTTGTCCACGTTAGAAGAATGAGGGGGAATCTCATAGAAACGTATAAAATTCTAACAGGGTTAGCCAGGGTAGGGGGAGGGGGGGGGGGGGGAGGGGGGGGGGAGGAGGGAAAGAGTCCAGAACTAGGGGCCATAGTTTGAGGATTAAGGGGTAAACCTTTTCAAACTGAGGTGAGGAGAAAACATTTCTTCACCCAGAGGATGGTGAATGTGTGGAATTCATTACCACGGAGAGTAGTGGAGGCCAAAACGTTGTCTAATTTCAAGAAGAACTTAGATAAAGCTTTTGGGGCTAAAGGGATCAAGAAATATGGGGGGGGGGGTGGGAATCGGGATATTGAATTTGATAATTGGCCATGATCATAATGAACGGTGGAGCAGGGTCGAAGGGCAAAATGGCCAACTCCTGGTTCTATTGTCTATGTATATTTCTATATATTTTTCAGTTACCGATCCTAATCTCTCCTTATTTGGTTCACCCTCAAGTTTTGACTGATTACACTCCATGAAGCCCGTTAGGATGTGTTAGCGGCTTCAGTAGGCTATAAAAATGCACGTTGTTGTTATGAAGAGCCTTGTGTCTGGGTGATGAGGCCTTTCCCCTCTCGCCCCTCCCTGATTAATTTGACAGGAGCTCACCTGGCCACGGCGGAGGGAATCAGCTTGCCGTTCAACCTCCAGCTGTGACTGGCTGATCTGTAGTCGCTCCCTGAGCTCCCTGATCTCGTCCTCAATCTGTTCCGTCCGATATTGCTTCTTCCTTTCTGAAAGACAATCACAGCAAACACCGGCCTAAAGTGACGGTGACAGAAAAAGAAAATCTACTTAGCCCAGTAAGAAGTTTCACAACACCAGGTCAAAGTCCAACAGGTTTATTTGGAATCAAGAGCTTTCAGAGCACTGCTCCTTCATCAGGTGAAAGCTTGTGATTCCTAATAAACCTGTTGGACTTTAACCTGGCGTTGTGAGACCCCAGTCCAATGCCGGTATCTCTCCATCATAGCTACTTAACCCATTGACAGGCCTCCTTCGATCCACATTCACCCCGCCAAAAACTGTTTGAGACTTCTCTAGTTATCAATTGATGATAAAATTCCATAAAACGGGAGACAGTCAGGGGGAGGGGGGGAAGGAAGGTCTGGAGAGAGTCGGCGGAGTGGGGGAAGGTCTGGAGAGAGTGGGCGGAGTGAGGTAAGGTCTGGAGAGAGTCGGCGGAGTGGGGGAAGGTCTGGAGAGAGTCGGCGGAGTGGGGTAAGGTCTGGAGAGAGTCGGCGGAGTGGGGGAAGGTCTGGAGAGAGTCGGCGGTGTGGGGGAAGGTCTGGAGAGAGTCGGCGGACTGGGGGAAGGTCTGGAGAGAGTCGGCGGAGTGGGGAAGATCTGGAGACAGTTAGGGGGTGGGGGAAGGTCTGGAGACAGTCAGCGGAGTGGGGAAGGTCTGCAGACAGTCTGTGGCGGTGGGGGAAGGTCTGCAGATTGTCTGCGGACCTTCCCCCACCGCCGCAGACTGTCTGCAGACCTTCCCCCACCACCACAGACTGTCTGCAGACCTTCCCCCACCACCGCAGACTGCCTGCGGACCTTCCCCCACCACCACAGACTGTCTGTGGTGGTGAGGGAAGGTCCGCAGGCAGTCTATGGGGATGAGAAAGGTCTGGAGACACTGTGAGGGTGGGGGAAGGTCTGGAGACAGTCGGGGGAGTGGGGGAAGGTCTGGAGACAGTCGGGGGTGGGAAGATCTGGAAATGGTCTGTGGAGGTGGGGGAAGGTCTGGAGACAGTCAGGGGTTGGGGAGAAGGCCTGGAGACAGTCTGAGGGGGGTGGGGGAGGTCTGGAGACAGTCGGGGTGAGGGGTGGGGAAAGTCTAGAGGTGGAGGGGCGAAGACAGTCGGGAGGATGGTCAGGAGGTTGGGGTTGGGAGGGGCAGGTGGACAGTTGCAGCCCAGCTTGGTGGGGGGAGCAGAGGGCCAAGGGACTGCTCGGGGCATGGGGAGAATACTTGAGGCAAGGGTTGATTCATAGGTGTTCAGTCCTATACGCTGGGGTTGACACTTAATGTCCCTGTCCAGGCCAACTCATTACAATCTACACGAAACAATGAGGAAAAAGTGAGATATCTGTGGAAAGCTACATCAATCCAACTAAATTGGACATTGAAATGATAAACATAAAAATCTACAGATGCTGAAAATCCAAATCAGAACAGAAAATGCTGAGAAAAGGAGAGTTCCACGAAACATTCACTGATCTGTCGGGACTACAGGTGATGTGCCGCATGCTTCCGGCACATTCTGTTCTCATTTTGATGGAAAGTTGAGAAGGATCTCTCACCATTCTCAGTAATCTCTGGGTGTCGGCGCTCGACATGTGCCTGAAGGAAGGAATAGTTCAGGAATGCCTTGTCACAAAGCTGGCACTGCAAAGGGAAAAACAAAATCAACAGCGGAAAAAAAACAAGTGACCCCTGACAAATAAAATAATCAGGATTTATGGACCAAGTCTCTCCCAACGTACTCATGAGCTTTGGAGAGAGTACAGAGGAGGTTTACCAGGATGTTGCCTGGTATGGAGGGGCTGAGTTATGAGGAGAGATTGGGTAAACTGGGGTTGTTCTCCCTGGAAAGACGGAGGATGAGGGGAGACTTAATAGAGGTGTATAAAATTATGAAAGGCATAGATAGGGTGAACGGTGGGAAGCTTTTCCCCAGGTCGGTGGTGACGTTCACGAGGGGTCATAGGTTCAAGGTGAAGGGGGGGAGGTTTAACACAGATATCAGAAGGACATATTTTACACAGAAGGTGGTGGGGGCCTGGAATGCGCTGCCAGGCAAGGTGGTGGAGGCGAACACACTGGGAACGTTTAAGACTTATCTAGATAGCCATATGAACGGAGTGGGAATGGAGGGATACAAAAGAATGGTCTAGTTTGGACCAGGGAGCGGCACGGGCTTGGAGGGCCGAAGGGCCTGTTCCTGCGCTGTATTGTTCTTTGTATCAGCTTAAGGGGGGGACATCGATGGTGGAAAATGGAACCAAGTATCCTCAGCTCAAATGCAGCAGAGTTCAGCTCTCTGTACAACACATGCCAACGTGTCATTGCCTCTGAAGAGCATCCACACGGCAGCTCATTCTCCTAGCAGCCATTTTGCGCACTCTCTGAACGTGAATACCAATTTGTCAAGTTTGGACGGAACTAAGAGCTGTCGTCACGGCAATGCTTGGGACCAATTTCCATGGAGTCAGAATGGCTCCAATGACCTTTCAAAATGTTTTTAAAAGATCCAGGGACCTTTTTAAAACAAAAACTAGGCTGCAGCTGTCAGTTATAAAGTGAAAAAACATGCTGCGAAAGTGCACTGATTGACAGGCCAACTGATATAGTTTAGGAAAAACCATCACCATTGCTTCCTGTAGTTTCAAAAGTCTTCGTTGTTGACATTTCCCATGGGCCATGATTCAAGCTGAGCCCATTATGAATCCTCGACTGAGTTTCAAAAGGTCCAAAATCACTTATCTCAGCAGGGGGAGCTGATATCAAATTGTGGTTGACAGTTTAAGGGGCTACTAAAGTATTAGCTGTCTTTGACTTGGTTATTGTGCAAAAGTTTGGTTTTGTAACAGACTGACCATTTGGGGAGGATTTAAAATCTTTAAATGGTTTCATGAATAAGTATTTTTCCTTATATTAAGCATGTATAAGGACTAGAGGGCATTTCAGCCTTTTATAAATCTGGGCTGAATTCCCAGAGAACAGAGGCAAGCCTTCTAACCAGTCCATCTCCAAACTGCTTCCAGAGGCTGCAGGCCTGACTCGATCACGAAACTACCTCCCTGGAGAGAAAAGTGCAAGTGGTATGAGCCCTTTATTTGGACGAGGGCCTGCCAAGTCAGGCTGATCCAAGCTACTCACCTCAGTAGTGAAAATCCAGCCCTAACAGTTGGACTAAGATGGCCAAACTGACTTCATGTAAAAACATCATGTCAGAATTTGTGAACTGTGTGCTGGCTTTTTTATAAAGTAGCCAAGTGAATTCATGGATTCATTTGTTGAGGAGCTTTGATTTAGGACCTCCAGGTTTCATTTCAACAGGTCTTCCCTTCATCACTTCTGAGCTAACATAACCAGCTCATACTCAACTTCTGAGACGCATTGGGGGCGATTCTCTGAACCCACTGTGCAACAGGCCGGGAGACTCAAATGGAGACCGTTTAGAAGGCTTCTCGCTGAGTGCCACGGCCTCTGTCCGATGCCCGAAATCGGCGCAGAGCTGAATAAATTATTTGAATTAGGATTTGCATTTGATTAGAGGGCCCGGGATTGAAGTCTCCAGGCCTGCTAGAGTCACCACCCCCTCCCCTGCCAGGAGTGTTTCACTCCAGCAGGGTTTACAATAGCTCCCCACTTACAGGGAGCTGGCAGCTCAACCCTGCTGGAGTGAAGGGGGACCTCGAGACCCCGCAGGAGGTCGGGGTAAGGGGATGCCCCCTGGGCATTGCTGACTTGGCAGTGCCAGCCTTGACCCTGGCACTGCCCAAGGGGTATCGGACAGTGCCAGATTTGGGGGGGGGGGGATGATCAATGGGGGTAAGGGGTCCCACTGCCACTCTGCTCTCAGCAGTGACAGAGGGAGGGAGGGGGGGCACAGAAGCATACCTGTCCGGGGCCAGCGATTGGACTATGGGGGAATTGGAGGGGCAGCAATACAGGCTTGTGGGGCTGGCCAGCAATTGGGAGGCCGTCAGCGCAGGGCCACTGTGGATGCTCTGATCCCGGCTCTGACAGACCAGTGCATGTGCAGTGGCCTGCTCAGCGCTATGCTGTCGGCATCACCAGCTGGAATAGGCCCTGCCTACAGATTTTTAACAGGATTCACGCTAGTGCACTCTGTGATGCGCAGAGTGTGGGAGATTCATTTTGAAAATCCTGCTGAAGAAACCAGCGGGATTTACTCCAGTTTGTACTCGAATTCGACAATCCACCCATTGTGTTATAAATTTGCTATTGATCATCTCAGAAATTGTAACATTCATGTTGGTTTATATAAAAAATTATATACAAACAATTGTACATTTGGTTAATGCTTTTTTTTAAAATCAGGTCTTGGCATCAAAGGGGAATCCTTCATCATTTTTGGACTAAGATCATTAACTCATGCTGTTTGAAGTAACAAATTGCCTTTAACAACACAAATTTTCAATCTTATATCAACGAGCATATCCTGGTTTGATTGTACCAGACAAACTCTGTACCAGCACTATCAGCTTCCAACTTGCTGCTCACACTTAGCCAGAGCCAGTTGAGTATGGACTAATGTCAGTTGTTATGTCGACTAAATCAGAACAAGACATGGCCCAGGAGCTGTGTCTTGAGTCCTCAAACAGCTGCACAAGGCTTCCAACTTCCTGACACAGGATTCATGGTATAAATGTAGCTCCAGAACTATCTGCAAATTTTTCAGATATATTCACATATACATGTTTGTGTTGTGGCTATATATGTGTGTGTATGTACTTCTGCGTGTTTACAATTCCTAATGTGTGTACATGTGTGTGTATGATCCCTATTGTGTGTGTGTGTGTGTGTGTGTGTGGGGAAGATTCCTAATACGTGAACGTCTGAGTGCGTACGATTCATAATGTGTGTAAATTTGTACGTGGATGATTCCTAATTGTATATCTGTGTATGATTCTGAATGTGTGTATGTCTGTGTGCACGATTCTTAATGCATGTATGTGTGTGTGTGTGGAAGATTCCTAATGCGTGAATATCTATGTGTGGAAGATTCAGTGTGTAAACGTCTGGGTGTATAATTCGTAACATGTGTATGTCTGTGTGCATGATTCCTACTGCATTTATGTTTGTTTATATGATTCCTAATGCGTGAACATCTGTGTGTGCATGAATCCTAAGTTGTGAATGTCTGTGTGTACGATTCTTAATGTGTATACACTTGTGTGTGTATGATTCTAATGTGCATATATACAATTCCATATGCACATATGCGTGTATAATTGTACGTATACGATTCCTAACGTGTGTATATTTGTACGTATACGATTCCTAAAGCGTGAACACCTGAGTAATGTGCGCGTCTGTGATTCCTAATGCATGTATATTTGTTTTTATGTGATTCCCGAATACATGTACACCTGTATACGATTCCTAATGTGTGTCTGTGTGTGTATGATTCCTAATGTTTGTAGGTTTGTACATATATGATTCCTAATGTGTGTACACTGTGTAAGATTCTGTGAATATCTGTCTGTGTATGAATTATAATGTATGTCTGTACGATTCCTAATGCGTGCACATCTATGCGTACGATCCCTAATTTGTGTACGCCTGTGTATGTGTAATTCCTAATGCATGTACATCTGTCTGCATACAGTTCCTAAGATGCATACATCTGTGTGCACACAATTCCTAATGCGTGTACATCTGTGTGCGTGTGATTCCTAGTTTGTGCATGTCTGCGTGTACGCAACTCCTAATGCATATACATCTGTGTGCGTATGATTCCTAAGGTGTATACATCCATGCACGCACAATTCCCAATGCGTGTACATCTGTGTGTGCATGATTCCTAATTTGCGTAAGTCTGTGTGTGCAACTCCTAATGCTTGCACATTTGTGTGCATACGATTCCTAAGGCATGTACATCTGTGTGCGTACAATTCTAAGGCGTGCACGTATGTGTGTTTGATTCCTAATGTGTCTGGACGATTCTAATGCATGTATACTTCTGTATACACGAATTGTAATGAATGTACATGTACGATTCCTCATGTGTGTACGTCTGTGTAAGATTCCTTACCTGTGAATATCTGTGTGGCTATGAATCCTAATGGGTGTCTGTTTGCATGTATGTTTGTGTGTATACAATTCCTAAAGTGTGTCTCTATGATTCCTAATGCACATATGTCCGTGTGTATGATTCCTAATGTGCCCATGTTAATGTTTCCCAATGTGTGTACGGCTATGTGCACGATTACTCATGTACATTTATACGTATATGATTCCTAAAGCACGTACATCTGTGTATGATTCCTAAAGCGTACAATTGCGTATGTGTACAATTGTTAATGCATGAATGTCTGTATGATTCCTGATGTATGATTACTAATGTGTGCACCTCTGTGTGATTATGATTCCTAATGCATGTATGTCTGATTCCTAATCTGTGCAAGTCTGTGTGTACACGATTCCTAATGTGTCAAGACCTGTGTATGATTCCTAATGCATGTATATCTGTGTGTATGATTCCTAATGTGCCCATGTTAATGTTTCCCAATGTGTGTACAGCTGTGTGCACGATTACTCATGTACATTTATACATATATGATTCCTAAAGCATGTACGTGTGTGTGTACGATTCCTAAAGCATGTACAACTGTATGTGCAATTCCTAAAGCATGTACATCTGTATATGCAATTCCTAAAGCACGTACATCTGTGTATGATTCCTAAAGTGTACAATTGCATATGTGTACAATTGTTAATGCATGAATGCCTGTATGATTCCTGATGTATGCACCTCTGTGTGATTATGATTCCTAATGCAGATATGTCTGATTCCTAATCTGTGCAAGTCTGTGTGTACACGATTCCTAATGTGTCGAGGCCTGTGTATGATTCCTAATGCATGTATATCTGTGTGTATGATTCCTAATGTGTGTATATCAATGTGGACATGATTCCTAATGCATCTACTTTTGTGTGTATGATTCCGAATAAAGGTATGTGTTTGTACAATTCCAAATGCATTCATGTCTGTATGTACAAATCATAATGTGCGTACATTTGTGTATGGACAATCCTAATGCATATACATCTGTGTGTATGATTCCTAACGCGGGTACGTCTGCTTGTGGATGATCCTAATGCGCGCATGTTTGTGTATGATTCCTACTGAGTGTATATTTGTACATGTACGACCTGTGTAAGATTCCTAATCTGTGAACCTGTGTGTGTATATGTCTGTGTGATTCCTAATGTCTGTATGCCTGTGTGTGTTATGTACGATACAAGCCAGGTACAGGCAGGCACAGAATCTGTCATGTAGATATATAAGAAGCTTCCCTCACAATGCAGAAGACAAAACTTCAGCCAGATCAAAAATAGCCTACTAAACACAAGGTGATTCAAGAAAGGAACACAAAGTCTGGGTTACATTACAATAGCTATATCTATTATCCCATTTGTTGATTTGGGGTTGGGGGGGGGTCCAATCACTGACCCAGGGAGGGAGGTCATATTTACTCCTTTCACAAACAATCATTCAATGATGTAATGTCAATCGCAGCTACTATAACGTAAGGCTGGATCCTGCGTTCCTGGGTCTATCTGGACTGACTCAAATTCCACCTCCCTTATGCTGAAACAAGTGAGAGACGCACTGTTTCCCCACAACTGGTTTGTAAGGTCAGAAATCTTTCGACTTGTGTCCTGAACCTGCTTTTGGTCAATGTACTTCATGTGGACAAGTGGGTTTCAGGGCTTGAGAAATGTCAGGCATATTCCATATAGGGGTGACCAGAAAAGGTTCTGATTGAAGGGAAGGATCTCCGCTGATGTGTCATTACAAAACCATGAAGGAGCCAGATAGGGTTTTAATTGCTCAGACAAGACCATATTGCTGCAATGGCACAATTCTCAGGCTGTAGTAGGCTTTGGCACGGCTACACTTTTGGAGTGGTGCATTCAGGTTTGGGATCCAGCCTGAAGGACACATCAAAGCCCCAGAGAAAGATGAACAAGGTGACAGGCGGTTTTAAGGCTCCAGGAACTGAGGCTGTTTTCATTAAAGAAATACAGGCTTAGAAGGAATAGAACAGATTGATGCTGAATTAGTTGAACCTAGTTTAGGTGCTTAAGTCATGGGAGATATTGGAACCAGAAGGAGATGGTGTGGAGAGAGATGTTAAGAAGCATTTCTATTCGCAAAGCATCATCACTCTGTCAAACAGACCAAGTAAAGTGCAGCGAATTCCAGGGATTCAGGATTCCCTGCAGTAATACAGAAGAAAGCTGAATAAATGCCTGAGAGAGGACGACATTTCCAGTTTGAAAGGGGAAGTTGCAGAATCACTGGAATAGGAAGAATCCAATTCCCAGGAGGTCAGGGAGAGTTCAGATGAAAGGTTATTAACCTGAAGCATTATCTTTAGAACCATAGAAACTCAACTGTGCAGGAAGGGGCCATTTGGCCCATCGAGTCTGCACCGACCACAATCCCACCCAGGCCCTACCCCCATATCCCTACATATTTACCCGCTAATCCCTCTAACCTACACATCTCAGGACACTAAGGGGCAATTTTAGCATGGCCAATCAACCTAACCCGCACATCTTTGGACTGTGGGAGGAAACCGGAGCACCCGGAGGAAACCCACGGAGACAGAAGGAGAATGTGCAAACTCCACACAGACAGTGACCCAAGCTGGGAATTGAACCCAGGTCCCTGGCGCTGTGAAGCAGCAGTGCTAACCACTGTGCTACCGTGCCGCCCACGGTACTTCTCTCTCCACAGATGTTGCCTGACTTGCCAAGGGTTACAGACTTTCTTTTAAATATTTTACTAAATTCTTTAAGCTTTTCCTGAATTGGCCTCTGGAACTCCCAGAGGAAGTAAAAAGAATCCCGTACCTGGGGTTGTGACTGATGCTGTTTGTAGCCACACCATGTTTAGATGGGATTTCTCCCCTGTCTTTTCCACATACTTGCAAGGTTTAAATTTGACTTTCTCCAGCTCGAAGCCCTGGTCCCTTGTTCTCCTGTCTGGATTTAACAAATTGTGTTGTTCTACACTATTTACACTACACAGCTGGTACCAGAGTCTCGAGCATATAATCCCGGCTGGCAGCTCCGTCTGGTACGAAGGAGTGTGGCACTATCAGGGATGTCATCTTTTGGGCAGAACATTAAATTGAGGCCCTCTCAGATATACATCAAATAACCATGTTACTACTCGGAGAAGGGCAGCAGAGTTCGTCCATTGTCCTGGCCGGATTTCTTCCTCAACCAACATTCTCCCCCGTCTTTTCCACATACTTGCAAGGTTTAAATTTGACTTTCTCCAGCTCGAAGCCCTGGTCCCTTGTTCTCCTGTCTGGATTTAACAAATTGTGTTGTTCCCAGCTCGGGTCACTGTCTGTGTGGAGTTTGCACATTCTCCCTGTGCCTGTGTGGGTTTCCTCCGGGTGCTCTAGTTTCCTCCCACAGTCCAAAGATGTGCGGGTTAAGTTGATTGGCCATTCTAAATTCCCCTTAGTGTCCCGGGATGCATAGGTTAGAGGGATTAGTGGGTAAATATGTAGGGATATGGGGATAGGGATTGTGGTTGGTGCAGACTCGATGGGCCGAATGGCCTCTTTCTGCACTGTCGGATTCTATGAACTTTAAGAGTGGTTATCAGATTGTAAGAGAAAGTGTTATACAGCTGTCTGCCATTTTGGAGCCCAAACAGAGGAAGATTGCAACCAAACACGCTGTCCCAAAGCCCTTCCTCCTTTCTGTTAGTGCATTGACAATGGTGTATTATCAAGCATGGGATTAACCTAATTGATAGACCTCTGGCATGAAGGGGCAATAAACTCATTCTGGCAAGGGGTGACAAGGATGCGCCCTGATTAAATGGTTTGAACTGTATCCATTTTAAACTCGCCCACAGGGTGAAGCTTTAACTGAGCCCGTTTTGGGCTGAGGTACAGGTACCTTGTGATAGTTATTGGCTCCCGCCTGTACGAGCAATTGAAGAGTGGTGATCATCTTCTTGCGGCGTCGGCCCTCCTCCTTCACCGCCTTCAGTTCCTCCGCCTGTTTCACCATCTCCTGCCGGCTCTTCTCCAGCTCTTCCATTGCAGCCTGCAGCTGCTCCTCCAGTGCCTGGATGGTGTTTGTGAAGAGCTCCTGAGAGTGAAGGAGGTACTCAGTGTTCAGCTGAGCCAGCTTGAACACCTTCAGCAGGACTGGATCAACCAAGTTCTGGCACCACGGGCACCTCTCAGAGTCCAGGCTGCAGAAGGTCACACTCATGATATTCTCCTGCAGGGTGGCAACGTCCAGTTCTCTAGCCACCCGGTCCACGTCTATCGCACTAAACCGCCTCCAGTCCACAGCTTCATGTCTTGAGCGGAATTTGAAAGCGGGCAGCCCGCCAATGCCCAGCGATAAGGCACCAAAGCCCATCCCGGTTCCGTTGTACTGGCCTTGTGATGATATCATGAACTCTGGCACTCGATAACGCTGTGGTCTTGTCCACTGGAACTGAGTGGGGTAATAAACGTTGCTGATAAAAGGCTACAGGAGAGGGAAGAAAGGAAATATAGTCATGCCATCCATCTTCCATTTTAGGCCAAGTCTCCAAAGTCCATGCCCACACACCCATAAGTCATGGATTTTACCCGACATCTAAATCACCCAACCATCGCCCATCAAGAAACATTCAACAAAATCTTTCCTTCCTCCCCAACCCACTCTCCTCCCACCCCCACACCCTGGGTACAAAATAAAGCATAAAGAATCCCTTCCAGTCCAATCTTACATCCCACACTCTAAAGCTTCCACCATTTGCATTCTACAGCACAGCATTCCCACAGCAGTTCAGGTGAGCGAGTAGTTCACTGTCAGAGGGGCCATCCTTTGGACGAGATGTTAGCCGAAAGCCCCATCTACCTGCCTGCTTGGTTGGTTGGTTGGATGTAAAAGATCCCATGGCCTTCCAGGAAGAGCAGGGAAGTTCTCCTTGGTGCCTTGATCAACATTTAACCCTCAGTCAGTATCTCTAAAAGCAGAATATCTGATTATTCTCACCTTGCTGTTTGGGGGTGTTCTAATTGGCTGTCTCATTTCTACATTATAATAGTTACTACCAGTCGAAAGTACTTCACTGGCTGTAAAACACTTCAAGACATCCGATATTAGTGGAAAACACTATATAATTGTAAATCTTTCTATTTTCAGGAAGAATCGTAATGAAAGGTGTACCCAGGTTCCAGATTCATTCAGACATTGTCAATCAATTAAGGTTTTTTATGACAATTGATGACTGTTTCATGGTCACCATTACGGTGATTAGTTTTATATTCCAGTTCAAATTCCACCAGCTGCAGAGATGGGATTCGAACCTCTGCCCCCAGAGCATTAGCCTGAGCCTCTAGAGTCCCAGTCTGCTGACATGACCACAATGCCACCATCTCCTCTTGAATAGTCCACATAACTTCCTCCCTCACCCACCACAGTTTTATAAACTGTGCCCATCAGTATGGGCATGTTTCATCACAGTGAACGCTCTGGTTAGGGTTATGATCCTATCCTACAGAAAGACATATTGTCTCTTGACTCCGGTTCTAGTCAACTGCCATTGGATCCTTGTCCAACAACACATCAAACGGAAAGCCTTGCTCCTGCGAGTTCCTCCACGTCTCAAACCCCTCCCTATCTCCTCCAGGCCAACACTGCACTACCTGCCTGTACAATATTCATCCAACTCTGGCCTACCTTTTTCTGTCCCCACCCTGGAGTTACAGAAACTTGATGCAACGTCGGGAGTGTGAGAGCCATCCCGGTAAAAGTCTGGATGTGCAGATTGATCCTGCACTCTGGAAAACTCTCCCTAAACCACATCTCATTCCCCACCAACAGAATCCTCCTCAAAATTCACATCTTCAACCATAATCCAGTCACCTACTCTTTCCCTTCAGCGTCCAGTTCAGCCTGTGTGAAGCATTTATTTAAGCATTTATTCTGTTAAAAGCTACATAAGCATGAGTTGCCGTTAAGACTCATGAAATTCCCTAAGGCATTGAAGGGAAATTGCAGTGTGGAGCTGACAGCCTTTTATCTCACTTCCGTTCCTGCAGCAAAGAACTAAAGACAGACACTCCAGCCTAAACAGGTCAGGTACCTTCAGGGCGTGTGGAAACAAATACCACACAGCATCACAATCTCCTTCACAAAACACAGAACAACCCCTTCACAACAACACCAGTGCGGGAGAGACAGTCATAGGGGAAATGGGAAAGAGTGCGAGGGGGGTGGATGAGAGTTTGAGAATGTGAGAATGAGGGGGAGAGAAAGACAATAAGAGAGAGAGAGAGAGAGAATAAGGGAGGGAAAGAGAGAGAGAGAGAGAAAATAAGGGAGAGGGAGGGCGGGAATGAAAGAGAGAGAGAATGAGGGAGGAGACAGGAGGGAGGAGACAGGAGGGAGGGAGAGCAGAACGGGCTAGGAGAAGGGGGTGTCAGGTGGGGGAGAAGGTGCTGGGGGTGGATAGGGGCTGCTGAGAGGGGGTGGGAGAGGGACAGAGGGAGTGTGTAAGAGAAAAACTGACCATACTTTTCAGAATGTAAGAAATAAACAGATGTCTTCAGCATGAGAACAAGAATATATTGATCACGGAAAGTGAAAAATAGCTAAAGTTATTTATTATTGTCACAAGTAGGCTTTCATTAACACTGCAATGAAGTTATTGTGAAAATCCTCTAGTCACTACATTCCAGCACCTGTTTGGGTACACTGAGGGAGAATTTAGCATGGCCAATGCACATAACCAGCAGATCTTTCAGTCTGTGGGAGGAAATCGGAGCACCCTAGCAGTGCATTCCAATTCAAAATAATAATGATGCCCCAAACTATATTTAATAGTTATAACAATTAGAGACTTCAACAGGAAGGGAATGCACAACTCCCCAACAGATATGAATCTTATGAAGCCTGTACCCAGATGTAACCCAGCTATAGAGAGTCATAGAGATTTACAGCATGGAAACAGACCCTTCGGCCCAACTTATCCATGCCGCCCAGTTTTTACACTAAGCTAATCCCAACTGCCCACATTTGGCCCTTTTCCCTCTATTCCCATCGTACCCATGTAACTGTCAAAATGCTTTTTAAAAGACAAAACTGCACCTGCCTCTACTATTGCCTCTGGCAGCTCGTTCCAGGCACACAACCCTGTGTGTGAAAAAATTGCCTCTCTGGACCCTTTTGTATCTCTCCTCTTTCATCTTAAACCTATGCCCTCTAGTTTTAGACTCCCCTACATTTGGGAAAAGATGTTAACTATCCACCTTATCTACACCCCTCATTATTTTATTAACCTCTATAAGATCACCCCTAAGCCTCCCATGCTCCAGGGAAAAAAGTCCCAGTCTATTCAGCCTCTCTTTATAACTCAAAGCATCAAGTCCCAATAGCATCCTAGTAAATCTTTCCTGCACTCTTTCTTGTTGAATAATATCCTTTCTATAATAGGGTGACCAGGGCTGTACACAGTATTCCAAGTGTGGCCTTACCAATGTCTTGCACAACTTCAATAAGACATACCAATGTTCTGACCAATGAAACTAAGCATGCCGAATGATTTCTTCTCCACTCTGTCCACCCGTGACTCCACTTTCAAGGAGCTGTGAACCTGTACTCCCAGATCCCTTTGTTCTATAACTCTCCCCAACACCCTAACATTAACTGAGTAAGTCCTGCCCGATTCGATCTACCAAAATGTATCACCTCACATTTATCTAAATTAAACTCCATCTGTCAATCATCGGTCCACTGGCCCAATTGATCAAGATCCCATTGCAATCCTAAATAACTTTCTTCACTGTCCACTATGCCACCAATCATGGTGTCATCTGCAAACTTACTAACCATGCCTCCTAAATTCTCATCCAAATCATGGATATAAATAAGAAATAACAGTGGACCCAGCAGTGATCCCTGAGCCACATCACTGGTCACAGGCCTCCAGTTTGAAAAACAACCTTCTACATCCACCCTCTCTCTTCTGTCGTCAAGCTAATTTTGTACCTAGCTGTTACCCAGCTGTACCTAAATTGTCAATCTGACTCGTGGGAGATGGGATACAGGAAGGTTATGTTTTGGAAAATTTTGCGTTTGGCCCAAATTTCATTTCTTGGGTTAAATTGTTGTATTCTGCCCAACTGTTATCGATCTGAACAAACAATACTCGCTCTGAATATTTCCCTTTTTCAAGGTACTTGGCAAATGTGCCCCTTTTCCCCTCAACTATTTGCTATAGCCACTGAGCCACTTGCTATTGGGCTTCATGATAGCCAGTGCATGGCAGGAATATGAAGGGAGGACGCTGAACAGAGGGTCTCGCTTCAACTTAAATAAGATCAAACTTTTTCCTTTCAATGCAGTGGCTCATAACTTTCCATTGCATCCACTATCTTTCAATATCTCCTTTAATCAATTAACCTATCTGGAAGTGCATGTAACAGTTGATAATCTCTTTAAATGTAACTTTGTCCCTCTTCCTGTATGTGTAGAACAAGATTTAATGCGTTGATCCATTGGGCCGAAAGATGGCAGATGGAATTTAACCCGGACAAATGTGAAGTGATGTGATTTGGAAGGTCTGCTGCAGAAGGAAAGTATACGGTAAATGATAGAGCTCTTAGAAATATTAGCATACAGAGGGACCGAGGCATGCAGATCCACAGTTCCCTGAAGGTTGCAACTCAGATGGACAAGGTGGTCACAAGAAGGCGTTTGGCATGCTGGCCTTCATCGGTCGGGGCGTTGAATATAGGAATTGGAAAATCATGCTGCAGCTGTATAAGACTTTGGTTGGGCCGCATTCAGAATATTGACAATTCTGGTCACCATACTATGGAAGGATGTATTGGAAAGGGTGTAGAAGAGATTTACCAGGATGTTATCTGGTTTGGATGATATGGACTATGAAGAAAGGTTGAACAAACTTGGATTGTTTTCATTGGAGCGTCGGAGGATGAGGGGGAAACCTGATGGAGGTTTACAATATTATGACAGGCTTGGATAGAGTGGATAGTCAGTCTTTTTCCCAGGGTCGAAGGGTCAATTACTCGGGGACATAGGTTGAAAGTGAGAGGGGGAAAGTTTAAAAGAGATGTAAGGGGCAAGTTTTTCACACAGAGGGCGGTGAGTGCCTGGAACGCGCTGCCGGAGGTGGTGGAGGAAGCAGATTCTGTAACAGCATTCAAGAGGCATCTAAATACATACATGAATAGGCAGGGAAGAGAGGGATATGGACCACACAGAGGCAAGAAAATATTAGAGAGGCATCTGTGTCGGCACAGACTTGGTGGGCCGAAGGGCTGTTCTTTGTTCGTTGTTCTTCCACTGTCTTAATCAGGTCACCGTCAAAATGAATCCCCTGCCCAAATTTTCATACCTTTTTCTGCGTATCCCAATTTTTATCGTTTTTTCATAAATTCGATTGTTTTCATTTCACTCTTCATTTGGAATAGAAAGGTTCCAAGACTTTGCAAAACAATTTTGCAAATATCAAAATCTTTGGGAGGCATGGTTTTACACAATTTCCAATTCTATTACAGGGCTACCAACTTTAGGGCTTCCTATTGGTTACAGGCAGACTCAACTGGTCGCCCCGGTCTGACTGCACTTAGAATCATCATCTTGTTCCCCTTCCTCCTTTAATTTACTCTCTAATTTACTCTCCGATTATTTCAGCCACCTTTCTTTATACCAAGAATGCCATTCTTAAGTCGATCCTTAGAATTTGGAAACAATTCTGGTGCTAATTTGGCCTATAGAGTCATTGAGGTTTACAGCATGGAAAAAGGCCTTTCGGCCCATCTTGCCCATGCCGTCCAGTTTTTACCACTAAGCTAGTCCCAATTGCAAACATTTTCAATACTCTCCCCACTTTTAGTGAACTACTTCTTTCTTCCCTCTATCTTGGATGGAGCTTTTTATGTTTGCTCCACTTCTGGCATTAAAACATTTAAAGATCTATATGTCGATGATACATTTGCATCATTTTAACAGATTATGGACAGATTTTCCCTCCCAAAGACCCACTTGTTCAGATACTTGCAGGCAATATGATTCCTCATTTCCCTCACACTCCCCTATACTGATGCTTTTTTGACTCCAGCCCCAACTATGAGAGAAGTTACATCGATTCGGTGTTCTAAAATTCTTTCCTTTCATAGTCCTTCATTATTAACTGTAAAGACCTTATTGGAGCAAGACATAGGTGAGGAGTGCACAGATGAGGCTTGAGATGTAGTATTATATCACATTCATTCCTCATCCATTTGAGCTAAACATGGTGTGACACAAAAATCTTTCATCGTACCCATCTGACTAAAGATTTATCAAGGAACCAATCTCACCTGTGACAGGTGTCTTCAGGCCCCGATACCGTGATACATATGATTTTGTCTTTCTCATCCTTACGCAGTTACTGGACAGCCATCTTTAAAACTATTTCTGAAATATTGCAAGCACCCATTGGCACAATTCCATTGACTGCAATTTTCGGTGTGCTGCCAGCAACCCTCCTATTGGCCAAATACAAAACTGATTTCATAGCCTTTGTGACTCTTCTGGCAAGACATTTAATTTTATTCAGATGGAAGTCGTGTTCTCCTCCATCCCATTCCCACTGGATTAAAGATGTGCTACATCTCATTAAATTGGACAAGAAAAAATTACACATTTCATGGCTCTACTACAAAACTTTACAAGGTTTGGCTGCCATTCCTAGCATAAATTACACCTCAGTCCCACACCATAGTGGATTGCTTGTTGCTTTCACTTTTCATGAAAAATGTTATCTCATTCTCCCAAACCATCATTTCATTTCTCTGATTGTTTACTGAGAAGACTGGCATGGTTTTTCCCTCTTCTCTATTGTGTGCATATATTTGGAGGGAACAGTGTACACGAGTTCTTTTCTACAATCACTGACTTTGCATTGTTCTCTCTCTATCACAAGATATTAAACAAACTGATGTTTATATGTTGTGTTTTCGTCTGGAAAATCTTAATAAACATAACATTGAATAAAGAAAAGGTTCACAAGCCTTTCACACACATCATCCTATCAGCAACAGAACATTCACATTGCAAAAGACAACTTTTACACTGTTATTTATTTCATTAAAGGGTAAACACTGAAAAGTTATTTATTAGTCACAAGTAGCCTTACATTAACACTGCACTGTGAAAGTGGCATTTGGCCGGTTTGCTGTGTTGTGCAAAAAAGTACATACAACCTAAAGTTGTATGCACCAACAATCATCAAAGCCCAATAATAATTTCATGGTACTCCAATAGATTTTTTATTGTGCAAATTCCAAACGACTTGCTAAATGCAACTACCAGAGGGGGCAGTGGTGAGGCAGGGTCAGTGAGACACAGCTATCACAGAAACAAGAGCTTAACCTCTCTCCAGCTCCCAGATAGAATTTGTTATTAGGGATCTCAAGAGGATTTCTGGGCTTCTAAGCTTATTGCCTTTTTTCTAAATATTTTTGTGGAAAGCATTCCTGGCTGCCGCCGACCTACCCAAGAAAGAAGCTTTCCAAAGGCAAAAAATTAGGTTGTGAAAAGTGACTATACAAAATGCACATCTTCTATTTTCTGTCACGTCAGCTGTCACACGTAAAATTACAGCCACGTGCACGTCTGATTGGCTCCAATTTCCCAATCGTAAGACACCAACAAAGCAGGCCGAGAACTACCAACCAATCAAAAGCAAGAAAAGTCAGATTGAAAATTACCAAATATGGGCTTCAGCGAACAGCTCAAGGGATGGAGCAAGAGAGAGAAAAAGAAAGCTCAATTAAGTCAACCACTATGTTGTTTTGTTTGGGATAATCTTTTATCCCTCTAGAGGCCTACATCTGCACTGGAAGCCTGGTCCTTAACTTTTATTACAAAATAACCAAAGAGTAAACTCCAAAAATGCATCAGTATCAATGTGCAAGTTATTCTGGTAGACCGCAATTCCCATTTTAAAGTTGCTATTCCCCCTCAATATCAAAATGTGGAACAGATAGGACACAACGTACGTATGAGCAGGAAGTTACTCATCAATGGTCAGTCTCGCTATCAATCAGAACATACTCTTGCTTTAAACACTCATCTCAATTTTTTGATCCAATTATCCAATTCCAAATCAGGCACAGGGAGAGGTTTTGCTTTCCCTTCAGATGGTCACTGGTCACCACAACAATGTCAAACTGCACAGAGATCCAGTAGTGTTTATATCTGTAACTTGCTGTGTGCCCTTCCACAGCTTGGGGTAAAAGAAATGCTGAATGTCAGGGCCACGCTCCACTCCATCCACGAGCAATTGCATAGCTAATTAGTTAGAATTAAGTAAATTTGGATTTACAAGAAGTCTGCAGGGTGTGCTTTCAGGATTTTTGACATGCCTCACATATAATGCAGATCAGTCAAACAGTAGCTCTCTGACACATGCTACACAAATCACATCTTCTCTCCAGTCCTTACCATTTCTTTTACACGCTGGGCTCGGTCCCCTAAACTGCAGCCAACAGCAGGTATTCCCTTGGTGTAGCTATGTTGTATCAGTTGCTACCGAGTGCTTGGATACGAATGACCAAACAACATGCCGGGACACACCTGGTAATCTTTTCTCTTGGAACAATCACACCGGATAAATACACCTAACACTGCTGCAATATGCATTACGGTGTGGAAGTATGCTCATTGAACCAAACTGAAACCAATAGACTAAGTGTTCATTTATAAACAGGCAGATCCACTGCTGAAATACCTCTTGGTACAGAACTGACATAGACTGAGAAATCACAAAATCACCCATCACCCTTTGAACTTCGCTCGCAATGAAGTTACACATTGGACGGGCTCAATGCAACCACTTTGTACTCCATTAAGAGTTATTATAAAAGCAGAAAAAGATTATGGGCTAGATTTTTCGTGGAGTCGAGGAGATTCCGTGGACTTTTAAAAATGATGGTCAGGGCCCAGATGCAGAAGTCCCGACCACATTGAAAGATCCAACTCTTGCAAGCAGAAAGTGGGCGAGTGTGAATCACAAGATGGGAAATCAAACTCAGCAGGGCCATTTGAACCTAGTGCTGAGTTCAAACAGACCTCATTTTGTTGTGAGGGCATTAACTCACAGTGTGGAAGTCCTGAATTGATGTCCGGAAATGCTTTCGAAGAGCGTGTAAGGTCTGAAGTGTCACAAACTGAAGTTTTTTTAAATCCCTGCTCTTTATACTTGGGAACAAAGGTTCAAGCTGTCAGTCAGAGTTCAATAAAAGTCTGGTATAGGGTAGAAACAAAAACATAACCACCTGTTCCACAGTTTCAATAGAATTCTTTGCTGACATTTCTCAAGGGCTTTTATTGTATCATTATGAATTCTTGGCTAAGTTTCAAAAGCTACTAAAGCACTTATCTCAGAAGGGGATTCTGCGTTCAGAGTTTGATTGACAATTTAAAGAGTTTATTAAAGGAGGAAATCTCATTGATATGTCTGCTAAATAGAAGCATGTTTGTTTTTATGATTGATTAACAAATAATAAAATTTAAAAGTTTTGAATGAGTTTCATGGATGGGAGTGTTTTTGCTGTCAAGTCTGCAAATCAGAGCCATATTACATTTTAGTTTTTTTCCCGTCTCTACATGGCTCCTGAGGTCTGCCATGGCAGATACTTGGTAAGTCACTTTGGGTGGTGCATGAGGAGGAATGAGGGAGCATGGAGGTGACATGGGCTGTGAAAGGGCTTGGTTTTAAAGATTATTTATTGGTGTAACAGGTGAGCTTTCATTAACACTGCAATGAGGTTACTGGGAAAACCCTCTGGTCGCCACACTCCAGCGCCTGTTCGGGTACACTGAGGGAGAATTTAGCATGGCCAATGCACCTAACCAGCACGTCTTTCGGACTGTAAGAGGAACCCAGAGCACCCGGAGGAAACCCATGCAGACACAGGGAGAATGGGCAAACACCGCACAGACAGTGCCCCAAGCCGGGTCGCTGGCGCTGTGAGGCAGCAGTGCTAACCATTGTGCCACCATGCTGCCCATAGGGCTTAGGGATGGGTAAGGGGTATGAATTGGCACAGGGGGACCATGGGAGGTAGGTGAGGTCATGGGTTGATATGGAGGAATGCCAGAGCATGGAGGTGTGAGGGGTTAAGGCTAGAGAACCTAAATGGCTCATAAAACAACAGGGATAGCGTCCCAAGGAATGGATGGGGGAGGAGGGAGGAGCCTTCCAAAACAACCCGCATTGCCACATGCCCACCCCCATGATCACCTACAATCTGATTCCATTGTCAGCAGATCAAACCCTATCCCACCCCTGCCTCCCAGAATGGAAATTGGGTTTTACTGTACCCTTCAAACCAAAGCAGATCTGCCAAGTTGGGAAACCGCCCAACCCGCTTTGATTGCAAACATCCAGCTATATGTTACCATGGTCACTTAAAAACATCCCAGGAGCACCTTTATCAGTCCCTCATCATCAAGATCAATGGGTGATCTGGTCGAGATATTTAAGATCATAGATTTTTACAATACAGAAGGTCATTCAGCCCACGATACATATGCCAGTTAGAATCATAGAATAGAATCTCTACAGTGCAGAAGGAGGCCATTCGGCCCATCAAGTCTGCACCGGCCACAATCCCACTCAGACCCTATTCCCATAACCCCACACATTTACCCTGCTAATCCCCCTAACACTAGGGTCAATTTAGCATGGCCAATCAACCTAACACGTACATCTCTGGACTGTGGGAGGAAACCGGAACACCCGGAGGAAACCCACGCAGACACAGGGAGAAAGTGCAAACTCCACATAGACAGTGACCCAAGGCCAGAATTGAACCCAAGTCCCTGGTGCTGTGAAGCAGCAGTGCTAACCACTGTGCCACTGTCCCACCTCTGTGGAAGATCTATCCAATTAATCGCACTCCCCTCCTCTTCCCTCATAGCCTCTAAGGTTTTCCTACGTGGGTACATTTCCAATTCCTTTCTGAAAGTTACTGCAGGATTCACTTTCACAAAGTGCATACCAGACCTTCACAACTCATTTTGTACAAATTAATTCACCTCGCATTCCCTCTCGTTCTTTTCTCAATAACGCTAAATCCACACCCTCCGCTCACCATATCTTCAGCCAGTGGAAGTTTATCCTTATCGATGCTATCAAAACCTTGCATGATTTTGAACACCTCTATCAATTTACCCATATTTTGTGGGAGCTTTGAAAAATATACAAATGTTGAACAAATCCTAAAAAAGCCATCACAGTGCTGTGCCGAAATTTATATCAAACTTGGAAAATAGTCATTTAAAATGTTTACACACCAGAATTGTTTATATCAAACTGTGTTCGCAAACTGGACAATACATTGAAATAATCAGCCTGGTGGGTTTCCTTGCAGGACATCCTTGCCACCCTATCCTGTCTCTGACTCTCACGTCAACTCAGGGAGGGGGAAAAGATGGAAGAAGCTGCTGCCCCTCTCAACACTCCTCACCGGCACCCCTCATCCATCCCCCCAGCACCCCTCAAACCCACCATTCAGACCCCCCTCACCTCCCAACACCACTCCCCCAGCCTCCGTCAACCACTTCCGGCCCCTCTCAACCTTCCTCCGACCTTCCTCAATACCCCCACAGCCTCCCCAGACCCCCACCTCCCAGCCTCCCTGCAGTGAATTTCTGCACTGGGGTCATGTGAAATGAGTGGGACCAGGGTCCGGTTCAAACTTCCACTAACTGCCCTACCCCACTCGCCTTGGCTGCAGATTATATGACTTTGTCTCAGAAAACAGGAGGAATTCTAGCATTTTAGATGACTTAACTTTGCACCCCGCCCCCCCCGCCCCCCCCAAACAGAAGCAGACTGTGAATGGCATTCCCAGCACGCCGTCAGGTGAGATGAGAATTTAAACTGCGCCAGCAAACAGCAAGAATCCATACCTTGCAGGATAAAAGTCCAGTGACATTAGAAACAGGAACAGGTCACTTAGCCCCTCGAGCCTGCCCTTCCATTCAATTAGACCACTGCAGATTTGTACATCAACTTAACTTAAACACCATCGCTTGATATTCATACCTAACAAAAATGCTGGGAGCTCCAGCTGTTCCAGCACTTGGGGAGAGAGGGATCCAGATTTTCACTACCCCTTGTCTGAAAAAGTGCTCTCCTGGATCGCAAGCTCTAATTAAGAAGAGATGGTGGTGTAATGGTAATGTCAATGCAACAGTAATCCAGAGGCTCAGGCTAATGCTCTTGGACCATGGGTTCAAATCCCGCCGTGGCAGCTGGTGGTATTTAAATTGAATTAATTAATCTGGAATATAAAGCTAGTTTCAGTAATGGTGATTATCAGATGGTAAGACCCAACTGGTTCACTAACGTTCTTTAGGGAAGGAAATCTGTCACCCTTACTCCTGGCTCCCAGCTACGTGGCTGAAGTTTAACCGCCTTCTGAAATTGTGTGGCAAGCCACTCAGTTCAAGGGCAACAAATGTTGGCCTTGCCAATGAAGCCCTCATTCCAAGAAATAATTTTTTTTAATTAAGATCGTCTTCCCTGGTTCTTGACTCCCTCCCATCAGAGGAAATAATTCTTCTGTATCAACCCCATTACATTTTCTAACATTTTAAATCTTTAGAAAACACTGCATAGATCTCAGCTGGGGACACGAGCCGGGATTTTCTGACCTCATCCAGGGCCGGATTCTCCGAGTCACTGCTGTAAATGGAGATTTGGCTGAGTGCCAAATTTCCGTTCTCACTGGCAGCGGCAGTGGGGCGTGTGAAGCTGGAGAGTTCCAGCCATGGTGTCCAGTAAAAAACCCCACACTCTTCAGACAGGATGTCAAAGCCTGGGATGGGGTAGAGAGGTACATTATTGGAATGGTACCAGAGAGGAGGGATTTGTGGGGAATGTTGTCCTTGAAGCAGGGAAGGAAAAGGGGAGAATATCCAACATGCAGAATGTTCTGAGCTCCAGAACATTTCTTGCAGTGACAACCGAAACTCTCTTCGTGAAGAACGTACTTTACAGCCAGACTCACATACACCTTCACATCCTGGTGGTACTACACACCTATCAGCACGACAAATGACACGGCTGCTTATCTCCTTTCTGAGAATAATCCCAATCCTGGGATGTGGGACTGGGTC
The DNA here is from genome assembly GCF_964213995.1 of Mustelus asterias. NCBI lineage: Eukaryota > Metazoa > Chordata > Chondrichthyes > Carcharhiniformes > Triakidae > Mustelus > Mustelus asterias. Next base: position 74,437,623 of record NC_135803.1, on the reverse strand, counting down.
AATGTCAGATTGGCCAAAATGAAGAGGGTGGGGCAATGACGGGGAAAAGGAATCCCAACCACTGCTGCCACCCCTCCCCACTCCCACCCCTCCCCACTCCCACCCCTCCCTCACTCCCACCCCTCCCTCACTCCCACCCCTCCCTCACTCCCACCCCTCCCTCACTCCCACCCCTCCCTCACTCCCACCCCTCCCCACTCCCACCCCTCCCTCACTCCCACCCCTCCCTCACTCCCACCCCTCCCTCACTCCCACCCCTCCCCACTCCCACCCCTCCCTCACTCCCACCCCTCCCTCACCCCCACCCCTCCCTCACCCCCACCCCTCCCTCACCCCCACCCCTCCCTCACTCCCACCCCTCCCTCACTCCCACCCCTCCCTCACTCCCACCCCTCCCTCACTCCCACCCCTCCCTCACTCCCACCCCTCCCTCACTCCCACCCCTCCCTCACTCCCACCCCTCCCTCACTCCCACCCCTCCCTCACTCCCACCCCTCCCTCACTCCCACCCCTCCCTCACTCCCACCCCTCCCTCACTCCCACCCCTCCCTCACTCCCACCCCTCCCTCACTCCCACCCCTCCCCACTCCCACCCCTCCTCACTCCCACCCCTCCCCACTCCCACCCCTCCCTCACTCCCACCCCTCCCTCACTCCCACCCCTCCCTCACTCCCACCCCTCCCTCACTCCCACCACTCCCTCACTCCCACCCCTCCCTCACTCCCACCCCTCCCTCACTCCCACCCCTCCCTCACTCCCACCCCTCCCTCACTCCCACCCCTCCCTCACTCCCACCCCTCCCTCACTCCCACCCCTCCCTCACTCCCACCCCTCCCTCACTCCCACCCCTCCCTCACTCCCACCCCTCCCTCACTCCCACCCCTCCCCACTCCCACCCCTCCCTCACTCCCACCCCTCCCCACTCCCACCCCTCCCTCACTCCCACCCCTCCCCACTCCCACCCCTCCCTCACTCCCACCCCTCCCTCACTCCCACCCCTCCCTCACTCCCACCCCTCCCCACTCCTATGCTATCAGTTCCAAACAAAATTTTCCACCTAAAATAAGAGCAAAGAACTGCAGATGCTGGAAGTCTGAAATAAAATAAGGAAATTCTGGAAAACACTCAGCAGGTTTGGCTGCATCTATGGAGAGAGAAACAGAGTTAAAGGGAGGTTAACATGGTGGGTTTATACAGTTGAAGAGAGGCTGGAGCAGGTGGAGCTGAATAAGTCTGGGATAGATGGGATGTCCTGCGGGATTTGACAAAGATGTCATAGACACACCAGACAAAGGGAGTATTAATGATAGCATTAAAGACTAAAGAAAGTCCTAATAGTGGCATAACAGTCAGGTAGCAGAATTGGGAAAAATCCTTTTTTCCAAACGATTGAAAGGAGAGTTAATGATCCGAGGTTGTTGAAATCCATGTTAAGTCCCGAAAGCTATAGAGTGCCAACTTGGAAGATGAGATGCTGTTCCTTGAGCTTGCATTGGGCTTCACTGGAACATTACAGCAGGCCGAGGACAGGAATGTGGGCACAGGAGCAAAGTGTGGAGTTGAAATGGCATGCTATGGGTAAGGTCAGGGTGACGCTTGTGGAATGAGCGAAGGTGTTCCGCAAAGCGGTCACCGGTCTGTGTTTCGTCTCCCCAATGCCCTGTGGCCATGATATCTTTGTCAAAATCTCCCCAGAGCTCTCACCTGTACCTGGCCTTCTATTTTGTACCACCTGCTTCAGCCCCTCTCACTAACAGTTTCAAACCCATCACATTTCTACCTCTCTTCTGGTCTGAAGAGTCATATTGGACTCAAAACATTAACTATTTCTCTCTCTACAGACGCTGCTGGACCTGCTGAGTTTTTTCAGCATTTTCTGTTTTTAAGATTTCCACCTGCCTAGTGTGCACCCTCCCCTTTTTGGGGTGCTGCAGCCCTATTATGGGTGGCACGGTAGCACAGTGGTTAGCACTGCTGCCTCACAGCTCCATCGACCAGGGTTCAATTCCCGGCTTGGGTCACTGTGTGGAGTTTGCACATTCTCCCTGTGTCTACGTGGGTTTCCTCCGGATGCTCCGGTTTCCTCCCACAGTCCAAAGATGTGGGGGTTAGGTTGACTGGCCATGCTAAATTGACCCTTAGCATCCTGGGTTGTATAGGTTAGAGGGATTAGCGTGGTAAATGTGTGGGGTTGTAGGGATAGGGCCTGGGGTGAGATTGTCAGTGCAGACTCGATGGGCCAAATGGCCTCCTTCTACACTGTAGAAATTCTATGATTCTTTCGATGATTTTTCTATTATCCGAGGTCTGGGGAACCGCAAACTGGTGGATCAAGAGTACAGGACCCTACAAAGATTCACCCTCTGAACAACGCTTTCAGGTCAGGACAAGGGACTAGAGGTCAGTGCTGTTCAGGATGCAAGACAGGTGGTGCTCAACAGCTCCAGCTGAGAAAGGGAGACTGAGACCAGAAGATTGGGCTTGTACAGCAGGCAACAGTAGCCTGTGATGATGCAGACATTCACGGAGCATGAGATCCAGTGGCCTCTCTCACCCAACCCCATTCTGTGAGGGCACTAGGAATCAGTCAAAGCCCCTGCCTGTGACTTACTGTGCAATGAGTGCAGTTCATAAGTGTGAGGTTCACCTGTGCCAGGACTCCACAGCAAGCAGCTTGCCCCTACTGGAGAACCAACCCCATCTCCAGCAGTCAACTTCCAACCCCACAATCCAGCCCAACCCCGGAAACTCAGGTAAATTAACAGAAGATGGTGGAAGCAGAGACTTTGAAACGTTTTTAAGGTAGAGCTAGATAGATTCTTGATAAGCAAGGGGCTGAGCCGGGATATGGAGCGTGATAAGCAAGGGGCTGAGCCGGGATATGGAGCGGAGTTTACAACTAGACCAGCCATGGTCTTATTAAATGGCAGAACAGGCTCGAGGGGCAGAGTGAACTACTTCTGCACCTTGTTTGTATGTAAACAACACCCCTCTCCCAGAAACAAGCACTGAATTCAGGCAGCTCTGGGGCAGTCTGACAAGGGCAGTCTGACAAGGGCAGGGCAAGAATCTGCGCGGTTTGGCAATGCTGTCTGGATTTGCAGCAAAAAATTTGTATTTCTTTAACAAGCTGCCAAACCCAATCAGTAGTCCTCATATACACACACCCCCATACCCACACACACGCATATAGACACCCACACCCACATACACACAGATACACACAGATACCACCACCCCCTCCCCCCCCCCCCGCCAACACACCACACAGACACACACGTTTATATATATATATACTCACTGAGATGCAGTATCAGTTTCTGTTGCCATAGTGACAATGGTCCTGGAAACTGACACTTCAACCTGGGGGCAGACATGATATGAAGGAAGTCACCAAGTGAGAGGCAGAAAGCACGAGAGAAGGGGAGAAAACAGAAAAAGACAGCGATTCAGGAGGAGGGACACAGCTACAAACCTTTCCCCAAATCTGTGACTGCTTCACACGACAGGCAGAGATTCAGGGACAGAAGCCTGTGCCAGACACAAAGTGGCGACGCCAGATGCTGTTTACACCAGTCACTATAGTTACTCGCCACTTCAGCAAGTTACCACCCACCTAACGATCTACCTGCCTGCTCAAAAGTCCTGGATAGAGAATGCGAGCTTGTGCAGTGCTGTAATAAACACAGAGAATGCACCCAGCAAAGCTCACACACTCACCTCAGCACAGATGGCCCAAGGAGCAGCTTATCTCTCACTGCAGCCAGAGTGCAGGGTGGTTGTCTGTCTCTGAAGCTTAACTTGCCCACCTCCCCACCACAGCCTGCACAACCATACACCCAAAACCACGCAGTCATCACCTCCACCCACAGAGGAGCAGAAGGTGAGACTGGAGGCTCAGGTTTGAAGAGTGGCGGAAGCAGTTTAGGCTGCTATTTCCCCCTCCTCCCCGCCAACTGTAACCTGAACAGTAAGCAAGGGGATCAATTGACACCCACAGGCTCCCCACAGATCAGATCAGGGAACAGGGCAACTGAGCGGAAAAGAGAGCTAATTAGACACGGGGTGGGGGGGGGGGAGAGGGAAATCAGTGGGAGATTTGGAGATGGAGATTCAGGGGGCGGGGAGGATGTTTGTGGTAGGGGATTGGGATGTGGGGATTGTGGTGGGGGGATTGATGGTAAGGGGTGGGGAGAATCGTGGCGGGGGGGTGGGGAGGATCGTGGCGGGGGGGTGGGGAGGATCGTGGCGGGGGGGTGGGGAGGATCGTGGCGGGGGGGTGGGGAGGATCGTGGCGGGGGGGTGGGGAGGATCGTGGCGGGGGGATTGTGGTGGGAAGTGGGGGGGATTGTGGTGGGGGGTTGGGGTGGCGGGTGGGGAAGATCATGTGGGGGGGATTGTGGTGGGGGGGATCGTGGTGGGGGGTGGGGGGGATCGTGGTGGGGGGGATCGTGGTGGGAGGTGGGGGGGATCGTGGTGGGGGGTGGGGGGGATCGAGTGGGAGGGATTGTGGTGGGGGGTGGGAGGGATCGTGGTGGGGGGTGGGGGGGATCGTGGTGGGGGGATTGTGATGGGGGATTGGGGTGGCGGGGATTGTGATGGGGGATTGGGGTGGCGGGGCTTGTGGTGGGGGGTGGGGAGGATCGTGGCGGGGGGGTGGGGAGGATCGTGGCGGGGGGGTGGGGAGGATCGTGGCGGGGGGGTGGGGAGCATCGTGGCGGGGAGCATCGTGGCGGGGGGGTGGGGGGATCGTGGTGGGGGGATTGTGATGGGGGATTGGGGTGGCGGGGATTGTGGTGGGGGATTGGGGTGGCGGGGATTGTGGTGGGGGGTTGGGGAGGATCGTGGCGGGGGGGTGGGGAGGATCGTGGCGGGGGGGTGGGGAGGATCGTGGCGGGGGGGTGGGGAGGATCGTGGCGGGGGGGTGGGGAGGATCGTGGCGGGGGGGTGGGGAGGATCGTGGCGGGGGGGTGGGGAGGATCGTGGCGGGGGGGGTGGGGAGGATCGTGGCGAGGGGGGTGGGGAGGATCGTGGCGAGGGGGTGGGGAGGATCGTGGCGGGGGGGTGGGGAGGATCGTGGCGGGGGGGTGGGGAGGATCGTGGCGGGGGGGGTGGGGAGGATCGTGGCGGGGGGGTGGGGAGGATTGTGGCGGGGAGGATCGTGGCGGGAGGGTGGGGAGGATCGTGGCGGGGGGTGGGGAGGATCGTGGCGGGGGGGTGGGGAGGATCGTGGCGGGGGGGTGGGGAGGATCGTGGCGGGGGGGTGGGGAGGATCGTGGCGGGGGGGTGGGGAGGATCGTGGCGGGGGGTGGGGAGGATCGTGGCGGGGGGGTGGGGAGGATCGTGGCGGGGGCGTGGGGAGGATCGTGGCGGGGGCGTGGGGAGGATCGTGGCGGGGGGGTGGGGAGGATCGTGGCGGGGGGGTGGGGAGGATCGTGGCGGGGGGGTGGGGAGGATCGTGGGGGGGGATTGCGGTGGGGGGGGATTGCGGTGGGGGGGGATTGCGGTGGGGGGGGATTGCGGTGGGGGGGGATTGCGGTGGGGGGGGATTGCGGTGGGGGGGGATTGCGGTGGGGGGGGATTGCGGTGGGGGGGGATTGCGGTGGGGGGGGATTGCGGTGGGGGGGGATTGCGGTGGGGGGGGATTGATGTGGGGGGGGATTGCGGTGGGGGGGGATTGCGGTGGGGGGGGATTGCGGTGGGGGGGGATTGCGGTGGGGGGGGATTGCGGTGGGGGGGGATTGCGGTGGGGGGGGGATTGCGGTGGGAGGTGGGGGGATTGTGGTGGGAGGGGATTGCGGTGGGGGGGATTGCGGTGGGGGGGGGGATTGCGGTGGGGGGGGGATTGCGGTGGGAGGTGGGGGGGATTGCGGTGGGGGGGGGTTTGCGGTGGGGGTGGGATTGCGGTGGGAGGTGGGGGGGATTGCGGTGGGGGGGGATTGCGGTGGGGGGGGATTGCGGTGGGGGGGGATTGCGGTGAGGGGGGATTGCGGTGGGGGGGGATTGCGGTGGGGGGGGATTGCGGTGGGGGGGGATTGCGGTGGGAGGTGGGGGGGATTGCGGTGGGGGGGATTGCGGTGGGAGGTGGGGGGATTGCGGTGGGAGGTGGGGGGGATTGCGGTGGGGGGGATTTTGGTGGGGGGATTGCGGTGGGGGGATTGCGGTGGGGGGGATTTTGGTGGGGGGATTGTGGTGGGGGGGATTGTGGTGGGTTGTGGTGGGGGGATTGTGGTGGGGGGTGGGGGGGATTGCGGTGGGGGGATTGGTTGGAGTGGGGTGGGGATAAGTTTTGGGGAACTTGCGGAAAGTGCAGCCGCAGCCCCCAGGGGAGCGGAGCTCCAACTCCGCCTGGGGAAGGAGCCCGACTTCTCCCGGGCAGGGAGACCGCGAACCCGGACTCACCCCTAAATCTAACCCCGCCAGGGGCGGCTGCAGCCCGGAACCCCGCTCCCCTCTCCCCGCTCCCCTCTCCCCGCTCACTCACTTCGCCTGCGATCCGATCCGCTCACCGACAGGAAATGAGCTCAGGATGAGAGAGAGAAAAGCACAAACTTCCAGTGTCTGGGAGAAAGGGAGGGAGAAAGAAGAGATAGAGAGGGAGGGGGTAATAGAGGAAGAGGAAAGAGAGACATATAGAACATGGGGGGGGAGGGGTAGAGAGAGAATAAGAGAAGGGGGTAGAGAGAATGGGGAAATATGTAGAATCAGAGAGGGGGGAATAGAGAGAGTGATAGGAGAGAGAGGGAGATGGATGAGTCCAGTTCCAGCAGTGAGCTGGTCATTCATTATCTAACTGTCTGCAGTATCCCAGCTCTAATGCTGAGGCGGCAATAATTGCAGCTCCAATACACGGACACATATCTTCCAATTTGCTTTTCCTTCGCTGTTTGTGATCACATCCGTAGTGAATAGCTGATAGGCTGTGAATAGGAGCAATGTTGTAGATCATTCACAATCACCCTCTTCCTGTGTTAACTCATTCCAGTTACAGACTCCCTAATGACAGGACAACCCCAAAGTACATCCACAAGGGTGGCACGGTGGCACAGTGGTTAGCACTGCTGCCTCACAGCGCCAGGGACCTGGGTTTGATTCCCAGCTCGGGTCACTGTCTGTGTGGAATTTACACATTCTCCTCGTGTCTGCGTGGGTGTCCTCCAGGTGCCCCGGTTTTCTCCAAAGATGTGCGGGTTAGGTTGATTGGCCATGCTAAATTACCCCTAGTGAGAGGGGGATTAGCAGAATAAATCTGTGTGGTTACGGGAATAGGGCCTGGGTGCAATTATGGTCAGTACAGACTCAATGGGCCGAATGGCCTCCTTCCGTACTGTAGGGATTCTATGATATTCTATGTAGTCAAATTTATTGTGAGAATTTGGATTACACTGAAATGAAAGAAAGCCATAATAAAACTAGCAGCAGTAATAACTAATGTTTTTTTTAGCTTAAAAAAATTCCTAAAGGTTTCTGATGAACTCCTGCTATAGATCGGGGATGGGATGCCCTGGGAATCCTGACCTTGTTTTAAGACAAAAAGACTTCTCTGGATTAGAGGAAGTGTGGCTGGGGAAGGGGATTCTCCATCAGGCATGGCCCAGGCTAAAAGAAGTCTTGCATCGAGATGAATGAAGGGCACCATCTGTCCAATGGCCTGGCCAACATTGGAGTCCATTCCATTTGTTAATCAATTTTAGTCTGAAGAAGTTCATAATGTCACTCCAAAAGTTTGGTGTTCTGCTAGTCATTCACAACCAACTGACCAAACTAACAGAATATTTGGAAATGTCCTATTATATTGTACTATTGGCATGGGTAGCTGATCACACAGGAGTCTTTAATATTTTCAAGCATCTAACAAGCTGCTTAGATAGTCAACGCAATGTTCAATCATCCAGTGGTACCTCTAGCGAAGGGTTGAGCAGGAATTGAAGGAGACCAATTCACCCGTGAGGGCCTGAAAATGATCTGGAGAAGCACGATCACCTTTTCCAGCATTTGCTTTTATCACCTTTTCCAGTCTGGGAGGGCAGTCAACAAACATGAATCAGTACATTATTGGACGGCATGGTGGTACAGTGGTTAGCAATGCTACTTCAGCGCCAGGGACCCAGGTTCGATTCCTGGCTTGGGTCAGTGTCTGTGTGGAGTTTGCACATTCTCCCCGTGTCTGCATGGGTTTTCTCCAGGTACCCTGATTCCCTCCCACAGTCCAAAGATGTGCTGGTTAGGTGAATTAGCCATACCAAATTCTCCCTCAGTGTACCCGACCAGGCGCTGGAGTGCGGCAACTAGGGGATTTTCACAGTAACTTCATTGCAGTGTTAATGTGAGACTACTTGTGACTAATAAATAAACTTTTACTTTATCAGGAAAATTGATCTCCATGTCACAAAGTACCGGATAGAAGATATGGACTGTCTGCAAAGCTCATTGACTGGTGGTCTTTTCACCCATCAACTGCACTTGTAAGTTATTATAAATTCTTCAGGTTTTACAACTGGGTTCATTCAGCCATTTGCCCCTTTCATGTTGCCTTATTTATGTCCATATTGGTCTTACAGATTACTTTGTGTACTTTCCTCCCCGTCTCAATTTCTCCTCTCCTCTCCATAAAGCACTGGTCCATGTTGATGAGTAGTTTCAGGCAAGCCAGTTCTTTGCCCTCTCCACACACAAGCGAGTTAGTGAGTGCCAGCTAACAAGTCAACCAAGCCATAGCCAGAAACAACCCTCATTCAACATATACACAAACAGTTTTATTTTTATTCATTCATAGGGTGCCGGCATTGCTGGCAAGGCCAATATTTATTGCCCATCCCTAAGGCAGATTGATGGGGTGGTACTTGATGAGATTAGATTTTCATCATCAGGACATATCTGGACAATTTTCCATAACATCAGGTAGTTATCAGTCTTATAGCTATACGGAAATAGCTTGGCTATTGGTATGTGGATAGTTAGCCCAAGTCTTCAGTACAACAGCTGGGATGTTGTTCGGGTCCATAGCCTTTGCTGTGCCTAGCACTTAGCTGGATCTAATTAATCAAATCCCTGATCTTGAAATGTTAACTCTGTTCTCTCTCCATTGATGCTGCCAGACCTGCTGAGATTATCCAGAATTTTCTGTTTTTATTTCAGATTTCCAGCATTACCATCCAGGTGTGTTCATAATGTAGACATTTTATTTTGATTTCATTTGAGTAATAGTTTCATGGTCACCATATTTATTAACTGAAATTTAATTGAACCCATGTCGCTAGAGCATGAGTCCAGGCTTCTGGGTTACTAGTCCACCAACATTACCACTGCACCACTGTCTCCCCTTAAGTTTAAACTCTCGTTTCAGATATATGTACATCACTCTCAAACTCAATGTGAAATTCTATCATATTATGGCAGCAGGGTGACACTATGGTTAGCACTGCTGCCTCACAGTGCCAGGGACCCAGGTTTAATTCTGACCTTGGGTGACTGTCTGTGTGGAGTTTGCATGTTCTCCCTGTGTCTGCGTGGGTTTCCTCCGTGTGTCCCAGTTTCCTCCCAAAATCCAAAGATAGAACATAGAGAACATAGAACAGTACAGCACAGATCAGGCCCTTCGGCCCACGATGTTGTGCCGAGCTTCATCTGAAACCAAGATCAAGCTATCCCACTCCCTATCATCCTGGCGTGCTCCATGTGCCTATCCAATAACCGCTTAAATGTTCCTAAAGTGTCTGACTCCACTATCACTACAGGCAGTCCATTCCACACCCCAACCACTCTCTGCGTAAAGAACCTACCTCTGATATCCTTCCTATATCTCCCACCATGAACCCTCTAGTTATTCCCCCTTGTAATAGCTCCATCCACCCGAGGAAATAGTCTTTGAACGTTCACTCTTTCTATCCCCTTCATCATTTTATAAACCTCTATTAAGTCTCCCCTCAGCCTCCTCCGCTCCAGAGAGAACAGCCTTAGCTCCCTCAACCTTTCCTCACAAGACCTACCCTCCAAACCAGGCAGCATCCTGGTAAATCTCCTCTGCACTTTTTCCAGCGCTTCCACATCCTTCTTAGAGTGAGGTGACCAGAACTGCACACAATATTCCTAATGTGGTCTCACCAAGGTCCTGTACAGTTGCAGCATAACCCCACGGCCCTTAAACTCCAACCCCCTGTTAATAAAAGCTAACACACTATAGGCCTTCTTCACAGCTCTATTCACTTGAGTGGCAACCTTTAGAGATCTGTGGATATGGACCCCAAGATCTCTCTGTTCCTCCACAGTCTTCAGAACCCTACCTTTGACCCTGTAATCCACATTTAAATTAGTCCTACCAAAATGAATCACCTCACATTTATCAGGGTTAAACTCCATTTGCCATTTTTCAGCCCAGCTTTGCATTCTATCTATGTCTCTTTGCAGCCTACAACAGCCCTCCACCTCATCCACTACTCCACCAATCTTGGTGTCATCAGCAAATTTACTGATCCACCCTTCAGCCCTCTCCTCTAAGTCATTAATAAAAATCACAAAGAGCAGAGGACCAAGCACTGATTCCTGTGGCACTCCGCTAGCAACCTGCCTCCAATCCGAAAATTTTCCATCCACCACCACCCTCTGTCTTCGATCAGATAGCCAGTTACCTATCCAATCGGCCAACTTTTCCTCTATCCCACACCTCCTTACTTTCATCATAAGCCGACCAAGGGGGACCTTATCAAACGCCTTACTAAAATCCATGTATATGACATCAACTGCCCTACCTTCATCAACACACTTAGTTACCTCCTCAAAAAATTCAATCAAATTTGTGAGGCACAACTTGCCCTTCACGAATCCGTGCTGACTATCCCGGATTAATCCGCATCTTTCTAAATGGTCGTAAATCCCATCCCTAAGGACCTTTTCCATCAATTTACCAACCACCGAAGTAAGATTAACCAGTCTATAATTACCAGGGTCATTTCTATTCCCTTTCTTAAACAGAGGAACAAAATTCGCCACTCTCCAGTCCTCTGGCAGCATCCCCGTGGACAGTGAGGACCCAAAGATCAAAGCCAAAGGCTCTGCAATCTCATCCCTTGCCTCCCAAAGAATCCTAGGATATAAGATGTGTGGGTTAGGTTGATTGACCATGCTAAAATGACCCTTATTGTCCCAAAATGTGTAGGGTAGGATGCTCCATCCGAGAGTCGGAGCAGATTTGATGGGCCAAATGGTGTCTTTCTGCACTACAGGGATTTGATGATTCTATATGTTTGAATATCAGTGAATACTGATGTAACAATTTATATTTTTGAAAATTAACATTCTGCTACAAGCTCCTCTCAGGCTGAAACAGTTGACATTAGTGACATCTCACAGTTTGCAGTTCCAACTCCAATTCTCTTCCCGTATCGAATGGTGCACTAAGACAGACTTTCATTTGTCTCCATAGCTAGCAATTCCCGGAACAGGTTACTAGCCTGTCACCAGCGGCTTAGAGCTTGAGGGGCGTTACTCCACATCAAGTGTGGTTGACCAGGAGACTCTCCCGCCCTTATCGCCACCCACTGGTGTGATGGGAAGGATTTGCAGGTTGACATTCCACCCGTTTGACTACATTATGGACATACCTTACTTGGCTATCAAGCCCTGGGATGGGACTTAAACCCGGAGCTTCTGACTCAGAGGCAGAGACGTTGCCCACTGCGCCACAAGACCTCCTCATAGTTTGCAGTCTACCAGTGTATTAGTGAGGTTAGCGAGGCATTCTACACCAAAACAACTAAAAGAACTTGCATTTCTACAGTGTGTTTCAGGCCATCCCAAAGCTGTTTGTAGTCAATTAATTTCTTCCCTTTGACGTGTTGTCATGTAAGAAGTGTGACAAGTAATTTTAACACAACAGAGTCCCACGAACAGCAATGATCAAATAGTGGCAAAGACCTTCCAATCAAGGTCTGAACCCAACTTCTGACCATGATCAGACAGAACACACACACTTACCTTCCTCTAACTTTTTTGGCCAATGTTCCTGTGGAGGATCCTGTGGAAATGACTCAGGATGTGGAGATGCCAGCGTTGGACTGGGGTAAACACAGTAAGGAGTCTAACAACACCAGGTTAAAGTCCAACAGGTTTATTTGGTAGCAAATGCCACCAAATGACTCAGTGCAGCCAACCTCGGAGGGAGCAGTGGAGAGAACCAGCGCAAAAGGCAGGCCCCTTTTTACAGCACTGGCTGCCATATCCTGGTAAGTCAAGAATTTCAATGCCTTAAAGCTTATCTGTAGCTAGGGAGGGTGGCCAGCTGGAACGTGGGTAGGGTGGCAGGTGGGTGAGGGTGTAGGTAGGTCAGGGGTAGTCAGGTCATGTCAGGAAGAGTTGTCAGGATAGGGGCTAGTCAGGTCGGGTTAGGGTGGGGGTCTGAAGAGCAGTCAGGTGGTGGGGGCTAGCCAGGTCGGGGTGAGGTCTGGGGAGCAATCCGGTGCTGGGTGCTGTCAGGTCAGGGTGAGGGAGGGTAGTGGGGCGGTGGAGACCAGTCAGGTCGGGTCAAAGAGGGTCGGGGAAGTAGTCGGGTTGAGTGCCAATCAAGTCAGGTCAGTGTGAGGGGGTATAATGGGTCGTGGGGACTAGTCATGTCAGGTTACATAGTCAGGAGGGAGTTGCGGGTGCTCAGAAGGGAGTCCAGTGGTGGGGTTGGGTCAGGTCAGGTTGGGGGTGAGCAGTGGCATTGGTCATGTTGTGGGCAGTTTTCAAGGGGTGGGGTAGTCGAGGGGTCAGGGAACAGTCGAAGATCAGGGATGGAGTCGGGAGATCAGTGTGAGTGACGGGGGCTGTTGTCAGTTGTATAGTTACCCAGGAGTTAGACCAAGATTTTTCTGCCTAACATTTCCAGTGTCACTCCTCAGGTCAGTAAGCCAGAACTGTCCGAAGTCTCCAACTCTAAATCAGATTTGACAACTTTTTTTAGAGGGTCCTGAGGAGCAGGTGAGTTACTATCGGAAATCCAACTTTCCCAAGGAATTCCCATGGAGTCCTTGCATTGGGAGGAGTCCAGTAGCATGGTGATTAAGTTTCTGACCATCCGGAGACTGGAAGATCTGGGCTTCTTTGTTTTTAGTGATGTCTGTTCTTGGCTTGGACACTGGCGAGATCATCCTCTGTTGTCTTTGAGATAGCGCTATGAGGTCTGTATTGGCATCCAAAGAAGGCAGAGAGAGGGTGCCTGGATTTCCTGTTTGTTTTTTGAAAGATGACATCTCAGGCAGTGCAGCAATCTCCGAGTTCTAGAAGGGCTTTTTCCTTTTCTTGTGAACAAGAATGAGATGTAACTCTCCTCTTGCTGCCACTCATGAGTCAGTGGCAGAACTCATCTCTAAGTTAGAAAATTTGGATTTGAGTCCCAACCCAGAGACTTGAGAGGAGGATCTCAGCTGACACGCCAATGTAGTACTGTTCATGTGATCTTGCTGTGTGTAAATTAGCTGACATGTTTCCTACATTTCAAAAGTAAAGCCCTTTGGAAAATAAAGACCTTTGGACCATCTGAAGAATATGAGAGGCACTATACAAATGGAAGTCTTTCTTTTGTTCTTTAGGGATTGATAGCAACAGAAGAAAAAGAGGGTCAAGTGTGAAGAACCTGTGCCCAACTCCTCCAGTATCGCCACTCATCACAACCCTGACTCTGCCTCCTGGTGTTGTTAAAACTCTTACTGTATCTACCCATGACACCAGGTGGTGGGGAGTGATTTGTGCAGATGGACCTCATTTTCTCCAAAGGCAGTCCTGCTGTGTGAAGCTGTGACTGTGTTATATATTTTAAAAGTTTGTAGGTTGTTTTAAGAACTGATCACATGATTTGATAGTGATGTCATCAGAGTGTGCGCTCAGGCTGCTGCTTTACTTTCAGTTTTGTATTCTGTGCCGAGCACAGAGCAACTCTTCAATAAAACCCTTTGTGTGTTAGTTTGAATCCACGTGTGCAAACCAAGTATTTTCTTTTTTTGTATAAAGCCACAACCCCTAACATAGGACGTTACAAATTGACCTTCCTTTGCAAAGAAGTGAGCATTTTAGTGCCTTCTGAGGGCTTTGAAGAATGTGCCTGTCATGGTAGAATAGGAGGTGTGCAGTGTAGTGGATGTGGGGAACTGAGGAGTGAGATAGTGGTGAGTGTGTGAGCCTGAGAGGAGGGAAATAAAATGCTGTGCAGTGCTGTAATTCTAGGAAAGTGAATGGGGGGAAGAGAATATTGTGAGTAGCGGTGTTGGAGGTGCTAGCAGAGATTGCTCTTACCTCAACAAATCTGGTGAGGTCATTTAACTTCTTTCAACTCCAGGCATTGACCAGGTTACTGGACCATTTTAATTCAGTTCACTCGAGCATGAGTGAGGATGAGTTGACTGCTCTCCTCACAGAACCTGACCTATGGAGGTGGGCGGTGAAGGAACGCCAGGGCATAGGTCTGTGATGTATTCCCATAAGTGACAGAGGTGTTGCGAATCAATGAATAGCACAAGGTGGGATTGGCCACATGCCTGAGTCATGAATATTATGTCTGCGTGCTGCCTGGGAAGTCACGAATAAGCATTGCACTCCGCTTTCTGTGTGCACATTTCTTTTGTTTTCAGGTTTCTAGGACAAAGGCATTCAGAGAGAGGGGAACAGAGTGATTTCGAAGAAAGTTAGAAATTCTGTGATGGGCATAGCTAGAGATTAGATAGGAACAGAAGAAGTTTGAGTTGGGTGCCTAAGATCCACTCCCCCAATTTTGGAGTCCACTGATGTCAGTCAGCAGGCAATATTAATTAATATGTAATGTGAGTTCTAGAATGAGAGGTCATAGTTTTAGGATAAGGGGTGGCAGATTTAAAGCCATGATAAGGAGAAATTACTTCTCTCAAATGGGTGTGAATCTGTGGCATTCACTAACCCAGAGTGCAGTAGACGCTGGGACATTGAATAAATTTCAGGAGGAGATAGACAGATTTTTAATTAGTAATGGATTGAAGAGTTATGGAGAACAGGCAGGAAACGAGTTGAGGTTGAGATGAGATCAGCCATGATTTTATTGAATGACGGAGCAGGATCAAGGGGCTGAATGGCCTACTCCTGCTCCTGGTCCTGATGTTCTTCTATTCAATGCTCAGTATTTACGCTTGCACATATGTGCACTGTAAATATCACATTTGAATAATGTCAACTCTGGAATGTTGTGCCCAATGGTTTGTCAGTCTGGTAAGAGGAAGGGGAGCAGTGAAAGACAGAGATGGCAACAGAGTGGAATAGAGTGAAAGGAAATATAGACAGCAAGGAATAAAGAAAGAGGGCAGCGGGAAAGTGGATTAGGAAGTAAAAAATCAAGGAGAAAATGAAAGAGAATGAGCAGAAAAAAAGCCAGTCATGTTGGGAAATCATTGTACTGATCGTTGAGAAGTATATGAGTGAATGGCAGGGTAGGTCTACAGTATGTACTGTATTTAACGTTAGGTTAACAGACCAGAATCGCGAGTGATGTAAGGTAAGGGTGTGGGTGCAGTTGAGACTGTTACAAATCTGAAGGCAAAAAGTTAACACCAGTATCTTCAGTAGAACTGACAAGTCTCTAGGTCCTGATGAACTTCATATGAGGTCTTAAAAGAATTAGCTAGAGAGATAGCTGATGCATTGGTGTTAATTTTCCAAAATTCCCTACATTCAGGGAAGGTTGCATTAGATTGGAATAGTGAATGTAACTCTTTTGTTTAAAAAGTGAGGGAGACAGAATGGGAGAAAATACAAGCCAACTGGCTTAACATTTGCCATTGGGGAAGTGTTAGAAGCTGTTATTAAAGATGTTATAGCAGAGCACTTAGATAAATTCAAAGTAATCAGCCAGAATCAACATGGTTTTATGAGAGGGAAATCATGTTTAACCAATTTATTGGAGTTCTTTGAAGAAGTAACGTGCTGTGGATAAAGGGGAACCGGTGGATGTACTGTACTTTGATTTCCAGGAGGCATTTGATAAGGTACCACATCAAAGGTTATTGCGTAAGATAAAAGCTCATGTGTAGGGGGTAACATGGATAGAAAATTTGCTAGCTAACAGGAAACAGAGAGTATGCATAAATGGGTCATTTTCTGGTTGGCAAGACGTCATGAGTGGTGTGTCACAGGGATCAGTGCTAGGGCCTCAACATTTTGCAATTTATAAAAATGACTTGGAAGAAGAGGCAGCAAGTGATTAGGAAAGCTAATAGAATGTTATTGTTTATTGCGAGTGAAATTGAATTAAAAAGTAGGGAGGTTATGCTTCAGTTATACAAGGTATTGGGGAGACCATATCTGGAGTATTGTGCAGAGTATTGATCTCCTTATTTAAGGAAGAATGTAAATGCATTGGAAGCAGATTGTCTTATGAGGAAAGGCTGGACAAGCTAGGCTTGTATCCACTGGAGTTTAGAAGAATAAGCGATTTGATTGAAATGTACAAGATTCTGAGGGGTCTTAACAGAGCGGATGTGGAGAGGAGGTTTCATCTTGTGGAAGAATCTAGAACCAGGGATCATTGTATAAAAATAAGGGTTTACCCATTTAAGACAGAGATGAAGATAATTCTTTTTCTTTCTGAAGGTTGAGAGTCTCTGGAACGCCCTTCCTCGAAAGGCAGTGGAAGCAAAGTTTTTGAATATTTTTAAGGCAGAGCTAGATAGATTCTTGATGAACAAGGGGTGAAAGGTTATTGGGGGTAAGCAGGAATGTGGGGTTAAGGTTATAATCTGATCAGCCATGATCTTATTGAATGGCGAAGCAGGCTTAAGGAGCTGAGTGGCCTATTCCTGCTCCTAACTCATACATTCATCTGTTGATTTGTTGAAAGTGGATGGTGAGTTTAAGTTGTCTGTCGAGGAAAATACAAGCAAAGAGGAGCAGGGTGACCAGGTACAGTATAATCTCTTCTGCTTTCTCACAGTTTCAGATTCTTCCTCTGTGACTGTTGTGCAACATAAAGAGAAAGGCCTGTTCTACTGAGATTTTTTAAACATAATTGGATTTTAGTTAAATAACGCTGTCTGGATTTATCAAAGGCCCTTTAGTCATCGACATCCATTCACTCCAGTTCGAGTTACTGTGTGATGGACTTTATTCCCCTATTGTACCATCTGTTAATTACTCATGTTAAGAAGCACTGTGTTATTAGACATGCTTATTTTCATGAGCAGCAAACCAAGTTGTTTCATTAGTAGCTGTCTGCCACTCAGTCACTCATATTCAACAGGCATCAACCAAGCTTCCTTTAAAGGTGTAAATTCAACCTAAAGAGACTTGTGAATTTATCCTTGTGTCTCAGATCCTATGCTGAAAATCTGACCTTCGTATCTTGTTTACTTCAACTGCATTGAGATATTTCAATTATTTTAAATGGTTTCTATCCTCTATCAGAAAGAAGCTTGATTGCTTGCCCCCTTCATAACATGGACTATAAAAGCTTGGAAAATCACCCTGTCCACACGCTTCTCTGAGCTTTTCCTGTTGCAACTAGATCCTTTCACATGTAATGCGACAAAAACTCTATACCGCAGAGCTAACCTTACCATTCACCAGTGCAATCTCAGAATAATTTGTTCAAACTTGTCATCTAATGTCCTCCAGATGTTCATTGACACCTATTTGCCTTATTGTTGGAGTTCTGCACATAGACAGATACTCGCAAAGAAGGATCAACGATCACTCCCAAACCAGTTCAGCCCTTACCCATAGTGGTTTCCACATTTATAACTATCTCCTCATCGAAATATTCAGTCCAAATGTCTCTGAATACAATCAACCTCCTTTCTAATTGTCAACCATGCACATTCAATCAGTTAAAGACAAAGCTAGACCATAAGATACAGGAGCAGGATTAGGCCATTCGGCCCATCGAGTCTGCTTCACCATTCAATGAGATCATGACTGATCTGATGTGATAATCTTCAACTCCACTTTCCCGCCTTATCCCCATAACCCTTCATTCCTTTACTGATCAAAATCTGTCTATCTCAGCCTTGAACATATGTAACTCCAGCCTCTACAGCCTTCTGCAGTAAAGAATTCCACAGATTCATTACTGTCTCAGAGAAGAAATCTCTGTTCATCTCTGTCTTAAATGGACGACCCCTTACTCTGAGATTATGTCGTGTGGTCCGAGACTCTCCCACAAGGGGAAACAACCTCTCAGAATCTACCCTGTCAAGCCCCCTGAGAATCCTATATTTACTTTATTATACTTTTTCTACAGCAGTCACAGATATTTGGGAGGAACCATGGTCCAAGAACAGATTCCTGTAGAATGTCACTTGTAATATTTACCCATGCAGGACATTTTTAATTTATCATCATCCCCTGTCTTCTAATTGTTAATCCACCTAGATAATCAGTCACCTCCTCCATGACTCTTAACCTTCTCTGTGAATCTGATATGGGGAACTTCATCAAAATCCAAGTAAACAACATCTACTTGTCTCTCAATTTTGGTTATCCCAACAAGAACTCCAGTAGGTTGTAAGATATGAAGCATTATTTCTAAAATCATTTAATTCAGTAAATCTCGGATTCTCAGCGGACTTGACATTGTGTTTCTGCCTGGGTAATACTCAGCATCTGAATACCATGCATACCCTCAGGCTGCCCAGGTTGACTGCAAGAGGGGACTCTGCATGGATGCTGAATGGCGCATGATTCATTTATAAAAATCTGTGATTATATATACTGTGTGCAGTAATTCCTGGCCTAAATGGAGACAGATTCAATCAAGCGGATAATTTTCTGAAGCAATATGTTCGTGGGCCTACAGGGCAGGGGAGTGGGATGAGGTCTGACAGAGGGTCAGCACAGACACTGCAAACCAAATGGCCTCATTATGTTCTGTGACCATTCTATGATTCTATTGCTGTGATCATTAATGGATGGAAATTCTCAGTTAGGTGATAAGAATACTTCGGGTGGTAGAATCATGAAACTACAAATTTAAATCCTTAATTTGAAAACTGTTCACTGGACTGATACCTGGGGTGTGAAGCAGGGGGAGGGGCAGTTTGGACAAATGAGTGATGTAGACCGTGATGTAACAAGGACATCAGCAGTCATCTGCTAGAAACTCGGGAGCGAAGATGGAACAGTCTGTACTCACGATAGACAGACCTACTCTGTATGTGTTAATGATCCAGTTTAAAGTAAGTACAGGAGTAAGTCTCTCTAGATAAGGGAGCCAAGCAACCAGGCCAGCAGTATATGGGTGTTGCTTGCTGGGCTGCTATTTATTGTCCATCCCTAATTGCCCTTTAACTGAGTGTCTTGCTCGGCCATTTCAGAAAGACATTGAAGAGTCAACCACATTGCTGTGGATCTGGAATCACACGTAGGCCAGACCAGACAAAGACGGCAGATTTCCTTCCCTAAAGGACCTTAATGAATCACTAATTTTTATGACAAAGGACAATGGTTTAATGGTCATCATTAGACTTTTTAATTCTAGATTTTTATTGAATTCAAATTTCACCATCTGCCATGGTGGGATTTGAACCTGGGTTCCCAGAGCATTACTCTGGATTTCTAGTTCACTGACAATACCGCTACACCACTGCCTCCTCATTGATGGTGGTAGCGGTGGTGACACCAATATAACTAAGGGTCGGTGCCATTTGACCCTTAGTTATATTGGTGTCACCACCACTACCACCATCAGCAAGAAAGTGTAGGAAAACCTGATAACAGATGAATCTACAAATGCACTGAAAAAGGAGGCAAACTGGAGAGCAGTAACGATGTCAGTACCCAGTGAGCAATCACTGCTCCTATCCCGGCCATTTAAAAGTTTCAAGGGCCCAAAGAGAGGCCAGAACTTCCTCCAATATCGAACAGCAATGGGCCTCCATGCTCTGAAGCTGAAAGACCAGGTTAGATCATTCTTTTAGGCCATTGGCCCAGTAGCAGACATTGTCCTCTTGAGACAGGAGCTGGATTACGAGACCTCTGCAGCCTTCAAGACTGTCTTAACAGCCTTTGAAACATACTTTAGCCTGAGACAAAACTTCGTGATAGAGCAAGCGTGCTTTAATCAAAGGCCCCAGGGAAACAACCATCAAACCACCAGGGAAAATCAGTCAAATTATTTCTTGCCAACCTATATCACCTCGCTAGTTCCTATGGATACAGTGCATTGAAAAATCAAATTATTCGTGACCACGTCATGATGAAAAGCTTTCGGATTTTTTTACAGACAAAGGTCTGCCTCACTTTAGTTCAAACGGTTCAATACGCGGGGCAGACAGAACTCAAAGAGATCAAACGGCTATAGTTGGTCACCACACTGAGGCTCTAGATGCCTCCCTTAGCTGAGTAGATCCAAGGACAATGACCCCAACTGCTCAAAAGCCCACCAAAACAGCAAAAAGGGCGGGAAGTGTCTATGTTGTTGTACAAAGAACCAACACTGACGCTAAGATTGCCCAGTAGGGGGTGCAGAGGGCATCCAGTGCAGGAAGAATAAACATTTCCAAAGCTTCTGTGAATGGAAGAACTTTAATAGAGGAAAAAGACAAGAGAATATTTATGAAAATCACTTCATCCAAGAAATTGGAAAATATAACAGAAACAAAATGACAGAGTTACTAGAGGAAGTAAATGGTCCTAATCAAGACTATTGGTCAGTTACAGTGTATGTTAAAAGCTTTGACACCAACTGTAAAATTGATACTAGAGCTCACATTAACATATTAGCTGATCATCTCATCCAGCTTCAGCCAATATCCCTTCATCCCTCAAACTGCAAGACCAAGGTGGCAGAAACCTTCCATTTAAGGCAGGCTAATAGTCCCTCTTTGTTATGAGGGTCAACAGATCATTGATTCCCTCTATGTTGTTCACAATCAATGCACATCCGTACTGAGTGAATATATGAACAAGACGCAGGAATAGATCATTCAACCCCTCAAGCCTGTTCCACCAATAAATAAGATAGTAACCTCAAATCTCTATCCTACCTATCCCTAATAACCTATCACCCCGTTGCTTATCAAGAATCTATCCTCCTCTGCCTTAAAAACATTTAAAGGCTCTGCTTCCACCACCGTTTTAGGAAGAGAGTTCCAAAGATTTACAGCCCTCTGAGTGAAATAATTTTTCCTCAAGTCTGTTTTAAATGGGTGATGCCTTATTTCTAGATCTTCCCACAAGAGGAAACATTCTCTCCACATCCACCCCGTCAAGACCCCTCAGGATCTTGTATGTTTCAATGGAGTCGGCTCTTACTCTTCTAAACTCCAGTGGTTACAAGCCTAGCCTGTCCAACCTTTCCTGATAAGACAACCTTCCCATTCCAGGAATTGGTAAACCTTCTCTGAACTACTTCCAATGCATTTTGTTATGGTTCAGGTTAGAAACGCCAAAATGTTTTATGAAGCCCGCCTGAATCATAAGTTTTGCATCTTGAATTTGGCTCGGATAAGCATCAGATGTTCCACTTCAGGTTGATTCAAAAGACCTACTAGGAAGCTTTATCAAACAAAGTTTATTTAAGAATATAGTTAACATGTATAGAAAGAAAATTAGCATTAACCTCTAACAATTACAAACAAAAACAAAATAACCACAATAAAGTATAACCCTTAATGAATATATCTAAGATGTCCCAATCAAACCAATCTCCACAAACAACCTTTTAAACAGGTTCAACACAGCATAGACTAAGGTTCACATGATACTGGGATTGAGGTCATTTGTTGAATTCTGCAGTCAAGTGCTCTTGAGACTCAGAACAGTTTGAAGACACGACAGCTTCCTAAAACACCAGAGAAACCCTGGTCCAGCTCCCAACAACAGCGGATTTTCACCTTTCAGAAAAGCAAGATCTTGTTTTCAGCTAACCAACAGAATTTCCAAAGCAACAGGGAGTGAGGGAAAATGCTTCTTTTTAGCTTGGTGTCCCTTCTAAAACTAAAACTCAAACCTGCAGCTCCAAACTGAAAATGGAAAAAGCTGTCCAAAAACCCATGACCGTCCTCCTAACAATACAGGATCGTAAAACAAATTCCAGAGTAAACACAAACAACCCCATTTAAGCTACTTAAGTAGCAATAAAAGGACATTTCCAGTCAAGCCAGCAACAATGACATCACTGAAGATGTGAGAGCTGCAGAAATCATGTTTTAAAAAAACAACTTTCTTATAAATACACTAACATCACAAAGTACATTCTTCCTTAAATAAGGTGACCTATTCTTATACACAGTATTCCAAATATTGTCTCACTGGTGCTCTGCACAACTGAAGCGTAACTCCTCACTTTTGTATTGTTGTGTATTTATTATAATTTTTAGTGATTGCTTACCAGCAGCCTTGCAGCTGAACAGGGGCACTGTAAGAGAATTCATGCACAACGTCACCAGAAGTGACGCCATCGGCTGTTTCCGTAGGTAACTGCAGTGTAAGATCACAGCCTGTAGTGTTATCATCTCCTGAATAAAGCTCTTAGTTTTGTTAACCTCCACGGCCTCCTAAGTCAATCCTGTGAACACTGGCGACGAAGAAGACAAATAATGTTTGCAGCCATCCTGAGGGAAAAAAATTGTTGAGAAATTCAAAGAAAACAACAACTTTGAAGAGAACCTTTCCACATGCTCTGGCCAAAATGAACTTGGTAGCTGTGACTAGCAAGTACCCTGCAATAACAAATTTAGAACTGGGGGTGTATTTGAGGGGTGCATGTGAGGTGCACCCCACCATTCACAGTGGCCAGAAGTTGCCAGCATGAAGTCAACATCATTGGAGAGGGCAATTGAGAGATTGAGAGAAATCTTCAGCAGATTTAGCTCCCTTGAACAATTGATGAGTGATAATGGATCACAGTTCATATCTCAAGAGTTTGAAAATTTCTTGGAGGAGAACGGAATATAACATTATGTCTGCAACATACCATCCTGTTACGAACGGCCTAACAGAACGTTATGTGCAACTGATGAAGCACATGGTAAAGGTAACCAGTGAACAAGGTCGACTGACCAAACCGTTAAGTAAATCCCTGCTCAAGTACAGAAATACTGCCGACCCAACAACCCAAGCTTCTCCGGCGTTGCTAATGATTAAATGTCAACTACGCACAGCATTCGACTTACTAAAACCACCAAAGACAAAATAAATCATCCAGAAAAAGCAACAGGTTCAGGTCATACGGCAGGAAAACACAATGAAATAATGTGCTTTCTGTCAGGGACAGGAGGTTCTGGCAAAAAAGTGTGACAGGAGAAAAATGGATTCCTGCCACCATCATAGCACAGACTGAACCGGTCTCCTACAGCGTCCAAACCCGAGACAATATCATCTGGAGGAGACATGAGGATCAACTGTTGGTGACAAAAAGCAATCCACCAGAGACAGAGAATCAAAATCCAACTGTGCTGAGAGGTGGCCTGGGCCTTCCCAAAAACCTGATACCCACAGAACCGATTGAGGAAAACAGTAACTCAATAGTAAATCAAACACCGAGTAAACCACAGATCATAACATCAATTCCAGTTAAAACAACCTCTGACGATGTTCACATCAGGCCAAAGATACCAGAGTTACAGCAAGTACTAAGAAGCAGACGCCTGAGGTTGACGGCCTCTAAATCTTCTGACTTATTGACAATTGTTGTTCATTGATTGTTCATGATACTGTTTAATGTGTTGGGGACGTTGATTTGAAGGGTGCGGAAACGTTGTGCATTTATAATAGTTTTAGTGATTCCTCACCAGCAGCCTTTCAGCTGAACAGGAGCACTCTAAGAGAATGCATGCATGATATCACCGGAAGTGATGCCATTGGCCATTTCTGCAGGTAACTATGCAGTGTAAAATCACAACCTGTCATGTTACCAACTCCTGAATTAAACTCTTAGTCTTGCTAACCTCCACGGCCTCTTAAAGTCAATCTTGTGAATACCACAGTAATGAGAAAGAGGCAATTGTAGCACTGATTGATCCCTTGACGGATCGAGGCCTAGAGGTTTGTATACTGTTCAAATCTACTGCTGAGCCAGATGAAGCCTCTGATCTTTGAGGAGCCAGCTGTGTTTATTGCAGCCATTTAGATATTTATTCCACTGAACATACCCAAGCAATATCTTGTGTATCATTGCAGGAGTTCCTCAGGTAGTATCCTACCTAGGCCCAACCACCTTCAGTTGTTTCATCAATGACCTTCCTATCATCATAAGGTCAGAAATGGGGATGTTCACAGATGATTACACCATGTTCAGCACCATTCACAACTCCTCAGATACTGAAGCAATCCATGTCCAAATACAGCAAGTCCTGGACAATTTGGCTTGGGCTGATAAGTGGCAAATAAAATTTATGCCACAAGTGCTAGGCAATGACCATCTCCAACAGGATAGAATCTAGCCATCTCCCTTTGACATTCAATGGCATTACCATCACTGAATCCCCTACTATCAACATCGTAGAGTTACCATTGACCAGAAACTGAACTGGACTAACCATATAAATACTACAAGAGCAGGCCAGAGGCTAGGAATCCTGCAGCAAGTAACTCACGTCCTGACTCCCCAAAGCCTGTCCACCATCTACAAGGCACAAGTCAGGAGCATGACGGAATATTCTCCGCTTGTCTGGATGAGTGCAGCTCCAACAACACTCAAGAAACTTGACATTGTCCAGAACAAAACAATCCGCTTGATTGGCACCCCATCCACCACCTTAAATATTCATTCCCGCCATAACCAGCAGACAGTGGAAGCAGTGTGGCCTTTCTACAAGATGCAGCAACTCATCAAGGCTCCTTAGACAGCACCTTCCAAACCGAGGACCTCCACACCAAGAAGGAAAAGAGCAGGGAAACACCATCACCTATAAGTTCCCCTCTAAGCCACACACCATCCCGACTTGAAATTATATCAGCATTCCTTCACTGTCGCTGGATCAGAATCTTGAAACTCACTTCCTAACAGCACTGTGGGTGTACCCTACACCACAGGTCTGCAACGATTCAAGAAGGTGGCTCACCACAACCTTCTCAAGGGTGATTAGTGGTGGGCACTAAATGCTGGCCTAGACAGCAACACCTACATCCCATGAAAGAATAAGAAAATGCCGATTTCATTTCAGATGCTGAAACAGGGTGCCAACCTTCCAGATGATTAAGGGCAGCACGGTGGCACAATGGTTAGCATTGCTGCCTCACAGCACCAGGGACCGCGTTCAATTTCCCCCCCCCAGGGTGACTGTGTGTGTGGAGTTTGCACATTCTCCCTGTGTCTGTGTGAGTTTCCTCTGGGTGCTCTAGTTTCCTCCCACAGTCCAAAGGTGTGCAGGTTACGTGCATTGGCTATGCTAAATTGCCCCTTAGTGTCCCAAGATGTGTAGGTTATATAGATTAGCCATGGGAAATGTGTGGGGTTACAGAGATAGGGTGGGGGAAGAGGGCCTATATAAGATGCTCTGTCAGAGTCGGTGCAGACGTGATGGGCAGAATGGCCTCCTTCTGCACAATAGGGATTTTCTATGATCTGTGTGTGTGTGTGTGTGTGTGTGTGTGTGTGTGTGTGTGCGTGCGCGCGCGCGCGCGTTATAAGTGTTGAATCAACCAGGACTGGTCAACATTTTGCAATTTTCCTATTGACATTCCTGGTTAAAATGCACGCGGCTAATAATTGACAGGCAGTGTTTAAGCAAACAGTAATCATTTCATGATTATCTTTAATGGTGATGCTTTAACAAATGCTTTAATAAATCAGACATAACAATGCCGAGGAAAAATATGGATATTGTTAATTACTGTAATGATTTCTACTTCATATGGTCTCATTGTTAAATGCGTGGCAATTGACTTTAATAAAAAGTTGGACACTGGTCAACTCAGAGAGGGGGATTGACACCCTTGAAACTTGACCCTATTCCAGCTCTAGCATTCAGTATGAAACTGGATGTTTACACAGACGCGAGCATTTTTGAACATTCCCTTTCCAAGTTGTCAGTGCAATTAAATTCAATTTCCTTCAGGGAGATATCATTTAGGAAAAGGAAACATTCAAGGTATCAACTGCAACAGCACCCACTCTCTGAGCCTTGGGGAAACTGGCAGCCACCCTGAAGAGACAGTAAGGTATGATGATCATTCATTTCTGACTTGTTTTGATAGTTCTATTATTAGGGATCACTCCAGGGCTTTCTCCAGATAGTTCATGGATAAAAACATGGGGGCAGAATTTCCTGCTCCCACTAACAGCGGGAATCGGGGCGGGTGGGGAGCAGGATTTAGCCAGAGGCCAAAAATCAGTTTCCCAACATTAGGAAATTAGTTTGGAATCTTGTTTTCCCGACTTTTGTGAAAGTGCGTCAGTGTCCTGCTGATCTATGCCGGGAACCATGTGAGCACCTCATGAATTCTCATGAAAAGCCCAACACACCAGAGTCTTTAATGGAATCAAAGGTTATGGGGAGAAAGTAGGATTAGGCTATTGAGTTGGACGATCAGCCATGATCATGATGAATAGCGGAGCAGGCTCAAAGGGCCAAGTGGCCTCCTCCTGCTCCTATCTTCTATGTTTCTATATCTTGTCCCTCTCTCCAAATTAAGTACCCTGCCAGCGGGAATTTGGAACATTCTGTTTTAGGATTGGTGAGGGCTCGGCGAGGTAGATTTCATCCTCGCACCTGATAAGTGCGAGGTGATTCATTTTGGTAGGCCAAATTTGAATGCGGATTACAGGGTCAACGGCAGGTTTCTGAGGAATGTGGAGGAACAGAGAGATCTTGGGATTCATATCCACAGATCTCTGAAGGCTGCCACTCAAGTGGATAGAGCCGTGAAGAAGGCCTATAGTGTGTTAGCGTTTATTAACAGGGGGTTGGAGTTTAAGAGCCGTGGGGTTATGCTGCAACTGTACAGGACCTCGGTGAGACCACATTTGGAATATTGTGTGCAGTTCTGGTCACCTCACTATAAGAAGAATGTGGAAGCACTGGAAAGAGTGCAAAGGATGCTGCCTGGTTTGGAGGGTAGGTCTTATGAGGAAAGGTTGAGGGATCTAGGGCTTTTCTCTTTAGAGCGGAGGAGGTTGAGAGGCGAGTTAATAGAGGTTTATAAGATGATGAGGGGGATAGATAGAGTGGACGTTCAGAGACTATTTCCTCGGGTGGATGTAGCTGTTACTAGGGGGCATACCTATAAGGTTTGTGGTGGGAGATATAGGAGGGATGTACGAGGTAGGTTCTTTACTCAGAGAGTGGTTGGGGTGTGGAATGGACTGCCTGCTGTGATAGTGGAGTCGGACACTTTAGGAACTTTCAAGCGGTTATTGGATAGGCACATGGAGCACACTAGAATGATAGGGAGTGGGATAGCTTGATCTTGGTTTCGGAAAAGGTTCGGCACAACATCGTGTGCCGAAGGGCCTGTACTGTGCTGTACTGTTCTATATGTTCTATATCCTGGACTTTCAGATAATGGACACTGATTTTGCCTTCCTTTCACACCGTCACTGAGAAATATCAGCTCCTGGCACACACCCTATGTCAAGGCTGGGAACAGGGGAGGGATGAGACTGAGTCCAGACTGCAGGTGGGTAAGGAGGAAGGTGGGAGGTGATGGGGAGACAAGGAGTATAGTGGAAGAGTGACTGCCTTTCTGAGTGCCGTTCAAATATGGTGGCCCAGACATTGGAATTTATGAGGTGACAGCAACGCAAGCTTTACTCTTACACAGGTGGAATTCTGCTTTTACACTCTGTCCAGTATTGCTCTCAGTTAACTTCAGGAGGGAGTGAGAGGTGTGGAGTGAAACCAGCATTGCACCCAAGCCCGCCAGCTTCTCCATTGGCAGGGTAAGTTAACATCAGTCTTCAGACAGCACCTGAAGCAACAGCAAACAACAATCAATCAAGGGGGGAACCACTGCTGGGTCTAAAGATTACGTTTGTTTGGCAGTTTATATGGTTTTGACCTGCTAGACTGGATCATTGCAAGAGAGCAACACTGAGGACAGATTATGTTGAATTAAGTAACTCTCACCAGAGGAACTTCCCTAACCATTTGGATTGTCCATGGAAAAGAATGTATTGTCTGTCAATGTTCTAACAGTCTGACTAATAGTGAGTCGGTATGGAGCCCCTTCCCAGTGAGGTAGGTTGAATATTGCCCTTTGACCCACTCATAATCTGAATAGTCCTTAAGTTCTATAAACCTTTCTGCATTGGGAAGGAAGTGCTTTTCAGCTGATGATAATACCATTGCATCTTAAAAAAATGGAAGGAGGTCATTTGGCCCATTGTGCCTCTGCTGACTCTTTAAAATAACTTCATATAGAATCCCTCCACTGCAGAAGGAGGCATTCAGCCCATCAAGTCTGCACCAACTCACCGAAAGAGCATCTTACCCCGGCCCACCTGCACCCTCCCCGTCCCTCCCGCCCTGTCCCTGTAACACAATGCACTTACCATGGCTAATCCATCTAACCTACACATCTGTGGACACTAAGGGGCAATTTAGCAAGGCCAATCCGCCTAACCTGTACATCTTTGGACTGTGGGAGGAAACCAGAACACCCAGAGGAAACCCACGTAGACACGAGGAGAATGTGCAAGCTCCATAAAGACAGTCACGCAAGGTTCGAATTGAACCCGTGTCCCTGGTGATGTGAGGCAGCATTGCTAACCACTTTGCCACAGTGCCACCCTTAACCATCCAATGAGTCCCATTCCATTCTTTCCCCATAGCCCTATTGTAATAATTCCACGGAGGCGAAAGTCCCGTCACCAAGTTACATTATTTACACCATACATCTGTACACAGCCACCTCTCCAGTTGCTCCCTGCTGAATGAAGGTTGGAATCTGACATACCTGCTTTAAATAGTGAGCATGAGGCTCCCTGATTTAACCATTGATGCGCGACTAATTCACTCGGGAGGCTGGATCGTACCCGGGAAATAAAGGCTTTTATTAGCAACAAGAATGGAGCATACTGCTTAACAATACAATCCCAGACTAAAGGGTCACTAGGAAGTGCAGTGACCTTTCTCCTCCTATAGGTAGGCGGAGCCAACCGGAGTGTACCACAGAACGATACCAACAGGTGGAACACCCCAACCCTAACCCCAACAGTAACAAGAGTAACATATGTACAAGTACCCATAGTGATAACCATCTATGGTTCACCACATTCACCCCTCCTTTAAAAACAAAGGCCGGTGGGGCAAAAACACAGTACGAACTGTCCATATATTCACAAGTTCAGTCGTATCGGAGGGCCGCACCGTCTCTGCGACCTCCTCAACAATGGCGGTAGCGCCGGTTCTGGTGACCCTGGTGACCTTCTCTCCAAGGCGGTGTCCAGTGACTCCTCCAGCTCCTCACGGACGGGTGGACCACGAGGTGGCGACAATCTCCTGGACTCAGGCAAGCCCCGAGGTGGCGACAATCTCCTGGACTCAGGCAAGCTGTACACGGGAGTAAGAGGATTAAGTGGGGGTCCCGATACTGCCCGCGCCGTGTCAGGAGGGGAGATAAAGGACAAGGGGTCCCTAACCAGGGGTGCGGGAGCAACGGGGGTTTCCAGGTCCCCCGCAGGCACCAGATCTCAAATAGAGACCGTGTCCTCTCGCCCGTCAGGATATGCTACATAGGCATATTGAGGGTTGGGGTGGAGGAGATGGACCTGTTCAACCAAAGGGTTGGACTTGCAGGTCCTAACATGCCGCCGCAGGAGGACAGGTCCTGAGTACGTCAACCAAGACGGCAGTGAGGTCCCAGAGGAAGACCTCCTAGGGAAGGTAAACATCCGCTCATGTGGGGTAGCGTTGGTTGCCGTACACAGGAGGGACCGGATTGAATGGAGCGCATCAGAAAGTACCTCTTGCCAACGGGAGACTGGAAGACCCTTAGACCTCAACGCCAGTAAGACAGCCTTCCAGACTGTAGCGTTTTCTCTTTCGTCCTGCCCGTTACCCCTGGGGTTGTAACTCGTAGTTCTACTTGAGGCAATCCCTTTAGAAAGCAGGTATTGCCTCAAGTCGTCACTCATAAACGACGAACCCCTATCACTGTGGATATAACTGGGGTAACCAAACAGGGTGAAAAGATCCCGCAAGGCTTTGATAACCGTGGCAGCGGTCATGTCTGAACAGAGAATGGCAAAAGGGAATCGGGAGTACTCGTCAATCACGTTGAGGAAGTACACACTCCGATCTGTCGAAGGAAGGGGGCCCTTGAAATCAACACTCAGTCGTTCAAAAGGGCGAGTGGCCTTAATGAGGTGTGCCCTGTCAGGTCGGTAGAAGTGCGGCTTGCATTCAACACATACCTGGCAGCTTCGAGTGATTGACCTGACATCCTCTACGGAGTAGGGCAGATTCCGGGCCTTTACAAAATGGAAGAGCCGAGTGATCCCCAGATGGCAGAGATCATTGTGGAGGGTCTGTAGCCGGTCCTCCTGCACACTGGCACATGTTCCACGTGACAGGGCATCTGAGGGCTCATTGAGCTTCCCCGGACGGTACATGATATCATAGTTGTAGGTGGAGAGTTCGATTCTCCACCTCAAGATTTTATCATTTTTGATCTTACCCCTTAACGTGTTGTTGAACATGAATGCCACGGACCGCTGGTCCGTGAGCAGGGTAAAAGGTTTTCCGGCCAAGTAATGGCGCCAATGCCGGACGGCCTCCACAATGGCCTGAGCCTCTTTTTCCACAGCGGAGTGCCGAATTTCAGGGCCTTGGAGGGTGCGAGAGAAAAAGGCGACGGGCCTGCCCGCCTGGTTAAGTGTGGCGGCCAGGGCGAAATCAGATGCATCACTCTCCACCTGGAAGGGGATGGACTCGTCAACAGCGTGCATCGTGGCTTTCGCGATGTCAGCTTTTATCCCTTCAAAGGCTAAGCGAGCCTCTGCTGCCAGGGGAAAAGAGGTAGACTTTATGAGCGGACGGGCTTTGTCCGCATAATTGGGAACCCACTGTGCGTAATACGAAAAGAAGCCTAAGCATCTTCTTAGTGCTTTGACGCTAGTGGGTAGGGGAAGTTCAAGGAGGGGACGCGTACGGTCTGGATCAGGGCCAAGGACCCCGTTTTCCACCACGTATCCGAGAATTGCTAGGCAGCGCTTGCTGAATACACACTTCTCCCTGTTATAGGTCAGATTCAGGCGAGACACAGTGCGTAAAAACTTTAGGAGGTTGGCATCGTGGTCCTGCTGGTCATGGCCACAGATAGTGACGTTGTCCAGGTACGGGAAGGTAGCCCATAGCCCGTTTTGGTCCACCATTCTGTCCATTGCACGCTGGAAGACCGAGACCCCGTTAGTGACGCCAAAGGGGACCCTTAAAAAGTGGTAGAGACGACCATCCGCCTCAAAGGCCGTATATTTTCGGTCCTCTGGGCGAATGGGGAGCTGGTGATAGGCTGACTTCAAGTCGATGGTGGAGAACTGCGCAATCTGTTTGACCATGTCAGATATGCACGGGAGAGGGTACGCGTCCAGCTGCGTGTACCTATTAATGGTCTGACTATAGTCTATGACCATCCGGGGCTTGTCTCCAGTCTTAACCACCATGACTTGTGCTCTCCATGGGCTAGTGCTAGGTTGAATGATCCCTTCCCTGAGGAGCCGCTGAACCTCAGATCTAATAAAGATCCGATCCTCAGCGCTGTAACGCCTGCTCTTAGTTGCGATGGGCTTGCAGCCTGGCACGAGATTTTCAAATAAAGACGGCGGGGTGATTCTGAGTGTCGAGAGACTGCACATGGAGCGCGCTGGGCAATTTGGAGGCTGCTGTTCTCCCACTGAAAGTGGAGGGAGTGGCCCATCGTACTGCAGGGTCACACTCCTCAGGTGGACCATAAAGTCTAGTCCCAGGAGTATCGGAGCGCAAAGGTGCGGTAACACGAGGAGCCTGAAGTTCTCATAAACTGTGCCCCGCACCGTTAGGTTTACCACGCAGCTCCCAAGAACGGTAACAGATCGGGACCTCGACGCCATAGAAATTGTCTGTCTGACAGTCTGTACTCGGAGACCGCACCGTTTCACGGTGTCTGGATGAACGAAACTCTCCGTGCTCCCGCTGTCAAACAGACAATGTATCAGGCGTCCATTTACCTCTATGTCCATCATGGACTTGTCGAGTCTGTGAGGCTTGGCCTAGTCCAGGATGATTGACGCCACCGTTGAATCTTGAGTGCAACTGCAGGCAGCTGAGATGGTCGATGATGATGACCCCTGCTGGGTCGTCTGCGGTCGGTGTCGACCAAAATGGCTGCGCCCATGGATCGCACGTGGTCGATGGCGTTGAAAGTGGCGGCACTCGCAGGTCACACATGTCTTGCATCGTCGTCCTCAGGAATGGCGGCGCTCGTGAATCGCACGTGGTTGAAGACCTCGACGAAGCCGGAGACGAAGAGACAGATCCTGGAGAGTCACACGCAGCACTGCTTGGCTTCGAAGGTGGTTTCGCTCGGCACACTTTAGCATAGTGCCCTTTCTTCCCACACGCGGAGCAAAATACCGTTCTGGCCAGATATCGCTGACGAGGGTGCTTTGCAAATCCACAGAAATAGCACCGCGGGCCACCTGGAGCTGCCGCCGCCGTCAGGTCCGAGGTTGAAAGCACGATCGCGCAGTTCCTAGGAGCCGCTGGGTAGAGTTGAGTCGGTGGCTGTACTTGCCACGATGTTCCCACGTGGTCGGTGGGGTAAGTTTCAAGACTTCTGGAGGCCGTTTCCATCGCATCAGCCAATTCCACCGTCTTAGCTAGGTCTAAGTTACCTTGCTCTAGCAGCCGCAGGCGAATATAGGATGAGCCGATTCCCGCCACGAACGCATCTCGGATCAGATCGTTAGTATATTGAGTAGCCGACACTGGCTTGCAGTTGCAGGCTCTGGCTAGCTGCTGAAGTTCGCGCAGGTACTGTCCCGTCGTTTCGCCGGGCTGCCGCCGTCGAGTGGCTAGTAGGTGCCGAGCATGAATCTCATTTGGCGGTTTGTTGTACAACTTCTTCAGTAGTTCGATGGCCCCTTTGTAGTCTTGGGCATCACGGATTGTTGCATACACAGTGTCGCTTACCCTTGCGTGGAGGACCTGCAATCTATCGGCGTCGTTTTGGATTGCTGTTGAGGCATCGATATAATCCTGGAAACACTTCAACCAATGGTCGAAAGTGTTCGACGCTCCAGCGGCACGCAGAGCTAAGGTAAGCCGATCGGGTTTTAACATTTGCTCCATGGCTTTCTTTTCTTCAAACAAAATTGTTGCTAATAAAATTGATGCGTGATTAATTCACTCGGGAGGCTGGATCGTACCCGGGAAATAAAGGCTTTTATTAGCAACAAGAATGGAGCATACTGCTTAACAATACAATCCCAGACTAAAGGGTCACTAGGAAGTGCAGTGACCTTTATACTCCTATAGGTAGGCGGAGCCAACCGGAGTGTACCACAGAACGACACCAACAGGTGGAATACCCCAACCCTAACCCCAACAGTAACAAGAGTAACATATGTACAAGTACCCATAGTGGTAACCATCTATGGTTGAGTACCCATAGTGGTAACCATCTATGGTTCACCACAACCATCAATTAGGACTCATTAGGCAGTTCATAGTCTAGCAAGCCAACCTCATTAGCCTGGCTGAAGACGTCACACTCCTCCCCCGCAAGTCCGAGGAATCCCCTCGGTTTGCTTCCCTCAGGGATCTTTTCCTTCGCTTGAGCGCCGGGTCAGGATCCTCCAACTCGGCCTCTGATGTCGGCGGTGTGTAACGGTTGGGCGCCCATCTCTTCCACCGCGAACGCCGGAGGTCTAGTTCCTCGTCCACTTCAGGTGATAGGGGAATTGCTGTAGCTTCATCCCCTGTATCCATTTCAAACCTTGAGGTCCCCATCAAGGGTGCAGGGGAGGCGGTACTGGCTTGTCGAGGGGGACTCTGCTCATCCCTAGACCTGATGTGGAGATGCCGGCGTTGGACTGGGGTAAGCACAGTAAGAAGTCTCACAACACCAGGTTAAAGTCCAACAGGTTTATTTGGTAGCAAATACCATAAGCTTTCGGAGCTTGCTGCTCCTTCATCAGATGGAGTGGTCTCTGTTCTCCAACAGTGCACAGAGACACAACATCAAGTTACAGAATACTAATTAGAATGCAATTCTCTACAGCCAGCCAGGTCTTAAAAGGTACAGATAATGTGGTTGGAGGGAACATTAAACACAGGTTAAAGAGATGTGTATTGTCTCCAGACAGAACAGCTGGTGAGATTATGCAAGACCAGGGGCAAGCTGTGGGGCTTACTGATAATGTGACATAAATCCAACATCCCGGTTTAGGCCGTCTATTTGCATAATTTCGGCCGTGTGCGGAACTTGACTATCAGTTTCTGCTCAGCGACTCTGCGCTGTCGTGTGTCGTGAAGGCCGCCTTGGAGAACGCTTACCTGAAGATCCAAGGCTGAATGCCCGTGACTGCTGAAGTGCTCCCCCACAGGAAGAGAACAGTCTTGCCTGGTGATTGTCGAGTGATGTTCATTCATCCATTGTCGTAGCGTCTGCATGGTTTCCCCAATGTACCATGCCTCGGGACATCCTTTCCTGCAGCGTATCAGGTAGACAACGTTGGCCGAGTTGCAAGAGTAGGTACCGTGTACCTGGTAGATGGTGTTCTCACGTGAGATGATGGCATCCGTGTCGATGATCCGGCACGTCTTGCAGAGGTTGCTGTGGCAGGGTTGTGTGGTGTCGTGGTCACTGTTCTCCTGAAGGCTGGGTAGTTTGCTGCGGACAATGGTCTGTTTGAGGTTGCGTGGTTGTTTGAAGGCAAGAAGTGGGGGTGTGGGGATGGCCTTGGCGAGATGTTCGTCTTCGTCAATGACATGTTGAAGGCTCCGGAGGAGATGCCGTAGCTTCTCCGCTCCGGGGAAGTACTGGACGACGAAGGGTACTCTGTCCACCGTGCCCCGTGTCCCTAGGGCTGCAGGGCAGACTCGGCTCCAGAACGGATGGAGAGCTTGAGGCCCGGATCTGGTCCAGGTGTTTCCTTACCACTGCCTCGCGTACTGGGTACTGGGTAGAATACTGGTCCGGTCCTGGACTCAACTGTTCCGGTTACCCAGGTGGGTCCATTTGCATAATTTCAGACCCAAACTCTCTCCCCCGCTTCAAAGTGCCTCTCTCAGCGAGTGTTGTTATGACCCCTGCATTGGGCTTCCTGGTGTCTTTCCACCTTTCCTGGCAGTTTTGGCAACAACAGGCTCAGTCTGGTGCGGGGCCATCTGCCCATCAGTAACTCTGCCGGCGCAGTTCCCGTGGTGACGTATGGAGTGGTCCTAAAGTCAAATAACCACCTTGAGAGTTTTGTCTCTAATGAGGCCGCTGGCTGTTTTTTCAACCCAGCCTTTAACGTCTGGACTGCTCTCTCCGCTCGCCCATTTGACGCTGGGTGATAAGGTGCCATCTTGATGTGTCGGGTCCCATTTGATTTCATAAATTTTGTGAACTCTAGGCTGGTGAACGCTGAACCATTATCGGAAACTAATACCTCTGGGATCCGTGCGTTGCGAACGAGGTTCGCAGTTTCTCAACGGTTGCTGTTGTGTTTGCCGAGTTTAGTTTATAGACGCCTAACCACTTGGAATGGGCATCTATTATCACCATAAATGGGGCTGCAAAATCAACATGGAGTCGCGACCATGGTCTGCCTGGCCACTCCCACGGGTGCAGCGGGGCTGCTGGTGGTGCCTTCTGCCCCTGTTGGCACTTCTGGCACTGTCCTACCAGTTTCACTATGCCTGCGTCCAGACCTGGCCACCAGACATAGCTCTTGGCCAGCATCTTCATTTTTGATACTCCAGGGTGCCCATGGTGTAGTTCGGCCAGTCTGGCCTGACGGCCCTGCCTTGGGACGATGACCCGTGCTCCCCACAGCAGTATCCCGTCTTCCACCGTGATCTGCTCCCTCTTGCTCCAGTATGGGTGGAACTGTGGATGGACCAGTCTTTCCAGCTGCCCTGTTAACACCAGGTGCTTTACCTTCACCAATACAGGGTCGTTCTGCGTCCACTGGCGTATATTGTGTGCATCCACCGGGGGTATCCATAAAGTTTAATGTCATCATGGTCTCCTTCATTCTGGGTACCAATGGTGGGGTGTCCGGTAAGGGTAGCCGGCTTAAGGCATCGCCTTTTATTGCTCGCACCCAATTCTCCAGGGGATGTAGGCCCGACTTAACCACTTTGTACCCGAGGTAGGTTACTGGTGCTGCTAAAAAGACGCATTTCTCCCTTTTCAAACGCATTCCCATTGCTGCAAATCTCCTGTGAACTTCCTCCAGGTTTTGCAGATGTTCCGCCCTTGTTTTACCCGTAATGAGGACATCATCTAGGTAAATGGCAACCTGTGGTAACTCCTATAGGATGCTCTCCATGGTCCTTTGAAATATGGCACAAGCTGACGAAACCCAAAAGGCAATTTTTTATACTGGAAGAGGCTTTTCAGTGTATTTATTGTGGCGAATGTTTGCGAATCCTCGTCCAGCCGTAGTTGCAGGAATGCGTAGTTCATGTCCAGTTTTGTGAATAGGAGTCCTCCTGCCAAATCTGCGTACAGGTCCTTAATCCTGGGAATTGGGTATTTGTCTAGCTGAGTGTAACTATTTATCGTCTGTTTGAAATCGCCGCAAAGGCGCATCGAGCCATCCGGCTTTAAGGTAGGAACCACGGGTGTCGCCCATTCCATGAACTGGAGCAGTTTTATTATTTCTTCGTGCTGTAATCTTTTGATTTCCGCATCTACCTTTTCCCTTAACGCAAATGGTACCGGTCGGGTTTTGCAAAACTTTGGGACAGCCTCCGGGTCGATGTGCAATTTTGCCTTGACTCCTTCGATTGTCCCTAGGCCTTCCTGAAAAACCTCCGAATAATTGCTCAGGGCCTCATTCAGGCGACCATTTTCCAGCTGGACAATATTTGTCCAACCTAGCTGGATCTCTTGTAGCCAATTCCACCCTAATAGTCTCGATCCCGAATCTTCCACTACCATTAATGGAGCCTAACTAATTGTTTCCCGTAAACAACTGGCACATGGGTTGTACCCATCACTTTCAGTGGTTCCTCTGTATAGGTCCTCAGCCTTGCTGAAGTTTTGGTCAGGGCTAAGGGTGCGAGTCCAGTGTGTATCTTGTTAAACTCTGTCTCCCCTGTGACTGATATGGCTGCACCTGTGTCGACCTCCATTAAAATTGGACGTCCATTCAGTCTCACTGACAATTTGATGGGTTCTGATTTTGTCATTGCTACGCACAGTAGTTGTTCCTCGTCAGAGGTAGGGTGAGCTTCCAGGTTGTGCTTTCTCCTGTCCCTCGGCCTATGTGTTCTTTTCGGCCATGTTGGTTTAGGAGACTTGCTTTTCCTCTGTGTATCCTGACACTGGCAACCATCTCAATGTCGTGTCGAGCGGGGCTCTACAGGAGCTGCTGTCACGCTGGGCTTAACCTGACCTTGTCTAGGTGCAGTTCTATAGGCGGACTTGGGCTCCCTCGTATCCAAATCCTTCCAGAGGGCCCCTATGTAGTGGTAGTGGTAGTTCCCTAACCCAGCCTCCCTGGTGTTGGCCTCTATCTCCATCAGGATACCTTGGAGCTCATGCGCTCCGTTTACTGCTTTTTCTAATGACAAGGCCAGCTGTAATGCCTGTTTACAGTCCAGCTGGGCCTCCGCCAACAGGTGTTTCGGTATAGTCATATTGTTAATTCCGCACACCAACCAGTCTCAGAGCATCTCATTTAGTGCCCCCCTGAATTCACAAGCCTCCACCAGATGTTTTAGCCTTGTTAGGAAACTGGTGATTGACTCCCCCGCTTCTCTAAATGTGGAGTAAAAACGGTCCCTCCGCAGGATCAGGGGTGGCTGAGGGTCATAATATTCTTGCACTAAGTTTGACAGCTCTTGGAAGGACTTTGTGTCCGGTGCCTACGGGAAAGTTAAACTGCGCATAATCGCAAAAGCTGCTGGTCCACACGCAATCAGCGGGATAACCCTTTGCTTCTCATCTGAGATTATGTCATTTGCCCTGAAGAAATACTTCATCCTTTCCACATATTGGGCCCAGTCCTCCACTGCAGGGTCAAAAGCGTCCAACTTCTCAAACAGCAGCATGTTTTCTCAACAATGGCTTACCCTCAATACGTGCGGTGATTCAGCAAGTTCCTTCAGGTCACTCCTTTTTCCTCGTCGCCACTGTAATAACTCCATGGAGGTGAAAGTCCCGTCACCAAGTTACTTTATTTACACCATACATCTGTACACAGCCAGCTCTCCAGTTGCTCCCTGCTGAATGCAGGCTGGGAGTCTGACACACCTGCTTTAAATAGGGAGCATGAGGCTATCTGATTTACCCATCAATTAGGACTCACTAGGTACTTCATACTCTAGCAAGCCAACCACATTAGCCTGGTTGACATCATCACGCCTATATATTTACCTTTTAAAATATTTAACAAAGAGGCAGTAATAAATGGAAAATTTCCTTCTTGGGAAATAAGGAACCAGTTATGTTCCACAGGGAAATATTTGGGACCTGTGTTCTTCCAGGACTGATAGCGAAAAAGGTGATTGCATTTTAGCTTCACCAATGACATGAAAATATGAGGGTAGATGATAAGTGGAAAAGAGGTTGATTATATTAGGAGATACTTGGGCAGGTATGTAGATGAGCAGATGCTTGTGAATGTGGGAAAATTAAAGACATCTGTCTTTAAATCCTCATGTACATCAGCCTTTACCAGGACTATAAGAATATTTTTGATTATCGCAGTCACTGACAACACCTTCCCCTTGATTTCCTTTCTTCTTTCTCCTTAATATCTTCTAGCTAGGGATGTTAAGTCCCCATTCCTACCCTAGTTGAGCAGGTCTCCATTACTGACTCTCTGCCCCTGAGAGGGCATTGGCGAGCATGGGTCTCCATGTCAATCTTGCTCTGGAGACGTGGTTCATTGGTGGTACATTCATCCAGTTTGTGAGGCTCTTTAAAAACATCTTTATCTTAATTATTGACAACTATATCATAACCCTATGGGTAACATGTGCCTGCAGCTCACCAAACCTATCTATCACAATCCACGCATTTATGTACATGCACAGCTACCTCCATAGTGGTTAGCATTCCTACCTCTGATCCAGGAACTCCAGGTTCGAATGCCACTGCAGAGTTTGATGGTCAAGGAAGGTGTGTTCATAATGTGGCCAGACAGATTGATTAGCAATTTGCAAATCCTTCCAAGAGTGGAAGAGATTTCAGTTTTATTGTGCGGTGGAAGTCTAGAAAGGGTATTTGGCGATTGTCCATAGTTTCAAAGTATTCTCAAAACCATTACTCTTTATTTACAGCAAGTATTTACATGTTTGGACTTCTGTACAAGGTTGGAGATTCTCCTCCTTCCAGACCTCTCTAACCTATCAGTCATGTGATCTGATATCATTCTTACATCTGCATCATGTATACTGATATAATAATGATATCAGATTTACTTTGCATCTCCCACAAGTCTTTATTCTTACCATATTTACATCCTCCTACATATCCCGCCAAAGTCTCAGACTTCACAGGGTTAGTCTCTGAGTTGCCTTGGCTCCCTGATCTCATTCTGATCTCTTTCTGAGATCGAGGATATTCCTCACCATCACAAGAACATAAGAAATAGGATAGGAGCAGCAGTAAACCACACGTTCCATTGAGTCTGCTCCATCATTTAATATGATCATGGCTGATCTTGGGCTTCAACTCTATTTTCCCACGTGCTCCCAATATCCCTTAACTCCCCACGAGACCAAAAATCTGTTTATCCCAGCTTTAAATGTATTCAACGATGGATCATCCACAACCCTCTGGGTAGCAACTTCCAAATATTTGCAACTGGGTCAAGACATTTCTCTTTATCTTACTCCTAAATGATTGGCCCCTTATCCTGAGACTGTGGTCCTGCATTTCAGATTCCCCAACCAATGAAAACAATCTCTCAATGGTCATCTTAACAAGCCACTTCAGAATTTTGTAGGTTTCAATGAGCTCGCCTCTCATTTTTCTAATCCCAAGAGAATATCAGCCCAATTTACAGAGCTTCTCATCATAGGACAGCCCCCTCATCCAAGGGACCAATTTAGTGAACCTCAGCTGTACCACTTCCAATGTAAGTATATTGTTTCTTAAATGTGGAGAGCAAAACAGCACACACTATTCAGATGTGGTCTCACGAAATCCCTGTACAATTGTAGTGAGACTTCTTTAGTCCTGTACTCCAATCCCTTTGCAATAAAGACCATCATACTATTTGTCTTCCTGATTGCTTACTACATCTAGATTCACAGAGCTATAGAGCACAGAAAAAGTTCTTTCGGTCGTGTCTGCGCCGGTCAAAGACAAATCACCTAACTATTCTAATCCTATTTTCCAGCACTTGGTCCATAGCTATGTTTGCCTTGCTAACTTTCTGTGTCCCTTCTACCATCATATCCAAGGTTCTTTGAACATCAACATTTACAAGTTTTTCACCTTTTAAAAAAAATTCTTATTTTTTATTCTTACAACTGAAGTGAATAGTTTCACATTTTCCTATATTATAGTCCGTCATCCTTCTTGTTGCCCATTCACCTAACCTGTCCGTATCTATTTGCACCCTCTCTGCATTCTCCCCATATCTTACCTTTCCACCTACTTTGGTGTCATCAGCAAACTTAGTTGTTACTCTCTGTTCCTTCATCTAACTCATTAATATAAATTGAAAATAGCTGAGGCCCTGAAGTGGATTATAACTCCAGCCACAAATATAGACTGATCTAGATTGGGAGCTCACCCTCAAC
This sequence comes from Mustelus asterias, assembly GCF_964213995.1. Taxonomy (NCBI): domain Eukaryota; kingdom Metazoa; phylum Chordata; class Chondrichthyes; order Carcharhiniformes; family Triakidae; genus Mustelus; species Mustelus asterias. The sequence continues at coordinate 74,396,797 of NC_135803.1, read as the reverse complement.
AATCAGTCTCACTTGAATCTAAGGCAGCAACTTCACACAGACATCCCCCAAAGAAAGTAAATATTAAGAGATATTGGAGGTGATTCTCTCAAAACGATTCTAAGTGTCGAATTCGCGTGAAATCTGGAGTAAATCATGCTCATTTTTTCAGTGGGAGTTTAAAGAAGAATCTCCTCATTCTGTGCACTGCTGAGTGCCTCAGCATAAATGCTGTTAAAAATCAGGGGGTAAGGCCGATGCCCACTGGAGAGGCTGGCAGCATGGCGCTGAGCCGGCCACTGTGCATGAGCCGATTTGTCAGCATTGAGATCAGTGCACGCGCAATGGCCCCTGTCTGTTGGCATCCCGATTGCTGGCCAGCTCAATCGCTGGCCAGCCCCATGACCCCCGCATCGCTGGCCCTCTGAACCCCTCACAGGCCGATCGCTGGCCTCCCAAGCATGCCTGGCACCCCCCCCCCCCCCCCCTCTGCCGGCAGCCCCGATCTCCCGCACCCCCGACAATTCTCCCCCCCGCAATACCGACACCCATGTCTGAGTGGGTTTCCTCCAGGTGCTCCGGTTCCCTCCCACGAACTGAAAGGTGCATTGACCCAAACAGGTGCTGGAATGTGGCGACGAGGGGAATTTCACAGTAACTTCATTGCAGTGTTGCTGTAAGCCTTACTTGACTAATAAACAAATTTTAAAATTTATTTGAAAATTTATTTCCCCTTGGGCAGTGCCAACGTGTCAATGCCCAGGGGGCATCCCCCAACACCTTTGGGGGGCCCCGATTGCCCCCCCCCCCCGTTTCACTCCAGCAGAGTCGGGCCACAAACTCCCAGCAAGAGGGGAGTTGTAGTAATCCCCGATGAAGTGAAATACTCCTGGCGTGGGGAGAGAGAGTCTAGCGGGCCCAGAGATTTCAGTCCCGGGCCTGCTAATGATATTGAAACTACATGGAAATGATGGGCTGCATCTCTAATGCAGCTCCGCGCCTATTTCCGCATGGAGCTGACGGCGCTGGAAATCCAGCATTGGGAGACACGCTCAGGGCCGGACACCCAGCACGGATCACGCTAATCAGGCACCGCCTAAATTCCCTGGCCCGCTGCGCTAAAAAATCAGTAAGAAGTCTCACAACACCAGGTTAAAGTCCAACAGGTTTATTTGGTAGCAAAATCCACTAGCTTTCGGAGCGCTGCCCCTTTGTCAGGTGAGTCACCTGTTGGACTTTAACCTGGTGTTGTGAGACTTCTTACTGTGTTCACCCCAGTCTAACGCCAGCATCTCCACATCTAAACATCAGCGCAGCGGGATGGGAGGATCGCCCCCATTACCTTTTTCCAGATAGCCTGTTAAATAATTTGTTGCCCATGCTACAACTACCTGGATATTATAAAGGTCCAGGGATCTCCCTTCAAAAATTATATCTTCCCACTTTCAGAAAGTACAAGAGAAATAGGTTCTTATACAGCATGCAGGAGACTACAAGAAACATTATATTTTACCAACTTATAGAAACATTGAAGATAGGAGCAAAAGGAGGCCATTTGGCCCTTCGAGCCTGCTCCGCCATTCATCAAGATCATGGCTGATCATCCAACTCAATAGCTTAATCCTGCTTTTTCCCCATAACCTTTGATCCCATTTGCCCCAAGTGCTATATCCAGCCGCCTCTTGAATACATTCAATGTTTTGGATCAACTACTTCCGGTGGTAATGAATTCCACAGACTCACCATTCGTTGGGTGAAGAAATGTCTCCTCACCTCCATCCTAAATGGTCTACACTGTGTCCTCAGACTGTGACCCTTGGTTCTGGACACCCCACCATTGGGAACATCCTCCCTGCATCTACCCTGTCTAGTTCTGTTAGAATTTTTATAAGTCTCTATGACATTCCCCCCTCATTCGTCTGAACTGCAGTATGCCCAGTATGTACAAGTTTATTACAGTAACTATATAACATGCAATATATTTTAAAGTGGCTAAGTACATTGCAACATCAATAACTATAAAATATAAAAATATGGCCTTAGTTCCAATACAGAATCTATAAAGCTTTTAAAATACAATGTCACAGCTAATGTCAATTTAAGAATACCCAACAATATTCACAGTAATGCTTAACCTGAAACCCCAAGTGAATTCAGTTGTTGGGCAGTTGGCTAGAAAAGCTGCCTGCTCTACAATATCCTCGACAACTGGAGAAACATTGAGGGGGTACTCCAAGTACCCTTCTACAATGTCTCTGATGTTCTGAAAGGAAACTCCACATTTAAGACTTCCTTAATAATCATTATATCTCCTAAATCAGATTACATAATGTTTTGGCAGCAATGGTTGTTGCTTCTTTGATGAACTCCTCCTCTTAGATGCGTACTTATTATTCAATATGATCTAATTGTGAAAATGGTTTTATTATCCATACTGTGAGCCTATATATGGTCATCAGGTTCTTAAATATGTTCCTAAACATCTTTCCTGTTTGCCTCCAATTGTTTCAATTTTTATATAACTGATTTTTAATAGGGGAATAGATTTTTTTAAAGTCTATTGTTTCTAATTTGTTGATGTAAGATCTGAGAATGCCTTCGGAACAGATAATGAGAGACAATGACATCATAAAAACTTTTACAGATCCTTTGAAAATGACTTCAGAGCTTGGTCTTTTCTTAGTGTGAAGAGAATTTAAATGGTCCTGGTGTTGCTTTATGCGTGATACAGACTGCCCACTCTGTTTTCTAGCCATTAATCAATCCCCCATCCATGCTAATATATTACCCCCAACTTCATGAGCCCTTATTTTGCCTATTAATATTTTGTGCAGCATTTTGTCAAATGTTCTTTGGAAATCTATGTATGTTGCATCTACTGGTCTCCCTTTATAGAACCATAGAACCATAGAAAATTACAGCTCAGAAACAGGCCGTTTGGCCCTTCTTGTCTGTGCCGAACCATTTTTTGCCTAGTCCCACTGACCTGCACTTGGACCATATCCCTCCACACCCCTCTCATCCATGAACCCGTCCAAGTAGTTAGATCCTCAAAAAAATCTAATAAATTTGTCGAACAGGATTTTCCTTCAGTAAAATCATGTTGACTTGTTCTAACCATACTATGTTTTTCTAAGTGCATTGTTAAGACTTCCATAATGACATATTTCAGCATTTTCTAACAACTGATAATAGGTTATCCGATAGCTCACTGTTTTCTCTACCCTCTTTCATTAAATGCAGTATAATATTTGCCAACTTCCAATCTAGTGGGACCATTCCTGAACCTAAAGAATTTTGGAAAATCATAGCTAGCACATCTACTATCTCTACAGCTATCTCTTTTAGAACCCTAGGGTCATCAGGTCCTGGGGATTTGCCAGATTTTAGCTCCTTGAATTTCTACAGTACTTCATCTGTGCTGTTATCAATTTTCCTAATTTCCTCACTCATCTTAGCCCCTGGATTATTGTCCATTTCTGGAACTTGTGTCTTCTACTGTGAAGACAGACACAAAGTATTTTTCAGTGCCTCCGCCATTTCCTCATTCCCTACAATAATTTCTCCTTTCGATGCTTCTAAGGGGCCAACATTTACTTTTGCTTTTCTCTTCTTTTTTATATGATTATAAAAGTTCTTACAAACTCTTTTTATATTTCTGGCTAGTTAATTTTCATTTTCTTTTTTTTTTCCTTTTTCATCAACTTCTTGGTTGCCTATTGCTGGTTTCTAAAACAGTCATGATATGGAGATGCCGGCGTTGGACTGGGGTAAACACATTAAGAAGTTTAACAACACCAGGTTAAAGTCCAACAGGTTTATTTGGTAGCAAAAGCCACACAAGCTTTCGGAGCTTGTGCTCCGAAAGCTTGTGTGGCTTTTGCTACCAAATAAACCTGTTGGACTTTAACCTGGTGTTGTTAAACTTCTAAAACAGTCCCAATTTTCAGACTAGGGTATTTTCACAGTAACTTCATTGCAGTGTTAATGTAAGCCTACTCTTGACATTAATAAATAAACTTAAACTTAAAACAGACGAAGTACTGTTTTCTGCAACTCTTCTTTTAATTTAATACTATCCGTAACTTCCTGAGTGAACAACAGATGGGTCATTTTCAGTTTTTTGTGCTTCATTGGAATGTATTTTTTGTGAACATTTTAAATTGTTTCTTTAAATCTTTCCCACTGTTCATTTACAGCCAAAACCTTTTAGTCTATTTATCCAGTTAACCTCAGCCAATTCTCTCCTCATTTCCATGTTTTGCTGAAGCTTAGGATTTTTGTTTGTGATTAGAATATGTCATGTTCAAACTTACCATGAATTGAATAACATTGTGGTCACTTTTTCCAAGTGGATCTTTTACTGTGACATTGCTAATCAACCCTGTTTTATTACATAACACTAGACCTAAGATTGCTTTATCCTGAGTCAGCTCCACTACATACTGGTCCAAGAATTGATGCCAATGCCTCTTTTTCTGTTGTGGCATGTCATTGTTCTGTTTCTGTCAGAGACCTAGAGGTATATGAGGCTTGTCTTTGCTTGCTGTCTCTGCGCGCTTGGAGTAAAGCTGTCCCCAGACCTGTAGATGATGCACCTGCTGTTCCTATGGTCGATAATTCTGGGTCATAATGTGGCAAAATTTCAGAGGAAATTAAAATTGTGGGCAGCATGGTGGCACCATGATTAGCACTGCTGCCTCACAGTGCCAGGGACCCAGGTTCAATTCCGGTCTCGGATGATTATCTGTGTGGAGTTTGCACGTACTTCCCGTGTTTGTGTGGGTTTCCTCCGGGTGCTCCGGTTTCCTCCCACAGTCCAAAGATGTGTAGGGTCGATTGGTTGGCCATGCTAAATTGCCCCTTAGTGTCGGTGGGGACTAGCAGGGTAAATGTGTGGGGTTATGTGGATGGAGACTGGGTGGGATTGTTGTCAGTGCAGGCTCAATGGACCGAATGGCCTCCTTCTGCACTGTAGGGATTCTATGATTCTAAAAGTTGTTTAATCCATTCAACAGTATTTTGTTGGCCTACACTCCAGCACCACTGTTGACCCTGTCTTAACAGTTACTCCAATGTCTCATTGGCCTCTGGTAAATTTAGTAGGAACTTGCCTACTTGGTTGACCATCCCAAGGAATCTTTGAAGCTCAGTTATGTTCCTGTGTTGTCGAAATTCTCTGATTACTTTTCTTTTTTGTGGATCAACTGTAATTCCAGTGGCTTGTAAAATGTGATCATGAAACTTGATCATACATTTGGCAAACTCACATTTTTCATTTGATGTTAGGCCTGCATCCTGTAAGACTCTCAGAACTGCTCTGACTCTGCATTCATGCTTTTCTCCCATGTGTAAGTGTGTCATCCATATAGCAGATTACTACTTCTATACTTTCCAGAGTGTGAGATATTGTTCTCTGGAAAATCTATGGAGTGGACCCCATAGGACCCCATTGGAGAGGACAATCTAATGAAACAGTAGCAACAGAAAGACATTATAAATGTAGTCAGCAGTGTGGTTTCTTTATCCAGAGGCAAAATCCATTCCTTGCATCCATTTGGGTGTATAGAGCACTCTTGGTTACTTTGGCAGAACTCTCATCCGCTGAGGCCATCGGGTGGATCTCATGTTCCACTCATTTATTTCGTTAAATCCAGGTAGATTCTTACTGAACCATTTGGCCTTGGATCCATAAGCATTCCTGAACACCATTTTGTTGACATGGTGACCAGTGAGATAACCTTTTGTTGCTGCTGAATCTCTTCTGTTTCATCCTTGACTTTGTCAAAGAGCGGATGAGGGACATTCCTCAGTGTAAAGACGCAAATTGGTTTGGTATCAGCGTTGAGTGATATGGTACTCAGTCTTTAACTTCCCAAGCCCTGTAAACAATTTTGAAAACTCATTTGGAAATGTACTGCTGTAGTTCCCATCAGCAACTTGATCCACTTTATGGATTAATTTCAGTTTGAGGCATGTCTTTCTGCCGAGTAGAGAACATTCTTGATGTTGAATTACATGGAGAGGTTTGAGAATTTCTTAGTCTTTATGTTTCAGCTTTGCCATGAGTTTGCCTCTGATTTTTGAATCTGTATCACGAGTACCTTATAATTTGATAGGTGAGGGCTGCAATGTAATCAGTCAAATGTTTGATCCATTTAACTTTATCTGATAAAACAGAAACCCTGCTCCTGTGTCTAGATTTGACCTTTGTGGGGTGTCCATCCACTTTGAGTTTAATACTCCAATACTTGTTTTCAACATCATTTACAGCCCCAAGGAAGCTTCATTCCTTTGCTTGCAGTTCTTCCATTTCTTATATATGGCTCAGTTTCAAACATTTCTCCCTAATTTTACAGATTGCCAACATTTTTGAGCAACCAACAATTTTGAAATGCCCTATTTTTCCACAGTTGTGGCACTGTGCCCATGATTTCCCCTCCACCCCTACCCCCAGTCTATAGAGAATATTGATGAACAAATCCATGCTTTCACCTGGACTTTACTTTCTTTTATTAAATTGAACCCTTTCTGATGGATGCTTACATAAGAATCAAAAGCTTGCAGGACTTCTTCATAAGAAGTTTAAGTCTCACCAACCCTTGCTATCATGTCATCAGCAATAGATCCAATTGCATAGAGTAGTGTATTGACCTGATCTTTTTGACTTTGTCTGTGTAATCCTGAAGCAGTTCTTCACCTTGTGAATCTTTTTCTCCAGTTGTCCTGGTTCTGGGTCTATTGTGGGTCCGCTGCACTCTGAAATAGTTTGGGAATGGCTTCTCCTGAGCCTTGGAATTGTTCCTGCTTCTATGCTGTTGTTTCTTGTTTGTGCTCACTGCTGTCTGGTCTCCAGGTCTGAGTATCAGCTTGTATCTGCTGCTCCCACGGGTGTTCCCATATCTTGGTGAGTCTTCATTTTGTTTTGCTTTCATCCTTCCTTCGAGGATCTCTTTTCTTTCAGCCCCTGTATCTTCTTTTAAAGGGCGGCTGGGTTTTTATTCATTACCACCATGTTTCATTGTGTGGTCAGGATCTAGAAGAGGGTTTGGGGATTTTTCTATTTTCCCAAGGTATGCTAGTCGAGTCTGTAGTTTCTCAAAACCATTACCCTTTATTTACAGCAAGTAGTTACACATTTGGGTCTCTAGACTTGTCCTCCTTCTCGACCTCTCTTACCTCTCAGTCATGTGATCTAATATCATTGTTACATCAGCACCTTGTCTGTCGCTGATGTTAATCCTTTACAATTCCCAGTCAACCAAGAGATAGAAATAATGATGGAGCCTCCACCTTCACTACCTATAGCTACAGACTGCAACAAAAATGTAAAAGTTCATGTCGCCACAGCAACTCACACACTATTGCCACTCCAACCTCACCTCAACCTGCTTTGCATTTCTCCCTATTCCTCCTCAGACTGGACTACTCTTTATTCCAATGCTTTCTGTCTCTCTCAGTCTTCCATGCACCTGGTTTCATGCTTCATGCTAGTTTCCCCTATCCACCTGCCAAATCAGTTCACATGCATCCCTACAAAATCTGTTATCCTCCCTGTGGATAAGGGCCCAGCCCAGTTCACCGATCCACCCTGCACAAGTTACTCCTGGTTAAGTCCAACAGGTTTATTTGGTAGCAAAAGCCAATAGCTTTCAGAGCGCTGCTCCTTCGTCAGGTAAGTGGGAGTTCTGTTCACAAATAGGGCATATAAAGACACAAACTCAATTTACAAAATAATGGTTGGAATGCAAATCTTTACAGGTAATCCAGTCTTAAAGGTACAGACAATGTGAGTGGAGAGAGGGTTAAGCACAGGTTAAAGAGATGTGTATTGTCTCCAGACAGGACAGTTAGTGAGATTTTGCAAGCCCAGTCAAGTCGTGGGGGTTACAGATAATGTGACATGAACCCAAGATCCCGGTTGAGGCCGTCCTCATGTGTGCGGAACTTGGCTATCAGTCTCTGCTCAGCGACTCTGCGTTGTCGTGTGTCGTGAAGGCCGCCTTGGAGAATGCTTACCCGAAGATCAGAAGCCGAATGCCTGTGACCGCTGAAGTGTTCCCCAACAGGAAGAGAACACTCTTGCCTGGTTGCCTCTTGTCAAGCGGTGTTCATTCATCCGTTGTCGTAGCATCTGCATGGTCTCCCCAATGTACCATGCCTCGGGACATCCTTTCCTGCAGCGTATCAGGTAGACAACGTTGGCCGAGTTGCAAGAGTATGTACCGTGTTCCTGGTGGATGGTGTTCTCACGTGAGATGATGGCATCCATGTCGATGATCCGACACGTCTTGCAGAGGTTGCTGTGGCAGGGTTGTGTGGTGTCGTGGTCACTGTTCTCCTGAAGGCTGGGTAGTTTGCTGCTGTCAATGGTCTTTTTGAGGTTGTGCGGTTGTTTGAAGGCACGAAGTGGGGGTGTGGGGATGGCCTTGGTGAGATGTTCGTCTTCATCAATGACGTGTTGAAGGCTCCGGAGTGCCATATCCTGTTCTTATGGGGGCGTCTTTCAGTGTCTGGAGGTGTCTGTTGTGATCCTCCTCATCCGAGCAGATCCTGTGTATACGGAGGGCTTGTCCGTAGGGGATGGCTTCTTTAACGTGTTTAGGGTGGAAGTTGGAGACGTGGAGCATCGTGAGGTTATCCGTGGGCTTGCGGTACAGTGAAGTGCTGAGGTGACCGTCCTTGATGGAGATGCGTGTGTCCAAGAATGCAATCGATTCCGGAGAGTAGTCACAACAGACACCTCCAGACGCTGAAAGATGCCCTCATAAGAACAGGATATGGCGCTCGACTCATTGATCGACAGTTCTGACGCACCACAGCAAAAAACCGCACCAACCTCCTCAGAAGACAAACACAGGACGCGGCGGATAGAGTACCCTTCGTCGTCCAGTACTTCCCCGGAGTGGAGAAGCTACATCTTCTCCGGAGCCTTCAACATGTCATTGATGAAGACGAATTTCTTCACAAAGCCATCCCCACACCCCCACTTCTTGCCTTCAAACAACTGCACAACCTCAAACAGACCATTGTCCGCAGCAAACTACCCAGCCTTCAGGAGAACAGTGACCATGACACCACACAACCCTGCCACAGCAACCTCTGCAAGACGTGCCGGATCATCGACACGGATGCCATCATCTCACGTGAGAACACCATCCACCAGGTACACGGTACATACTCTTGCAACTCAGCCAATGTTGTTTACCTGATACGCTGCAGGAAAGGATGTCCCGAGGCATGGTATATTGGGGAGACCATGCAGACGCTACGACAACGGATGGATGAACACCGCTCGACAATCACCAAGCAAGAGTGTTCTCTTCCTGTTGGGGAACACTTCAGCGGTCATGGGCATTCGGCCTCTGATCTTCGGGTAAGCGTTCTCCAAGGTGGCCTTCACGACACACGACAGCACAGAGTCGCTGAGCAGAAACTGATAGCCAAGTTCCGCACACATGAGGATGGCCTCAACTGGGATCTTGGGTTCATGACACGTTATCTGTAACCCCCATGACTTGCCTGGGCTTGCAAAATCTCACTAACTGTCCTGGCTGGGGACAATACACATCTCTTTAACCTGTGCTTAACCCTCTCTCCACTCACATTGTCTGTACCTTTAAGACTGGATTACCTGTAAAGATTTGCATTCCAACCATTATTTTGTAAATTGAGTTTGTGTCTTTATATGCCCTATTTGTGAACAGAACTCCCACTTACCTGACGAAGGAGCAGTGCTCCGAAAGCTAGTGGCTTTTGCTACCAAATAAACCTGTTGGACTTTAACCTGGTGTTGTGAGACTTCTTACTGTGTTTACCCCAGTCCAACGCCGGCATCTCCACATCAAGTTACTCCTGGCCAGGAGCTGTCTTACCAGCCCAGAAATCTGAACCCCTCCTGTCTTCACTCTGCAACTCGCTCTGTATAACTGTTCACTCTGCCTCTCTGTGTGTTTGAGCTGGTGGGAAAGAGAGGCCTGTAACAGTCACACAGGGATTGGAAAGGGTGAGGTTCATGGTCCAAAGGGCCTATTTTCTATCCAGAAATTATTTCTAAGAGTTTAATCTGACTGTTCAAACAAAGACAAATCCCCATAAAACAGATTTTTCCTTTTGTTTCACAGCAGTCATAGAGGAAGTGTGAGAAAACATGAAAAGCCAGAAGAGGTTGTACCTGCTCACCCTGTTTCTCTTTGCTTGCGTTATCCTCCACAGACAACTGAAGTTCATCATCCGTTTTCAACAAATGATGGATAAATCTGATGCTGATTACCTCAGCCCAGACACAACACCTGGGCTCATGTTTATAGATTCCAGCAGTAAAGTGATGTTCTCAGCACTGGCCATTTGCTCTGTGGAGTCAGCAGCGCGTGCCAATCCTGATAAACCCATCTATTATTTCATGACGGGTTTCAGTGGGAATCTGTCAGACTATCCGGATCAATCCATGGCCTTCCAAACTCTTTTATCAATGAAAAACATCATCCTATTACCCTTGAACCTCAAAACACTCTTCGAAAACACCCCTTTGAATGATTGGTATCAGGAGGTAAGGAATCACTGAGCTATTATCAACTCACAGAGTAAACTGTCATTTATCTTGATTTGAATAAAGGGGCTTTTTTGTTGAAGCAAATCCAAGGGTATAAAACGACCATGTGCTCTGTTGAAGATCTTGGCGTTGACCTTCCCCCCCTCATCCCGTAGGTTTGAAACATGATCCACTGCATCCACAGCCTGACCTTTCACCTCTCCCTATTCCAGAGAAGGTTCCAAAATGCACCCACCTATGTATTTTTCTGAAAAAGAGACACGCTGCTGAAGCTTTTCATCTTGCACTCATCAGGAAAAATGCAAGATTGCCAAATTTCAAATGATCACAACAACTTATACCACAGGAGAACAGGATGGTGATTGGTTGGTAAGTCATCTCTGATTGGCCAAGGCTTTGCCATGGAGAAAGCAATGAGAAACTCCAGGCTCCCCAGTTTCCACGTAATTCAAAAAGAAGCCTACGGCTTGAACATATTATTATTGTTTGCAGAGAATGTGTCCCTTTGTATGAATGTATGGCACTTCTAAAAAGTGTAAATAAGCCATGTTAGTTCAAATTCACTTTTTTAAAATAATTCATTCATGGGATGTGGGATCTCTGGCACGACCAAAAATTATTGTCCATCCCTTCTGAGATAGAGATATGATCCCTTTCCTTGATGTACTGGTTGAAAACTTTGTTAATGGGTTCTCCCTACTGCCTAGCACAAGTCTACCTTCACTAGTAAGTATACACTTTGGGATTCACATAGCTCCTCCGCTATAAGATTGGCCATATCAGGTTTCATTGTTCTGGTGCAAGCAAACCGCATATCTATACTTAGAGTACAACAGATCAGGTTGGTTTAACTGGAGCTGCCATCCATTGGGGTCTCATAACTAGTCAGGTTACCCAAGGTTTATTGAATTCATTAATGCTCTAGACTAGAGGACAACTTTGATGGGGCATTAATTTATAAAAGAACACATGCCAAAGCTGTTGAAAATTTGAAATGAAAAACAGAAAGCAGTACTTCACATCTGTGGAGAAAGAAACAATTAATAGGCTTGATTTTATATGGGTGGCAGAGCAGGGCAGGGTCCCCTTGCCCTGGTGTAGATGATGGTGACACTGCCCTATGTGGCCGGCCTGTCTCACAGACAGGATGTTACTTGGCTTGAGATGAACCTTCCACCCCCAGAGAGGGAAGAGGTGTTTACTTGAGAGCTACCAACCAATCAAACAGCCGGCAGCTCTTCGGTTCCAGCAGTGCCAAGGGAGTGTAAATAGAGCCTTAATCATTTTTTTAAATTCTGGATAGGTCAGTGAAGTGGGAAAAACATAAAGCTGGGTACATAACACATAAAATGGCTGCCTGGCACATAAACAGTCACCTGGGAAAGAAACATTAAACAGGCACTGACTTTTAGTGCAGACAGCTACTTGAAATTAAAACATGAAGGACAGACAGTTATTTAAAGTTAAACATGCAGGGAACAAATACTATAAGAAACAGCCAGGGCTTGAGGCACTTTTAAGATAAGGACAGATTTGGACAATAAGGACTGATAAAGAGATTAGCCACAAACGGGAATGGGAATACATAAATACAGGAAAACCAATTACTGTATGTATAGACCGAAACTAAGTAATTGATAGGGAAAATGTACCCATTCTATGAAACATTGCGATGTTAAAAGCCAATGTCTGTATATGTCTGGCTGTAACGATGTGTTAAACTATCAATCCTACTCAACTGTAACGATGTGTTAAATGGCTAATATCCGGGCTATCCATTGTCTGAAAAGTATAAAAATGAACCACTCCTATTGTATCATTGAGAGAAGGTAGCTGCCTGGTGTACTGCGGAGTGCCAGTGCCTTTTCTCCACAAAGCTTCGTCAAATAAAACTTTATTGTTGAAACCTCCAAGTCTGACTCCGAAGTGGCACAACAGTCAACATTTGTTATCATCCCTAAATGCCCTTGAGAAGGTGGTGGTGAGCTATCCTCCTGAACAGCTGCAGTCCACTCTGTAGCAGTTTGACACAATTGATTGAGCATTTCAGAGAGAAGTTAAGAGTCAACCACATTGCTGTGGGTCTGGAGTCACATGCAGGCCAGACCAGGTAAGGATGACAGATTGCCTTCCCTGAAGGACATTAGGTGAACAAGATGGGTTTTCATGACAATCAATGATAGTTTAGGGCCGCCACTGCTGAGCCTAGTTTTCAACTGTAGATACTTTTTAATGAATTTACTTTTTTTAAATAATTAATTGAATTTATATTCCACCTTCTGCCATCGTGGGATTTGAACCTGTATCCCCAGAGAATTAGCTTGGGCTTCTGGATTACTAGTACAGTGATATTACCAGATGCCAGTGGTGGGAGTGGCTTTGGGAGGCTTGCCCATCTTAAGTCGTCAATTAATGGCTATAAAGTTGGTGGCTTCGAAGAGTGTTGCCTACCTTACAGGCCTCTGTGCCCATCAGAGTGCCCCCACGTGCCCCCCCCCCCCGCCCAAAAAAGTTCTTTAAACCCTCACATTTCTCCTGCATCCACCTTCCCAGCCCAGCCCCTCCTCCCCCCACCCCCACTCCTCCGCTGCCAACCCCCTCCTTACAGATGGGCTCCATCCCCAATTGCCTTCTTCAGGGCTGACTGCAGTCCCAGCAGAGGACAAGGCTCCCTTGGCACTGCTGGAACCAAAGAGCTGCCAGCCATTTGACTGGTTGGTAGCTCTCAAGTAAACAGCTCTTCCCTCTCTGGGGGTGGAAGGTTCACCTCAAGCCAAGTAACATCCTGTCTGTGAGACAGACAGGCCACATCGGGGCAATGTCACCATTATCTACACCAGGACAAGGGGACCCTGCCCTGCTCTGCCACCCACACAAAATCCAGCCTATTAACTGTTTCTTTCTCCACACATATGAAGTACTTCTTTCTGTTTTTCATTTTAGATTTCCAACAGCTTTGGTACATGTTCTTTTATAAATTAATGCCCCATCAAAGCTGTCCTCTAGTCTGGAACATTAATGAATTCAATAAACCTTGGGTAACCTGACTAGTTATTGGACCCCAATGGATGGCAGCTCCAGTTAAGCCAGCTTGGTCTGTTGTACTCTTCAGTATCGATATGCGGTTTGCTTGCACCAGAGCAATGAAACCTCGCCAGCAATCAATGATTTCTCCAGGATCATAAGCGATTTTTTTAGGGCATAGCCTGATAATGTGCTTTATAACCTCCTTTAGATAACCTCCTTTAGATCTCCTTTATAACCTCCAATTGATCCAAGGCATTTGTTATTTTTCAATCTCCATCAGTTGACTTCAAACTCCTTCAGTATCTTTGGTATTTCACAACAAATGAATCCCCAATTAGAATTCTGTTTTTTAGTGAATATGCCTAAAAATACTCATAATACAAATGGATCCCTATGGGATTGTTCATGGTGAGATGGATATGTGAAGGCTGCAGTTATAACATATGTTATATGAAATATAATATTCCATGGCATTACGCACAGAACTACATTGAACAGCACTAGAATTTAGAATGATAGAATCAAAGAATCCCTACAGTGCAGAAAGAGGCCTTTTGGCCCATTGAGTCTGCACTGACCCTCTGACAGAGCATATTACCCTGGCCCTTTCCCCATAAGCCCATTAATTTACCTCACTAATCCCCCTAACCTACAGCTCTTAGAACACTAAGGGGCAATTTAGTATGGCCAATCAACCTAACCTGCACATCTTTGGACAGCATAGGAACTGTACAGCATAGGAACTAGCCATTCAGCCCATTTGGTCTATGCTGCTGTTTTATGATCCACATGACCCTCTTAACATGCTATTGAGTTCATCTCACCCTCTATTCATTTCTTCATGTACTTACCTAATGTATTCTTAAATGCATTTATGTTATTAGTGTTATCCATGGCAAATTGGATATCATTTTATATGTTGTATATGTTACAAATGTGTGCCGTTTTATGGCACTTGTGTAAGAAGAGCTGGAAATCAAAGCTTAAACAAGGTTTCTGCTGCAAGTTTGGTGAAATTGGAGGCAGCTCTGAGGAACTACGTAGACATAGAGCCATAGAACCATAGAAGATTACAGAATGGAAGCCCACTTGGCCTATCCTGTCTCTGTGTGCCAGTTCATTGTTAAATCAAACCAAAACTAACCCCACTGCCCTGCTCCCTCTCAAAGCCCTGTACATAACCTGGAGGAACAAAGAACAAAGAACAAAGAACAATACAGCACAGGAACAGGCCCTTCGGCCCTCCAAGCCTGCGCCGCTCCCCGGTCCAGGATTGAATCCTGAATCCAGGATCCCCGCCCAATTTTCCAGCCTATCTACATACCAATATCCTATCCACCGAGCTGTCCCTCACAGCTATGATGCTTTGTTCATTACAACCTATTAACTTACCCCCACCCCCCCATTCCAGACCATGTGATCTCCAGGGAGAGGCGAAAACCCAGAGTGAAAAACCCCAGGGCCAATATGGGGAAAAAAATAAAATCTGGGAAATTCCTCTCCGACCCCCTGAGGCGATCGAAACGAGTCCAGGAGATCACAATGGCCCCGATCGGAAAATGCTTCCCAACCCTAGTCATTTCCACTTCCACGAACACCATATGAATTCCCTGCCCCCGAGACAGGTTCCCAACTATCCGCAGTCTCACTCTGTACTGGCACCAGCAAGATGATCGTAGAATGAAGCCTTGAAACGAGAAACCAGGAACAATTAGCCCGCGCCGCTCCCTGGTCCAAACTAGACCACTCTTTTGTATCCCTCCATTCCCACTCCGTTCATATAGCTGTCTAGATAAGTCTTAAACGTTCCCAGTGTGTCCGCCTCCACCACCTTGCCCGGCAACACATTCCAGGCCCCCACGACCCTCTGTGTGAAATATGTCCTTCTGATATCTGTGTTAAACCTCCCCCCCTTCACCTTGAACCTATGACCCCTCGTGAACGTCACCACCGACCCGGGGAAAAGCTTCCCACCGTTCACCCTATCTATGCCTTTCATAATTTTATACACCTCTATTAAGTCTCCCCTCATCCTCCGTCTTTCCAAGGAGAACAACCCCAGTTTCCCCAATCTCTCCTCATAACCAAGCCCCTCCATACCAGGCAACATCCTGGTAAACCTCCTCTGTACTCTCTCCAAAGCCTCCACGTCCTTCTGGTAGTGTGGCGACCAGAACTGGACGCAGTATTCCAAATGCGGCCGAACCAACGTTCTATACATCTGCAACATCAGACCCCAACTTTTATACTCTATGCCCCGTCCTATAAAGGCAAGCATGCCATATGCCTTCTTCACCACCTTCTCCACCTGTGACGTCACCTTCAAAGATCTGTGGACTTGCACACCCAGGTCCCTCTGCGTCTCTACACCCTTTATGGTTCTTCCATTTATCGTGTAGCTCCTCCCTACATTATTCCCACCAAAATGCATCACTTCGCATTTATCAGGATTGAACTCCATCTGCCATTTCCTTGCCCAAATTTCCAGCCTATCTATATCCTTCTGTAGCCTCTGACAATGTTCCTCACTATCTGCAAGTCCTGCCAGTTTTGTGTCGTCCGCAAACTTACTGATCACCCCAGTTACTCCTTCTTCCAGATCATTTATATAAATCACAAACAGCAGAGGTCCCAATACAGAGCCCTGCGGTACACCACTAGTCACAGGCCTCCAGCCGGAAAAAGACCCTTCCACTACCACCCTCTGTCTTCTATGACCAAGCCAGTTCTCCACCCATCTAGCCACCTCCCCCTTTATCCCATGGGATCCAACCTTTTTCACTAGCCTACCATGAGGGACTTTGTCAAACGCTTTACTAAAGTCCATATAGACAACATCCACGGCCCTTCCTTCGTCAACCATTTTGGTCACTTCTTCAAAAAACACCACCAGGTTCGTGAGGCATGACCTCCCTCTCACAAAACCATGTTGACTATCGTTAATGAGTTTATTCCTTTCTAAATGCGCATACATCCTATCTTTAAGAATCTTCTCCAACAACTTCCCCACCACGGACGTCAAGCTCACCGGCCTATAATTACCCGGGTTATCCTTCCTACCCTTCTTAAATAACGGGACCACATTAGCTATCCTCCAATCCTCTGGGACCTCACCTGTGTCCAGTGACGAGACAAAGATTTGCGTCAGAGGCCCAACGATTTCACCTCTCGTCTCCCTGAGCAGCCTTGGATAGATTCCATCAGGCCCTGGGGATTTGTCAGTCTTTATATTCTCTAACAAACCTAACACTTCCTCCTTTGTAATGGAGATTTTCTCCAACGGTTCAACACTCCCCTCCGAGACACTCCCAGTCAACACATCCCTCTCCTTAGTGAATACCGACGCAAAGTATTCATTTAGGATCTCCCCTACCTCTTTGGGCTCCAAGCATAAGTCCCCACTTTTGTCCCTGAGAGGTCCGATTTTTTCCCTTACAACCCTTTTGTTCCTAACGTATGAATAAAATGCCTTGGGATTCTCCTTAATCCTGTCCGCCAAGAACATTTCGTGACCCCTTTTTGCTCTTCTAATTCCCCGTTTGAGTATTTTCCTACTTTCATTATACTCCTCCAGAGCTCCCTCTGTTTTTAGCTGCTTGGACCTAACATACGCCTCTCTTTTCCTTTTGACCAGTCCCTCAATTTCCCTGGTTATCCACGGTTCTCTAATCCTACCCTTCCTATCCTTCTTTTTTACAGGCACATGCTTGTCCTGTAGCCCTAACAACCGTTCCTTAAAAGACTGCCACATACCAGATGTGGATTTACCCTCAAACAGCCTCTCCCAATCAAGAGCTGCCAATTTCTGCCTGATCCCAATAAAGTTAGCCTTCCCCCAATCCAACACCTTACCCTTGGGACACCACTCATCCTTTTCCATCACTATCCTAAAGCTAACAGAATTGTGGTCACTATTTGCCACATGTTCCCCGACCAAAACTTTGAAGACCTGACCGGGCTCATTCCCCAGCACCAGGTCCAGTATAGCCCCCTCTCTAGTTGGGCTGTCCACATATTGTTCCAACGAACCCTCCTGTACACATTTTACAAATGTTTATATTATTTTGCAGCAAGCCAATATTAATGAGTATTGCACCTCAGCAGCACTATGATTGTACAGTGAATGCAATGTAATGCTAAAATTCTAAAGGGAGATTAACTAGATATTAGAGTAAGGCAAAGAGAGTAATGCAGTCTTAAAAAGGAATTGTCAATTTTCCAAAGAATGAATTGCTATGTCAACAATGTACACCAGAAGCAATAGGGTGCGGATGAACAGAATTCTCAACATTGGAATATCAGTTAGGTTGTTAACAGAGCTGTTAACATTGGATAATAATATTAGTTCCTTTTCACTAGAATGATTCACAAGCTCTCAAGAACAGAAAACACGTCTGAATCGTTCATAGAATATGAATGCCTTGGACAACAAGGCATTTATTGTCCTTACCTATTCACCTTTGAGAAGATGGTAGTGAGCCTCCGTCTTGAACCATTGTATTCCATTAGGTATAAGTCCCCTTCTGAGATTCCCACCATCACAGATGCCAGTGTTCGGACAATTTGATTGACTCCATGTGATGTCAAGAAATGGCTGAAAATGGAGGACAGAACAAAGATTATGGGCCCTAACAGCATCCTGGCTATAGTACTAAAAACTTAGTTATCCAGAACTGGCCACATCCCTAGCCAAGCCAATCCAACACAGTTATAACACTGGCATTTGCCTAACAATGTGAAAATTTGTTGAGGTATGTTCTGTCCACAAAAATCAGGACAAATCTAAACAGGTCAATTACTGCCCCATTAGTCCAACCTCAATCATCAGCAAATGACATGGAAGCATCAGTGTTATCAAGCGACATTTCATTAGCAATAACCTCCTCACCCATGCTCAGTTTGAGTTCCACCAGGACTCCATATTTCATTACAACCTTCATCTAAACATGGACAAAATAGCTGAATTCCAGAGGTGAGGAGAGAGAATGACTGCCCTTGACAGCAAGGCATCAGGAAGCCCCAGTAAAATTGAAATCAATGGGAATCAGGTGAAAAGACCTCCACTTGTTGGGTCATACCGAGTGTTAAGACCCATGCCAGAAATTCCAAGGTGTTTTATGAAGTTAGCCTAAACCCTAAGTTTTACATTTGATTTTGGCATTGGTGAGCATAAGGTGTTTCACTCCAGGTATGATTCAATTGACCCACTAAGAAGCTTTTATCAAACAAAGTTTATTTAAGAATACAATTAAAATGTAACAAAAAGATTTAGGATAACTTTTACCATTTACAAGAATTAAACACAACACTGTATAAACCTTAACAGTTAGCTATCTGTGTTGTTCCAAGTCAAACACCATCCCACAGGCATACACCCTTCTCCAGCCTTATTTAGTGCTCAAGCAAGCGTGCACATGTGATGCTGGATTTGCAGCTTTTTTACACCTGCTGTGAATTGGTCCTTTGAATGTTGGATTTACTCTCTGAGGCTTCCCAGTTCTGGAACTTTCAGCACGCCTCCGGGGAGAGAGAGAGAGATACTGCCTTCTTCCAACTTCTAGCAGCAACTGAACCAAAACTAAAAACTGGACTTTTCTGTGGAAAAGAACTGTCCTCAGGCATATCACCTGACCTGTCTATCATCCCAAATCAAGCTCCACTCAGCAATCCCCAAAGGACCATTAAACCACAGAACACTGCATTAGTCCAGATTAAAATCAGTGTGATGTCTATTATATTGCTTCAGTAACAATTGGAGGACACCGGTTACAGACATCACAGCACCAATAAAATGCTCGGACATACTTGACAAACCTGGAGAGAAACATGATTAAAATATATTTCTTAAAGGCACAGTATCATCACATTAGGGCAAAAAAGATGGTTTTGGTTTTTGAAAGTCAACTATCTCAACGTCAGGACATCACTGCAGGGGTTCATTAGGTCAATGTCCTAGCACCAACCATCTTCAGTTGCTTCATCAATCACGAAACTGTATGGGGAGGACACAGAGAAGGCACAAAGAGATATAGAGAGGCTAAGTGAGTGGGCAATAAGATAGCAGATGAAGTATAATATAGGGAAGTTATTCACTTTGGTTGGAAGAATAAAAAAGCAGAGTACTTTTGGAAAGGTAAGAAACTTGTAAGTGTTGATGTTCAAAGAGATATGTGTGTGCTTGTATGAGGAAACCAGAAAGTTAGCATGCAGACGCAGCAAGCAATTAAGAAGTCAAATGGCATGTTGGCCTTTAATGCAAGGGTATTGGAATACATGAATACAGTTGTGCAAGTTTTGGTGAGACAGCATCTGAAATACCATGTAAATTTTTGTCTCCACATTTAAGAAAGGAAAGGTGATACAATGAAAGTTCACTCAACTGGTCCCTGGGATGAGGGGCTCGTCCTATGATGAGAGGCTGAGTAAATTGGGTTTAGAAGAATGAGAGGGGATCTCATGAAACCTACAAAATTCTGAAGGGACTTGATAATTGTATACATAGAACGTATGAATTAAGAACAGGAATAGGCAACTTGGTCCCTCGAGCCTGCTCCACCATTCAGTAAGATCACAGATTATCTGATTGTAACCTCAACCCCACATTCCTGCCTACTCCTGATAACTTTTCACCCCCTTGTTAATCAAGAATCTATCTAGCACTGCCTTAAAAATATTCAAAATCTGCTTCCACTGTCTTTCACAACCTTCTGAGAAGAAATTCTCCTAATTCCTGTCTTGAATGAGTGACCCTTTACTTTTAAACAGTGACCCCTAGTTCTAAATTCGCTAACAAGAGGAAATGTCCTCTCCACATCCACCCTGCCAATAGCCCCTAGAATCTTAAGGGTTTTGATCAAGTCACCTCTTACTCTTCTATACTCCAGATTATACAAGCCTAGCCTGTCCAACCTTTCCTCATAAGACAACATACCCATTCCTGGTATTTGTCCAGGAAACCTTCTCTACACTGCTTCTAATGCATTTACATCTTTATTAAATAAGGAGGCCAATACTGTACGCAATGCTCCAGACGTGGTCTTGCCAATACCCTGTAGAACTGAAGCATAAACTCCTATTTTATAATCAATTCCCCTCACAATAAATAATAACATCTATTAGCTTTCTTAATTATTTGCTGTACCTGCATATTTGCCTTTTGTGATTCATACCCTAGGACACCCAGATCCCTCTGAATCTCAGGGTTCTGCAATCTTTCACCATTTAGATAATAAGCTTTTTTTATTCTTCCTTCCCAGGTAGACCATTTCACATTTTCCCTAATATCCTCAATTTTCCAGATCTTTGCCTACTCACATGACCTATCTATGTCCCTCCTTAGCCTCCCTATTACCCTTCACAGTTTACTTTCCTACCTATCTTTGTGTCATCAACAAACTTCATAGCCTTACTTTTGGTCCCTTCGTTTATATAAATTGTAAAATGTTAAGACCACAGCACTGATCCCTGTGGCACACCACTCATTACATCCTGCCAAGATAAAGATCTATTTGTGCAAATTCTCCATTACCTGTTAGCCAATCTTCTATCCATGCCAATATGTCACCTCCTACATCATGGGCTTTTATTTCCCGCAATAATCTTTGATGTGGTACCTTATCAAATCCTTTCTGGAAATCTAAGTACAGTACATCCACCCTGTATCCACAGCTCATGTCACTCCTTCAAAGAACTCCAATAAACTGGAATGCTGACACAGACTGCTTCAGTATCTGAGTACTGAACATTATACAATCATCAGAGAATATCTCCAATTCTGACCTTATGATGGAGGGATGGACATTGATGAAGCAGCTGAAAATGTCTGGGCTTTGTGCACTGCCCTGGGAAACTCCTGCAGCAATGTTCTGGGGCTGAGATAATTGGCCTCTAACAATCACAACCATCCTCCTTTTTGCTAGGTATGACTCCAACCAGTGAAGAGTTTTTCCTCTGATTTCCATTGAATCAGCCTTGCTAGGGTTCCTCAGTGACACATTCAAAAGCTGCCTTGATGGCAAGTGAAATCATTCTCACCTTAATATCCAGGATTCAGCTCTTTCATCCATATTTGGGCCAATTGGCTGTAACAAAGTCTGGAGCAATGTTCCTTCTATGCTGTATGAGTGTGCACCCACAGTGCGATTGAAAATGTGCAACATAATGAATTAATAGGTTGTGCACAAGCAATGTACCCATGACTATGCATCAATCATAAGGGGTCAGGGGAGTGTGGAGTACAACAAGCCAGGAGTACATAGCAAAGAGACGTTGGAAGCAAGATTTGTCTGGAGCAGGTTATTGGTAAGAGCCATTTGAAAGTACTCTCAACATTGTTTTCATTATTTTGCTGATGTTTGAGAGTACGTCAAGGCAGCAGTAATTGTCTGGATTGGATTTGTCTCGCTTCTTGAGTGTGATCTTGTTCCTGAGGCAAGAACACAGGAGACCATGATCTCAAATGGGATGCTCTGCACTGATTATGGGAGAGCTCGGAGGAGGGATTCAGCCCTTTCTGTAGAATGAAAGGGAAACATGCAGAGTCAGTTCACCCGGGCTGCCTTCACATATCTTGTATTGACTGGTGAGGGAGTGAGATTGGCAGAAAGCTTGAGGCAAGTCAGTCATCTCCCTGTCTTCCTTAAGTGAGAGATGGCCTGAGCAAGCTTATACTTCCAATCTAACAGTAGAGGGACCTCGAGTGCAGGTGAGCAATTGTATTTCAATATGAGTTTAGAAACAACCACGGGAGAGATTAGCTAGTGATTTAACAGTGATATGATTTTGTAAATTGTCATTTGAAAGAAAACTTATTCAGACGTCTCTGCGATGGTTTTAAAGAATGCGAGTGTTAAATGCTGGGTCGTGCTGGGCAATGGAAGAGAGGAACATATCGTAATGATCACCTTTAACTCTGTAATGCAGGTAGACCCGTATTTTGAACAATACTGGATTCACGTGCTCTCAGATGCCTGCAGGCTCGCCCTCTTGTGGAAATACGGTGGCATATACCTGGACACGGACATCATATCCTTGAAGCCGTTGACTTTCGCAAACTTCATCTGCGCCCAACAGAAAAACTTAGCCAATGGTGCAGCTCTGGGATTTAGCCAGTACCACGGTTTCACAAAGGACTGCATGATAGACTATGTCAATAATTATCAAGGTGAAATCTGGGGTCACCAAGGTCCTGCGTTAATGAGCCGTGTATTGAGGCAATGGTGTAAAACGGATGACCTTGATGAATTCGTTGGTCTAAAGTGCAACGGCATTTCCTATCTGCCTCCAAATGCTTTCTACCCAATTCCATATGACAAGTGGGAAAAATACTTTGAACGTTGGACACTGGAGAATATCAGAGCCATTTTCTTAAATACGTATGGAGCGCATATCTGGAACTTTCTTAGCTCTGGAAACCAGGACAATATGAATAACAGGAGTGGTGTACTATTAGAATACTTCTTCCATAAGTATTGCCCAAGTACATACAAGACTTTTTACACAAAGCAGTGATTCAATTCAACCTTCTATTTTGCCAGTTTGCATATAATATTTATTGAATTTACTTCACGCTGATTTGCTATTTGAAAAAAATCAATTGTTCCCCCTAATAGTCCAATAATCACACTGCCTGGCTTGGCACTGAGTCACTACAGTCAGCCTGTGAGGTTCCAGGTTTAATTCCCATGCCCCAGTTGGCGAAGCAGTTTCCAAATTGTTTGGAATTTGGAACATTACAATTGGCCAAAAGGCACCTGGGCTAAGCAGAGAGCAAGAGTAGCCAATGCTTATGTTGTTGTTCACTGTCCATGCTTTTACTGGGATATGTTGGCTATAATGTGGCTATGATGTACCATTCTTTGCTGAGACTCTTAAACTTGCATGTGAAGATTCAGTACTGAAGCAAAGTAAGAAGTCTCACAATACTAGTCTAATGCTCACTCACCAACGTGAGACTGTGCTTTAAAGGAGAAAGGTTACAAAAATTGGACGGGGACAGAAATGTATAATTTAATCTCTAATAGGATAATAATAATGGTACAAAATGAACATCAGAAAGCTGGGAATGGTCGAATGAATCCACTCACAAAGGTTTTAGAACTGATAATAACATTGGATAGGTGGAAGAGTGAATCCTCTCTGTCATGAGCTCCAATATATCTGCTGTTCTCCTGAGGGAGAATTCTACAGCATTTGTTTCATCGCCCTGAAATGTGGATGAATGAGATTCAATAGCATTGCAGTTTGCTTTCTACAGATGATATTTCCAGGCACCCAGGCGTATTTCAGTTATAAATGTTTAAGCATTAGGAAATGGAGGAGTGGGACCAACAAGAGGGCATGGCTGAGCTACTAAAGTCTACATCTGTCTTTATTAAAGTCAAATTGAAATGGATAGTGTTGAGACACTGGGTGTGGGGATGGATTTATAAAGAAACACTGTGTTGTGATACTGAACCCCCAAACAGCAACAGTGGCCCAAAATGCAGGATATTTCCAGAACCCATCAGAGTGCTGCTCCGACACATTCAAGCAAACTCGTATGCGGTCTGCCAAAATATTGGGCATTTAAGCAACTGACTGATCTTTGAAAGACATGATAAGCTGCTCATCCAATTACAGGCTGATTCCTCCCTGCATCTGCTGCCGATTGTAGGGAAAAACCAGCCTGTGAGGGAAAGCAGCAAGGAGGGAAGGTAAGATTCGAAGAACACAAGTGCAAATGGGACAAGTGAGCTCCAGGTAAGTCAGCAGGTGCCAGGTAAGGCAGTAGGTGCTAGGCGAAGCAGCGGGTGCAGGCAAGGCAGCAGAGACCAGGTGAGGCAGTGGGTGCCAGGCAAGGCAGTGGGTGCCGTGCCAGGCAAGGCAGCGGATCCCAAATGAGCACAGTAAGAAGTCTCACAACACTAGTTTAAAGTCCAACAGGTTTATTTGGTATCACGAGCTTTCGGAGCGCTGCTCCTTCATCAGGTGAGTGGAGAGTTGGGTTCACAAACAGGGCATATATAGACAGAGACGCAATTGCAAGATAATGGTTGGAAAGCGCGTCTTTACAGGTAATCAAGTCCTTACAGGTACAGACAATGTGAGTGGAGAGAGGGATAATCACAGGTTAAAGAGGTGTGAATTATCTCAAGCCAGGACAGTTTGAAGGATTTTGTAAGCCCAGGCCAAATAGTGGGGGTTACCGATAGTGTGACATGAACCCAAGATCCCGGTTGAGGCCGTCCTCATGGGTGCGGAACTTGGCTATCAGTTTCTGCTCGGCGATTCTGCGTTGACGGCAACGCAGCAAATGGGACAAGTGAGATTCTGCGTTGACGAAGTGGGGAGAGAGAATGTGTGAAACGGGCGGGTGGAAAGAGAGTGTTGGGAGGGGGGTTGGGAGAGAGAGTGTGAGTAAGGGGGTGGGGAGAGAGTGTAAGGGGGTGGGGAGAGAGTCTGTGAAAGGGGTGGAATTGGGAGTGAGTGTTGTAGGCAATCGCTGATCAGAATTACAGCTGAGTTAAAAGACAGATCCCATTTTTGCAAAGGCTGAAAAAATGTGGGATTGACTGTGAAATTCAGTCAGGTATTTTCAATCTGCCCAAATTCAAGGCTTTTTTTAAAGCAATAACGAAGCAACACTGTGGGTGTAATTATCTCAT
The DNA here is from genome assembly GCF_964213995.1 of Mustelus asterias. NCBI lineage: Eukaryota > Metazoa > Chordata > Chondrichthyes > Carcharhiniformes > Triakidae > Mustelus > Mustelus asterias. Next base: position 74,371,594 of record NC_135803.1, on the reverse strand, counting down.
TTCCTGCAGCGCGGCACGGCGAGTGGGAAAAACGGGGTCAAAGTCACCACTCCAAGGGCAATTTCCTCCATCATAGTTTTAGCCACTTTGGCAAAAATAAGTGAAGGGGTGGCTCCCATGACGTGTGATTGAACCTGCATCAGTTCGAGCAGTCCTCTTTCCCGTACGGAGAAAATTTCAGTCCAATTTAATTTGATTCCTTATGCTAATTGTGGCTGAGAAGGCTTTGTTCTTTTCCTGTCACAATGATCACTGGGAGTTGGGCAGAATGTTGTCCGTAACTTACAGGTACCATTGCAGTGCCCACAATTGTTATCACTTCCCCAGTATAAATTGTTAACTTGGCCTCAGTACTCTTCAAATTCGGTTTAACTTCTCTCAAGTAACAAGGTGTATGCTCACTTATCACAGTAACTGGTGCCTCTGTATCAACTTCCATCTTAAGAGGCTTTCCATTTACCCAGAACATTACAGTAACAGGGGCTATCTTGCCTGCTTTTATATTAAACAGTGAGTGAATATTTCAACCGGTGGTGCTGAACTTTTCCACGTTGTATATCGGTGACGCATTATTTAATGGGTTGCTCAGTAGATGTGAATTGGCTCTGCACCTATGCCTTAAGTGGCCTCTCCTATGGACAAAAAAAACTCAGCATCCTTATACCCGCAGGGGAGTGGTTACTTCCACATTGGTAACATTCCATTTCAAACTTTGCTGATTGATTGCCTCTTCTAAATCTTCTTGTCTTCTATGTGGCTGAACTCGTTTCCAGTCCCCGCAGATACTCTTCAGTTTTGTTGCCACTGACTACAGATTCCTGCCCTAACTGGTGAACGGCACCAGTTTGCGTGCTCTGTAACTCTTGTGCACCTTCCTCAATGCTTTCCATTGCCTGTGCTATCTCCATTGCTTACTTCAAATTTATATCAATCTCTGAAAGTAATCTCCATTGAATCGCCTCGTTATTCACCTCGCAAACTAATCTGCCCGGCTGCTGGATGCAGTGGAGGAGAGATGCGAGCTGCTATACCCGATGGAGGGATGTCACCCAAGGGCTCGCACAGCCAATGGCATCTGGGAGGCTGTAGCTGCAGCTGTAAGTGCCCGGGCACTGGCATGTCGTTCCGGAGACCGGTGCCGGAAAAAGATCAACGACCTTCTTCGGGCAGCAAGGGTGAGTGAGCATCTCATTCTGAAACCAATACATGTGCTGCGCTTACAATGTGAAACCAGCACTGTCTCCAATCCCTGTGGAACCCCCAATTAGCACCTCACAATGCGGAGGCATTGCCCTGGAATGGCCTACCCGAGCGCCCCACCCCCAACACATATTGCACCCTGTGCCCTTCCACACATCATGCTTTCAATTCCCCTTATGTCCCCACAGGAGAAAGCGCACATAACCACACTGAGAGGCAGAAAACAACTGGTGGTGTACCCAAACTGCACCTGCTCTTGAGGTCTGAACAATACGCCCTGGAGCTGGTAGGGGAGGCAGAGCATAGATTGGTCACCAACAGGTCGGTGTCCAGCATGCAAATGAACATCAGCTAAACTTTATTCCGAAGGTCTTCTTTGAAGTAGGTGCCATGTTGCGCGGGTTGTTTTCTCTCCCTTCCACTAATGTGTGTCCTTTCTTACAGGGGATGGTCCTGCTCCAGGCCCTTCTGGTGTCGCCGCCGCCCCTGCCACTCATGCTGAGACTCCTCAGGACACCTCAGACAACACCTCGGAGAGAGGCCCTGAAGATTCCCCTGAGGACAGCACCAGTGAATCAGCGCAGGCATCAACCACACAAATCACCAACACAGAGACTATCACGACGGTGGGGCATGTTAGTGATGAGGCTTCTGGGTCACTTACTGGTGAGCATATCACAGCCACTGATGCACATCGGATGGAGACGGGAATATCCGAGGGCTGCCAGAGACAAGGATTCAGCTGGCCCCAAGCCAAATGCCGGGCCTCAGGGTTCATTCATCCTGAAGCTAGTGGAGATGCGTCAGGAAACCCGGGGAGTTTTGGATGGGCTATCAGCAACTATGATGCAACTGCAAGGCTGTTTTGAGGAGTCAAACAGAGTGCTGTGGCAGGAGGTGGTGCCGATATAGCGTAAGACCCAGGCCAACACTGCGAGGGTGGTGCCCGCAGTGGAAAGTCTGGTTCAGGGATTTGTCCTCATGGGTAACAGGGTGCAGGCCATCCTGGAGACACAGCAAGCCATGGCAGAAAAACAGCAGGCAACAGCCAAGGGTGCCACTGGCATCCTGGGGGCACATTGGGCCATGGCTACGGGTGTCAGGGGCATGTTAGAGACACTAGTGGCCGTAGCTGGGATTCACGCAGGGACTCTAGAGACACAACAGACCCTGGCTGTGAGCCTCGATAACTGAGCCCAGGAACACCAAGCTAATGTTGAGGAGTTCATTCACAGAATGCGGTAGCGAAGGGGCTCCAGAGCTTGGCCCATTCTCAGAGGGCCATAGCTGAGGGATCGCAGACCATGGGTCAGATGCGTCTAAGCCTCCAGGAGTGTCCCTGAGGCTATAGGCACCCCGAGGGAGGAGGAAGGGCTAGAGCCCATGCCGGGGCCCTCCATCCAGGAGACTTCAGATGCGGTATCTCAGGGCCAGCTGGATAAACAGGGTGACACAGAAACATCAGGGTCATCCACAGGTCGGCCAGGGCCCTCCATGTCTTGGCCCTCAAAGGGACATCCACCAAGGGCATCACAGGGAACGGGGCGCGGATCACAGCTGGACACCTCCACCTCTGATGTGCATCCTGAGGGAACACCTAGAAGAAGCAGTAGGCTGCACAGGATTAGGAAGTTGTAGGGTCACTAAGAGAACATGGGTGAAGGTCAGCAGTTGTCGGGGTGAAGGTTTTTGTCAATATTAAGATCACAATTAAATGTTTTTTGTACCTCACAGCTGTGACTAATCTGTCTCTGATTGTCCCCCCACAGAGCTGAGTGTACCCCAATCCTACACATTGAGGCGCCTTGGCCAAAAGCTACAGAGCGCCTGCCCTGCTTTCTCCAACATGCCACCAGACTCTTTGTCAAACACAAAGGGGGGGCACACAGCATGGCAGCAACTACATGAAGCATGCTGCAATTAAAGCCCCTCTTGCAGCCCTGCCAGACCCTCGCTATCGCCGCCTGTCCTCCATCCTCTGGCTCCTCGTACAGCAGCTCCTCCACATCCTGCAGTTGGTGATTCTTCTCCTCCTCCTCCTCCTCCAGGTGGTCTCCCCGCTGGTGCACAGTATTGTGCAGGATGCAGCACACAATGATGATGCGGGAGGCCTGCACAGGGCCGTATTGGAGGCACCCCCAGAGCGGTCCAGGCACCAGAACCGCATTTCCTGCAGGCCTATGCACCGCTCAACAATAGACCGGGTGGCAGCGTGGGCCTCATTGTAGCAGGTCTCAACTTCAGTCTCGGGCCTCCCCAATGGTGTCATCAGCCATGACCTCAGCGGATATCCCTTGTCCCCCACAAGCCATCCCTGCAGCCTTGGCTGGCCTTCAAATAGTCCAGGGATGTCCGAACGCCTCAGGATGCAGCTGTCATGGACACTTTCTGGGTGCCACGCACACACCTGCATAACGATCAGTCTGTGGTCACAGATGATGGACATTGAGGGAGTGGAAGCCCTTCCTGTTTATAAAAGGTTGCCCTTCACCTCACGGGGACCGCAGGGTGATGTGTTTCCCATTCACAGCCCCCTGCATGTGGGGCATCCCGGCAATGGCAGTGAAGCCTGAAACCCAGGCCTCCTGTTGTACCTGGTCAACATCAAAGTGTATGTACTGGCCTGTCCGGGTGTACAAGGCATCCATGACCTGGCGCACACACCTGTGCACAGAAATCTGCGAATTGCTGCAGGTGACCCCACTGGGTGTCTGGAACGATCCAGTGGCATATCAATTCAAGGGGGCAATCACCTTCACTTCCACAGGGAGCGGGTGCCCTCCCCTCCCCTGAAGTGCACCGCCCCCCCCCCCCCCCCACCCCTCCAACCATCCCCCGCATCAGACTGCGCTCCCACTTCCTGGGCCTCACCAACAGCCCCTTGCCCTCCTTCTGCAGGTTCTGGCAGTGGCCATACGATTCCCTCCACCTCCTCAGCCTCCTCCTCCTCAGCAGCTGCTACAATGATGGCCAGCTCCAGGTCTCTAAGTCCAAAATCCATCTGCATGGTGGAGGTTACAGAGAGACAGAGAGATAAATAGATAGATACATGTCTTTGCTTTTAACTACCCCAACACCTCCCACCCCACCCCCCACCCGCACCCCCCCCCCCCATCCCTCACTGGGATCAGTGCTCCCACTTGTGGATGCTGGCAGCACAATACAATCTGGGGTACCATGCGTCACCTGATTAGGTTTCTTGTCATTAGCATCATGAACATGGCAGGCAGGGAGAGCATACAGGTTGGTGTGCAGGCGTGACTATTGCACACACTTGAGCTATTGCCATGGATGCTACCACTGCATTCCCTACTAGGCATGTGTTGCAGGTCAGACACATGGAGCAGGGATATCCTCCAGATTATCACAAGATTCCCATTCACTGCGGAGTCCATGCAGTTTGAGTGTCTGTTTACATGAGCTCCCCTGCTTGGAATACCAGCTGTCTGACTTGATGAGCCCTTAGGCAGCACACCCGTTCCCCCCCTCCCTAAAACCCCAGCACTCAGTAAACTCCCTCACCCCACCCCACAGCCAGAACAATGGAACATCTCTGAGCCTGGAAACAGCACTTCCAGCACTCAGTGCAGATCCCCACCGCACCCCACAGAGACAGCAATGGAACATCTCTGAGCCTGGGGACAGCACTTCCAGCACTCAATTAACTTCCCAGAAAGTTTCCAGCCCCTGCCTCCACCCTCCCTTGCACTCCGGGTGCTGCAGCTCCAGAACACTTACCTCCTCACTCCTCTTCAGTGCTGCCACACCAGGTTCCGACTTTTATAGAGCAGTTGTAAACCCCACCAGCGTAACATCACGCCGGTGAGATGAGGAGAATTCAGTCGCAGACCCGCTAATCATATGTAAAGGTACGGTAACACATGTAAATTGCCGCCACGCTGATTTTCAGCACGAATCTGTTGGCACTGAAAGATTTAGGCTGGGAGATGCGCGGAGGCCTGGACGCCCAGTGGGAATCCTGCGAAACAGCCGCCACTGATGTCTCCCGGCCTGCTGCGCCACTCAAACAGCACAGTGGGCTGGAAGAATCACCCCCCCCCCCCCCCGCTCCCCCGCTATATTTCCACATTTCCTGTAACTCCCCAATCTTATTTACTATACTCTGTGCATTCACATATATGCACAGTAACCCTGATTTAGACTTCATCACTTTCTCCCTTATTTTGACTCCACCTATTAACTTTTCATTTTCTACACTAGTGCCCGCTGTATCTCCCAGTCTTTGAGCACCTTGATAGTACTTGGTATTACTGTCTAATGTTCTCTCTTGGCTCCCAAACCCTTGCTGCGTTAGTTTAAAGCCCACCCAACGAGCAAAATGCCCCCATAATGAACTCAGTGCCAGCTCTGGACAGGTGCAATCTGTCCACTTTGTACAGGTGCCATCTTCCTCAAAGACATTCCCAGGAATCTAAAGCCCTCCCTCCTGCACCATCTTTCCAGCCACGTATTTATCTGCTGATGTCTGTACCCACCTGCATGTGGAACTAGGAGTAATCACAGGTCATTTCAGGTCCTGCTTGCTAATTTTCTGCCTAGCTTCTTGAATTCAGGTTGCTGGGCCCCACCCCACTTCCTACCTAAGTCATTGGTACCTTTGTGGACTATGATCTCTGGCTGTTCACCCTCCCCTGGTGGTCACCCATTCCTTCTCTACCTCCAGGTTACTAACCTGCATTGTGACCACCTCTCTGAATGTGTTTCCCACGTAGCTCTCAGCCTCACGGATGTTCCACAGTGACTCCAGCCGCCACTGGAGTTCTGAAATCTGGACTGGAATCGCCCTGCCGCCTCCACCACCACCCCCATCCCCCAAGCATATCTTCCAAATTCACGCCAGTCCAATCCACAACTAGACAAACCTAGAGTTAAGATCACTCACTCAAGAAGCCCCAGCCTGAAGCACTGGTGCATACTAATGAGATGATTGCAGTCACAGAGGGGGTGGGTGTTGGAAGACACAGCAGTGGGGGAAAGCCAGGAAGGCTTGAGGTGGGGTGGGGTGGGGAGGGTCAGCCTGATCCTAGAGCGGGGTCAGTGTAGTCAATGCTGAAATTTTGTGGGGGTGAGCCGAGGGTGCTGGTAGTAAGAGGGTACTGTGACTCTGAGAGGGGGTAGTGGGATTCAATAGGGTGGGATGTTGAGGGTGCGGGCATGTGACGAGAATAATTTCCATCAGCGAGGGGAGATATTTGATGGGTGACGGTGATGGGCTCCAGGGTGATCAGGAGAGATTCAAGGGTAACCGATGGGAGGGCAAACATAATACTGAGGGAGTGGCAGGGGGCAGCGACGGTGGAGGTGGGGGAGGTTTCGATGGTGATGGGAAAGCAGTGGGTGGGTTACATGCGGAAAGTAAAAGATGTTGGACACTGTCCAGGAGGTGATGCTCAGCACCATCTTGAGGCACAGGGAGATCTGATTGTTGGCACCTTGATGTCCAACAGAAAAATATCCAGGTGAGAGCAGGCTCATCGGGTGGGTGGAGCTGGAGATTCATTCAACTGAAGAAGAACCCTAATAATCTATCCTAAAAAGGCAAAGGTCTCTCAAAAGGGAAGGGGGGTAGTGTGAGTGGGAGACTTCCCGCACACATAACCCAGCTTTGGTCATTCGCTGAAAGGCTGGTTGGGAAAAGAGAGAGTGCACAACCATTAAGACAAGAATGCAGCAGCAAGAAAAACCTCAGAGACCTTCATGAAGTGAAACAATTAATCTATTCACAAAGACACTAAAACAATATACAGTGATTGTGCACCTTGTCATCAGTGCTAATTTAATACTTGGTCATTTTTCTTACCCACCACTACATCGAGGTGCTTTCCTGACATTCGCAGCCAAGGTGGAGGCAGCCTGTTGACTACCATGTTGCCTTGTCACTTGGGCGGGAGGTTTGCTGGCCTTCTTTGGGTCTCCTACCCTATGGCAGATGTACCATCACTGGTCTCAGAGGCTGGAGCTAATGGAGTTACAGCCAGAGGGGGCTCACAGTGCACGGACACCCTTGAAGTGTCCTGGGTGGAGCCTCCAGGCGTTTCCACATGATGCATCTCATCCCTTTGGGTACTCATGGGTCTCTGCCTGATTCCTTGAGAAGATGCACCTGGATGGACCCCTCTCGTTTTGCCACCGCACAAGCTTACCCATGGCTAGAGCGATGGAATGTGGATCAGAGCACATATCCAGCAGAAACTCTGCATTCTACTGGACCAAGATCTCCATCCTCCCCATGGGGCCCGCCACATGCTTAGATGCTAGAAACATGACATCAGAAAGCACGTCAAGGCACCCCTCCGTCTATCATGCCGCTCATTTGAGGGCCTCTGACACCTCTGCCTGATGTTCCCCTGCGTCTCTTTGATGTTCCAGCATCTTTTCCATGACCATTTCCAGAGGCTCTTTATCTAACTCTGACTTAGCTGGGGCCTTTTCTTTAGCAATCTTTGGAGCGTCAGAGACTTTGACTCTCACTGCGTCTGCCTGCTGTGGACACATATCTGTAAGGTGACAACCAGAGAGCGTGAGCTGTAGCCTAACTTCGATATATCATCAGCTGAAGTGTGTGTTTCAAGGCGGGTGGAGAGTGTGGGTGATGGCTGTATGGGTGTAAAGATGTGCTCATCATCATTGGGGCTGTCCTGGGGGCTGGGGCTTATTTCGGGAGCAGGAGCTGGTGTCCCCATCTTCCCCCGGCACCTGGAATGGAGAGAATAGGAAGTGAGTGACTGCCGGGACTGGCTCCTACATTGCACACAGCATCACCCTCAGGTATCAATTTTCAGGAATGAAGCATGCTTCCTCACTGAATACTTGGGGGAGGCCAAACTCACCTTCAGCACAGGCCTGGTCACAATCCCTGCCTGCCAGCCTCGCAGCCTGCTGTTCAAATTGTGTGAGGATCTCAGGCATGCTCCCTCTGGTCTTAGAGTCATAGAGGTTTACAGCATGGAAACAGGCCCTTCGGTCCAACTTGTCCATGCCGCCCTTTTTTTAACCACTAAGTTGGTCCCAATTGCCTGCATTTGGCCCATATCTCTCTATACCGATCCTACCCATGTAACGATTTAAATGCTTTTTAAAAGACAAAATTGTACCCGCCTCTATTACTACCTCTGGCAGCTTGTTCCAGACACTCACCACCCTCTGTGTGAAAAAATTGCTTTTCTGGACCCTTTTGTATCTCTCCTCTCTCACCTTAAACCTATGCCCTCTAGATTTAGACTCCCCTACCATTGATAAAAGATGTTGACTATCTACCTTATCTGTGCCCCTCATTATTTTATAGACCTCTATAAGATCATCCCGAAGCCTCCTATGCTCCAGAGAAAAAAGTCCCAGTCTATCCAGCCTCTCCTTGTAACTCAAATCATCACGTCCCAAATGCATCCTAGTAAATCTTTCTAGTTTGATCATTTCCTTTCTATAATAGGGTGACCAAAACTGTACACAGTATTCCAAGTGTGGCCTTATCAATGTCTTGTACAACTTCAAAAAGATGCCCCAACTCCTGTATTCAATGTTCTGGCCAATGAAACCAAGCATGCCGAATGCCTTCTTCACCATTCTGTCCACCTGTGACTCCACTTTCAAGGATCTATGAACCTGTACCCCTAGATTTCTTTGTTCTATAACTCTCCCCCAACACCCTAACATTAACTGAGTAAGTCCTGCCCTGGTTCAATCTACCAAAATGCATCACTTCACATTTATCTAAATTAAGCTCCATCTGCCATTCATCAGCCCATTGGGCCAATTGATCAAGATCCCATTGCAATCCTGGATAACCTTCTTCACCGTCCACTATGCCACCAATCTTGGTGTCATCTGCAAATTTACTAACCATGCCTCCTAAATTCTCATCCAATCATTAATATAAATGACAAATAACAGTGGACCCAGCAGCAATCCCCGAGGCACTCCCTGCCCAGCCCATGATGAGAGGCATCGTAAACTGAGCGCTGCAGGTGCCCTTTCTGAAGGAATCAGTCCGGGTTCCCGCTCCCATCATGGAACCTATGGGAGGGGAAAATTCCACCCTTTGAAATATGAGGAGAAGAGTGATAGACTTCAAGAGGACAAGGTAGGGGGAATGGGAGCCCCTGTAGCAAATGAAATTTAATACAGAGCAGTAAGAAGTGTTACCTTTGTGTAGGAAGAACAAAAAATGAAAATATAAAATATAGGATTTAATTCTAAAGAGGCTTCGACTGTTGAGGGTCCTAGGGTTAAACACGCGTAAGTCATTGAAGGTGGCAGGGTTGGAAGAGAAATTGGTTGTTTCATCACATGGGATCCTGGATTTTATAAATAGGGACACGGAGCACAAGAGCAAGGAAGTTACAGTGAACTTTTTTTAAACATTGGTTTGTCCTCAACTGGACTATTTTGCCCAATATACTGTGGGTCACACTTTCGGAAGAATGTGAACACATTGGAGAGAAGAATGGGAAAGAATGGTTCCCCTAATGAGGGAGTTCAGTTGCATCGATATAGTGGAGCAGCTGGGGCTGTTTTCCTCAGAGATGAGAAGGTGGAGGTGAAATTTGATAGAGTTGCCCAAAATAATGATGGATCAGGACAGGGAAAATTAGGGAGAAATTGGTCAAGGACTAGAGGACACCAATTTAAGGTGAACAGCTAATAAACCAAGAGGATAATAGATTTTTTAATACAGGGTACAGTTAGGATCTGGAATGTGCAACTGCAGAGTGCGGCTTCACAAAAGGAATTGGATGATTATATGAACAGAAATAAATTGCCTGGCTACAGGAAAAGGGCAGGGGAATGCGACTAGCTGAGTTGTTCTGCAGAGAACTAGCATGGGCACAGTGGGCTGAATGGTCTCCTGTGCTGTAACCATTCCATGATTCTAGTTTCCTGATACTTGACCATATTTGCCCTGTAAATGTCAGTTCTATTCCCATCCAGGTATACATACATCCAGCTCCTAGTTGAAGGCATATAGCTTTAAATATTTTATTAGGATCTCATGTTCACCATTACTTTCCGTCACTTTGACAAAATTTGAAGTGATGTCTTGTACGAATTGTGAATTATTTAAGAAAAAATTTCAACTGTGTACCACTGATTTTGATTCACAGCAGATCCTGTAAAATTATGTAAAGAGAAAGCGGATGCTAAGGGAGGAGGTGGACATTTTAACAATTGTATATTACTGAGGACAAGAACATGCTCAAGGATTATTTTGCTCTCCATAATAACTTAAAAAGTGAGGGTTGCAGTAGGCCAATTGGCCCTTCGAGCCTGCTCTGCCATTTAGTAAAGTCATTACAGAACTACTACAACAACCCCACTTTCCTGCACTATCCCCATTTCTCCTCATTCCCTTTTACATCCAAAAATCTATCAATCGCTGTTGTGAATTTACTCAGCGATTGAGAAACCCTGCTGGGTAGAGAGTTCCAAACATTCACAGCCCGTTGAGTGAACACATTTTTCCTCATCTCAGTCATAAATGGCTGACCCCTTACTCTGTCACTGTGACTCCTCATTCTATTCTTCCCAGTACCCACTGTTAAACCTTTGAAAAAAATGCTCCATTGAGATCATCTCTCATTCTATGTGGTGTAAGGAATATAAACCTAGTCTACTTAATCCGTAGGGATCCCAGATATCAGACTAGTAAGCTTCTGCCCGCACTCCCTCTAAGGTAAATATAACCTTTTGGCAAGGACAACAAAACTATACACAGTGCTCCACGTGTGGCCACAGCAAGGCCCTGTATAATTGCAGCGAGATATCTTGACTCTTAAACTCCAATCCCTTTGTAATGAAGGTGAACCTGCCATTTGCTTTCCTAATTGTTTCCTGTACCTACATGTTAGTTTGCTATGATTTGTGTACAAGAACATTCAGGCTCTTCTGAATACCAACATTTCCCAGTCTCAGATAAACACAAACACTGCGGATGCTAGAATCTGAAAGAAAAACTGAAAAAAGCTCTGACGAAGGGTCATCTAGACTCGAAACATTGGCTCTATTCTCTCTCCTCAGATGCTGTCAGACCTGCTGAAATTTTCCAGCATCTTTCCGTTTTTGTTTCCCAGTTTCATGTTATTTTAAAGCTCAATGTTGTTTCAGTTCAGTCCTTCTGCAATGTTCTGAAGCAGGCGGGAGTTCTTTCCTGGCTCCCATCCACGTTCACCCTGCACATGCTCATAACTGACCGCCTCCCGTTCCCCCTCTGCATGCTCGCTGACCATCCAACTGCTTTCCATTTCCTTGCCCCTCTTGGCACATGCTCACTCATCCCCCAATCCCTTGAGTTTTCCCTTCCTTCCTGCAAATCCCGCAATCCCGCCACTCGTGCCTGTGGCTTTTTATTCTGTTGCACTCCGTTTTGACAGCTCAGCTGCTCATGGCTACCCCACCCTTCACCCCAGTCAGCCACCTTCCCTCAAATGTTTTGCAGTGGGAGGACCTCCTCTGCTCATCCTTTGAATGGCGATCTGAGAATTAATGAGAGGTGGAGTGGGGAAATGGGAAGGCAGAGGGGGAAGGATGCAGTTTCCTGACAGATCAGGATAAGGAACAGGTGAGGAGTGTGCAGTGAGCAGTTATGTGAGAGTGAGACTGATGGGTGTGCAGAACTTTTACTCATATGCACAATGGAGTGAATTTCTATTATCCACCACCGCTCAACCAAAAATGCTAGTTACCTAAGAGTTCCATATTTTCTACCAATCAGAAAGCTCTTGGGTGATCTTGTGGTGATGTGGGTGTTGCAGTCTCTTGAGGGGTGTAGGAATGGAGTGCAGGAATCTAGTGAGCTACATCCAAGAGAAAATGGTGCTCCACAATCAGAAAAAATAAGGGTCACTCACTTAAGACGGAGATTAGGAGAATATTTTTTTCTCTCAGCGGGTCCTGAGTCCCTGGAACTCTCTTCCTCAAAAGGCGGTGGAAGCAGAATCTTTGAATATTTTGAAGGCAGAAGGAGATAGATTAACAAGGGGGTGAAAAGCTATCGGTTGAGGTTACAATCAGATCAGCCATGATCTTATTAAATGGTGAAGCACGCTCGAGGGACCGAGGGACCTACTCCTGCTCCTAACTCGTATATAACTGTGAGTGGATGAGACCAGAGTGAAGGCAAGTCACTGAGAACAAGTACCCATGAGATTGCGGTTGTGAGAGTGGGAACATTTTACTGGGTTCATTCTCAAAAGTTAATTGTGCGGCTGTGTAGCCGAGGTGGTGGGGCGGGAGGGGTCGCCTGGCACCAAATACTCGTCCACCAGCCCTTCTCTGAACTTACCCTTTCTGGAATCCTCCCAGGCACCCTGAGAAGAAATTTCTTCACCTAGAGAATGATGAGCCTGTGGAATTCGCTACCACAGAAAGTAGTTGAGGCCAAATCATTGTATGTTTTCAAGAAGGGTTTAGACATAACTCTTGGGGTAAAAGGGATCAAAGGATATGGGTGAAGGCAGAATTGGGCTATTGACTTGGATGATCAGCCATGATCATAATGAATGGCGGAACAGGCTCGAAGGGCCAAATGGCCTCCTCCAGCTCCAATTTTCTATGATTCTATGAATTATTTTAAAGCCCTTCTGCTCCACTAGAGAATGATAAGGTAACAGAGGGACAGTGAAGCCCAGAGGCTGATGACAGTAAGAAACGTGCAGAAATTTGTACAAATAAATATATGGTGATGGACAAAATAATGGTTGAAGCTCAGCAAATCCCCAGATCCATCTCATGTCCAACCGAGATACTGAAAAAGAAGGAAGTTGGAGAGAATTTAGTATAAATCTTCTGAAATTTACCATGTTCAGAAGTTGTACAGAAGTAAAGAATCCTGCTTCAGACACCATGGAGTAGGCTTTCAATCTGGAGTATGTTAACTGCAAGTCTCTATTAACAATTCATAACTCTATACACATTCACAATAGAAGGTAAAGATATTATAGTAGCGTGGTCCTTGAACTGAGGGGTGTGACACCGATTCCTCAAGAGATGATATTGATTCTGCATTTTGTAAACATCCTGCCAGTTTTTGCAAAACACATAAACTTGTGGACAGGAAGAGACCCTACATTGACGAAGGTAAAGAAGATGGTCATGCAAGGGTAGCACTATGAGAAGTCAGAATTGTTAAATCTCTTCCAAAGCAGAAAGTCAGAAATAACCTGTAAAGGCAGGGTGTTACTGTGGGGGTCCAGAGTTATAGTCCCACCCCAGGGGAGACAACTCCTGATACAAGAATTGCATGACTCTCATTCAGGTCAAAGTAGAATGAAGGCCCTAGCCAGGAGTTCTGTGTGGTGGCCTGGCATTGACAAAAAAGTAGAAAGGATGGTTAGTCAATTCCCCAGTTGTGAAGCTGAACAGGCTTTACTACCACCAGAAAATTTGCATCCTTGGGAGTGGCCAGGCCGTCCATGGGCAAAGTTACACATAGATTTTACTGGGCCATTTATGGCTCATATGTTTCTTATGCTAGTGAACGCAGACTCCAAGTGGTTAGATGTGCAAGTGATGAAGTCAACAACAGCCACACCATTGACAAGTTAAGGAAGATATTCGCTATCCATGGCATTCCAGAAGTGGTGGTGTTGGACAATAGCACATCATTCATGGAGGAAGAATTCCGAAGTTTCTGAAGTCCAATGGCATTCGCCATGTGAGGACAGCATCTTACCATCTGGCATCAAATGGGCTGGCAGAGCGTGCGGTACAAACATTTAAGTAATCAATGAAAAAAAACAGGTGAACAGACCCCTTCCGTTACGTATAGCTGGTTTTCTATTATCATGTAACATCACCCCAGACATGACCACAGGGGTCACACCAGCCAAGTTACCGATGCAACATTGGTTACAAACAAGATTGGACATAATATTCCCAAATTTGGTGGGGAGGGTGGAGGCTAGGCAAGCCTCCCAGAAAATAATTCACATTGCGGGAAGGAAAAACAAAGTGTTTAAAGTGGGGGATGCCGTCCTGGTTAGAAACTTTGCAGAAAGCATGTAAAATAGTGGAGCGAACAGGGCCGGCCTCCTACGTCATGGAGGTACATGGCTGCAGGCTTAGGAAACACGTAGACCACCTGAGGAGGAGAACAGTAATGGACACAGGGAATCGATCCCCAGGTGATCCCTGCAGTTAGTCGGAGAATGCCAGATCTGGCTATTGGAATTTAAGTGGAGAATGTGGGGCCTGAGCAACCCATGGGAGAGGAGACGGTGGAGCCTGAAGCTGCTGAAGAGCCACTGGATCCAGGATTAATGAGCCTGCCATTCTCATCTGTCCAGTCTGGCCCTTTAAATGCAGATAAGCCTGCCACTGAACTGAGGTGCTCTAACAGACTAAATCTTTTGATGTGTTTTCCAGAGGTTTTTCTGGATATCTTTTTTTTGAGAACATGTGATGTGCCGACTAATGTTGTTCTTTGTTTCTCCTTCGGAGTGTTTTGGATTTTGAGGGGGAAGAAGTGTAATAGCATGGCCCTTTAAGGGGGGGGGGGGTAATCTTCTGAGGGTCACATGATGGCAAGGACCCTATGGATTGCTCCGATGGGAAGCTGAGCCAATCGGCAGGAGGGCGTGGACCAGGGGTTGAGGAAGGACTGGCAGTTGGAACCCGGGAGTCCAGAGGAACTGTCGCATTTGTAGACTAATCTTACCTTGTGAACATATTCTGTTGGCAATAAAGCCTTTACAGTTAAAACTTCATCATGTCGTCCTCGATCTTTTGCAGGTATAGAATAAAAACAGAAAATGCTGGAAAAACTGAGCAGGTCTGGCAGCATCTGTGGAGGGAGAAACAGAGTTAACGTTTGGGTCTGTATGGAGCTGACCCCATTTTAAGACTTAACCCAAATTGTGTCCATCTCCTGACTGACCCTGGCTTTCGGCTAGGTGTCTTCTTACATTACTGCACTGTACTCAGTCCTTCATTAACTTTTGATGCACCAGAACTTTTACTACAAGGAGGACTGAGAGGTAGCAAAAGTTGCAGCATTATTTATCAAAGGACAAAACGAAGAACCAGTGAACTACAGGCTAGTGAGTTTCATGACAATTTAGGAAAAACATTGCTGCTATCCATTATCAGAATGAACTCTAGGAAATATAAAGGTTGATTCCAGACTACCAGCATACTTTTGTGAAGCAGATCTATTCAAACAAATCCAACTGATACTTTGGAAAGGTTCACTGAGGTGACGGAGGTAGAAGGATTGATTGATGTTGTAGACATGGATTTTCCAGAAGGTCTCTGATAAGGTTCCACACAAGAGATTGCTAGCTAACATTGAGATATGTAGAACTGCAGATGCTACACAGAATGGATCAGAACGTGGTTGGGCAATGGAGGCTGACCATTGAGATAAAAGAGGCATTCTCAGACTGGTGAGCAGTGAAAACAGGGATTGATGCTGAAGGTCCAGTTTTACCTCCTATATATAAATGAATAGTGAAACAAATGAGAGTTGTAGAAAATTGCAAACTGCATAGATTCAATGAGAGAGCAGAATGGTAACAGGTGCAGTTTAACATCAAATAAGGTAACATATTTTAGACTTACGAAGTGCAGATGGGAGTTTAATGGAAATGGGGGAGCAATGATGAACATATTTTTGAGCTCCAGATACATAACTAATTATGAGATAGTTCATAGATGCAAAACTTGTTAAATATAGATTGGGAATGTCACATCATCACCACAAGTGGTCTAGATATCAAAATGAGAAAGTGGTATGACAATTATGAAAAGCAATGTTCTTCAGTTTTGTGTTGTCCCACCTTCAGGAGAGATTGAAATGAAGGGATTGAATAATGATGTGTCACAAAGTTGTGGCAAAATGAAAATTATGAAATCTTGTAATTGGGAATGAATTTCAGTAAGTGTAGGATTAAAAGAAAGCAAATTATTTTCAAATTGGAATTGATTAAGAAGACATTGGCTGAAGTGAAGGAACAGAGGTCTTTGATATATGTATTAGCCTAGTGACAATGACCCAGATTTGATTCCAGCCTTGGTGTCTGTCTGTGTGGCAGTTGTACGTTCTCCCTGTGTCTGTGTGGGTTTCTTCTGGGCGCTCCGGTAACCCGCCACAGTCCAAAGATATGCAGGTTAGATTGATTGCGCATGCTAAATTGCTCCTTGGTGTCGTGGGATGTGTCGGTCGGGGGTACTAGCAGAGTAAATGCGTGGTGTTACAGGGATAGGGCCTGGGTAAGGTGCCCTGTTGAGGAATCTGTGCAGACATGATGGGCCAAACGGCCTCTTTCTGCACTGTCGGGATTCTATATAAGATATAGGTGGTGAGTGTGGTAACTGTTGTTGGGATTTTGCTTTTCATTAAAACCTATGAAATGTTGTTTGGGGGAGGTTTAGGTCTGAGATTGGGAAATAGAAGAATTTGGAACTGGGTCAATTTAAATATATTGTTATTAATGTAATTAAGTGAATGTTTTAAGTGGTCTTTCTTGTGTATTTTACTGTTGAATCAACATTTATTTTGTTTAATTATTACAAGACTGGAATAAACTTCCTGTGTTCAGTGACTATCATTGGCAAAATGTGGAAAATAAGTCGATTGCTTTTAAAGTAGAGGAAACATTTCCAAAGAAAGTATTGTGTGTCCCACAATATCAACGTTCATAATCCCTCAGGATTTATCCGTTGAAGCTTTTAGCGTTTCATTGTTATCTTAGTGCTAGGTTGCTTGGAAATCATCACAGTCATAGCAACCCTTACTTTCAATGTTTCAATAAGAAAGGAGGTACAAGAGGGAGGTCAGAATGCATCAGAGATAGACTGGATGCACCTGCCAGAATATCATCAAACAGTTTGTATAATCTCTCCGCATAATTTAACTCTCACAGTCCAGGTTTCAGTCTGGTACTTTCTCCAAGGCCAATTCATCCTTCCTAAGGTGTGATGCCCAGGACTGCTCACAGTATATCATGCCTGTTTGGGGTCTTGATTGCTTTGTTATCGCTGTTGGGATTGGGCTTCCCTTGAGGTCTGTAGATCGGTTGGTCATGTGGATGTTGGGATGATGTGGGTACAAAACAGGTCACGTGTCCGGAGTGGAGGAGTTCGCCCAGAGCATGGGCAGAGACACAGCATGTAAAAGCTGCTCAGTTACTGTTAGTAAACATCCACTGTTGTTGGTCCCCGGTCTCCAGTTATTAGAACCCAATACTTCTACTGGTTCCATATTTGTTTTTTTTTAACTCTGCTGGATTCTTACTTGGCAAGTGCCAGGGAATTTTCACAGAAGGTGCACAATGAGTGCAGTCACATTAATTCAAAAAGCTCAACAGATTTTCCTAAGATGAATCCTGAGAACATGGAGATTAAGATTTGTGGAAGATCATTCCAGCAGTTTCTAATTGTTTATAACCTCTGCTGGGTGGTTAAGATATCAATTGTGATAAGGTGCTCTCTGATAGCCAGTTGTTGTTGTTCTCCAGCTGAGATTGTCCCGGGGGCGGGGTCCAGGATGATTAACAGGAGGACGTACTGCGGCTGTGCGGAGTGACGCCAGCCTGCTGGGGCCGGAACCTGCGCGCGGCATGCCGGGAATTGTAGTCCTCCCCGCCCGGAGTCAGCGGGCTGCGCAGGCCGGCCGCTGTGGACTGGAGGACTCCAAGTACCGGCGTGCACCGCGGCACGAGGGAGGTTGGGGGCGCGCCTGCGCGGTGAGCGGGCAGCCAGGCGAGCTGGAGACCCAAACAGTGAGGGGCTGATCGGCGTTTGAGGAGGCTCCAGGCGGCCTTTGGTGGCGGTGATGTGCTTCAGGGCCTGCTTATAGAGGCTGTGCTGTAACCTACTCCCTCAGACACCATTAGCACTGCCTCCCATGGAAATGGCTCACATTCGAGATTTCAGTATACAGGTAGGAGAAGGGGCAGCTGCTGGCATTTTATTGGATGTGGCTGGCTCTGGGTTTCTCAATCTATTTATTTCCTACATCAAAAAAATGCAGGTATCTTCCTCCCCTCCCTTTTCAGTCATGTCAATGAAATGGCCATCATCATGAGGTCGCTACCATGTGTTCATGCTTTTGGTGGCAGGTGCTTGGGGTCAACCAACCCAGTCGTCACCCTCGACAGGGTCTCTGAATGGTGTGTGAGTTGGTAATGCCTATTTGATAGAGTGTGGCATCAAGGAGTCTTCCTAAAATTGGAATCAGTGGGCAAAACAAACATCGCTGCAGGTTGGAGTCACA
Source organism: Mustelus asterias (assembly GCF_964213995.1). Classification (NCBI taxonomy): domain Eukaryota; kingdom Metazoa; phylum Chordata; class Chondrichthyes; order Carcharhiniformes; family Triakidae; genus Mustelus; species Mustelus asterias. The sequence continues at coordinate 74,353,164 of NC_135803.1, read as the reverse complement.
CCTGGCCGAGAGCAAGATGGTTATGATGGTTGGAGGTCAATCATCTCAGTGCCAGACCAGTGCTGTGGAAGTTCCTCAGGATAGTGTCCTTGGCCTAACCATCTTCAGCTGCTTCTTCAGGACTTTCACTTCATGTAGTGGTGATGTTTGATGATGGCAAAAGGTTCAGTACCCACCATTTGCAACTCCTCAGGCATTGAAACAGTCTGTCCATGTGCTGCAAGACCTGGACAACATTCAGGCTTAGGCTGATAAGTGGTATTTGTGTTGCCCGCATGCCTGGCCATGACTATCTCCACTGAGAGATAACCTAACTACCTTCTCTTGACATTCAACAGTGATGCCATTTTTGAATCCCACGCCATCAATATTCTGGGGATTACCATTGACCAGAAATTGAACTGGACCAGCCACATAAATACTGTGGCTACAAGGGTAGCTCAGAGACCGGGAATTCTGTGGAGAGTAACTCACCTCCTGACTCCCCAAAGCCTGTCCACCATGTACAATACACAAGTCAGGAGTTTGATGGAATACTTTCCACTTGCCTGAATGAGTGTGACTCCAACAACACTCAAGAAGCTGAATGTCATCCAAAACAAAGAAGCCTAATAGATTGGCAACAACCACCATCTTAAACATTAATTTCCTCCAAATTAGCTCAGCAGTGTGCGCTATCTACAAGATGCAGTGCAACAACTTGCTTCATCAACAGCACCTTCCAAACCTACTGCCTCTATCACTTAAAAGGACTAAGGTAGCAGGTACATGGGAATGCCAGCACTTGCAAGTTCCCCTCCAGGCCACACTCCATCCTGACTTGGAACTATATTGTCATTCCTTCACTTTCGTTGGGTCCAAATGCTGAATCTGCCCCCCAACAGCACTGTGAGTGTAACTGCCCCACATGGATGGCAGCAGGTCAAGAGGACAGCTCTCGAGAGCAAGGATCGCTGGTCTTGCCACCAGTGCTCACTTGCCATGAATTAATAAAAATAAAGTGCCCCTTCGAGAACCCACGCAAAAAAGTGGATTCCCTTCTCTTGTCATAAAATGGAATTTTACAATAGGATATTGACATGAGTTGGAAATGACAGTATTAGAAATGCAGGTCCCTATAAGAGTAAATCCCAAGATCTTGCTTCAGAGTGAATTGAGAGCAGGTGATGCTCATTGAAGCTTATACGAGATTTTTGAGCTGGGTTTTCCTCGGTTGGAGGATACTTCTGGACAGGGAGAGAATCCAGAAGGAGAGTAGAAAGCAGTATCTGTATGGAACCATAATATCAGGATAAAACAATTATAGATCATCTGAACGTTTTTTGCTGCCTAATTCGGTCAATGGATATCTATCTGTTTAACTCTTTGTTTTGATTGAACTGGCCAATATGTGCCAACTGACATGTTCACACTAATCCTGTGGTAAGAACTGAGGTGTTTTTAATTAGCACTGCATAAAGCTAACTTAATAAAAGCTAATAAATGTATTCCAGCTCTTTAAAAGCAAGGGAATTATAGACATGTATTTTCTTTTGGATAAATGCAAATACATCAGCAGTTTGTAGCAAAATGTTTCTTGTGCATGAATATTGGATCATCTTGCTATAGTTGTGGTGGAGGTTTCTCCTACATTGTTTATGCTGACTGATCAACTCTGCTGCTATCTACATTTTTCATTATTAAGTCAGGGACCATGGCTCGTAGTTCAAGATGGCTTGTTGCAGGTGTGCTACTTCTATATGATCTTGTTAAATCAGCTGGTAAGACACAATTGTAAAAGGTAAAGCAAAGGAAACATCTGAAATAACAGTGGAAAATGCTGGAAATGCTCAGCAGGCCTAGCAGCACCTGTGGAGAGAGAAACTGCTTCAGACCTGAAACTATCACCAGGAAAGTCCAGGGCCAGCACTAATCTAGAAACCATGATGTTGAAAACCCAGCAATGGTTGTATGGATATTTAATCAGATTGGTTTGTAACATATGCCTGAAGTGGCTTTTACAGGCATTTGAAAGAAGGCAAGCACAGCGAAAATGCTTCAAAGATATTCTGAATGGCACCATTAGGAGTTGCAGTGGCCACATCTTCCTTTTCATCCACCTGCATGTAACATGGTAGAAGAGCTTGAAGAGGCAACATGACCAACTGGAAAATGGGGAGGAAAAATGAAAGTACATGTGGACCTGGATGTCTATCATGCTTTGGATTTGCAAGTCATCTCCTAAGTTCGTGCGTGCTGCCAGTGCCGTGTCTAGCGTAGCTGCATGCTCCAGCCCACATCGATGGTGATGAGACCGATGTCAGCATTGTAATGCTACGCACCATGATTAAAGAGAGAAATAGTGATTAGATGATGCAACTTTTTGTTTAAAATCTTGCAGCTTTTAGGATGTAATTCAAACTGAGCCTTGTTGAAACAGCCAGGTACAATCATTGGTAACGGTACCTAACTGTGATGGAGGAAAGAAGGAGAGGGCATTAATGGTTGCCACTTGTAGATTGGAGATCCTGGAATCTCATTGTTGTGGACCTAAATAGACACCTGGATTTATTTAAGGGTAAGGTGCATAAAAGGACATTGCTTCTGAATGTTTCCCTTCGTTCTTTGCTTCCTTTTCAAGCAGTGTTGCCCATTAGAATTTGCTGTAGGTGTGATCTGGTAATACTGTTTTAGGCACATTTAATAATGTCAATGTATTAGAAAATGCCTTATCTATCATACAGGTAAATGTACTTGTGTACATTTGCTTAGGAAACATCTCCCACCATTGAATGCTAAACTTTGCAGTTCCACTTTTTCTCCAGAGCTTGGAATCCCAGCATGAATTTATCAGGCACTCAGCTTCTGAGTTTCCGTCCAGCTGTTGTAAGCCAGTATTTTGACTTTGTCAGAATGATTGTCCAGAATTTTGGCTTGCCCAAGACCTAGGAGACCCACTCCAGCTTGCCCTTTGCTATGACGTACACTGTAGAAGCTGCTCTTCATTGACTAGGTTTAATACCACTGGCGTGGAACAGTTAACCTGACCACCAACAGCTCGTCTTTCTGTACAATGTTGCTGTGGTTTCCATGCTGCTAAAGTCCAGCATTTTCGTGTTTGATATAATTTTAGGTGATGATCAATAAGCAGTAATCAAAGAATTAAAGCATGAAACGATCAAAGCAGTACTTGCCCATTCTGCCTCTAGCCTCAGTATTTTACCAACCAACTTTGGAAAAGGTTGATATTCACATGTTTATGAACCGTGCAAATATGAATATTGAAATCATGCATCCAGCAACTGTGTTTCTAACTCATTTTCCATTTTCTAATCAAAAATGCATACAGCTACATCTTGATACTTGATAGGTCAGTTATGGTTAGTGGCTAACATATTGGACAACGCTGCTTTAAAATGTAATTAAAAGCTGGATCAGAGTAGATATACTCTTTATTGTTAACTTGTCAAATAGCACCTTCCGTTTTATATCAGGTTTTGAGCTATTATTGTAAAATTGCTCCCTTTTAACCAAATCGCTTCTCTGAAAAAATTCAGAGGAATTCTTCATTTTCCGATATGTGAGAATAAACAACATAAGAGAAAATACCCACAGTATTTTGCTTTTAATATGTGAGAAATGTTGGTGGTTATTTTGTCTGCTCTGTATTTGCTTCATGGAGCTGGTGGTTTCATCCTCAATCATACAATCTAATATTGCAAATGATGGCCCAACAACTGTCATGTCATATTGTCGGGCACCAAGGTTGAAAAGGGATGGAAATGTCCCAGTTACCCACTGTACATAGATTCGTTACAGTTCAGAAGGAGGCCATTCATTTCATTAAGTTTGCACTGACTTTCCGAGAGCATCCCACCCTATCCTCGTAACCTCACGTATTTATTCTGCTCATCCCCCTAACCTACACACCTTGGAACACATAGGGGCAATTTATCATGACCAATCCACCTAACCTGCATATCGTTGGACTGTGGGAGGAAACCGGAGCACCCAGGGGAAACCCACACAGATGCGGGGAGGACGTGCAAACTCCACAGTCACCCAAGGCCAAAATTGAACCCGGGTCCCTGGCACTGAGGTAGATTATACCATTATTAGTTGTAAACTGTGAATAACGTTCAACAGTGACAAGATGATCAGTCTGTATCAGCACAATACCACAGAATATATAGTTATATTAAATTCATATCTGTAAAGATTTTGAAATGAGCGTTTTGCATTATAGATGCTGCCCTGCTAAATTTCAGTGCCAGCCATATTTTAAAAAATCTAGTCATTATCTTCTGGTTCTCTGACCTCTAATTGATCTCAAGACCTGCTCAGGAGCAGTTAGCTTCTACTTGACCTCAAGAAGTGACAGCATTTTGAACTTAAAGGGAAGTATTTATCTGTGTCTTAGCAGATGAAAAACCTGCACCTTCATGATATTCGTGTCCACATAAAAAACATATCCTTTGAGATACTGTCAGCAGCGTGAGGTGATATAATCTATACTAGGAGATAAGTGATAACAAATACCAGGGAGGGATTTCCAGACTCCAATCTAAGTGATAATCGAGCTGCTGCTGTAAAAGGGCCTCAACTTGCCTCTCCTGTCTATAAAATCATCCTGAAATGCCTTTCTGAATGTAGTATCCATATTTTTATTGAGCACAATGGCAAAGGATAGTGAATACAAAATAATCTCCTTGGCATTGGAGTCAAGGAGTTAAAACCAAGGTGTAGGTTTCAGGTGAAGTGGGGTAAGAGGATGGAGGATGAGCCAGTGACATTTATCTGTTTTCATTTGAAAGTCATAATTTCTGTCCCTTATTTGTATATAATTTTATTTTATATTATACTTACAATTACACAACAGCATTTAAGAGCAATTTGAGAATCGGGGAAGCAGCATTGGTTAGAGTTATAGACATTTCTCTGCAGTACAGGGTGAGAAACTGCAGATGCAAAACCAAGGGTCTCCAAGCACTACCACTGGCAGAGTGATTACATTACAACAAGAGCAGTTGACTTCAGCAACTTCCATTATAATTGTGAGTACAGGAATTTGAGTCAAAGCTAGCACATAAGATATGAACATAAGTCTTTGAAATCAGAAGTGTGTGCCGGTGTAAAATTTTTCATGTGTTAAAAACAATTCCATCTTAAGGACAGAAAATGCTGGAAATGCTCAGCAGATCAGGCAGCATCTGTACATAGAGAAACAGTTTTTCTCTCTGCTTACGTGTCTGATCTACTTAATATTTCCAACTCTCCTTTGTTTATATTAGATTTCTAGCATTGCACCTTCGTATAAATGGAGCTCCATACGTCACTTTCTGACCTATGGGGAGGGCAAGAAGGGATAGAGGAAGATGTTGTTCCTGGATTGATTAGGCCCCTCTGCTCTTTGCAAGTTCTACATGTTAATCACCTGACCCTGGTATAAATGACAAACTGTTGAAATTCTTAATTAACTGTCTTTACTTCATAGAAATCATAGAAGCCCTACAGTACAGAAAGGCCATTTGGCCCATCGAGTCTGCACCGACCACAATCCCACCCAGGCCCTACCCTCATATCCCAACATATTTTACCCACTAATCCCTCTAACCTACGCATCTCAGGACACTAAGGGGCAACTTTAGCATGGGCAATTTTAGCATAGCCAATCAACCTAACCCGCACATCTTTGGACTGTGGGAGGAAACCGGAGCACCCGGAGGAAACCCATGCAGACACAAGGAGAATGTGCAAACTCCACACACAGTGACCCAAGCCGGGAATCGAACCCAGGTCCCTGGAGCTGTGAAGCAGCAGTGCTAACCACTATGCAATTTTGGGGAATATGGTCAAATTTGTAAATTATTTGTAAAATCTTGTATTTACATATTGCTTTCAATGACCATCAGATGAACCAAAATGCTTCACAGCCAATGAAGTGCTTTTGAAGTGTAGCCACTGTTATTATGTAGGAAACATGGCAGCCAATTTGCACTCAGCGAACTTCCACAAACTGTGATAATGAGCAGATGATCTATTTTATGTGATTGTTGAGCGAGTGATAAGTATTGGCCAGAATACTGGTGACAACTATTCCGTTCTTCAAAAGAATGCTATGGTATTATTTACATGCACTCGAACAGAAAATAAGAACTGGATTTAACTTTGCATCCAAAATGCAGCATCTCCGACAGTGTAATACGCCCTCAGTCCTTCACTGCAATTTTAACCTTGATTTTTGTACTCTAGTCCTGGAGTGGCACTTGAACACGAAAGCTTGTGACTTGTAGATGAGAGTGTTACCAACTGAGCCACAGCTGACATGTTCAATAAATTTGTCTTTTGGTTTATACCCTGAGCCTTGGCCTGCTGGATTATATGTTTTTCAGCTTGCGGAGGTGAGCAGGTCATTTGGAGATTCTAGATGATTCCAGTGAGTCTGAATGAAGTTGCACAAGGCTTTCTATTTAGTGGTACGGACTTCCTATATTTACCCAGATATTGGATAGGTATAGATTTTGGTTAATTGGAGAGACTGGCATCTGCTGATCATAGTGGTCATTTACACTGAATCGAAGTCGAATGAATACTATGAAGACCCAAAATAGTAAAGGGATAGAGCGTTTACAGGAAGTTAGTCTGAAAGAACTGTGAACTGGATAGTTGTGTGAGTTGGTAGACTTGTAATAAATATCTCTGTAAAGCCTATTGCAAGAGTTGGCACCAGGGAAGGGGAGAAGTATAAAGGTAAAGGATAGTCAATGAAATTTCCACAACCAAAACAAGAGTAGGAAATGCTGCCACCATAATTAGCAGCGTAATCAACAGCGAGGTCGGGGAGAAATGGAGTTGGATTGGAACAGAAAATGTTTGATCAAAGTTATTGCTGAAACCCCAGCAATGACCCATTTTACTTGGGGGAAGTGAGTGGTGTTAATTGTAGTTAAGGCAGGATGTAAAAACAAGCTCAGAAAAGCAGAGGAAGGTGGTTATGAATAGGATCTCCTTGAGCTGCTATTTGAGGAAGGCATGATGTGGAGATGCCGGCGTTGGACTGGGGTAAACACAGTAAGAGTTTTAACAACACCAGGTTAAAGTCCAACAGGTTTATTTGGTAGCAAATGCCATTAGCTTTCAGAGCGCTGCTCCTTCGTCAGATGGAGTGGAAATCTGCTCTCAAACAGGGCACAGAGACACAAAATCAAGTTACAGAATACTGATTACAATGCGAATCCCTCCAGCCAACCAGGTCTTAAAGATACAGACAATGTGAGTGGAGGGAGTATTAAGCACAGGTTAAAGAGATGTGTATTGTCTCCAGACAGGACAGCCAGTGAGATTCTGCAGGTCCAGGAGGCAAGCTGTGGGGGTTACCGATAGTGTGACATAAACCCAACATTCTGGTTTAGGCCGTCCTCGTGTGAAGAACTTGGCTATCAGTCTCTGCTCAGCGACTCTGCGTTGTCGTGTGTTGTGAAGGCTGCCTTGGAGAACGCTTACCCGAAGATCAGAGGCTGAATGCCCGTGACCGCTGAAGTGCTCCCCCACAGGAAGAGAACAGTCTTGCCTGGTGATTGTCGAGCAGTGTTCATTCATCCGTTATCGTAGCGTCTGCATGGTTTCCCCAATGTACCATATCTCGGGACATCCTTTCCTGCAGCGTATCAGGTAGACAACGTTGGCCGAGTTGCAAGAGTAGGTACCGTGTACCTGGTAGATGGTGTTCTCACGTGAGATGATGGCATCCATGTCGATGATCCGGCACGTCTTGCAGAGGTTGCTGTGGCAGGGTTGTGTGGTGTCATGGTCACTCCGGGGAAGTACTGGACGACGAAGGGTACTCTGTCCACCGTGTCCCGTGTTTGTCTTCTGAGGAGTTCGGTGCGGTTTTTCGCTGTGGCGCGTCAGAACTGTCGATCAATGAGTCGAGCGCCATATCCTGTTCTTATGAGGGCATCTTCCTGCGGGCAGCACTTCAGCGGTCACGGGCATTCAGCCTCTGATCTTCGGGTAAGCGTTCTCCAAGGCGGCCTTCACGACACACGACAGCGCAGAGTCGCTGGGCAGAAACTGATGGCCAAGTTCCGCACACATGAGGACGGCCTAAACCGGGATCTTGGGTTTATGTCGCACTATCAGTAACCCCCACAGCTTGCCTCCTGGACCTGCAGAATCTCACTGGCTGTCCTGTCTGGAGACAATACACTTCTCTTTAACCTGTGCTTAATGCTCCCTCCACTCACATTGTCTGTATCTTAAAGACCTGGTTGGCTGTAGAGGTTCGCAATCTAATCAGTATTCTGTAACTTGATTTTGTGTCTCTGTGCCCTGTATGAGAGCAGATTTCCACTCCATCTGACGAAGGAGCAGCGCTCCGAAAGCTAATGGCATTTGCTACCAAATAAACCTGTTGGACTTTAACCTGGTGTTGTTAAAACTCTTAATTTGAGGAAGGGGCAGAGGACTGGAGATATTTCTGGATGAGGTTTGGAAGTGGAAAGAGAGTAAATGTCCCTGGTTAAAAAGAGACAGTTGGTGCCAGAGAGCCTGAAATTATACAAGTAGTGATGGGCACTAGAAGATCACAAATGTCAGTTTGTTCTTGGCAGCCTTCTGTCTTGTGAGATAGTTTGTGCCATCGTGGTCAACTCTTGTGTTAAGCAGCACTCTGTCATGGCAGTCTGCCACATTTACTGCGGAGAAAGGTGATGGATTGAGAAGGTGCAGGATTTGCTGGCTTCTGTTTTCTCTGGGCTCTCTTCTTGACCAGCTAAACTTTCCATTTCTGCGTGCCACTTCCAATGCCCCCCCAGAGGTCACTTAGGTTAGTGACTGTCTTCAGTGCCAGTGTCTGCCATTTTCATATCTTGCTTGCAAGCATCCTTATTGTGGAAGTATGGATGGCCAGGAAGTCATGACCCAGTGCCAGATCACTTTACAGAAGGTCTTTGGAAGGATGACAGCCATATACCCAATGTGGCCAAGCCAGAGCAGACATTATTGACTTAGTAATGAACTCTCATTCAAAAAGGCAGGGACACAGAAAGCAGGAAACTATAGGCTAGTTAGCCTGTCATCTGTCATAGGAAAATGTTTGAAGCCATTATTAAAGATGTTAAAGCAGGACATTCAGAAAAATTCAAGGCAATCTGGCAGAGTCAACATGGTTTTGTGAAAGAAAAATCATATTGAACCAACTTATTGGAGTCCTTTATAGGAGTCATGTGCTATGGGTAAAGGGCGAACAGTGGATATACTGAGATTTGCAAAAGGTCATTTCATAAAGTGCTACATCAAAAGTTATTATGTAAAATAAAAGCTGCAGGGAGTAACATATTGGCATGGATAGAAAATTGGCTAGCTGACAAGAAACAGGGTAGACATGGGTATATTTTAAGTTGGCAGGATGTGAGGAGTGGTATGCCAAGGATCAGTGCTGGGGCCTCAACCTTTTACAATTTTATATAAATGACTTGAATGAAGGGACTGAAGACACAAGTAGGTAGGAAAGTAAATTGTGAAGAAAATGTAAGGAGGCTACAAAGAGACGTAGGTTAACAGAGTGCACAAAGATCTGGCAAATAAAGTGTAATGTGAGCAAATATGAAATTGTCCATTTTGGCATATTATCTAAATGATGAAAGATTGCAAAGCTCTGAGGTGCAGAAGGATCTGGGTGTCCTAGTGTATGAATTACAAAAGGCTAGTATGCAGGTAGAGCAAGTAATTAGGAAAGATAAGCAAATATTATCCTTTTGTGAGGAGAATTGATTACAAGAGTAGGAAGATTATGCTTCAGTTGCACAGGGCACTGATCAGACTACATCGGGAGTATTGTATGCAGTGTTAGTCTCCTTATCTAAGGAAAGGTGTAAATGCATTAGAAGCAGTTTAGAGAAGGTTTATTGAGTATTACTAGGCATGGGCATGCTGTCTTGAGAAAAGGTTGGAGATTTTTTGATTTGATTTATCATTGTCATGTGTATTGATACAGTAAGAAGTTTAACAACACCAGGTTAAAGTCCAACAGGTTTATTTGGTAGCAAAAGCCACACAAGCTTTCGGAGCTCCAAGCCCCAAGCTCCGAAAGTTTGTGTGGCTTTTGCTACCAAATAAACCTGTTGGACTTTAACCTGGTGTTGTTAAACTTCTTACTGTGTTTACCCCAGTCCAACGACGGCATCTCCACATCATGTGTATTGATATACAGTGAAGAGTATTGTTTCTTATGTGCTATACAGACAAAACATGCCCTTCATAGAGTACATGGGGGAGGAGAGGGTGCAGAATGTAGTGTTACAGTCATTACTAGGGTGTAGAGAAAGATCAACTTAAGGGAGGTCCATTCAAAAGTCTGATGGCAGCAGGGAAGAAGCTGTCATGAGTCAGTTGGTACATGATCTCAGACTTTTATATATTTTTCCCGACATGAGAAGGTGAAAGGGAATATGTCCGGGGTGCGTGGGGTCCTTGATTATGCTGGCTGCTTTTTTGAGGCAGCGGAAAGTGTAGTTGGAGTCAATGGATGGGAGACTAGTTTGTGTGATGGACTGGGCTACGTTCACAACCCTTTGTAGTTTCTTGGGGTCTTGGTCAGAGCAGGAGCCATACCAAGCTATGATACCACTAGAAAGGATGTTTTCTATGGTGCATCTGTAAAAATTGGTGAGAATCGTAGTAGACGTGCTGAATTTCCTTAGCCTCCTGAGAAAGTAGAGGCATTGGTGGACTTTCTTAACTATAGGGGAGGTTAGGTTTGTATCCACTAGAGTTTAGAAGAGTGAGAGGTGACTCGATCAAATCCTTCAAGATCCTGAGGGGACTTGACAGAGTGGATGGGGAAAGACTATTCCCTCTTGTTGGAGAACCTAGAAGTGGGGAACACTTTAAAAGTAAAGGGTCACTCATTTAAAACAGATGAGGAGAAATATGCTCTGAGGGTTGTGACTCTCTAGAATTCTCTTTCTCAAAAGGCAGTGGAAGCCGAGTCTTCAAATTTTTTTAAGGGAGAGCTAGGTAGATTATTCATTAACAAGGGGCTGAAAGGTTATCGGGGGTAGGCAGGAATGGGGATTGAGGTTACAATCAGCATGATCTTATTGAATGGCGGGGCAGACTCGGGGTTGAGAAGCCTACTCCTGCCATTAATTTGTACGTTTTAATGTATTCTGATGCAATTAGCAGTCAAGGACCTCTGAGTTGGTGATCTTGTCCTGCCAAGAAATACCAACAATAAAGATGGACACTTTCTTGTCCCCTGCCTAGCATATGGGGGCAATCCTCCCCCAAAAATTTTCTAAGTGTCGAACTCCCATAAAAATTGGAGTAAATCACGCTGGTTTTTTCAGAGTTTCAGAATGAATCTCCCCCACTCTGTGCACTGCTGAGCACACTAGCGTAAATCAGTCAAAAGTGAGGGTGGGGCCTATTCCCGCTGGAGAGACCAGCAGCATAACGCTGAGTGGGCTACTGTGCATGTGTCGATCTGTCAACGCTGAGATCGGTGCATGCGCAGTGGTCCCTGTCTGCCAGCCTCCTGCTCCGCAGCCTTGATTTCCCCCTCCCCTCCATCAGCAATCCTGTGCCCCCCCCCCCATCCCTCCTCCACCACCACCCCCGTTGGCCAGCCTCAATCGCTGGCCTCCCTCCCTCCCTCCCTCTGTCACTCAGCTCAAATACAGAGTGGCAGAGGGACCCCTCACCCCCACCGATCGCCATCCTCTTGGAACTGCCCTATGCCTGGTGGGCAGTGCCAGGGGGCCAGGCTGGCACTGCCAAGGTGTCAATGCCCAAGGGCCCCCCCCCAACCTGACTCTCGGGGGGCCTTGATTGCTCCCCTTCATTCCAGTGGGGTCAGACTGCCAGTTCACTCCAGCAGGGTTCAGTATAGCTCCCTACTTGTGGGGTCAGGCTGCCAGCGGGGGAAAAGGGTAGCCGGCCCAGAGATTTCAGTCCTGGGTCCGTGAATTATATTTAAATCGTAGTAAAAGAAGTTTTAAAATAAATTATGCAGCTCGCACCGATTTCCGGTGCAGAGTTGACGGCGCCGGAAATCCGGCTGCCGGAGATGCGCAGAAGCCTGGGAGCCCGCAAAATGGCTTCCGCTCAAGTCTCTCGGGATGGGAGAATCACCCCCATGTTGCCTGGGTCTCATCACTGTAGAGGAGTGCGTTGGGAACTTGGTAGACTTGCAGTTTGATGTTCTCGGTCAGGTTGCTGTTGTTCCCCACGCACTCAACTTGGGCATAACAGCTTTTGTGATACATGTGATTTCAGCATCGTGACAGATTGCTGCTGATTGTAGAGCCTAGAGATGTGAAACTATCAACAAACTCCAGAGTCACATTGTCAATGTTGATGGATATGGTAGGGCAACATTGTAGATCATGACATTTGTTTTCCTGATGCTGATGATCAAACCTGCCCTGTACATATGTGAAAGAGTCCATCCTTTCTTCACTAAGTATAGGATACTAGCCTAGCTTTGTCAGCACAGAGCCACTTCTTGATGAGTTGGCACGCCTTTAGTTTTGGTTCTTGGACGAGCAAGGCTGAACAGCTTTCTGTCAGTTCTACGATGGAAGTCGACACCCTCTGTTGGTGACCTTTAGGCATACAACAGCAGCAAAGGGAAGAATATTCCATAGAGTGTTAGTGCCAGAACACAACCACCACCCCTCCGTTTGACTGCACTGCGAATTCCAGAAGATCCTGTCCTGTCATACCTATCATGTTGTAATGGGAAGATGAGATCACATTGAGCAGCTTTGGCAGGCAGCCAATTTTCCCCAGAAACTTAAATGGACCACCTCTGCTCATATAATTGAATGCCTTGGTGAGATCGAAGGCAATGTATAGCGGTCTGCTTTGTTCGCTGCATTTCTCTTGCAGCTGCCAGAATGAGAAGATCATACCAAGTGTGACCTTCCAGTTCTGAAGCCACACTGGGATTTGGGATAGATGCATTCAGCCAGAGTGATGACTCAATAGTTGTTGCGATCGCTACAATCGCCCTTGTTCTTGTGTGGGGTCATAATCTTTGTATCACGCATGTCCTGGAGCACTGTCCCTCCAGCTGAAACACCATTTTGTGAAGAAACTACGAGAGTTTTGGTTTCCCATACTTGATGAGTTCAGGCAATATAGCATCATTACTCGTAGTTTTGCTCATGGTAAGCAAGTCAGTGGTTTGCTAAGCTTCTCCACTTGGGTTCGATATTCGTCTCTGCCGTGACAGACAAATTTTCCTATAGTATTCAGAACTTCCTTGGTGATGATATTCTCATCCGAGTATGACTCCAGGTAGCGTTCCACCCATTTCTCCAACTGTTTATTACAGCCAGTGATGACCTCCCTCCCCTGCCTTTGTTTTCAGTTGAGTTGTTTGCTTTGCTGTTGTCTTTTTGATCCCTTCATGCATGCCCCCAGCATTTCCTGCATTGGAGGATATCCGGATATTCTGGCAAAGTCGTAACCAGTAGCCATTGGCTTACCAAGAAAAAGGCAAAATACTGCAAATGCTGGAATCTGAAACAAAAACAGAAAATGCTGAACAATCTCAGCAGGTCTGACAGCATCTGTGGAGAGAGAATAGAGCCAATGTTTTGATTCTAGATGATCCTTTGTCAGAGCTGATTTTTGAGCATTTTCTGTTTTTGTTGCTATTCGCTCATTGTCTAACTAGTCTTCTAGTCTTTCAGCAGCTCTTGGTGTATTCTGAATATTCTCACTCTGATCTTCTAAATGATTAGAGCAGATCACTTGGTTTTGATGTCAGGGTCACAGTGATGCTAGCCTCCAGCCAGTCAACAATTTTTCACCCTTATTTTCCTTTTGTTGTGAGTGCCATTTTGTAGATAAAGAACAGTACAGTACAGCACAGGAAACAGGCCCTTCGGCCCTCCAAGCCTGTGCCGCTCCTTGGTCCAACTAGACCAATCGTTTGTATCCCTCCATTCCCAGGCTGCTCATGTGACTATCCAGGTAAGTCTTAAACGATGTCAGCGTGCCTGCCTCCACCACCCTACTTGGCAGCGCATTCCAGGCCCCCACCACCCTCTGTGTAAAAAACGTCCCTCGGATATCTGAGTTATACTTTGCCCCTCTCACCTTGAGCCCGTGACCTCTCGTGATCGTCACCTCCGACCTGGGAAAAAGCTTCCCACCGTTCACCCTATCTATACCCTTCATAACCTTGTACACCTCTATTAGATCTCCCCTCATTCTCCGTCTTTCCAAGGAGAACAACCCCAGTCTACCCAATCTCTCCTCATAGCTAAGACCCTCCATACCAGGCAACATCCTGGTAAACCTTCTCTGCACTCTCTCTAACGCCTCCACGTCCTTCTGGTAGTGCGGCGACCAGAACTGGACGCAGTACTTCAAATGTGGCCTAACCAGCGTTCTATACAGCTGCATCATCAGACTCCAGCTTTTATACTCTATACCCCGTCCTATAAAGGCAAGCATACCATATGCCTTCTTCACCACCTTCTCCACCTGTGTTGCCACCTTCAAGGATTTGTGGACTTGCACACCTAGGTCCCTCTGTGTTTCTATACTCCTGATGACTCTGCCATTTATTGTATAACTCCGCCCTACATTATTTCTTCCAAAATGCATCACTTCGCATTTATCCGGATTAAACTCCATCTGCCACCTCTCCGCCCAATTTTCCAGCCTATCTATATCCTGCTGTATTGCCCGACAATGCTCTTCGCTATCCGCAAGTCCAGCCATCTTCGTGTCATCCGCAAACTTGCTGATTACACCAGTTACACCTTCCAAATCATTTATACATATCACAAATAGCAGAGGTCCCAGTACAGAGCCCTGCGGAACACCACTGGTCACAGACCTCCAGCCGGAAAAAGACCCTTCGACCACTACCCTCCGTCTCCTATGGCCAAGCCAGTTCTCCACCCATCTAGCCACTTCTCCTTGTATCCCATGAGCCTTAACCTTCTTAACCAACCTGCCATGTGGGACTTTGTCAAATGCCTTACTGAAATCCATATAGACGACATCCACGGCCCTTCCTTCATCAACCGTTTTTGTCACTTCCTCAAAAAACTCCACCAAATTTGTAAGGCACGACCTCCCTCTTACAAAACCATGCTGTCTGTCACTAATGAGATTGTTCCGTTCTAAATGCACATACATCCTGTCTCTAAGAATCCTCTCCAACAACTTCCCTACCACGGATGTCAAGCTCACCGGCCTATAATTTCCCGGGTTATCCCTACTACCCTTCTTAAACAACGGGACCACATTCGCTATCCTCCAATCCTCAGGGACCTCACCCGTGTCCAAAGAAGCGACAAAGATTTCCGTCAGAGGCCCAGCAATTTCATCTCTCGTCTCCCTGAGCAGTCGAGGATAGATGCCATCAGGCCCTGGGGCTTTGTCAGTTTTAATGTTCCCTAAAAAACCTAACACTTCCTCTCTTGTAATGGAGATTTTCTCTAACGGGTCAACACCTCCCTCCGAGACACTCCCGGTTAACCATGGTGTCATTTCACATCTGTACTCTGTGTAGGACTGCCGTGGAGAACCCTATTTATTTGAGTTGAGAACCTGTTGTGTTTTTTTTGTCTGTTTGGTCAATGTAGCTGACATTGATTCAAGGACAGCAATTCTGCTTTCAATAAGTAGACTTCACCCTAACCCTGGTGCACACCAGGGAGTAATTTGTACCATAGCGCTGTGTTAGGTGCCGGTATCGATAATGCTGCTGGGAAGCTGAAACTTCTCATAGTGATAGGTATTCAAAGGTCCACAAATGTCTCTATGTGGAGAATGGATAAAAGTAGAAAAAAATAGAAACAAGATGAGAGGAGACGTGGTTCAGTATATTCTTGTTCCATTGAACTAATGTTAGGACAATCAATCACTGACCAGGCAGCTGAATTTGTTTGCAGACCTGTTTAATTTGTTATAATAAAGTTCTAGGTGGGCTATATTTTTCTAATGGAATCTGATGTGATTCAACAAGTTAATGGGGAAATTACTCCTGTTACTGGTTTAGTAGCACCAAATTGGCAGTCTTGCAATGGACACTCAACTTGCCAGATTTGATCGAAGAATATCTTTGGCTTTAAACTCAAACCTGCATTTTGATAAACCTAATATAATAGCTGTCGCTAACTTCAAAGTAAGCAACTGAGCAGGTTCATTGACTTATGAAATATGATTGAATGTTATAGAAAACTTGAATATAAAGTCTGAGAAATATCCAGGTAGCTTTTTTAAAATTCTTGTCACGTGGTAGCTATGAGCTATGGTGCATTATACTTTATAAGTATGATTCTATGTTCACCTGCTCTAATGAAAGTTTGGGGGTGCATAACACTGTTCATTAGGTTGGGTAATTGCTTTCCAATACTGCACTAGCTTTAGGGTGCCCAGAGTAACAGCAGTTACTGATTGATTGCTGTGGTTGGACAATATATTTGCTCTGTTGTCAGACATGTGTGATTCTTCCTTTTACAAGCCTGTGTATTTCTAGACAGTAAAAACTGTTGGCTAGGGGTTAGTTTCAAATCTGTAATCCACTGATGGGTTCAGAGGACAGAGATGGACCTTGAACAGCATCCTCAGGGATCTTTTAATTTTGTTACAGTTCAGGATTTTCCCTGGCCTATTATCTGTTCCAGTCCACACATGATAGAAGCAATCTTGCATATCATTTTGTTCCAGGCACAAGTCTGTAGAAGAATCTGTGATCCTTGCTGCATGCTCCTACAATTGCATCACTCGTACCTGACTGCAGGTTGAAAGAGTGTCTGAGAGTGAGAGAATATGTAGCTATTTTATAGTCTTCATGCTATCCAGCGATCTCATATTTGTGCATGTTTTTCATGATTTTGAATACCTGTACCAAATTTCCCTTAACTTTCTCTGCTCTGAGTACCTCAGCTTTTCTCTGTAGCTTAATCCCTTATCTCTGAGACCATTCTAATAGATCCCTTCTGCATCCTCTCTTGATACCTCAACTATCCATCCTAAAGTGTTGCACTCATCATTAAACACAACATTCCAGCTGAGGCCTAATCTGTGGTTTACGAAGATTTAGCCCAATTTCATTGCTTTTGTATTCAGTGCCCCAGTTAAGAATGCCAGGGATTATAAATGCTGCTTTAACCTGTCCTGCGATCTTCAAAGTTTTGAGACTCCCTAGGTCTTTAGTTCATATTGTCACTATTCATTCTTCCTTCCAAAATGTATCACTTCACACACAATTGTATTCAATTTAATCTGCCCAATCCTCTGTCTGTCTGCCCTCCCGAAGATTGTTACCATCTGCCTGTTTATTTACAATAGTGCCAAGTACTTTTTACCATCTGCAAACTTAGAAATTATGTCCTGTTCAAGGAGATTTGCTAGAGATTTCCAAAATCATGAGAGGTCTGGACAAAATAAATAGGAAATGTTCCCATTGGTGGAAGGGTTTAGAACAGAAGGACACAGATTTAAGGTAATTGGCAAAAGAGGAAAAACTCTTGCATGAAGCAAGTGGAATGCACTGCTTGGCAGTGTATAGGAAGCAGTTTTAATAGAGACATTCAGGAGGAAATTGGATTATTATCTGAAAAGGGAGAATGTGCAGGGTTTTGGAAGGAATGTAGGGGAATGGCATTAGGTACATTGTTCCGTCGGAGAGCCAGCATAGATACAATGGACCAAATGGCCTCCAGATATACTGTATCCATTCTTTGATTTGGTATACTTAAGTCCAGGCAATATTTTTATACGTTATATATCAAAAAGAACTGATCCTAATACTGATGCCTGCTGAATACTGGAATGTACTGCCATCCTGATAGAGAGACTTCATTCCTTGACTTTGATAATAGGGTAGGTACAAAGTGCTTGCAACCTGATGGATGAGAACAAGGGCTGCAGGGTGGATGAGAAAACTCACCATGGTGCAGGGTGCAAAAGCAGGGGTGTTGAGAGGAATGTGCTAGTGGGAGACGGTCTGGTCAATTCGCAGCCACGATTGGGTGCTCCAAAAGTTGTGTTGCCTGGCTGGTGTTGTGGTTAAGGACACCTCGTGACCGGAGACAAACCTGGGGAGGACCCAGTTGTCATGGCCATGTAGGAACCAATGATTTAGAACTCAAAATGATGTTCTACTAAGAGAGTTTGAATTGTTCAAAGTTTGGAAGTAATCTCTGGATTGTTACTTAAACCACATGCCAATTAGTTTAGGGTTAAGCAGATTAGAGAATTAAACAGATGGCTCAAAGAGCGATGTGGGAACAGGGAGTTTTGATTTATGTGCACTGGCACCAGTACTTGGGAAAGAGGGCACTGTTTCGTTGGAATTGGCTCCTTAGAAACTGGACTGGGTTCAGTGTCCTGTGAATCATATAACAAAGTCTCTAGTTAAGGGCTAATTAGAGCTTTAAATTAAGAGTTGGTGAATGGTTCCAGTGAAGGAAGATTTAAAAATCTATGGAGAAAAGTCAGGACAAGAGAACAGTCTAATAGTTTGGATAAAGACAAGCCGAGTAGGACAGGAAGGGGATAGAGAGGGAAACAGTAATGGGGTATCAGAGAAAAATAATCGCTATTCCAGGGACATGGCTACAAGGTGACCGAGGTTGCCTGATAAATGTTGTGGAAACATGCATTTTGACGGGCAGGGTGGAAAAGGAGGAGGGGAAACCCTGGTATTGAATGATGGAATAAGAACATTGAGAAAGGAACTTGGCTCAGAAAATCAAGAAGAAGAATCAGTGTGAGGGAAGATCATGAAAAATTAAGGTCAGTAAATGCTGCTGGGAGTAGCTTTATAGGCCCCTGGGCAGTAGTTATACCATTGGGCAGAGCATTAAGCGAGAAATAATTGCATATAAATTTCAGAAAGCTTCACTGGCGTGTCTTTATTTTCAGCAATACTCAAATAATTGGAGCTTGGACCAAAGACAATATAATAATTGTGGGGACTTTAATGTTGTATAGACTGAACAAATCAAATTGGCAAAAGTGATCCAGAAAATGAGTTTGTAGAATGCTTTTGGGCAGTTCCTTGGAATAGTACATTGTGGAAGTAACTAGGCATAAAGCTATTTTAGACCTATGATTGTGTAATGAGACAATTAATTAGTAATCTCAATTAATCATAATACATTCAAATTCCATGTTAAATTTGAATGCAAAACAGTCTGGTCCCATAATGGTTTTAGAAACCAGCAAAGGGAGACCAAACCCTTGATAAGAAGGGAAAGAAAAGCATATATGAGAGTAAACTCACCAAGAGTACAAAAGCTTTTGCAAGTATGTAAAAAGGAGACTAGCAAAAGTAAACATTAGTCCCTTGGAGGCAGAGACAGGAGAAATTGTCCTGAGGAATGAGGAAAGGGAAGAGACTTGAACAAATATTTTGTGTCTCTGTTCACAGTAGAAGAAACGTGTTATATTCCAAACGCAAAAGGCAACCAAGGGCTAAAAAGAATGAGAAATAGAAGATGATTACTGTCAGCAGAGGAAACACATTGGAGAAACTTAGGGACTAAAAACCAAATTCCCTATATCTCATGACCTTCATACCAAAAGCGGGGTGCATTGGCTTTGATTTTCCAACATTCTCTAGATTCTAGAACAGTCCCTGCTGATTGGGAGTTAGCAGATGCAATGCCACAATTCAAGAAAGGTGGGAGGGATAAAACTGACAGCTACAGGGCAGTTAGCCTGACATCTGTCATCAGGAATGCTGGAATCTATTGAATCTAAATAATGCAATTAGAAAATCAAAGTATGATCAGCAATAAAGAAGACACAAAAAGTATAACCAAAAGATAAATCTGGAGTGATTCTTTTTGGTAAATGAAGGGTAGGACAATCGGCCAAATGGCACCTCTTATCTATGTAATGAAACTTTGTTCCAGGCACAGTGGAACTTAGGAATGGGAGAAGGCCATTCAGCCCTCTACCCTACCTAACTGTTGTGTCATTCAGGCAGATAATGGCAAATCTGTACCTCACCTCTATTTACTCCCCTTTGTTCCACAGCCCTTGATACTTATCTGACAAAAAACTATCGATCTTAGTCTTGAAAATTTCCATTAACCCAGCATCCACAATCCTTCAGGAGTGGGAATTCCAGATCCACTAAACAGATGCGTTAAAGTACAGGCTCCAGTATTGAACCCTGGGACAACCATCTTTCATATCCAACCAAATCAAAGAAAAAACTCCCAACCAATTATTAATCCATATCACGAATTTCAATAGCACTATTCCTGAATTTCTGTGTACATGAAATGCTGTTTAGTTTTAAATTTTCACTCTTCAGTGCTTAGCCCTGAAAATTTTAGTTTTTTAAAATAGTTCTTGCAGAAGAAGCCTCTGGCTATAGTAGTAGATTATGGCTATCCCTAGACTCCCCAAGGCTCTCAAAATCTGTCTATCACAGGCTTAAATATACTCAATGATGGAGCATCCACAGCCCTCGAGGGTAGAGAATGCCAAACATTCACAACCCTTTAAGTGAAGTAATTTCTCCCCATCTCAGTCCTAAAAGATCAGTACCTTATCCTAAAACAGTGATTCTGTGCTCTAGATTCCTCAGCGAGGGGAAACAACCTGAGTTGCTGCCCCTTCAGAATCCTATATGCTTCAATGAAATCACCTCCTATTCTTAATTCCAGAGGGAATGTGCCAAATAACTAGCCTCTCATCAAAGGACAACCCTCTTATCCCAGAAATCAATTCCGTCGCTGTACACTGCATCCAGTTTAAGTATATCCTTTCTCAAATGGAGACTAAAACTGTCAAACAGTTTTAAACAGTATTCCAGGTGTGGACTCACCAAAGCCCTTACAATTGTAACAAGACTTTCTTATTCTTATTCTCCCTTAATCTTGCAATAAAGGACATAGTATTTGCCTTTCCAATTGCTTTCTCCACTGTACCTGAATGCTGGACTTCTGATTTCCTTTCTCATGCACACCCAAGTCCCTCATTTACATCATTTTCAAAGAACAAAGAAAATTACAGCACAGGAACTGGCCCTTCGGCCCTCCAAGCCTGCACCGACCATGCTGCCTGACTTAATTAAAACCCCCTACCCTTCCGGGGACCATATCCTTCCATTCTTATCCTATTCATGTATTTGTCAAGACACCCCTTAAAAGTCACTATCATATCTACTTCCACTACCTCCCCTGGCAGCGAGTTCCAGGCACTCACCACCCTCTGTGTAAAAAAAGAACCTGTCTCGTACATCTCCTTTAAACTTTGCCCCTCGCACCTTAAACCTATGCCCCCTAATAATTGACTCTTCCACTCTGGGGGAAAAAGCTTCTGACTATCCATTCTGTCCATGCGTCTCATAATCTTGGAGACTTCTATCAGGTCGCCCCTCAACCTCCGTTGTTCCAGTGAGAACAAACCAAGTTTCTCCAACCTCTCGTCATAGCTAATGCCCTCCATACCAGGCAACATCCTGGTAAATCTTTTCTGTACCCTTTCCAAAGCCTCCACATCCTTCTGCTAGTGTGGCGAACAGAATTGAACACTCTATTCCAAGTGCGGCCGAACGAAGGTTCTATAAAGCTGCAACATGACTTGCCAATTTTTAAACTCGGTACCCCGGCCGATGAAGGCAAGCATGCTGTATGCCTTCTTGACTACCTTCTCCACCTACGTGACCACTTTCAGTGATCTGTGTACCTGTCCACCCAGATTGCGCTGCCTATCAATGCTCTTAAGGGTTCTGCCATTTACTGTATATTTCGCATCTGTAATAGATCTTCCAAAATGCATTACCTTAGATTTGTCCAGATTAAACTCCATCTGCCATCTCTCCACCCAATCTATATCCTGCTGTATCTTCTGATGGTCCTCATCACTATCCGCAAATCCACCAACCTTTGTGTTGTCCGCAAACTTACTAATCAAACAGTTTCAAGGGGGAACTTTTAGAAAAGCTTTCTTAAAAATATTCTACTTTCCTATTCTTATGATCAAAGTGAATCATCTCACATTTCGCCACTTTATAATCCATTTGCCATCCTGTTTCCCACTCATGTAACCTGTCTAGATCTTTTCTGGAGCCTTTTTGTGTCCGCACAGCTTACATGCCCATTTAACTTTGTATCGCCAGCAAGGTTAGATAAATTATTCCCAGTCTCTTTGCACTGATCCTTGCAACATTCATTACAACCTACCAACTTGAATGTGTCCCATTTACCCCTTCTTGCTTTGACTATTAACCAATCCCCTATCCATGCTACTATATTACCCTCAACTCCATGATCCCTTATCTTCGATTTCCAAAAGGTACTTGATAAGATGCCATACAAGTATAAAATGTTAATTGCTGAGCAAACAAAATCCAGATCATACTTCATCGGCTGAAAATTTCCTGTCTTTTTTTTTATTGCTATAATTTGTGGAACCTGTTTTGGAATTTCTGGGTGCTGCTTTTTGAAGGTCAAGGAAAGAAAAACTTAGGTAGGAGCAAGAGAAGGCCATTCGGCCCCTCGAGTCTTTCACCACTCAGCACGATCACAGCTAATCTGATTGTGGCCTTAACTTCCTGTCAATTTGCCATAACACTCAACTCCCCTGTCAATCAATCTATCTAACTCAGCCTTGAATATATTCAGTGACCCAGCCTCCACTGCTCTCTAGGGAAGAAAATTCCAAACACCAATGACTGTCTGAAAGAAGAAATTCGTTTTCATCTCTGTCTTAAATGGGAGATCTTTAGTTTTGAATCTGTGCCCCCCTAGTTCTAGATTTCAACCACTTGGGGAAACATCCTCTCAGCATTTACTCTGGCAAGTCCCCTCTAAATAAGATTACCCCTCATTCTTCTAAACCCCATTAAATATAGGCCCAACATGTTCGACCTTTCTTCAAACAGACCCATCAGCCTACTGAACCTTCTCTGAACTGCTTCCAATGCAAGTATATATCTCCTTAAGTAATCCTAATTTTGATTTCTTACAGAATGCCCGCATGGACCCTGAAGAGCTCTTTACAAAGCAGGAGCGGATTGGAAAAGGCTCGTTTGGTGAAGTTTACAAAGGAATAGAAAACAGAAGTAAGGAAGTCGTGGCAATTAAAATAATTGACCTAGAGGAGGCAGAAGATGAGATTGAAGACATCCAGCAGGAGATTACGGTGCTTAGCCAGTGTGATAGTCCATATGTCACAAAGTACTATGGCTCTTATTTAAAGGTAAGAAAGGAGCTTGGAGTAATGGTTAAATAAGATAGCAGCATCGCTCCACTCACACCTATGCATCTATACTCACCAAATGTGCAACTCAGAACTTTATTGCCACTGTTGTGTTTTTTAGTTTACAAGCTATTCAGCTCCTCCAGTGACTGACACCATGCAGAGAATTCAAACAATAGGTGTATTAACACAGGGAGGATGGAATGAATCCCAGCTTCTAGAGGTCAGACCAGCCAGAGCCTAGCAAGAATAGGAAATTGGTATAGAGAATGGAAAAACTCGTAACTGGGGACTAGCCGATGATACTAAAATGCTGGGGTTCTTAAAATATGTATTTTACAATGAACCAACAAAATTTGTGTTGATTCCATTGTGTTCCTTCTGTCTTCTGAGGAAAAAATCTGTATAAATCATTTTTGGCTTGATGTAAGACCTGGAAAGGACCAAAAAACCACCCAACTGTCACTTAGTGCTAGAGGGTTGCCAATACTGTACAGACCTCTGTTCATTTGTGCAATTATGTTGTTGTTTATATATTTTTAGACTTGGAAATGGTCAGGTTAGTTCCATTGCTTCCACCTTTTGTGCAGCTGATTGCATGCAGACAGTTGTTGGATATGCTGAAGAGTTGTATGCTGGACATTGAGGAGTTGATGGTTAATAAGCAAGCTTCTGTTTCTTTGAGCAACAGGCTTTCCAATATAGAAAGGATGAATTTGAAGTGGCATGAGAAGAAAGCATGGCTTATCTTCTGCTTCAACTATCTCTATGATCCACCAGAAATGCTGTGCAAGAAAATGATTGGAATGCCTTGTAATAAATATAAGCTTGAAAGATTTATTAACTATCATATAGAAAGATAATAGTTAATAAAGTCTCCTCTTCAAAGGGTTTGAGGGAGTTTTGTCAGGAAGACTTGTTTGAGAAAAGTAAGTTTGAAGTAAATAATTACAACTATTTATGTAAAACTATTTTAGAAAGAATTGGGATCGATGCATCAAGAGGTCTTATCTGTTCCACATACCTTTGATGTTAGCAAAATCTGGTGAATAAGAGAGTATGGTTTTCTGCAGTTCTTCAGAGTTCAAAAGATGGAACTTCAAACTGTAAGCCACTCTTCGCACTGTGTAGATTGGTCATCAATATTGGACATCAATTAAGTCCATTTCGTGTACTCCTCCCTCAAGTGACTTAGAGTCATAGTCATAGAGGTTTACAGCATGGAAACAGGCCCTTTGGCCCAACTTGTCCATGCCGCCCTTTTTTTTAAAAAAACCCGTAAGCTAATCCCAATTGCTCGCATTTGGCCCATATCCCTCTATACCCATCATACCCATGTAACTATCTAAATGCTTTTTAAAAGATAAAATTGTACCCACCTCTACTACGGTCTCTGGCAGCTTGTTCCAGACACTCACCACCCTCTGTGTGAAAGAATTGCTCCTCTGGACACTTTTGTATCTCTCCCCTCTCACCTTAAACCTATGCCCTCTAGTTTTAGACTCCCCTACCTTTGGGAAAAGATATTGACTATCTACCTTGTCTATGCCCCTCATTATTTTATAGACCTCTATAAGGTCACCCCTCAGCCTCCTACGCTCCAGAGAAAAAGTCCCAGTCTATTCAGTCTCTCCTACTAACTCAATCCATCAAGTCCCGGTAGCATCCTCGTAAATCTTTTCTGCACTCTTTCTAATTTAATAATATCCTTTCTATCATAGGGTGACCAGAATTGCACACAGTATTCCAAGTGTGGCCTTACCAATGTCTTGTACAACTTCAACAAGATGTCCCAACTCCTGTGTTCAATGTTCTGACCGATGAAACCAAGCATGTTGAATGCCGCCTTCACCATTCTGTCCATCTGTGACTCCACTTTCAAGGAGCTATGAACATGTACTCCGAGATCTCTTTGTTCTGTAACTCTCCCCAACACCCTACCATTAACTGAGTAAGTTCTGCCCTGGTTCAATCTACCAAAATGCATCACCTCGCATTTGTCTAAATTAAACTCCATCTGCCATTCGTCAGCCCACTGGCCCAATTGATCAAATCATGTGCTTAATCAAATCATGTTGTTGTGAAACAGCGAAGGCCACAGTTTAACTAACAGTTGATTGTTAAAATTACTGAATGGTTATGCTGATGCTGTGTAGGAGTGGAGAAATGGTGTAAATCTCCAGTGAAGAAATCTGAATTAAAGTCATAATGCTGCTGCGAGGTAGTGAATAGTGGTTATTGGGGCCCATGCTCCAAATATGTGCTACCAATGGACTGCCTCCTCCATTGATTCTGCATAGGTATGTTAGGAGCAAAAGGATAGTGAGGGATAAAATTGGTCCTCTTGAAGACCAGAGTGGTAGTCTGTGTTTGGAACCAAAAGAGATGGGGGAGATACTAAATGGTTTTTTTGCATCCGTATTTACTGAGGAAACGGGCATGGAGTCTACGGAAATAGGGCAAACAGGTAGGGAGGTCATGGAACCTTTACAGATTAAATGGGAAGAGGTGCTTGCTGTCTTGAGGCAAATCAGAGTGGATAAATCCCCAGGACCAGACAGGGTATTCCCACGGACCTTGAGGGAAGCTAGTGTTGAACTTGCAGGGGCCCTGGCAGACATATTTAAAATGTCAGTATTCACGGGGGAGGTGCCGGATGATTGGAGGGTGGCTCATGTTCCGTTGTTTAAAAAAGGTTCCAAAAGAAATGCGGGAAATTATAGGCCAGTAGGTTTGACATCGGTGGTGGGCAAGTTATTGGAAGGTGTGATAAGGAATAGGATCTACAAATATTTGGATAGACAGGGACTTATTAGGGAGAGTCAACATGGCTTTGTGCGTGGTAGGTCATGTTTGACCAATCTATTAGAGTTTTTCGAGGAGGTTACCAGGAAAGTGGATGAAGGGAAGGCGGTGGATGTTGTCTACCTGGATTTCAGCAAGGCCTTTGACAAGGTCCCTCATGGGAGGTTAGTTAGGAAGGTTCAGTCGCTAGGTATACATGGGGACATAGTAAATTGGATTAGACACTGGCTCAATGGAAGAAGCCAGAGAGTGGTTGTGGAGGATTGCTTCTCTGAGTGGAGGCCTGTGACTAGTGGTGTGCCGCAGGGATCGGTGTTGGGTCCATTGTTGTTTGTCATCTATATCAATGATCTGGATGATAATGTGGTAAATTGGATCAGTATGTTTGCTGATGATACAAAGATTGGAGGTGTAGTGGACAGTGAGGAAGGTTTTCAAAGCTTGCAGAGGGATTTGGACCAACTAGAAAAATGGACTCAAAAATGGCAAATGGAATTTAACGCAGACAAGTGTGAGATATTGCACTTTGGAAGGACAAACCAAAGTAGAACGTACAGGGTAAATGGTAGGACTCTGAAGAGTGCAGTTGAACAGAGGGATCTGGGAATACAGGTACAGAATTCCCTAAAAGTGACGTCACAGGTGGATAGGATCGTAAAGAGTGCCTTTGGTACATTGGCCTTTATAAATCGGAGTATCGAGTATAAAAGTTGGAGTGTTATGGTAAGGTTATATAAGGCATTGGTGAGGCCGAATTTGGAGTATTGTGTACAGTTTTGGTCACCTAGTTACAGGAAGGATGTAAATAAGGTTGAAAGAGTGCAGAGAAGGTTCACAAGGATGTTGCCGGGACTTGAGAAGCTGAGTTACAGAGAGAGATTGAATAGGTTGGGACTTTATTCCCTGGAGCGTAGAAGATTGAGGGGAGATTTGATAGAGGTGTATAAGATTTTGATGGATATAGATAGAGTGAATGCAAGCAGGCTTTTTCCGCTGAGGCTAGGGGAGAAAAAAACCCAGAGGGCATGGGTTAAGGGTGAAAGGAGAAAAGTTTAAAGGGAATATTAGGGGAGGCTTCTTCACGCAGAGAGTGGTGGGAGTGTGGAATGAGCTGCCGGATAAAGTGGTAAATGCGGGGTCACTTTTAACATTTAAGAAAAACTTGGACGGGTTCATGGATGAGAGGGGTGTGGAGGGATATGGTCCAAGTGCAGGTCAGTGGGACTAGGCAAAAAATGGTTCGGCACAGACAAGAAGGGCCAAAAGGCCTGTTTCTGAGCTGTAATTTTCTATGGTTTCTATATAGGATAGAACAGGGAATTGGCTAGACACAGAATTGGTAGTTAAAAACTGGGGCAGATGCTCGTGGTTAAGGCAACATTGGACAGGAGGGTGCCATATGTTGCTATCTGCAATCTTCTCAGAAGATTGGAAACAGGTGCTTTTTCATTGTTTCTTGGAAAGTAAATATTGTATTCCTGCGATTGCTATATTTTGCAACTGTGAATCACAGCATTTTCAAAATTTGCTTCAGTATAATCATTGAGGCTGATCTTGAGCCTCAACTTTCACTTTTCTCCCTAAAGTTAAAGTTTATTTATTAGTCACAAGTAAGGCTTACATTAACACTGCAATGAAGTTACTGTGAAATTCCCCCAGTCGCCACACTCCGGCACCTGTTCGGGTCAATGCACCTAACTAGTACGTCTTTCGGACTGTGGGAGGAAACCGGAGCACCCGGAGGAAACCCATGCAGACACTGGGAGAACGTGCAAACTGCACACACACAGTGACCCAAGCCGGGAATCGAACCTGCTTCCCTGGCGTTGAGGCAGCAGTGCTAACCACTGTGCCACCATGCCTACTCTATATCCCTCGATTCTCTGAGAGACCAAAAATCAATCTATCCCAGCCCTGGGATATGCCCTGTCAAGCCCCTTCAGAGTCTTGTGTACTTTAATGAAATCATCTCCTATTCTTCTAAACTCCAGAGATTATAGATAGTTAACTCGCCTCTCATCATCGGACAACTCTTTCTCCCAGAAACCAATCTTGTGTACTTGTGCTGAATTGCGTCCAGCGTAAGTATACCTTTGCTTAAATATGGAGACCAAAACTGTGTTCTAACTGTGGTCTCATGAAAGTCTATACAATTGTAGCAAGACTCTTATCCCATTGAAATAATGGCTAATATGCAATTTGCATTCCTAATTACATGCTGTACTTGGATGCTAACCTTCGGAGTTCCTTTCACTAGTACACCCAAGACTTTTGGAACATCGACATTTAAAAGCTTTTATAGTCTTCTCTCTCTGCTCACTTCTTGGAGTAGGAGTCCTCCCCTTACAAAATCAACAGATCCTTTCACTTACCTCCAACACTGTCCTTCACCGAAACCCTTCCTCTGGCCTCTCACCCGCTTTTGATCTTTTTCATTGAGAACTGTCGACATGACATCAGCCGTCTTAATTTCTCTGCTCCTATCACCCACTTTACCTTGTCTCCCTCTGAACTTGCTGCACTCCATTCTCTCAGGTCCAATCCTGACATTGTTATCAAACCTGATGACAAGGATGGTACTGTTGTTGTGGACATATTGACGTCCACCTTGCAGAGGCTGCGTGCCAACTCTCAGATACTTCTTCCAACTCCCCCGAACTATGATCCCCACCACCAAGCATCAAGCCATTGTTTCCAGGATCATAACTGACCTCATCGCTTCTGGAGATCTTCCATCCACAGCCTCCAACCTTAAAGTTCCTCCTACTGCCTTCCCAAAATCCACAAATCAGATTGTCCTGCTAGACCCATTGTTTCAGCCTGTTCCAGCCCCACGCCACTAAATTTACTTCTTCCTATCTTGACTCAATATTACCTCCACTTGTCCAGTCTCTTCCCATCTACATTCATGATTCTTCTGCCAAACTACATCATTTTCAACAATTTCCAGTTTTCTGACCCTCTACAGTATGGACGTCCAGTCCCTCTACAACTTCACCTCCAACCACAATGGTCTGAGGGTTGTCTGCTCCTCCCTTGAACGGAGGCCCTAAGAGTCCTCATCCATCACCACTCTTCTCTGCCTGGCTGAACTTGTTCCCTCATTGAGCAGCTTTTCCTATCTTCTCTCACTTCTCTAAATAAAATGGGTGGCTATGGGTACCCCCCCTGAGCCCTACTTAAGTCTGTCTTTTTGTGGGGTATGTGGACCATTCGTCTTCAGGTCCTCTCCACAATGATTTTTTTCCCAGTTCATCACTTGCTGCTGTCATCTGGAACTGGAAAAGTTAATCAATTTTGCTTCCAATTTCCATCCTTCTCTTAGCTTCACGTGGTCCAGCTCTGACACTTCCCTCCCTGGACTTCTGTCTTTAATTTGGGGATAGATTATCTACTAATATTCATTACATGCCCACCGACTCCCACAGCTACCTCAGCTACACCTCCTCATACCTTGCTTCATGTAAGGGACTCTGTTCCATTCTCTCAGTTTCTCCATCACATCTGTTCTGATGATGCTACCTTCCAAAACATCACACTGACATGTCTTCCTTTTTTCCTCAACTGAGGATTCCTCCCTACTCTGGTTGACAGAGACCCTAACTGTATCTGACCTGTTTCCCACAGCTCTGCCCTCACTCCTTCCCACCCCTCTCAGAACCACAATAGGGTACTTTCCAACCCACCAACTTCCACATTCAAATGCTTATCCTATTTCTGCCAACTCCAGCAAGAACCCACGATCAAACAAATTCCCCTCTCTGTCAGCATTCCAAAGGGACCATTACCTCTGCAATACCTTGGTCTATTCCTCTATGCCTCCAGCACGTCATCCCCTTCTCACGGCACCTCCCAAGCAATCACAAGAGATATAACACCTGCTCCTTTACCTCTTCCCTCCTTGTTGTCCAATGTCCCAAACATTCCTGATGTGGAGATGCTGGCGTTGGACTGGGGTAAGCACAGTAAGAAGTCTCACAACACCAGGTTAAAGTCCAACAGGTTTATTTGGTAGCACAAGCTTTCAGAGTGTCACCTTCAGGTGAGTGTCACTTACCTGAAGGAGGAGTGTCACTCCTCCTTCACCTAAAGGAGTGTCACTCCTCCTTCACCTAAAGGAGTGTCACTCCTCCTTCACCTAAAGGAGTGTCACTCCTCCTTCACCTAAAGGAGTGTCACTCCTCCTTCACCTAAAGGAGTGTCACTCCTCCTTCACCTAAAGGAGTGTCACTCCTCCTTCACCTAAAGGAGTGTCACTCCAAAAGCTTGTTCTACCAAATCAATCTGTTGGACTTTAACCTGGTGTTGTCAGACTTCAAACATTCCTTCTAGGTGAAGGTATTTCAACTTAGTCTCTTGTATTCGCTGCTCACAGTGCAGCCTCCACTACATTAGGGAGACCAAATGCAGACTGGGTGACTGCTTTGCAGGACACCTCATTCAGTCCACAAGCATGGCCCTGATCTTTCAGTCACTTGCCATTTTAATTAAGCATCTTGCTGTCATGCTTACATTTCTCTTCTCTGCCTGCTACAATGTTCCAGTGAAGCCCAACGCAAGCTTTTAGGACGAACCTCTCCTCTTCTGCTTAGGCACATTACAACTCGAGTTAGTTCAACAACTTCACACCATGAACTCTGTCCTCTATTTTATATTTTTTCCCTTGGTTTCAGTCTGTATCGTGTTCTTGAGTTTTGTTTTCAGAGAGCACTGATCTTTTATTTTGCTATTAGCACATTCTGCTATTTTGTTTTCAGACAGTTTTAGTCTGCTAGTAACACCTACTCTGGATCAATGCTTTGATCCATTACTACTTCCCACTCTTTGTCTTTTATCCAGTGACATCTTTGTAATTTAATCTCCCCACCTTCTAACCTATACCTAACCTTCCCTTTTTGTTCCATCTGACCTTCACCTTTATCAACAGCATAAAACCCATCACATTTCTTTCTCTCCTGCGTTCTGAAGAAGGGTCATTTTGGACTCAAAAGATTAACTCTGTTTCTCACTCCACAGATCCTACTATTTAAATGCTTTAGCTTTTTGTTTGTTTTCATTTAAATGCTTTGTCTTTTTAAAAATATTATGTTATCCCTGCTATTTATCTGAGGTGAACGCATCAGTTATGGTGCTCAAACACGCAAACAATTTTCATCCATATAAATTGTGGAAAATGTAATTGTTGGTTTAGTGCTTTCATTCTATCAGATGCCTTACATTTTACCAATAATTTCCAGGCTGTCAGCAAAAAATAGCAACGTTTCAACAGCATTTGGAACATTCAATTGGTTCATCTTATTCTTGTTAAGGAATGTGTGCATGACTGAATTAGAATTGATACATTTGAATTGTAGTAACTTGGCATGTCTTGTGAAAGACATTTAGGCTGAAAGTGTGACTCAGAAATGTGTTTTTTGCAAAGAATGTAATGTAATGTTCTCAAGAAGTGCAGTGGAAGATTCTGAATAAAAGATCTGAACTTAGAATCACCATTTTGGCCAAATTCTTTAATTTTGCCAAATAAAAGGTGCAATTCAATTTAATCTTCTCCATTCATTATTTTTAGACTTTGCTATTTAGTGAAAAATATAAGTTAGTCCGTCTGTTGTATGGTGTCCAGAATCCCAGTGATCGGTTGCACTCCGACAATATTTGCAAACAGAAAAGTAATTTATATTCAATAAGTAATATAAAATGTGCTTTATACCTGTTATAAGGATAGATAGAAAGAACTTGTAAGCAAAATGTTCAAATTTAAAGTTGGAATACCTTAAAAGGACGTCTGCTTTCTGAACAAAATGGAGGATCTTTAAGCAAGGATTAGCCCTTGATGGTTGACTGATGCACAAGAGGCCAGATTTGAGTGAAGGATTAGAGAGGGGGTTTGGAGGAAGTAACAGTGATAGAAAGGAATGCTGCCATGAAGGAATTTGAACACCGATGTGTAAACTTTAAATTTGACATGTGGGGATCAGCAGCCATTATAGGTCAACAAGGGCACGAGTGATGGGTGGGCAGGACATGATGTATGTTTAAAACACATCTCTTTGACCAAGCTTTTTTGACTTGCCATTCACTTTTTCTGGTAACAGCACTCCAGAGACCTTTGAAATTTTTCTTTCCATTAAAGGTGGTATATAAATGTAAATTATTGTCACAACCTCTTCATCTCACTTCAAATTGGCTGAATAAAGTAATTATTTTAGAATCATAGAATCCCTACAGTGCAGAAGGAGGCCATTCGGCCTATCGAGTCTGCACCAACAACAATTCCACCCAGGCCCTATCCCTGTAACCCCACATATTTACCCTGCTCACCACTGTGCTATGGTACTACCCAGACGGAGCTATTTACAGTGTTATTTAAAAGGTGATTAATTGAATACAGAAGAGTTTTAAGCTTCTGAATGTTTCCAGCTGTCCCCAAATCCTTTTGATTCCTGTCAGGTGGGACAAAAGGGAAGGTCAGGGATAGTTTAGAGGATGGGTCGATTTAAGTTACAAAGATGTCATGGAACAAAAGACAAAGAGAGTGGGGATGATAGTAAAGGAAAAAAGTATTGGTCCAGAGTAGGTATTTATAACAGAATAAAGATCATTGTTGTCTGAAAGCAAAACATGGAAACATGTCTTGATCTCTACCCTTGTTTTGGTTATTTCATTCCACACCCTGACTATTTCCTGGCATTTTGTCTCCTCACCTCCACACCCTCTGCCCAACACCTACCCCTTACATCTAGCCTCTGATCTTGTGTACTTTAAGAAACAAAAATGAAATTTTAACTGAACTGGTGAAACAACATGTGTGAGAAATAGAAATAAACACTGGAAATGCATAGGAGAGAGAACAGAGAAGAGATGATAGAATGAGAGAGAAAGAAGCAATGAAGAAAAGAACTGGGCAGATATCTTGTCGGAAATGTTCATAAACCACAAAGAGGAGAAACGATGAAATGCAGTATCAAAGAACATGACATGAGTTAGAGTGGAAGGGAAGAACTGGGACTCCCAGTAGGTGGTGCGGGGAGATGGGAAGACTATTCTAGTGGTTAAACAAAATTTCACAAGGCAGCATTAGTTTGTGATGTATCAATTTTTCCTGTGGGGAAATCTTTGGGGAAAGAAATAGTGATGCCACACAAAATTAGCTGTTAAGCTTTTGTCCTTTGTGTGGTTGTATAAGCTGTATCCTCCTGACTCACTGTGAAAAATGGCATGGGAAATGTTAAAACATATAGTATTCATTACAAAGAAATATTGAGACAAGGGCAACTTCTCAAATTATTCAGTCTCCGTCCCAGTTCCGAGGAAAAGTCTTGCACCCTGTCTTTGAATTATTTTGTTAAACTAATCTTTCTCACACTAGCCTTTGTATCCTTGTCCCACATCACTCTCATCACAAAGTTAGGAACACTCCTGGAAAGTCTTCAGTTTGGAGTTGAGAATCATAAGCAAAACTACATTTCAGGACAAGGACACAATGTTCTGGTGTCACCAAAGTGTGTACTGGTGCCCGGGTTTTACTTCCTTCAAGAAATTATAGTTGTCTTGAGCTTGAACCCTTCTAATCTTACCGTTCCCTAAGGCGCACTCTGCTATTCTTCCCAATCTGGTCTGTGTTTGTTAACTTGGTGATGGCTACAAAGTTCAGCAAACTATTGAGGACCAGTTGCTTGTTAGAACAAATAAACTTACGGCAAAGGAACAGGCCCTTTGGCCCTTCAAGCCTGCACCAACCATGCTGGTCCGATTGAACTAAAACCCTCTACTCTTCCAGGGACCATACCCCTCTATTCCCATCCTAGTCATGTATTTGCCAAGATGCCTCTTAAAAGTCACTATCGTATCTGCTTCCACAACCTTCCCCCAGCAGTGAGTTTCAGGCACCCACCACCCTCTGTAAAAAAAAAAATTGCCTTGTACATCTCCTTTAAACCTTGCCCCTCGCACCTTAAACCTATGCCCCCCAGTAATTGACTCTTCCACCCTCGGAAAAAGCTTCTGACTTTCCACTCTGTCCATGCCCCTCATAATCTTGTAGACTTCTATCAGGTCGCCCCTCAACCTCCGTCATTCCAGTGAGGACAAACCAAGTTTCTCCATTCTCTCCTCATAACTAATGCCCTACACCAGGCAACATCCTGGTAAATCTTTTCTGTACCCCCACCAAGCCTCCACATTCTTCTGGTAGTGTGGCGACCAGAATTGAACACTATATTCCAAGTGCGGCCAAGTTAAGGTTCTATAAAGCTGCAACATGACTTGCCAATTTTTAAACTCAGTGCCCCGACTGATGAAGGCAAGCATGCCGTATGCTTTTTTGACTACCTTCACCACCGCATTGCCACTTTCAGTGACCTGTGTACCTGTACAACCAGATCCCTCTGCCTATCAATACTCTTAAAGGTTCTGCCATTTACTTACATTTTGCATCTGTAATAGATCTTCCAAAATGCATTACCTCGCGTTTGTTTGGATTAAACTCCATCTGCCACCTCTCCGCCCAAGTCTCTAACCAATCTATATCCTGCTGTATCCTCTGAAAGCCCTCTTCGTTATCTGCAATTCCACCAACCTTTGTGTCCGCAAACTTACTAATCACACCAGTTATATCTTCCTCCAAATCATTTATTGATCCCTGAGGAATGCCACTTGTCACAGCCCTTCATTCAGAAACGCACCCTTCCATTGCTACCCTGTCTTCCTTGACCGAGCCAGTTCTGTCTCTATCTTACCAGCTCACCTCTGATCCCATGCGACTTCACCTTCTGTACCAGTCTGCCATGAGGGACCTTGTCAAAGGCCTTACTGAAGTCCATGTAGACAACATCCACTACCCTACCCTCATCAATCATGTTTATCACTTCCTCAAAACTCGATCGAGTTAGTGAGACACGACCTCCCCTTCACAAAACCATATTGCCTCTCGTGTTACTGCCATTGCAGTTCTGAGTGAGTTATATGAATCTCCTTGCTTCTTATTGGAATTATGTTGTTTGTTTAATTTCCAGGGCACAAAATTGTGGATAATCATGGAGTATCTGGGTGGAGGCTCTGCATTGGACTTGGTAAGTACTGTTTGTGACCTTTGTTTGAATATGTCCTAACTCAAGAGGCACTGAATTATAAACTGTGGATTTGAGCTTCCGTCTGTTTCAAAGTGAAACAATGCCATTGAAATACTGAAGGGATAAATATTTGAACCCCAGTGCCGGGTTGGTCTGCTAACTGTCAGCCAGCTGACCTACTTTGAATCCCAGACTCAGTGTTACTGGACCTGGACTATACAAGTCCTGGGTCCCTGGTCTATAAGCTGCCAACTGTTCACCTTAATGCGCTCTTGTACCTGGTTTGACAGCCGGTTATCAGTGGATTTATCTAGTTATTTGGTGATCTTTGAATTTGCTGTGTATGACACTTTGGCCATTGTCACTATAGCTGTACTTGTAATAAAATATCCTTACCCCCTCTCCCCTTAAATCATGTTCACTATTTAGGAGTTTGCTTTCTTAGTTGTTCGGTGGGCTTACACGTTTCACCAAACAGACCAGGAGTGTCCTGGGTTCAATATCTGGTATTTGCTGAGTTGGCTGATCTCTTTAAATGTGGCGGGATGCTGAAGGGAATGGTTCACATTGCTGTCAATGCTCCCGCTTGGCTGAGGGTGCCTGGCCCCTGTATAGAACTGTACCTCAGAGAGAAGTCTATGCATTCATTAGGGGGAGGAATACATTGACAAAATGTTGAATAGCTTAAAAAAAAATTTGCTTATGCCACTTTCTGTCTTTCATTCCCCCAAATAGAGACAATTGGAGCAGCTCGAGGGAGAGGGAATTATAATTTCAGAATAATTTCCGTGGGTTTTTCCCTGTCCTTGTATTTTCTTTGGCCTTTTTCTTGTCAATTTTCTGCTCTCGCTGGTAAAATCATGGGGGCGGATTTTACCATTTTGAATCCAAGTGCCGGATCTGGGCGTCAAATAGATCGGCGCCTGGAATCCTCTTTGCAGCCCATACGAGTTTTGCCGGCTCCGGCCCGATCCGCGCTGTGGGTGGGGCTTAGTGCTGGCGAACCGATCGGAGCTCTGAACTGCGCATGTGCAGTTCGAGAAAAATCTGACAGCGCGCCCAGGCGCGTTTAAAAAAACGGAAAGCGGAGGGAGCGGCTCTCTGACGTTCATCCTCTGGTGGGGGGGGGGGAGAGGAGGAGTGGGGGTGCGATGTATTATCCTCTGGTCGGGGGGGTTCTGCTGCCTGTCTGTGGCTGATCCCTCCTGGCACCATCACTGTACACTACCAGCCACAGCCATCTCTCCCGCTCTCTCGCACCTGCAGGGAAGAGTAATCTGTGGCTGGTAGTGTACCAGTGATGGTGCCAGGAGGGATCGGCCGCAGACAGGCAGCGGAACCCCCCCCCCCGACCAGAGGATGAGACATCACACCCCCTCTCCACCGCCCCCCCCCCCCCCCTCAGGGGATGAGACGTCACACACACACCCCCCCCCCGCCCCAGGGTATGATCGATCACACCCCCTCCCCTCCCACCCACCCCCCAGGGAATGAGACATCACACCCCCTCTCCTCCTCCCGCCCCGACCAGAGGATGACCTGGGTCAGGGAGCCGTTGCAGTCTCTGACCCCGCTTTTCGGAGGCTGCAGCGGCGACTTCAGACTTTTATTTTGCAGGTCGGTAACAGCGCAGATGCGGATTGGGCCAGAAGATGGTAAAGTGGGATTTGGCGGTAGAGTTGGGCGTGCGGTTCATTAAGTCGATTTAAATGCATGCAAATGCATTTAAATCGTCGGGCCGCCCGATTCGGGCGCAGGCCGGACCCGTGCCCGAATCGGGTGTCGGTAAAGCCGCGATCTGCTCGGAATCAGGTGCAGATCGCGGTATAGGCCCAACGCCCAACTTTACTGCGATTTGGGCGTGAAGGTTTGGTAAAATCAGGCCCATGGTCATGTTCATGACCCTTGTTCAGTGTTTATTAATGGCATTTGGCAAATGGAGCCTGGCCCTGTTTTCCCTGGAATTTGTATCTACACATGCACCTGCAGCTGGGTTATTGGCCAGTAGTCATGAATGATCAGTGAACCCTGGAGGACCCTTGCCTTCTGTAACCCGGGGCGATTTAAATCAAAGCCTACTGCAGGTAATTGAACCAAAGTTCTTTTGGGTTAATATAACTGAATTACTCACTGGATACACTTCCTGGCCCATCAATTGTTAATGAATAGTTGTGGTATTTGCAGCTGAAACCAGGCCCTCTGGAGGAGACTTACATTGCAACAATCCTACGAGAAATCCTTAAAGGTTTAGACTATCTACACTCGGAACGGAAAATTCATCGAGACATTAAGGGTAAGGGCACCACAAGAGGTGGGATTGCGCAGCGCGTTGTTCTTCGGTTTTGGTTTCCAAGGAAGAGGGAGAGGAAAGAAAAGATACCATCAGAATCCTCCTGAAAGCAGAGAATTTGCACTATCCGGAATTAATTTCTGATATAAGTATTGCTAGAGGGAGACTTATATTTATTAAGTGTTTTATCACATCTTAGAAACCACTAAAAATGTCAAGATCTTGGTTAAATATTACACCTCTGAGAATGTAGCAATCCCTCAGTAATGCATGTAAGCCTAGGTTATATGTCACGTTGAGATTTGAACCCTAACCAACTAACTCAGAAGAGAGTAAAGACCAACTGAGCAAAGATAGGAGCTGGGCTCTAATGCAGAAAGTTGGAAAAAGAGGAAGGAACAAGAGAGAAATAGAGACCTTTATTGTTAAGGAACAGCACAATAATGCAAGAGGCATCTCCCTGTTGCTGGGGGCGGGTGCACGGGGCAAACTTTGCTGCCTCTCGTTTCCAATTGCCGCCTCACCCACCCGGCTCTTGCTTCCAGCTCTGACCCGACACGTATTAGCTGCTTGTCCTGACCTTTATTTCAAAAAGAGAAATACTAATGGACTAGATCAGTGAGGGGAAAGTCCTGAGTGAGTGGGGGAGGCACTGAGAGAAAGCTGAGCTTAGAAAAAGCAAAAGAGAGGAAGGTCACGCAATACCTAACCTGTGCTAAACCTGGCCCCAGTTATTGACAGTGAGACAAAAAGTGAAAATGCTCTGATCTTCTTTCATGCATTCCTCACACATGGTTGGAATTTGACCACGCTTCATTAGTTTTCTCATTAAGATGTTCATTGTAACACCATGCTGAGCAACGATTCATGACCTCCTGCCCCTTGCTTTGTTTAAGTCCCCAGATCTGCACCAATTTATTTTTAGCCTCTGAAGAGTGCCTATTATTTGAAAAATAATGAAAACTTTACAGGGTCATAATTTATCTTTCCACACCACAAAGATTCTTCAACTTAATGAGCATAAAAATCATCTTATAGAAGCTCTGAGGCATTGTGAATGTATTTTACATACTTCTTACATACCCAAATTTTAACTGAGACAGGAAGGAAAAAATAAATGGTCATGAGTTTATTTTCTGCATTCTTTTTGTGATTTTTGTTTTCCTTTATTGACCTCCCGACTACAGGTGTGGATGAATATGCTCATAGATAAAATCCACCAATCCTAAAAAAAAGCCTGTTTGTAATTCCTTCCCTTTCCCACCCACATTTCAGCTATTTATGCCCTGTTTAGGATCCTTTGTTTTGTTCCCAATCTACTGGTGCACTCAGTCATCTTCACACATTATCTGAAGCAGGGATACGGTGGCTGCAATAGAAAACAGTTGATCTTGATGTTCTGTTTGTCATGTCTCCACAGCTGCTAATGTATTACTATCAGAGCAAGGCGACGTGAAGCTTGCAGACTTTGGGGTTGCCGGCCAATTAACAGATACACAGATAAAGAGAAACACTTTTGTGGGAACGCCCTTCTGGATGGCACCAGAAGTCATCAAGCAGTCTGCATACGACTTCAAAGTGAGTGAGCAACCACACAGCTCAGTCTCTGCAGATTTGGGTTCTGTCTTGTTCTCGGGTTCAGTCACTTTGCTGCTCGCACTCAACAAAACACTCACCAGCGTCATGCGTAGACTGAAAAATACAGATTGACTTGCAAGCACAAGGAATGTCTGGTATTTTGAATGCAGGGTATACCAGTCAAAGAACAACATTTGAATGGTATCTGATCCAACTCCAAAACCTCCTTCCTAAACCTACTTGGTGCTTTCCTACAATGTTCTGTTTGGGGATAGGAATTAACTCACCAGTAGAGTAGGAATGGTTGTGGCAAGAAGGGTGCGGGGAGAAAGGGATGGGTGCTGTAAGATTCATCCATTCTGAGACTTGAACCGACAACCTTCTGGTCTGGAGGCAAGTTCTGTCTGATATCCTGGAGTGATTTTACTCTGGCACTGCCACGTGACAACGCAGAAAAAGAGAAACCTGCAAACGTTTGTTTATTTAAGAAAGTTCGGGGCTTGAAAGAGGCAATGTAGCCTGTCAGAACAGTTCCTTAGCCATTTCAATTTCAAACCCACCAATTACATTCCTCACCAAATATCCATTCTTTAACTTTCACTGATACACTATCAGCCCCTGCACCTTCCTGCCCTGATCACAGTCCATTTCACACATTCATCTGTCTGATGTAATTAGATATAAATTATTCACATTTCTTCCTCCTGAGTTTGTCTGCTCCTGTTAGCATCCTGAACACTTCAGTTCCTGTAGTCTATCCTTGTAGCCCAGATACCTAATCATAAGTATCATGTTAGTCATCCTTTACTATACAATCTGCAGTTCCCTAACAGGAATTGTAGAATGCCATCATGATAAATCTTGCCAAATTCAAAGAACAAAGAAAATTACAGCACAGGAACAGGCCCTTCGGCCCTCGAAACCTGCACCGACCATGCTGCCTGACTTAACTAATATCCCCTACCCTTCTGGGGACCATATCCCTCTATTCCCATCCTATTCATGTACTTGTCAAGATGCCCCTTAAAAGTCGCTTCCACGACCTCCCCCATTCAGGGTGACTCTCTGAGTAATACTATTTATATGGCCTTATTCATTTCAGAAAAAGTGCAAAAGCACTTCATGGAATTGTATGTCCTCTGCCTATACATTCTAAGATTATCTTGGTTTCTGCACTGTTGTTCCATACTATACTTAAGGTTACAGCACTCTCTGCCTGCAGCCCACAGACACGCCTCTTGTGTTGTATCGTCAACTATCTTTCTGTTTAATTCCCTTCTCCAGTCTCATCATTGTGTTTATCAATACTAAATAATAATAATGGTATGACCTATTTCAAATCTATCCAAACACCACCTCTATTTTATCTGCTCATTTCCAGTTTGGTATCGATATGTAAATCCTGAATTTTCTGGTTCTGCAATTACCCTTAGAAAAAATAAACCTTATACTGAAGAAAGAAATGTTTAATCAGAAATGAATGAGCACACTGTAATGAACTGCATTGAAATCTGATTTCTTAAACAGTGGGAGCAATCCAATGGAGCTCTGATCAGTGGGTTACTTATGGGTCATGGGTTTTAATCCAATTCAGCTGGACCAAAATCCTAATGCTCTGAAGTAAAATTATTTTTATTTTATGTTCTGTAACTTGTACTTGTGTACAGCCGCCTAATTTGTCTATCAGACCAAGAATGTAATCTCTGCACGTGCATGGATCTGCTTTCATCCCATCCCCTCCTCTCCCTGCTTATGCATGTGTCTGGTTTTATTTTTCTCTTTCCCTTTGACTATCTGTGGGTGTGTTTTCTCACTCCCTCCCAAACATACACTCTCTCCTATATTTGATTTTCACGCTTTGATTGCAGAGTGTATCTGTGATGTTCCTCTCTCTCTCTCATGATTGCCTGTGTTGTTCATCCATCTAGCAGGTAATGTAATGGTTTTAACTGGGTCACTATAAAAGTTACCTCATTTACCCTTTGCTTTTTTTTTGCAGCTGATTGAAACCAGTAGGTGACAAAAGAGTTTTGAAATGGCTTCTCTGCAAATGAACAGTTTTAGGAACTGCTCAAACTGGCCAAATACCTTCCTCGCCATTAAAAAGCAATTGATTATTTTCTTGCAAATTGAGAAAGGAAAAAACAAAGGTTTAGGAGAGCTAACTGAGCTCCCACCCCGTGGGCTCAGGTTTACAATCATCAGCCCTTTTGGCCAGAGTTTTTAGATTCGTTTGATGGCAAAAAAAGTAGAAAGGAGCAGGAACAGCAGCAAAAGAAGTCTTTTACTCTCTATCCAGAGCTCAATCTGAAAGTAATGGTGTGAACATAGAACAGTACAGCACAGAACAGGCCCTTCGGCCCACGATGTTGTGCCGAGCGTGTGTGCTTTGAATTTGGCACCTGACAGATCTAATATGGGAATTTAGTGACTGTAATGCAATTGTTGCATCAGCGAGCCAGAGTGACATGGTCATTGGTAGATTTTGAGATCCTATGTCATTCGTGCTTCCACAGGATTTCCATAGACTGTCACCATTTTAAAAGCTCAGAGAAGTCTTGAAAACAGCAACATTCATGTTTTTAATTAGGCAATAAATGGGAAGGTGCAGTGAGACACCTCCCTGCTGTTACAGCACCATCAGCTTTATAAGTGGAAACATTCACCAAGAAGAATAAACTGGTGGTGGTAACCAAAGTAATTTTGCTAACATCATATTTGTATTGTATCTTTTGAGTTGACTTATAATGGAGGAAATTGCAGGAGTTCTATTGAAAACTTGGTGTTCATGTTCAGGATACAGTTTCTAATTCTCCAACTTGTTTATTTTCAGGCAGATATCTGGTCCCTTGGAATAACTGCAATTGAATTAGCGAAGGGCGAACCCCCTAATTCAGAGCTTCACCCAATGCGAGTCCTTTTCCTGATTCCTAAGAACAACCCCCCAACTCTGGAAGGAAACCACAGCAAGCCCTTCAAAGAGTTTGTAGAAGCCTGCTTAAACAAGGATCCCAAATTCGTAAGTGGAAGGGCTTTATTTTATAGCAAGATGTACGTATGGTCCAGAGTTTCAATATAGCTGTTGATGTCTCTTCACTTGTTATGAAGAAAGGTAGAAATAACTTGTGTTCATATGGCATCTTTCATGTCTTCAAGATGTCTAAAATCTT
Organism: Mustelus asterias; assembly: GCF_964213995.1. Lineage (NCBI taxonomy): Eukaryota > Metazoa > Chordata > Chondrichthyes > Carcharhiniformes > Triakidae > Mustelus > Mustelus asterias. Next base: position 74,311,075 of record NC_135803.1, on the reverse strand, counting down.
GCCAGTCGGTTATTGAATTACACTTGAAGTGTAATCACTGTTGTAGTGAAGCCAATTTGCATACAGCAAGCCCTGATGTCCAGCAGTGGAGTAAATAACCAAGTAATGTTTTAGTGACACTCATTGAGAGTGAAATATTAGCTAGAACATGGGAGGAAATTGTCTGCTGATCTTCCAAGTGGCGCCGAGAGATTCTGCACATCCATGTGAGGAAGAAAGATGGTTCAAGCAGACTCAGATTAAAGAAGTTTCAAAGAAGAGTCCTATTGGACTCAATGTTTTCTCTCTCTCCACAGATATTGCCAGACCTGCTTAGTCTTTCCATCATTTCCTGATTCAATTTAAGTTTAACAGCTATCTTAAAGATGGCAGATCCAACAGTGCAACACTCTCTCAACATTACACACAGTTGTCGGCCGAGATGAGTGCAGCCTGAATCCCAACCTCCTGACTCTGCGACAAGGGTGCTGCCACTCAGCCAAGGCTGATGCAAGGAGGTGTTAACCGCAGGAGGGCTTAAATAGAGAAATGTTGGAACAGCCACATTATTGTTGACTTAAAGTTCAGGAATAATGAAAAAGTGGTGCTATGATTTGCAGTGATGTGGAGGTTATGTTTTTAAAGAGGGGAATACAGGTGAAAGTTTCTTAAAGAAACAAAGAGGATGTGGATTATATTAGAAAAATTGGGTAGGGGCAATAGTTCAAGTGCAAATATTCATCGTGATGGAGCTTACTTAGTCATGGAAGATTATTTTTCTGTCCATTTCTCAACTGACAGTTGACTTAGTTCCACAAGTACTGGCAGTCCTCTACTACTTACCCAGAAGAGTATCACAGTGGGAGTATCCAGTACTCATCTCACCAGTTTCCCATGTATGTGTACTTTCCTAACCGTGTTACCGGATAGGAATGAGGAGCAGAGATCTGTTTCTATCATCCCTAACCTCCCTGTCAAACTACCCAGTCCTCTACCACTGTCCACCTTCCCATCACAAGTATGCTGCAATGCTCCAGTTACTTGTCTGCATGGCATGATATTGCACTCATTCTGTTTGTTCTGATTCTGAACACTATCGTTTGTTGGATCGAGATAGTCTGTTGTACTATTAGGTCTCCTAAATTGATTCTTTGTCAGTGGTTCAGGTTGGGTGGTTAAGCAACAGTATTCCTTAAAATGAGGTAAAAGAAAGCAGTATCAAGCCGATAGAAAGAAGCCTTCTTAAAAAAGATCAAGGAAACATGGAAGGCTGGAGTAGCTATAAAAATCAATAAAGGATGCAAAAAGAGAACACAAACAAAAAATTGCAAGAGATTAAAGCTAACAGAAAAACTATGTCATATATTGAAAAACGGAATCACTAGAAGGAATTGTGGATTGTGGTGTCTAATCATCCATTTGAAACTGGGAGTGCACTAGGCACAAGAGAGATATATTTGTTTACTCCAATTCCCAGCAGAGCCAAAATTGTAGCCATACCCTTTCTACTCCACATCTACCACAACTAATACTCACCCTGTTATGGGGGCATTGGGAGGGTATTCCTCCCTCGCCAATAACTAATCTCTTTTATCCTTCCTCTCCCTCTCTTTTTCTACTCTCTCTCTTGTATACATGTTGCCTATTCCTACTGGAGCCGTAACATGAGCCATTTGATTTGTCAGGGAGAGGGGAGTCCTGGTAAAATGAGTATCATAAAGTTATCTCTCACACTATCCAGAATGTTTACGGAAGGACAGGTGAAGTTGGTGCAATGAAGTATGTGTTCTTTTGAAGATTTTATATTTGACAGGTGAACAGTGTGGTGCGCAAGGGAATGGTGGATGTGTCTGAGAGTTTTTCCTTTTTGGATTGTGACTGGAAAGAGTTTTTTTGCATAATATGATTGATATATTACAAAGGTAGAAAGTAATCACTTAGAAAGAAAAAACTGCTTTATCTAATAAGGAAGAGGAGAATTGACAGGTATCACTATTGTGATCTGGGCTTAACGTGCATGACAGGCACACAATGTTTTTAGTTAAGCTGCATACAAGTCTTCTAATCTCACATTATCAAACTCTAGATGCTGTCCTGAAAGGACCAAAAATACATAACAAGTGTGAAAGAAAGATGATCATTTCCTGCTTGTTTTTTTCCAAATTTTGCTATACTAGCCTTTTCCTGAAAAATGGGAGCATTCAATCTCGGGCTGTGCCTATTTTGACAGTCAATACCTTTTAAAAGGACAGGCCACATTAAACTCCATTCCAATTCATCAGTGAAAGACTCAGACTGTTCCTCAGTAACCCTGCAGGGGGTCAAATCGTGTTCTCAGCTGAGTGTCCTGAACAAAATGTATTCTCTGTGGACCTTCTCTTCCTTTTAAGAATATTTTTCAAGGTGGAACTAAGACACACATCTTGGCATCGAACTTGAAACAAGTCAGTTCTAGCGATCTAAATTTACTGGAGTCAGGATGAGCAAAATGTAAAACATAGAAAAACTACGGCACAAAACAGGCCCTTCGGCCCACAAGTTGTGCCGAACTTTTTCCCTACCTTTTAGGCCTACCTATAACCCTCCATCCTATTAAGTCCCATGTACTCATCCAGGAGTCTCTTAAAATACCCTATTGAGTTTGCCTCCACCACCACTGACGGCAGCCGATTCCACTCGCCCACCACCCGCTGTGTGAAAAACGTCCCCCTAACATTTCCCCTGTACCTACCCCCCAGCACCTTAAACCTGTGTCCTCTCGTAGCAGCCATTTCCACCCTGGGAAAAAGCCTCTGAGAGTCCACCCGATCTATGCCTCTCAACATCTTATATACCTCTATTAGGTCTCTTCTCATCCTACGTCTCTCCAAGGAGAAAAGACTGAGCTCCCTCACCTATCCTCATAAGGCATGCCACTCAATCCAGGCAACATCCTTGTAAATTTCCTCTGCACCCTTTCAATCTTTTCCACATCCTTCCTGTAATGAGGCGACCAGAACTGAGCACAGTACTCCAAGTGGGGTCTGACGAGGGTCTTGTATAGCTGCATCATTATCCCCGGACTACTAAACTCAATCCCTCGACTGATAAAGGCCAGCACACCATACGCCTTCTTAACCACCACCTCCACCTGCGGGGCCGATTTTAGAGTCCTATGGACCCGGACCCCAAAGTCTTTCTGATCCTCTACAGTACTAAGAGTCTTTCTTGTGCATCCGGAAGAATGGAAACAGAGTGAGGATGTGCGACTTGAGAGTGAGAAACCAGTTGGGTGGAGAGGGAATATTGAAAGTGAAATTTAATTGAGAATTTTGAAACTATTCCATGGGACTGTAAAACATGACTGCAGCTTCTGTTTCTTCACATTCTAGAGGCCAACAGCAAAAGAACTTCTCAAGCACAAATATATTCAGCGCTACACAAAGAAAACTTCCTACTTAACAGAGCTGATTGATCGCTACAAGCGCTGGAAGTCTGAGGGTCATGGTGAGGAGTCTAGCTCTGAAGACTCGGACCTGTAAGTTTGCAGCCTTCCTGGGGTGGAGGTGTGGGGCAGCATCAGCCTGACTGACCAAAGTACAATACAGTTGGAATGTGTGGACCAGTATTCGGTCTAACCTGAAAGTGCTATTGCTGTTCAGCCATTATTATTTTAGGGTCCATTTGCTTTGCATTAATTCCAGTTTCTTGTCGCTTTGATTATCCAGACAGCTAAATTTTATTTTTTTCCATAATCCATTCCTTTTGTATCAGAGTGTTGGTTTAGAATTTTTGTTTTTATTCTTACAAGTCTCAGTGCAAACTCTGTTGCTGCCTTCAACAAGCTCATCTTTACCCATATAAACATACAACAGTATCTGTATCAAAACCTGCAGAATGGGCTTGTAAATGGCAAATCTCAATACAGACAAGTGTCAGATGGTAGAAGAAGTAAATACTGACCCACACTTTTAGAGGAATTGATTTGAAAAGCGCAACAATTATGCTGAGCTTAAGGGGAGATGGTGGTGTAATGATAATGTCACTGCACTAGTAATCCAGAGGCCAAGGCTAATACTCTGGGGCCAAGGGTTCGAATCCCACCATGGCAGCTGATGGAATTTAGATTAAAAGATGGGATTATAAAGTTGGCCTCAGTAATGGTGACCATGAAACTACCATCGATTGTCATTAAAAACCCATCTGGTTCACTGATGCCCTTTGTGGAGGGAAATCTGTCATCCTTACCTCGTCAGGCCCACAGAAATGTAGTTGACTCTTAATTGCCTAGCAAGCCACTCATATCAAGGGTGATTAGGAATGGGCAACAAATGCTGGCCTTGTCAGCAATGCCCACATCCCATGAAAGAATTTTAAAAAAATATATAGAACCTTGGTTAGCCCACAGTTTGAGTACTGTCCGTTATTCTGGGTGGGATTTTTCTCCCCCTCTGTGGTGTGTTTGGAGGCAGTGTCAACGGGGTTTCCCATTGAAACCCTTACTAAAGAACAAAGAAAATTACAGCACAGGAACAGGTCCTTCAGCCCTCCAAGCCTGCACCGACCATGCTGCTCGACTTAACTAAAACCCCCTACCCTTCCGGGGACCATATCCCTCTATTCCCATCCTATTCATGTATTTGTCAAGATGCCTCTTAAAAGTCACTACCATATCCGCTTCCACTACCTCCCCCGGCAACAGGTTCCAGGCACCCACTACTCTCTGTGTGAAAAATCTGCCTCGTACATCTCGTTTAAACCTTGCCCTCGCATTTTAAACCTGTGCCCCCTAGTAATTGACTCTTCCACCCTGGGGAGGAAGCTTCTGACTATCCATCTGTCCATGCCCCTCATAATCTTGTAGACTTCTATTAGGTCGCCCCTCAATCTCCGTCATTCCAGTGAGAACAAACCAAGTTTCTCCAACCCCTCCTCATAGCTAATGTCCTCCATGCCAGGCAGCATCCTGGTAAATCTTTTCTGTACCCTCTCCAAAGCCTCCACATCCTTCTGGTAATGTGACCAGAATTGAACACTATATTCCAAGTGCGGCCTAACTAAGGTTCTATAAAGCTGCATCATGACTTGCCAATTTTTAAACTCAATGCCCCGGCCGAAGAAGGCAAGTATGCCGCCTTGACTACTTTCTCTACCTGCATTGCCACTTTCAGTGACCTGTGTACCTGTACACCCAGATCCCTTTGTCTATCAATACTCTTAAAGGTTCTGTCATTTACTGTATATTTCCTATCTGTATTAGACCTTCCAAAATGCATAATCTCACATTTGTCAGGATTAAACTCCATCTGTTATCTCCCCGCCCAAGTCTCCAACTGATCTATATCCTGCTGTATCCTCTGATGGTCCTCATCGCTATCCGCAAATCCACCAACCTTTGTGTCGTCCGCAAACTTACTAATCAAACTAGTTACATTTTCCTCCAAATCATTTATATATATAATATTATATATATATATATATATATATATTACAAACAGCAAAGGTCCCAGCACTGATCCCTGAGGAATGCCACTTGTCACAACCCTCCATTCAGAAATGCATCCTTCCACTGCTACCCTCTGTCTTCTTTGACCGAGCCAGTTTTGCATCCACCTTGCCAGCTCACCTCTGAACCCATACGATGTCACCTTCTGCACCAGTCTGCCATGAGGGACCTTGTCAAAGGCCTTACTGAAGTCCACTGCCCTACCCTCATCAATCATCTTCGTCACTTCCTCGAAAAACCCGATCAAGTTCGTGAGACACAACCTCCCCTTCACAAAACCATGTTGCCTCTCACCAATATGACCACTTATTTCCAAGTGGGAATAAATCCTGTCTCGAAGAATCCTCTCCAATAATTTCCCTACCACTGATGTAAGGCTCACCGGCCTGTAATTACCTGAATTATTCTTGCTAAACAAAGGAACAACATTGGCTATTCTCCAATCCTCTGGGACCTCACCTGTAGTCATGATGTGGAGATGCCGGCGTTGGACTGGGGTAAACACAGTAAGAGTTTTAACAACACCAGGTTAAAGTCCAGCAGGTTTATTTGGTAGCAAATGCCATTCGCTTTCAGAGCCCTGCTCCTTCATGAGATGGAGTGGATATCCAGTGAGGATACAAAGATTTCTCTCAAGGCCCCAGCAATTTCCTCCCTTGCCTCTCTCAGTATTCTGAGGTATATCCCATCAGGTCTTGGGGACTTGTCTACTTTAATGTTTCTCAAGAACCCCAATACCACCTCCTTTTTGACCTCAACATGACTCAAACTATATACACATCCTTTCCCAGACTCATCATCCACAGGAAACCTGTCACAAGATTTCAGCAATGGTCTCTATATTGCAAAGGCATAAAGCATATTATAGAGGCACTGGAGAAGTTACGAAATAAATTTACAAGCATTAGTTTAGGCTGAGGGGTAAAATTATCAGGAAGGATTGAAAAAGCTGGCCTTTTATTAGCAGAGCTAATAGTGCTATCGAACTGGCCCTCTAAACTCACTAATTAGACTGTTCATCCAGACCACTCAAATCTTAATTCCCTTTTTTAAAATACGGACTCTCTTTGCAGCTCCACTGTGTGTCTGTTTTCCTATCATAGATACATAATCCATCTTGCACAATCCCCCAGCTGCTGTTATACAGGGATTTTTTTAAAGAGTCAATGACTGCATCCCACATTCTAGATGCTAATCGTTCATTGCACACACTGTTTCCCATCTAGGTATGTTATTCTCAGCATGTAAGAAAATAATGCAATGAGTGTGAATGAGCACCAGAGATGGTTCTGTAACTGTCCTGATGATTCAATAAATAAAGGCAGCAGCACTATATATAACATTGAGCCTAAAAGTGGAAAAGTTCCTTCTTAGTACCCTAGCCTACTGAATTAATTGAAATATAGGGGGTGGGTGAAAATTGGTTGCAACGAGACAAAAAGAGGATGCTTTTAAACTAAAATGAACTCTGATTCTTATGTAAAAGCAAATACCACAAATGTTGTAAATTTGAAATGAAAACAGAAAATGCTGGTAAACTCAGCAGGCCTGGGAACATCTGTGGAGAGAAACAGAGTTAATGTTTTGGATGTGTAGAAGGATCATTTAGATGCAAAACATTAACTCTGTTTCTCTCTGTCCACAGATGCTGCCAGACCTGAGTTTACCCAGCATTTTCTTTTCATTTCTGATTCTTATGTACTGCCTAGTGCAATGATTCTTGCTGAAAAAGAGGATGTGTACGGACAGAATTGTACTTGACCTGTGTTTACCCCCATTCCCTACCATGGGTTAGCTACCAACAAACAAAGAACAAAGAACATCATCATCAAGTTGAGAAAAGTCCTGGGAGGTGATTTGACACCTAAGGGACTAAATACTGCCATCAAGAAAAGTAGGGGGAAATGAAAATGGGGAGAAAAAGATGCCCTTCTCAAGATTAGAATTAGCTGTGCTCCTGCAGTCACAGCGAAGTGCCATCATTACTGCCCTCACTCTAGTAGATTGATGTTCAGTTCAGTACTGACATTACCACAGTGAGCAGATTCTTATTGTTTCAAACTATTTCCTTCACTTCTTTACTCCTCCCTCCACCAGAAGATGTTGCCTTCCTTACTCGAGGACTGTTCCAGTATCCAGGAATCCATTTACTCCACATAAACACGGACAAAGAATGTGGACAAGCTTGTCCAACTATGAAGCACATTGCAGCCAAATCCCATTCCATCCTCGCCCATCATCGACAATTGCACTGCCAACAGCTGAACGACAGCTAGGCACCCAACTCTTTTGGATGCTTCTTCCCTAACTACAGGGTTTTGCGGCTGATTGTGTAGTACTTGATCTCACATCAACTGCCTCATCATTGACCGAGGATTGTTTGATTCAGATACAGTGACTTGACCTTTTGGACTTTAAAAGCCCCCATGAGTGCTGTTATGTCCATAATTGCCTTTGGTGTGAAGCGGGACCTTAGCCAAGGATCATAATGTGTTGATACTGGGGAGTTGGTTCAGCAGCAAAGCTTTCTTAGGCGGGTGGGGGGGCAGGGGACGCAGGGGCAGTGGTGGTGGTGGTGGTGGGGGGGTGGAGACGGGACAGCAGGGATGTGTGAGGGACTAGAAATAATGAAGCTAATCCATAAATGTAAATTGAAGAGCCTTGTATGCGTAGATCTGAACATGTTCAAGTTACCGACTGTCTGTGTGCAGGGAGGCTGATGCAGATGAACGGGATCAGTGCCCAGTTTGGACTTTCCCCACTGTACGTCCCAGCACCTTAAGCAAGCTTCAGAACGGAATGCCTGTTCCAAGTTCTCAGAAGGTGAGTCTGTGCACTTGTCTACTACCACCATCCTCTCACTGGCATTGTTGTAATACAGTAAGAAGTTTAACAATGCCAGGTTAAAGTCCAACAGGCTTATTTGGTAGCAAAAGCCACACAAGCTTTCGGAGCTCCAAGCCCCTTCTTCAGGTGAGTGGGAATTCTGTTCACAAACAGGGCATATAAAGACACAAACTCAATTTACATGAATAATGGGTGGAATGCGAATACTTACAGCTAATCAAGTCTTTAAGATACAAAGAACGTGAGTGGAGAGAGCATCAAGACAGGCTAAAAAGATGTGTATTGTCTCCAGACAAGACAGCCAGTGAAGCTCTGCAGGTCCAGGCAACTGTGGGGGTTACAAATAGTGTGACAGGAACCCAATATCCCGGTTGAGGCCGTCCTCGTGTGTGCGGAACTTGGCTATCAGTTTCTGCTCAGCAACTCTGAGCTGTCATGTGTCGTGAAGGCCGCCTTGGAGAACGCTTACCCGAATATCAGAGGCCGAATACCCGTGACCGACCGTGACTCCACATCATTGTTGTAATATGCAGCCCAGGTACTTTCCGGTAGTGATGTACTCTTCGTTATGAGGACTTGCAGGATGTACTGCCTCCCAGAAATCCCTGTGCTCCCATTGCTATAATGGGATGAAAAGTAGTGAAGTACATTTTCATCTTCACACTCTAGGCAAAACACAAAGGGGAGAATTGGACAATCACCATTACAGGAGCAAAGTTCTTCTTGCCTGACACTCAGCCATACTTCATATCCAAATGCCAGAGATAAAAGTCTGTAATATAAAAGCCTTTTTCCTCGGATGGTGATGGCTAGCACGAGGGGACATAGCTTTAAATTGAGGGGCAATAGATATAGGACAGATGTCAGAGGTAGGTTCTTTACTCAGAGTAGTAAGGGCGTGGAATGCCCTGCCTGCAACAGTAGTGGACTCGTCAGCATTAAGGGCATTTAAAGGGTCACTGGATAAACATATGGATGATATTGGAATAGTGTAGGTTACATGGGCTTTAGATTGGTTTCACAGGTCAGCGCAACATCGAGGGCCGAAGGGCCTGTACTGTGCTGTAATGTTCTATGTTCCATATGGAAATAATATAACTGAAAAGCCCACGCCACTCACGTTTTCATGATTATATTTTGTCGCAGTTACTGTAAAGATTTTTATAAGTTCCCTCTCCATACCTCTGTTCTTTAAAGCCCACTAAACATAAGCACCTTACGTGCAAACTGACCCGACTCGTGGAACTTTTAATGTAGAAAAGCGCCCCAGGGTCAAATGTCACAGAAGTGTAATTAGATAAAAATGGACACTAAAGGATGAAGGTATTGGGAGGGGCAGCTAAACGTTTGGCCATAGATATGTGTTTAAAGCATGGTCTCAAAACAGGAGAGAAAGATGTAAGGGCTGAGAATGGAATCTCAGAGCATGTGGCCTCGGCACCTGTAGATACAGCCACATAGAAAACGGCAAAGCACAGAGGGAGAGAACCGGAGGAATGGGGAATTCTGGATTGGACGGGAACATCACAGGACTGAAAGAGGTAGAAATATGGGAGGGAAAAGCAACAAAGGGATTAAACATGAGGATGTGAATTTTTAATTGGAGGCATTGGGGGACAAGGAGCCAGTGCAGATCAGTGAGGATTCCAGTAATGATAAGTGCAGCTTCATGAAAGACAGGATATTGGCATTCTGGCAATAGAATTTTGTACGTACTGAAATTTACAGTGTATGCAGGACAGACCCAGGCAGGAGAGCATTGGAGTCATTGAGACTGGAGCTGGCAAAAGCATGGAGGAGAGTTTCAGGAGCAGGTGAGCTGAGGCTGTGTAAGGACAGATGGGAAATAAGTCGCAGAGTTGGTCTTGGAGAGGAAACGTGGTCAAAGTAAAGTTTATTTATTAGTCACAAGTAGGCTTACATTAACAGTTACTCTGAAAATCCCCTAGTCGCCACACTCCAGCCCCTGTTCAGGTACACTGAGGGAGAATTTAGCATAGCCAATGCACCTAACCAGCACGTCTTTCTGACTGTGGGAGGAAACCGGAGCACCCGGAGGAAACCCACGCCGACATGGGGAGAATGTGCAGACTCCGCGCAGTCACCCAAGCTGGGAATCGAACCCAAGTCCCTGGCACTGTTAACCACTGCCACTGTGGTCAGGCTCTCCGTTTGGATGCACAAAGGATGCCATGGTTGAAAACAGTCTCGTTTCTCGTTCAACTTGAAGAGAAGGCAAAGGGAAGGAATGGAATCAGTAGTGTGCGTATGGAGTTTGTGATGGAGGCGGAAAGTGATGGCTTCTGTCTTATCACTATTTAACTAGAGAAAAACGCAATTCACTCGGGACTGGATGCTGGAAGAGGAGTCTGTTAACACCAAGTAAAGAGGTCAAGAGAAGTGATCTTGAAGATCAAGGCAGAGTTCTTTGCCAGTGTGCTTGTGGAAGCTAGTCATATTTCATTGGATGGTGTCACCAAGGGACAGTAAGTAGATGAGGAAGGATAGACCTCTGGGAACTTTGGGAAAAGGAACCATCTGTGGAATTGCTCGAGCTACAATTGGTTAGGGAAGAGTAGATCCAGCTTGGAAACTAGTCATTTATGAGTTTGACTCTGGCAGTTTCAATGCTGTGCAAACCGGATTGGTGAAATTCGAGCTTTGAGTGGCAGGAATGAAGGGCATTGATTTGAGAGACGTCAAATTCACATCAAAAAGTCAGTGCTTCAAGGATGCTGGAGAGGGTGAAGATTGATGAGGGCAATTTTTTTTAAAAAAACAAGTGGCTAAGTTCAAATTATAATAATTATGATTGTAACAGTTGTGATTACCTCTTAAGCAATCCAAAAACAGACTGTTAATTGTACTTTGTTCAGTATATTCTGGGCCACATGCAGCCCATCTGGGTTCTGACTGCAGCCCATGAGATTTTTTGTTGTCATTTCCCACACATGGGTGCCACATTCCATTGATTTTCATCCATGTAATTATTTTCCTACTGGTATGAGTGAAGTGATGCGTACGCAAAGCAAGGGCTACTGAAGTGAGGTGTGTGCTGATCTCACATAGCATTGACTGTGCAAGTCGTGCCCTCCCTCTGTATCCAAAGTGTAAATCTTTCTTTTGTTTTTACCATTTGAAGTTGATAGTTGTATTAATATATAAATGATTCGGCATTTTCTATAACTAGTTATGAAATATTCGGCTCGAGTTAAATGTATTTAATCTTATTCATGGGCCATGGTTAGTGAACAAGCCTGATTTCAATCTTGTGGCCCACTGAGATGAAGGGGTTGCGGGGGGTGGGGGCCACTCGTGCAGACCACTCACTAGCCAAGGTTGCCCATCACTGCTGTAGCTTGTATCAAGAAGGCAACCCCAAACAAATGAATGAGTTTCATTTGTTCTAAAGCAGTGTCATTATGAGGGGGAAGGAAAACAGCATGTTTAGAGCTCATGAGGACATTTTAGAGAGGTGCTAACTGTAAGAGTAAACAGAGACGAGATGTGCTAGAGTGGATGAGTTCAGAGTTGAGAAGTATTACCTGAGTTTGTTTATTATTTTCTATTTTGTTTTAATGAAGCCCTTGGAACCCATGAAACGACAGCCAAAATCAAAGTGCTTGATGACGCTGGTCAACCCCATGTTCAGAGAGGTAATGCAGCCAATGTATGTGACCAAATGTGCTTGTGCCTGTGTGTACATATCAGCTGAAATGCTTCTAAAGACAACTAATGTAAGCATGGAGAACAAGGAATTCTTTCCTCATTGATTAATATCAGTAGAATATTGACTGAACAAGTGGGTTGGGTAACTGTTTACTGACATGACTAAATCCATCCTTCCCCCTTTTCTCCCCTCTCCCTATGCCCAGGTATTTGTATGGTGTGAGAACCTTCAGGAGTTCTAGCATGAACAGAACTTTATCAAAAGGTAGCTTGTCCCCTTTGGGAGTCCTGAATGGACTGAGATCAAAGACCAGATTTCATCAATGAGAGAGAACATGCTTTCATCCTGCAAGCGTGGGCTGCATTCATGCCTCAGCTGCAGAAGTAAAAGAACATTGTTGTAATCCGCTCCTTCCCCTTGATCCCTTCTGTCTGAACTGGAGTTATATCCAACTCCTAAAGAAAAAAATGTCTAATGCACCATCCCCATTTAATGGATTTTCAATGTGTTCAAATAAAGCTTTCCCTCAAATAGCTGCAAGTAAGTATGTTACATGGAAGATAATGAGGCACCCACACCAGGAGGCCAATTCCTGTGACTGGTCTGTGCTTTGGTTGCTATCTTCCATGGATCACACTCGCAAATGGAGACTGGCCATTATTTGAGGTGCCAGGCAGCAGGCCCTGGCCTTGAGGGGAAAGTAGTGCTGTCGAAAAGCAGCAGCCCAGACATCAGGCCACTTTTTCTTCAGATGCATTCACACCTGCTCTGTATTTCTTGCATTTTCTGTCCTTCAAAGGAAACAAAAATAGTATTTTCTCTCATCATATTTATTTTATTTGGCAAAACTACCTGTGGACTTTGTTCACAGGTGGTGTGGATGTCTCTGGCTCAGCCAGCATTTATTACCCACCTCTGATTGCCCTTGAGAAGGTGGTGATGAGCTGTCTCCTTGCACTGCCGTAGTCCAGTGCTGTTGGAAGGAAGTTTCAGGATTTTGACCCAGTGACAGTGAAGGAACAGTGATACCACCTGTGTGTGACTTGGAGGGGAACTTACAGCTGGTGGTGTTCCCATGAATCTGCTATCCTTGTCCTTCTAGCTGGCAGAGATCATGAGTTTGGAAGGTGCCTTCGATAAAGCTTTGGTGAGTTGTTGCAATGCATCTTGTATATGACACACACACTGCTGCCACTGTGTGCCAGTGATGGAGGGAGTGATGGTGGATGGGGTGCCAATCAAGTGGGCTGCTTTGTCCTGAATTGTGTTGAGCTTCTCAAGTGTTGTTGGAGCTGCATTCATCCAAGCAAGTGGAGAGTATTCCATCACATTCCTGATTTGTGCCTGATGGGCAGGCTGGGGAGTAAGATGGTGAGTATTTGCCACCCAATTCCCACCTGACTGTTGAGTTACAATTAACATTGTCATATGACGCCAATTAGTTAAGTCCCTCAATGGTAATGAAACTTTTATCAGTAACTAGCTGATGTCAAACTAAATTTGTCAAACCAGCTTTTTGACGAGGCAGGTTTTCAAGTCAATGTGCAATGCCACAGTGATACAAGGAAAGTTATTCCCCTCTCTGGTTCCTCATGTGGTGGGTTCTGATCCTTGGTGATACAGATGAGTAGATTTCTGTGCCCTTTTAACATCATTCTCTGAGCTGTTAATTGATGCTATTTTGTCTCCTGGCAGTGGCTCGATGTTTCACGTTAATTATGTTGTGTTTTATTTTGCTGAAGCTACAAGAGAAGCACAAAGTCAGTGGTGGGAATCTGGGTGCCATTGAAGAGCTGGAGAATGCTTTTAACCTGGCTGAGGAGTCCTGTCCAGGCATTTCAGATAAACTGGTAGCGCACATGGTGGAGCGAGTACGAAGGTGCGAAACACTGAAAGGAAGCCATATTCACACATACATTCACACGATGAAGGGAATGAGCATTGGATTTTCCTGTGGTATTAGTGAATCTTCATCTTTTTATGAGCTGGTGCGTTTTAATATGTTGGGACTTTACAGAGCTGTATGAAGTAATTCTGGTCTTATTCAAAGGCTGCCTACATACCAGATTGTTGGCTCACCAAACCAGTCTGAAACCTCAATAACACCTGTCAGTTCAGTTCAGTAGCCTTTAGCTCCTCAAGCTTTTGAGGTGCTTTATATTTTCACTAAACCAATTTGCTGTCAGGCCAAGGGTGCCAGTTTTAGCTACATAAGCATGGGAGGTGGATTGACAAAGCCCAGGCTCATCTATGCAGGCTTAGACAGCTGACAGAAGAGATGTTAATGTCAGCTTGACCAACTCGATGGCACAATCAACTCTTGAAGCAAAACTAACTTGGACTTGAGCAAATAAACAAACTAGTGCTGTGCCCAAAGAGTGTTGCGTTGCCAGAGGGGCTATCTTTCTGCTGTGACACTAAACTAGATCACTGAACCTGCTCAAGAGGTTGTCAAAGATCCCACAGCAACATTCAGAGAGCAGAGGAGCCTATATGGCCTGGCTGTCACCACTAAACCGATTAACTGACAATTTGACTTGCTTGTTATTGGCGAGATCTTGCATACTGGCTCTCATGTCTGTCTCCAAAACAGTAAATGCTCTTCAAAAGCAATTCATATGTGGAGTGTTTTGGGATATTACGCAGATGTGGAAAGTGCTATATAGAATCTGAATGATTACAGCACAGAAGGAAGTCGGCCCATTTTGCCTGTTCCTGTTCTCTGCAAGAACAACTCGGCCACTCTCATTCACCAGTCCTTTCGCTGTAGCCTTGCAGGCTTTCCTCTTTTATTGTTTATTCAATTCCATTTTCAAAGCCCTGATTGAATCTGCCTCCACCACACCCTCAGGCAGTGCATCCCAGGGCCTAATCATTCAACTTCAATTCACTTTATTGTCAATGCAGAAGATCATTCTGGGCTTATTGTTCATTCATTTAAAAATTATATATAAAGAATAAAAACAATAAAAGAAAATTACCCCATCACAGAGATCTAACGGTAGGAAGTAGGTGGTTAGAGTAACAGCCATATGATATGTTTTATCCATTTAAGGAAAGTATTTCAGGCACTCACTTTGAGCTGCACTGTGGCACAGTGGTTCGCACTGCTGCCTCAGTGCCAGGATCCCAGGTTCGATTCTGGTCTTGGGTCACTGTCTGTGTGGAGTTTGCACGTTCTCCCTCTGTCTGCGTGGGTTTCCTCCGGATGCTCCGGTTTCTTCCCACAGTCCAGAGATGTGGGGGCTAGGTTGATTGGCCATGCTAAATTGCCCCCTAGTGTCAGGGGACTCACAGGGTAAATACGTGGGATTATGGGGATAGGATCTGGGTGGGATTGTTGTTGGAGCAGGCTCAAAGGGCTGAATGGCCTCTTTCTGCACAATATGGATTCTATAAAAGATGCATTAACAACTATTCCAATACATTCAGTCACTGAGTCCCATCCAGAGTTCATTTCCTCATCCATTCATCAAACTCCTGGTAAAAGTTCTTGTGGAGAGGCACAAACGAGTTAAGGAACTGATTTGTCATGGACCTGAGGGATTGTAGACTTTTCCCTAAACGTAACCAGCAGAAATACTGAAACAAAGGCTTATTCTCATTGTTCATGACACTTATCAAAATTCTTCAAGAGCAGATTTAGTCAAGAAAACTCCACTCATCAAGTACTCTTCCTGCCTGCTTCAATAATCTCTATATCCTTAAAGAGTCTGCTTTCCAATGACAGCAGTACCACTTGCAATGTAAAAACGTTTCTCCTCATGTCACCTTTTGCCATTCTCCTGTGATTCGTGACCTTTCTGCCAATGGGAACAGTTTCTCCCTCATGACTTGGTCTAGACTCATGATTTTGAACACCATAATCAAATCTCCTCTCAATTTCCTTTTCTCGAAGGGGAACACCCCCAAAACTTGTCTACAAAATCAAATAGAGCCAATGTTTAGAGTCTAAATGACCTCTGACGAAGGGTCATTTAGACTCAAAACATTGACTCTCTTCTCTCCTCACAGATCCTGTTCTCACCTGCTGAGATTTTCCAGCATTTTCTGTTTTTGAGTCTTCTCCATTTGATATATTGTCTTTATGGTCAGTGCAGCCTCCCAACCGTTCCCTCTGCGGTGGACAAGATGCTCTCAAAATGACGATACCCATTCCCTTGATGGTTGACGGGCATTTAACAGGGGCCATTACCTTTGGGGAAAATTGAGGTTCAAGAGTAACGACTGTATGGTACATTCTTTGTCCATTTACGGAAAGTATTTCAAGCACCCACTTTGTAATTCTACTCTGAGAAAACCAGCCCTGATCTCTGTTGTTCAAATATTGGGTATGATGAGGAACTGACCATGAGCTTTGATCTATATGAAATATTTTTGATAGTGATACCATGTGAAGTTTATCAAGTTTAGTTTTTAAAAATAAATTTAAGCTAGGCGACTGTTTTCAGTTGTGCAGTAGAAATGAGGGAATGTTTAATTGAACAATTCCACCCAGTGATAAGATTCTGTGAATCCTTGCTAATTTATCTTTGAATCCTTAGTGGTCACTCAGCACATTGCATTACACAGCTCTGTTTTACCTATTTCTAGATTCTTTATTAATCATGTACTGCAGCTTGTGTCTGTTGCACTCAACTCTAATACTCATTCCAGGTTGCTGTTGTCATGCTCAGTGTAAGAATAGATAAGCTCTTGAAATGCCATAGTATACAAGACGGTGGACCAAGTACTGGAAAATGGGATTAGAATAGATAGGTATTTGGTGGTTGGTACAGACAGGATGGGCTGAAAGACCTTTTGCTGGTGCTATAAAACTCAGTGACTCTATGGCAACACTCGTTTTTCACACTTTCACTCTTTGGCTTTACCTTTTGCTGTACATAATCTTTCAGTCATGTGGGAAAGCTGAAGGAAAAGACAAGAAACCCTGAGAATAGACAGTGTAGAGAGCACATACATGGGGGGATTAGTAGAGTAGGCACTATGGAGATGGGGATGACATGAGTGAGTGTGTTGGAAATCAGAAAAGGGGGCAAAGCAAATACATCAGACTTGCATGTTGGACAGAAAGGACCTCACATATTTAAAAGAGTAAATAATTTTTGAAGTGTTCAATAGTGACACACAATCTAAAATAATCAAAAACATGTTGTACAGTATCATTGGAAGTTCATCTCAAACAAATAAACAGCAATTTTTGGTTCCTGTTGACAACGTTGAAGGTGAAATAATCTTGAGGCACATACAGGACATGAAGAATGTAGCATTGCGAAAGATCATTATGTTCTATTTGGCCTGTCCCAAAGATCAAACAATATTAACCTAACTAAATGTGAGATGTTGCATTTCACTGAGATAAACAAGAACATCACCTTGTGCTTTAAAAAAAATAAACTGAATCGGATAAAAGAGCAAATCATTAAACTCAGCATCTCAGGTCAGCAAAACAATTAAAAATGTTACCAAAGCACTAGGATTTATTTCTGAGGTACAGAAGGTTATGTGAGACTTGTATTGGACCCTAGTCATAGCACATCTAGAGCATGGTGTCCTGTCCTGGACTCCATATTATTAAAAAAGACATTGAAGCACTGGAGGAAATGTCATAAAATTTGGAAAAAAGATACCAGAACTGAGGGATTATTGCTGTTAGGAAAGGTTGAACAGGTTGAGGCTCTTTTCTTCAGTACAATGGTTATGTTACTAAACAACTAATCCTGAAGCCTAGCCGGATGAGGTCAAATCTCACCATTAATTAGAAGTCATTTGGGGTGGGGGAAAAGATCCTTAGACACTCAGTTGCAACAAACCACTAGGCCACCCAGCATCGACCTAGGAACCATATACTACAAAGGCACACCCTGCCCAGTTAACCCTACAAAGTCCTCTTCTGACATCTGGAAACTGGTATTAAATTTGGGAAAACTGTCCCCCCAGACTAATCAAGCTACGTAGTCTGCTCTCAGAATTAGAGGGGGTGAGGATCAGGTTTAACGGTGATGTGGTTTCTTCATTGTTGAAATGCCAGTCGACACCATCCTGGTGATTGAACGGTAAAATATCAGCTCCTCCACTTGGGGCTGGGAGGGGCCGAGTGGATGCAGTTTGTAACCTCCACAAGATGATGATCGGTGCAGACATGATGGGCCAAAGGGCCTCTTTTTGTGCTGTTTACCTCTATAACTGTAAAGTGTAGAATGGGCTGAAGCTGCTGCTCCTGACTTGTTCCTCTTTCGTCTCCATTCCCCCCCCCCTCCCCCCCGCCTCAGGTATTCGCTAAGCGGATCCAGCAAGAATTCAGCGCGGTGAAGATCTCGGCACCTCCGGGGGATTTCCCAAGTGCCCAGTGACCCAGCACCCAACAACACCCCTCCTGCTGCAGTTAGGAAAGCCCGTGGCTGCCGATGCCTGTGCTTCATGGCCATGGCGACTAGACTCAGTCGCATTGTTGGATCAGAACTAAAAAAAAACCTTTTACTTTTAACACTGCCGCCATGAGGGGTGGCACCAAATAAGAGGGGTTGATATCTTTTTTTTGTTTTAATTAGAAGTTATAATATTTTTACATTTTCTTTATATACAGAGGTTAATTGATGGCGCATATCAAGCTGTATTAGTAGAAACGTACTATGTGAAAAAGAGACAGTACCTCTTTTGCTTGCCTGTCTAGGTTTCGTTTCACAATTCAAAGGTCAATTTTTTTATGGTTTTAAAAATAAATCCACCGTGTATAAGGGTGCAAGAACATGGATTATACACTTTCAGGGTAGAGGGTCCTATACATTGGATAACCTTCCCTGAGATACTCCTTTCAAGATGTGACTAAATTGTGCTGCTAAAATGAAGTGATTTGGTTAAGAAAGTAGCTTAGAGGAGTTAATGGTGGTGCTTGTTCCAGACTTAAGATCAGCCAGATCACCTCTCCCTCCCCCCTTCCCCCCTCCTTCATTTGAAGGATTCCTCACTCTTCAGGACTGTCTGGTAGCACAGTTAATATGTGTCTCGCCTCTTGAATTAGAAGCCTGTGTCTTTTAATCACTACAGCCTCGCTGGCCAAGTCAGGGGAAGTTTCTCATACAGTGTGGCAGTCGGCTAGATGGAGCCCTGCACTGAAGCAAGGCTTACCCGACCCTTGAGTGGTCCCGAATTACAGGAGGAGATTCCAGTCATCAATTGAAAAGACTAGCTCAGACTGGCTGGATGAAGGGATTAATGAGATGCAGAATGGAGTGAAAAAGCTTTTATTTTTAAAAAAAACACGTGTGAAGCTCTGTCAGTGACAATATGGTCATCTCACAGTCTAAACCAACACTATAGCTGTCCTCTAATTACAGAAACAAGAGCCCACAAAAGCTCCAATTTACTGAGACCTGCAGAAGCGATTCTGTCTCTTTAAAGAACAGTTCCACAATGCTGAAAGGTGGGGTTGCCTGAGAGGGTGCAATTTATACTTGGGTCCAGTGGACCAAAGTCACGGCCGTCGGGGATTAGGCCAAGGCTCGCTTTCCTTGTTTTCTTCTGTCCTGTTGGGTGCCGGAGACCAAGGTAAATACCTCCAGACCCGGAATCTCAATTCCCGGTGGAAATCTGGCCTGGAGTGTTACTCAAAAGTAAAAGGCTATTGGACCAGATTGTTACTCAGGTTGGATTGTACTGAAATTTACAATGGGATATCTGAAATCCAAGCCTGGTAAAATCAGGAGCTGCCACTGTACCAGACCTCACTTTGAGCTCTTAGTTTCCAACCATTTAGCAGTGGTAGCAAATGGCCTGTAGGCAGTTAAAGAGAATATGCCTCTGACTGTTTATGGACAAATTTAAGAGATAAGATTCCTAAAATGTTTTACTTCTCCCCCTCCCCCACCCCCTCAGATTTGTATTATCAGTACTCCAGAGAACAGGAATTTGGAGCCGTGTTGAAGAAGTGTTACTATAATCCACTTTACAGCAAGGGAGTTGCCGTTGCCAATGGTTCTCCATGTTCTGGGAGACCTTGGGAAGCATCTTCAGTCTGTCAACTTACCACTGTTGGCTAGTTTCCTTAGTGGCATCGACATGGACTTTCCTACTGAATAAATAGGGCGATCGTTAGCAGGATGTGTTAATGAAATGAACTTTGAGATCTGTTGATGCAGTTTTTAATCCATCTAATCAAAAAGGAAGTTTATTTTCCTCACTTCATGTAGCTGACAGCAATTTCCTCTTTCACGCCCTCTCCCCCCCTTTGTGAATTTTATATCTAAGTACACAAATGTTTTGTGCAAGTAGGAAACTGTTCAGCTTAGATTCTGTTTTATAACTTGGGATCAGTATTAATTCTGAATGGATCCACTAAATGGCTTTCAATGGCAAGGCAAGTTAGATGGGTTGTTTTGCTTTTACACCTTGCATTAGGAAGAGAAACAAAATGACTAATGATACCACCATGAAATATGAACAGCCGTATTGTTCTGTCAGTACAATAGAAGCCTGATATAAATGCCATGATGTAGCACCTAGCAAGAGACAGTGAAAGAGCCCAGATAGAACGAGTGAGGGTCACAGGTTATTTGGAGAGTTGGGTTGAGGATCTCAACAACTCTTATATAAAAATTTTAGCAAGGAAAGACTTTGAACAGTATTATCCAAGAGTGGCCAGAGTTAGTATTAAAGCCTGGGAGTGAGCAGGATACTGCAGCTGTAATGTAAAGGGAAAAGAAACTTGTCTACCAGTTTTTAAAGGTACTGTTGGTAAGATCCAGGCAAAGAACTGACCAGTATCTAAACTTGCAGGGGTAGCATTCCCATGGGGATCTCCCAGCCTGACTTTGGCAAATCTGTAACAAGATAATGTGAATGGCCATCTGCCTCGTTTCTCCAGGTTGTGCTCGAGTGTTACAGCTAGAAATCTTGAAAAACACATCCTGGTGTGTTTTTAGAGTTTGGGCTATTGGGCACGCACACAATTCCAAAAGTCATTTGCTGGCTTCATCTTTCATAAAGAGCCTCTCTATTTTTTGGGATTCTGAGTCTGAAGACCTGCTGGCTGTGGTCCCCAATTTCAGAGTCCTGTGTCTCTCATTGAGAGACAAAAGCAAGTCATCAATGAGTTGACACTCTGTGCCCTCTCACTGTGTCCCTGATTGGACCTGCCATTTGAATAGATGCAGGAGGGAAGATAAAGAACTCTAGTTTTGAAAACTCCATTGCCATGTCAGTGAAACTGGGGATTGTGTTCCTGTATGTCCAGTGTTTGTATACTGCGTGTATTAACAGTGTACAAGTGCACATCTGGTCCTTGCAACCCATTTATTACCTATTTTAAAATCCAGTTTAGGTTTGGTTGTAGTTATTTATGGTGAAGGAGGGTATCCGTGCTCTTGGAGCTGCGGATCGCATTTTATATACAGTGTAATGGACAAGAATAAAATATAAGAATGGGTCTCCTGTGTTTTGACTTTTTTGTTTAAAGCAGCATCTTCCACGATGGGTCTGGTTTCTACCATGCATATTTTGAAAATTTGAAAGAGATCCACGCTGTTTAAAAAAAATAAAGGCTCGGGTAAAGTGCAAGCAGACTGCGGAACCTTTTGCTTTTGTTTCTGTTTGGGGGTTTTCATTTGGTGATGAGGAATGATGACCTTAAAGAGCTCAGCACTCCTGTTTGAATAGTGTGGTGGGATCTTTAATGTCAGCTGAACTGCTGCCACAACACATAATATCTCAACCTGAAAGGCAGATCTTGAACAATACAGACTTCCTCACTGCTGCACTTACCAGGATTGTTCAGCCCTTGTGCCTTATTTAATGACCTGGGAGCTTAGACATCCTTTCATCATGGCTGTGATTTGTTGGTGATGCCTCAGCCAATCAGCACCCTTTTATCCTGCAGTATAAATTGTTGAGATAGTTTGGAATCTGGCACTCACATTTGTCCTGATGAGTTCAAGATAAAAAGCTTTGACAACATGCCTCTCTTTTCAACAATATCACTACTGCACACGTCGGCCTTGATTCTTGTCCTGCAGCCAAGCTATCCTAGTTGTTGATGTGTTCTTTTGGAAGCAAGAAGAGCTTATTCAGCCACTCATTCTTTGAGATCTTTCTGCTTCCTGGAATTTGAGGCTTTTTGCTGCAGTGAACAAGGTGCTCATTGCTCCTGGAATGTAGAGTAATAAGCGCTTTTGTGATTGGAGAACAGGATCCTATAAGTGCAGCCATGGTTAATGTACAAGTCGGCATCACTTTGATTTAAGAGGGTGAGAGAGTGTAAGGGTTAACCGGGGACACAAAGGGAGGATGAGATTGATCAAGGTAAGGATGCAAGAAAAATGTAGAATTATTAGAAGTGTGGAAAAGGGCATATGCTTGAATTTTTTTTTAATTTGAGGGTTATAAGAATAGATTATGCACCCTGGGACTAAAAGTGAAGAGGATGGGGGGAATTTATTAGCAAGTTATCTCCAGTAATGTAGAGGTATTGAAGTGGGCCAGGCCTTGCAAGGGTAAAGTGAGCTCTAATAGGGTCTGGAACGGGCTAACAGTTCTAGTCACACTTATGGACTGTGTGTATTAGCACTACTGGGAGACATAAGCGTAACTGTGTCAAATGCATACTTTGCAGCGGGGTTTTTGAATAGTGGTTAGGAGGCAGCAGAATGAATGTCCCTGTCAACAAAGAACAAAGAACCAAGCCCGTGCCGCTCCCTGGTCCAAACTAGACCATTCTTTTGTATCCCTCCATTCCCACTCCGTTCATATGGCTGTCTAGATAAGTCTTAAACGTTCCCAGTGTGTCCGCCTCCACCACCTTGCCTGGCAGCGCATTCCAGGCCACCACCACCACCCTCTGTGTAAAATATGTCCTTCTGATATCTGTGTTAAACCTTCCCCCCCCCCCCCCCCCCTTCACCTTGAACCTATGACCCCTCGTGAACGTCACCACCAACCTGGGGAAAAGCTTCCCACCGTTCACCCTATCTATGCCTTTCATAATTTTATATACCTCTATTAAGTCTCCCCTCATCCTCCGTCTTTCCAGGGAGAACAACCCCAGTTTACCCAATCTCTCCTCATAACTAAGCCCCTCCATACCAGGCAACATCCTGGTAAACCTCCTCTGTACTCTCTCCAAAGCCTCCACGTCCTTCTGGTAGTGTGGCGACCAGAACGGGACGCAGTATTCCAAATGCGTATTCCTCTGCGTATCTACACCCTTTATGGTTCTGCCATTTATCGTATAGCTCCTCCCTACATTATTTCTACCAAAATGCATCACTTCGCATTTATCAGGATTGAACTCCATCTGCCATTTCTTTGCCCAAATTTCCAGCCTATCTATATCCTTCAGTAGCTTCTGACAATGCTCCTCACTATCTGCAAGTCCTGCCAATTTTGTGTCGTCCGCAAACTTACTGATCACCCCAGTTACACCTTCTTCCAGATCGTTTATATAAATCACAAACAGCAGAGTTCCCAATACAGGGTCCTGCGGAACACCACTAGTCACAGGCCTCTAGCCGGAAAAAGACCCTTCCACTACCACCCTCTGTCTTCTGTGACCAAGCCAGTTCTCCACCCATCTAGCCACCTCCCCCTTTATCCCATGAGATCCAACCTTTTTCACCAGCCTACCATGAGGGACTAGCCCTGTCCAGCCCAGGAACTCAAGGCTATGCTAGGGCTTCCACTAATGTGTTTGCTAAAATCTAAATAGGGTTTTAGTGATTGCTAAAATTCCCAATTTACTTATTTTCTGATTTGAATGACTTAATAGGCTGTCCCTTATCAACTGAATTTACACAAACATATTCAGAACTTTTTTATTCTATCACAGGGTGCAGACATCACCAGCACTTATTACCCATCCCTAATTACCCTTGAAGGTGGTAGTGAGCTACAAGAGTCCATGTGATGCAAGTACACCCACAATGCTATTAGGAAGGGCATCCAGCACTTATTTCCACAGTTTGTCCTTGGCTCCAAAGATTTTGTCTTGCATTTCAAAACAGGATGGTGCATGTAGTACAAGGTGCTGTTGCTAGATGGTGCTGTCATAGAGGACCCATAGCACAGTTTGTGCAGTGCAATTGATCACATTGAACAGTAGAACTTTGCCATTCAGCTTGCTTCATCATTGAATTGATCACAGCCAATCAACTGTTTACCCATCATGTTCTCTAACCCTGAATAACCTAAAAAAAACCTTACCTAATGAAACACCAATCAGTGCCAGTTTTGAAATGTTCAGTTGCCTCTTTTGGCCTCGACAGCTGCTTGGGAGGCAGAGTTCCAGATTTCCACTTGGTTTGGATGTGAGGCAGTGCTTCTTGACATCACCTTTGAATGTGCTAGCTCTAATTTCAAAGTGACATCATATTCACTCTGGATTCTCCCAGTAGAGGAAATAAATTCTTGCCACCTTATCAAATCTATAATAATTTTTGTCTATCTGCTAGAAGCAGGAGCCTGCAGCCAATGACACAGATGCAGGTACCAATGGTTGGTGGCAATAGGAGACAGAGAAGAACAGGTAAAGGGAGCTCAACAACTTTACACTGGTGGGGGGTGGGAGAGAAATGGGATAGCATAGATGAGGATGGAGGATGATAGAAGGATTGGATGGAGATAATAGGAGAGGGATCATATGGCATGCAGGGTGAATTGGGGTGTAAAGAAATATTGTTGCAATAAAAGACAATTTTACCATGTTTTATAAGTCTCTACAGAAGAGGTATTTGAATAACTACTTTGATTATTTCATAAGCATCTCGGTCTTTAGGATTATTGAATTTCATCCATAGCGGATAGTTTGGAGGTGAGGTGGGGTGGGGTGGTTTATAGTGGCAGACTGCACTCATACAAAACTTGCCCATTGATCCCACAAACGGAACTGGGCCTGTTTGCCTGTCAGGAAATAGCCAGATTCTCAATTCCCACCTTGAAGGGGAAAATCTAACCCAAATATTCAGAAAAGAAAGAAATGGGTGGAAGTAAAGATTGGAGGCATTGTAGTGTTGCAAACAGGATGTGTTTGACAGGGCAAGGACAGAATCCATTTGATTAGAGTTGAGAAACAAACCTACAGGGAAATCTGATGTACAAGAACTATATAGCAGCAATATTGGGGCCTTTAATTATTTTAATATAGCAGTGATATTGGGGCCCCAATACTTGGATAAAGGGAAAGCGGAGGGAAGAAATTTCAGGAGGACTTTCTTCATCAATACATTATCTAGAAAGGAGGATCTAAGTGTGAGAAATGAGGTGAACCAAGTGTCTGTGGGGAACATTTGGGTAAGAGTGATCATAAGAGAGAAGAGCAAACAATCTATTACAGAACTTTAAATTGGAACAGACAACCCCAATGAGACAGGATATACCCCAAAAAATCTAACAGAATAATGAGTAATCTTTGAGGTTTCATGTACAGAAAGGGAACATTCCAATCAGGGCAAATGGTAAAGGGACCAAAAGATGACAAGGGTGAGAATATGATGAAACAAAAAGAGGGTATATGTCAGGTGAATTCTTCAAGAATCAGGTCAAATACAATTAGTTTGGGGGGGGGGGGGGGGGGCAGGGTAGCGGGTGGAGAGCAGTGAAGAGGCAAAGAGAATAAAATGACAACATAAAAGTAAATGCAAAGACCCATTTCCTGCATGTAAAGCGGCAAGAGGTAGGGTAGATCCCATTAGGGACAAGGAAGAATGTGTTCAAGGTGAGGGACAAGGCTTGAATATTTAGAGCATTTTGTATTTATCCTAGAAGAGGATTGCAGACAGTAATTAGTCAAAGCGAGGTAATGGATAGGATGAAAATTAAGAGAAAAGCCATACTGAAAAGGCTGGCTATGGATAATTCACCTGACTTGGATCCCAGATTACTAAAGGAAATAAGATGGAAAGAACAGAAGGGCTTACCTTAATCTTCCAATGTTCCCCAAATACAGAGGAGGTGACAGAGGACTGGAGAATAGCAAATATAACACCCTTATTTAAGAAAGTTAACAAACATTCCTAGCAACTACAGGCCAGTTAGTTTAGCAATGGTGGGTAAGGTTGCCAAGTCAGGGGGAAAAAAAATGAACAGACACAAAGAGGCATAAGTTAATTAAGCAGAGATTTGTAAATGGCAGATGACATACTTGACTAATTTTCAAATGAAGTAATGGAGAAACTTGGTGAAGGGAATGCTGTGGATGGAACCTATATGGATTTTAAGAAAACATTTGACAGTAGAATACATATTGGCTGGTTAACAAGATTGAAGTTCATGAAATGGGAGGGTCAACATCAGCTTAAGTAAAAAATAATTTTGGCTTAAGGACAGAAAATAGCAAGTTGTGGTAAATGGGTTTTTTTCAGACTGTAGGATGGTAAATAGTGAAGTTTTCCCCAAGGGAAAATGCGATGATAACAAGCCTGGATCTGTGGCAAAGTGAGGATGATAGAATTGACAAGAGGGCGTAGATAGGCTGGCAGAATGGGCAGATGAAATTTAAGAGAGACAAGAGAGAGGAAATGCATTTTAAGAGAATAGGAAGAGGCAATATAGACCTCATTGTACAATTCTAAGATTGTGTAAGGACAGAGGGACCTGAGAGGTTCAAGTGCATATATCTTTTCAGGCGGCAGGATATACTGAGTAGCAGTAGTCGACATCTTGTGGCACAATGGGTATCTTCCCTGACACTGATCCTGAAGGCACTACTGCCTCATAGCGACAGGAATCGGGTTCAATACCCAGCTTGGATGAGTGTTTGTGTGGAGTTTGCACTTTCTGCCAGGCATATTCTCCCTGGTTTCCTCTAACAGTCCAAAGATGTGCAGGTTAGGTGGATTGGCTATGCTAAATTGTCCCAATAAAGTGTAGGTAGGGGGATTAGCAGGGTAAATGCGTGGGGTGAGCCTGGTTTAAGATGCTCTGTCGCAGAGTCGGTGCAGATGCAATGGGCTGAATGGCCTCCTCCTGCACTGCAGGAATTTTCAGTCCCATTGGTGGCCAAATAGGCAGGGTATCAATCTGTAATCCTTCCAAAACAGAACAATGGCAGGTAGCAAGAACAGGGGAGATTTCTGATCACTCGTATGATGGGAATCACAATGCACTCTGGACTACACCATGTGAACTCAGACTCCTGGGGGAGGGTGGCTGGCTGGTGTGGATCAGGTTGGTGGCAACAGCATGAGGTTCGGCTGGGGTCGATTTAGGATCTGCCACCTCCTGGTCCTACCTATGGTGGAGATGGCAGTGCTGCGGATCAGACCTGCCTTCAGGCAGAGAACAGGAGGAGTTAACAAAATATTGCCTGCACAAGTTAGGCCACAGCTGGAGTATTGAACTAGTTCTGGTCACCACACTAGGGTGCGAGGAGGTTTATCAGAATATCTCAATGGATGAGCGAATTTAATTACTGCGTTGGAGAAAATGGGGCTGTTTTCCAAAGGAGATTGAGGAGAAATCTGATACAGCTGCAAAGATGATGGGTAGACCAAAGAAAAGCTGATGGGACAAGGACAGCCAGTTAAGCTATTGGGCAAGAGATACAGGAAGAAGTGGCAATGATCTGAATTCACTGCCCAAGAGAGTGGTGGAAGTAAACAAGCAATTATTTCAGAAACAAATTGTGTGGGCACTCAAGGGAAATCAACTTGCAGGACTATGGATAGATGGGGGGGGGGGGGGAATGAATTGTGCAGATAGTCAACATTGACTCAATGGCTGCATTCTGTGCTGTTATGACTGAGCATTTTGAGAATACAAATTCAGATTTTTTTTAAAGCTCCATCAATAACAATGAGTTTGAAGCTTTCAGATGTGTAAACAAAGTGAAACCAATCACTCTTACTCAGTCTGGCTTCCAAGTGACTCCTTACTGTCCCCCTAAAATTCCCTGCCCGGCACTCAGTTATATTAATCTGCTGCCAGCAGAGTGTGTCCACTGCCAGCCAAAAAGATCTAGCGTGCAGACTGGCATTCACAAACCACCCCAAAACTTACTAACCCAGGGAAAATATATTGGATGCAAGTCCCAACCAATCTCTATCAGAAACAAAAACTCTTTCATAAGTTGTTTAGATTTCAGCACCATAGACTCGGGATATTGAGGCCCTGGTCAAGAAGAAGAAAAAAAGAGGCATATGACGTGCATAGGCAGCTGGGATCAAATGAATCTGTTGAAGAGTATAGGAGATGTAGGAGTAGAGTTAAGAGAGAAATCAGGAGGGCAAAAAGGGGACACAAAATTGTTTTGGCAGATAAGGCAAAGGAGAATCCAAAGAGCTTCTACAAATACATAAAGGGCAAAAGAGTAATAAGGGAGAGAGTAGGGCCTCTTAAGGATCAACAAGGTCAATAATGTGCGGATCCACAAGAGATGGGCGAGATCCTAAATGAATATTTCTCATCAGTATTTACTGTTGAGAAAAGCATGGATGTTAGAGAACTTGGGGAAATAAATATTGATGTCTTGAGTGTACATACTACAGAGAAGGAGGTGCTGGAAGTCCTAAAACGCATCAAGGTAGATAAATCTGCGGGACCTGATGAGGTAAATCCCAGGATGTTGTGGGAGGCTAGGGAGGAAATTGCGGGTCCCCTAGCCGAGATATTTGAATCATCGATCGTCATGGGTGAGGTGCCTGAAGATTGGAGAGTGGCAAATGTTGTGCCTTTGTTTAAAAAGGGCTGCAGGGAAAAGCCTGGGAACTACAGGCCAGTTAGTCTCACATCTGTGGTGGGTAAATTGTTGGAAGGTATTTTGAGAGACAGGATCTACAGGCATTTAGAGATGCAAGGACTGATTAGGGACAGTCAGCATAGATTTGAGTGGAAAATCATGTCTCACAAATTTGATTGAGTTTTTTTGAAGGGGTAACCAAGAGGTAGATGAGGACAGTGCAGTTGATGTTGTCTACATGGACTTCAGCAAGGCCTTTGACAAGGTACCGCATGGCAGGTTGTTGCATAAAGTTAAATCTCACGGGATCCAGGGTGCGGTATCTAAATGGATACAAAAGTGGTTGTCGAGAGTTGTTTTTTAAACGAGGCCTGTGACCAGCGGTGTGCCTCAGGGATCAGTGCTGGGTCTACTGTTATTTGTCATTCATATTAATGATTTGGATGAGAATATAGGAGGCATGGCTAGTAAGTTTGCAGATGACACCAAGATTGGTGGCATGGTGGACAGTGAGGAAGGTTATCTCCAATTGCAGCAGGATCTTGATCAATTGGGCCAGTGGGCTGACGAATGGCAGATGGAGTTTCATTTAGAGAAATGCAAGGTAATGCATTTTGGTAGATTAACTGAGTAAGTCCTGCCCTGGTTCAATGGTAGGGCGTTGGGGAGAGTTACAGAACAAAGAGATTTAGGAGTACATGTTCATAGCTCCTTGAAAGTGGAGTCACAGGTGGACAGAGTGGTGAAGGCGGCATTCAGCATGCTTGGTTTCATCGGTCAGAACATTGAGTACAGGAGTTGGGATGTCTTGTTGAAGTTGTACAAGACATTGGTAAGGCCACACTTGGAATACTGTGTGCAATTCTGGTCACCCTATTATAGAAAGGATATTATTAAACTAGAAAGAGTGCAGAAAAGATTTACTAGGACGCTACCGGGACTTGATGGAGTTATAAGGAGAGGCTGGATAGACTGGGACTTTTTTCTCTGGAACGTAGGAGGCTGAGGGGTGACCTTATAGAGGTCTATAAAATAATGAGGGGCATAGACAAGGTAGATAGTCAATATCTTTTCCCAAAGGTAGGGGAGTCTAAAACTAGGAGGGCATAGGTTTAAAGGCGAGAGGGGAGAGATACAAAAGTGTCCAGAGGGGCAATTTTTCACAGAGGGTGGAGAGTGTTTGGAACAAGGTGCCAGAGGTAGTAGTAGAGGCGGGTACAATTTTTTTTAAAAAGCATTTAGTTACATGGGTACGATGGGTATAGAGAGATATGGGCCAAATGCAGGCAATTGGGATTAGTTTAGGGGATTTTTAAAAAAATAAGGGTGGCATGGACAAGTTGGGCCGAAGGGCCTGTTTCCATGCTGTAAACCTCTATGACTCTAATCTCTGATGGAGGGTTACCTAGACTCAAAACGTTGGCTCTGTACTCCCTACAGATACAGTCAGATCTGCCGAGACTTTCCAGCATTTCCTGATTTTGTTTGCCATAGAATCTCTTAGAAATCATAGAAACCCTACAGTGCAGAAGGAGGCCATTCGGCCCATCGAGTCTGCACCGACCACAATCCCGCCCAGGCCCTACCCCCACATATTTACCCGCTAATCCCTCTAACCTACACATCCCAGGACTCTAAGGGGCAATTTTTAACCTGGCCAATAAACCTAACCCACACATCTTTGGACTGTGGGAGGAAACCGGAGCACCCGGAGGAAACCCACGCAGACACGAGGAGAATGTGCAAACTCCACACAGACAGTGACCCGAGCCGGGAATCGAACCTGGAACCCTGGAGCTGTGAAGCAGCAGTGCTAACCACTGTGCTACCGTGCCGCTCTTCTAGGATGAAGTCCCAGAGGAGAAAAATGGTAACCAATCAGGCAATCTTTAGCACCTGTGTGTAAATTATAACATCCCTCGGCACTTACTCCAGTGGTATAAAAAGGTGCCAGTTAAACATTGCTTGCATTTCATTCTTGGGATGTGGGTGTCGTGGGCATTATTGCCCTCGGGAAGGCAAGGATGAGCTGCCTTCTTGAACGACTGCAGTCGTAGGTGCACCCACAATTCTCCTGAATATGCGAGTTTTATTATAAAATATACCAGTGTTTTGTTTCATTTTAAAAAGCCAACATTTAACCAGGTAGACCAAGTTTGCATCAATTCAAACTCTGGTGTCACTCAGATCCACCAAACCACATCCCTTAGACAAATAAATGAAAGTCACAGGATTTGCTATAAAGTCATTTTATTTTGCTTGAGCAACTAAAATCATTCCTTCTGAATTTGCACCAGCTAATTAAGTGAACCCATTTTAACCATCCACCATTTACCCCGAACTCATGTAATGGGACAGCAGACAGAACTGGTCGTGGTGCTGAACTCCACCTGGGATTGTGTGGGCAAGTGTGGAATATTGTGCAGTAACTCACGCATTGTAAACAGGCTAAACGCTATTTTCTCATGTGCCGATTTGAATCCACATTCATAAAGGCAGGCAAACGCCACTGCTGGGAGTTGAGCCTCATGAACTTTGGTGGAGGCCAACTCTATAAATGCCAGGTCCGAGTAAGCACTGGGTCCTTCATGGATAATCCAGGGCTCCGTCCAGCTGCTGGGGTCCTGCGGGAACGTACTGAGATAAACTCCGAGGTGGAGCCGTGACGCTGGACTTGTTGGGTGAGAGTAGAGGACCCAAGTTGGAGTCCGGAAGTCGAAACTCAAGCGTTTATGCGGAGGGTGTGCTAGCTGCTGGTTTGCAGAGTGGAAGCCATGCTTGACTGATAGCTCTTCACACCATGGGATCATGGGGGCTGGAAAACCAATGACACTTCCATGGCATCCCCGGGGTGGTTCCACCAGCTTTGGAATGAACTGCCCGTCCTGGAAGACAGCACCACCATCTGCGCTGAGTGCCTGAGCTCTGAAATTCAATGGTGTCCTGGCATTACAGTACAGGACATTGTGGCCACCCTCCCCATCCACCGAAACCACCTGGCACTCCACAGTCTCCAGGTTGTCGATGAAGTTTCCAAACTTCCAGACCTTGCCATGGTCATCACTGTAGAAAGTGAAGGAATGAGGGCTACACCTGCAGATTCTTCCAAAACATTCCTTCGAGTCAATGCGATAGGCATATGCCGGGATAACAAGTCTCCCAGACTTGAGCTGGATCCCATGCCCCGGGCCCAAAGCGAAGGTTGCCCATTCTTCAATGGAGCAGCCAATGGTGGGGTTAGTCAGGTCAATCAGGGCACTCCAGCTCTGGCCCTGGTCAGTGCTGCTCACACAGCAGAGGCGAGTCACATTGTTGCCCGTAATAAGTTGATACGTTTCTGTGGTGCGCCCCAGGATTGCAATGAAGAGAAGGAAGAGTGTGTTGGTGGAATGATCATACACAGGGCATGGGTTCATGGACCTGTGACCTTCCAGGTGGGCAGAGTGGAGAGTTTTCATATCCTCCCACTGTAAGCAAGAAAGAGAGAGAGAGGGTTAAAGTGAGAAATGGGTTTAAGCAGATGAACAGCATGGCTTTCAGATCACTCTAGCCAGCTGGAAGGTCACACTGACTCTCCCAGAATATCTGGTGGGAGGTCAGCAACAACCCCGTCTATAACATCTTCACCATTGAGGTTTTACGTCAATTCTTCACCAGTTACAATGAGAGATGAGACCCCAGCTTCCAATAAAATTTCACCTCCGTTTTTAATTAAAACCCTGGAGATGATTAGATAAAGCAAATGCAGAAATTCAGAGGCAACCATTTCATGACTTTAACAAATCTCTAACTGTGGCCTTCATCCTTCAATATTCTACACACCTTTTCAAACTTTTTAAAAATTAATTTACCTTTATTTCTCTCTCCCACCTCGCCCTCCGTGGGGTCATTGTGACAACTGCAAACATTCTCACACGAAACAGAGCTGTCAACCCATAACTTCTGCATTCCCCCCAACCAAAGCCTGAGTACCCCTCCCCCAACCCATATTTCCCCCTCCTCAGTCACCAACCCAAATGTTCACCACTTCTCTTTCCCATCCACCTATTGTCATATTTCCCACTGTCAAACTGACAAATGTTAAATGATTAAACTGTGGTCAAGTCACAAAATTTTTTGTAATTTATTCTTCACATGTTTTAATCGTTACATTTCTCTGCAGTAAACGTGCTCAGTACAACATTCAGCTCTTAAGGAAGGTGATCTGGAAGCTCCGCAAGTTGACTAGGCCTCCCAGTATTAGCCATTACCATTTAGGTTTACCATTCCAGTGCACCTTTAGCATGCCAAGGATCTCTGTCGGAAACTAAAAGCTGGAAATGTCATCTCATCAGCTTAGTGCTCCTTCTCAATTGCTCACCAAATATGTAATGTGGGAACTAGTACAGGCAAGATGCAGGGGGTACAAACACACTGGCTTGTGTCATTTTGACCTTGGTAATGTGAATATTACAAAATGGCTTCAACATTCAAGACTCAGGACAAAGAGAAAAAACACAAAGGCAAAACACATTGACAGGATCGTTGCAATATTTACAGCAATATGTGGATATGAAAGAGGGACAAATTGAATGAATCGTAGGCACAAATTCAACTTGGGTTGTATGATGGTAGACATGACTGATATGGTTGCGAGACAGTCAGGACAACAAGTAAAACTCACTGCGTTACGTGATCTACAAAGGGGAAGAGCGTAGAACAGCCTGAGTGATGAAGGATGAAATCATCTAAATGAGATTATAATGGGAGATCAACAAGCAGTGGAAACTTTATAAATACAAGCATGTCACAAACACTTTTTAATTGGGGGTTTTTAACATTCATTTGGTTGGAACAAGGAAAAGTTTTCTGCAACACAAAATGTCCTAGAACCAATATTTTGGTCTCATGACATTAACAGTATAACGCATGGGAACATTTATCAAATAGTGATAATATAATGGATTTCAACAAATGTTTGAAAGGGAGAAATGCAGAGTAACTAATATTCGAACTTTACATAGAAAATAGGAGGCGGTGGCCATTCGGCCCTTCGTGAGCATTATGATCATGGCTGATCATCCAATTCAATAACCTGATCTCACCTCCCCCACCCCCCTCCCTCTCCCCCCTCCCATATCCTTTGATCTTCTTCACCCCAAAATATTGCATAGATTCCAGTGCAATGGGACAGAGACCCCACAATAAACTGAGCAAATCTGTTAATGGGTAAAATGGTAGACGATCAATGGGAAGTGTTCCATAAACATTTGATTCGAGACCAAACCGGTTAATACCCCTTATGGAGCAAAAATAACAAAATGGATGACTAAAGCAGCAAAGGTACATGTACACAGGTCATTTAAGTGTCATAAACTGGTTT
This sequence comes from Mustelus asterias, assembly GCF_964213995.1. Taxonomy (NCBI): domain Eukaryota; kingdom Metazoa; phylum Chordata; class Chondrichthyes; order Carcharhiniformes; family Triakidae; genus Mustelus; species Mustelus asterias. Next base: position 74,277,069 of record NC_135803.1, on the reverse strand, counting down.
GGAAAATAATCAAAATAGATTAATGGAATGTTAACCTTTTGATCCGATCTGACACAAAAAATCTCAGCAGAGAGAACAGAGCTAATGTTTCACATCTGGATGACTCTTGGTCAGAGCTAAAGAGAACTGGAAACAGTGTCATGATTATGCCGGCACGTTCATAGCCACCAGCATTTCAAAAGGTATTTCATAGGATGGGAATCCCAATAATGAGATGAACAGTTGTAGATAAGACCAAATCATTCTGCTAATAGGAAACACTTTGGGTAGATGATTGCAACATTCAGGGAAGACATGCGCATGTTAATCTTTTAGAACTAACAGAAGATGAGGGGACAATCAGCCAAATATCCAGAGAGACTCTTCAAAGGGAAACAATGGTGCGATTGGGAATCTTTTCTTGGAAGCAGGAGGCAGATTCCATCTAGCAGTCTGTAAGCTGGCTCTAGCTAACAAACCAGAAGCAAGATTGCAGAAACTTTTGTGCAGACAGTTAAAACCATGTCTTCACTGAATCAAGGAGACATTCTCCAGAGTAACAAGTCAATCATATGCAGTGTGGTCACTATAGGCTGGCCTTTACTTATGGGTCTACCGAATTAGATTTGTTTGGGTAGCGGGAAGTTCTGAGTTCAGATCTTGTAAACATACTTTGGCTCAAAAAAGGTAATTCCCCCTTAACCTGTGTGGGTGTGTAATACAACTGTCTTAGATCATCATGGTTCTGTTCAAGTATATATATGCCATTTCTTTATTGAAATTAATAGTCTTTAATAAGTATTATACTACGACTGGGCTTCAAATGTGGCTCCTGACACCATTCCTGTAAAGAAAACTATGCGCCACCACGAATCAGTGTCCCAGGTTGGGACACCCGCACAGATAACAATCAGCCGAGTATCACCCCAGAAAATCGGGGGTTCATAGAACATAGAACATAGAACATTACAGCACAGAACAGGCCCTTCGGCCCACGATGTTGTGCCGACCTTCATCTGAAACCAAGATCAAGCTATCCCACTCCCTACCATCCTGGTGTGCTCCATGTGCCTATCCAATAACCGCTTAAATGTTCCTAAAGTGTCTGACTCCACTATCACTGCAGGCAGTCCATTCCACACCCCAACCACTCTCTGCGTGAAGAACCTACCTCTGATATCCTTCCTATATCTCCCACCATGAACCCTATAGTTATGCCCCCTTGTAATAGCTCCATCCACCCGAGGAAATAGTCTTTGAACGTTCACTCGATCTATCCCCTTCATCATTTTATAAACCTCTATTAAGTCTCCCCTCAATCTCCTCCGCTCCAGAGAGAACAGCCCCAGCTCCCTCAACCTTTCCTCATAAGACCGACACTCCAAACCAGGCAGCATCCTGGTAAATCTCATTTGCACTCTTTCCAGCGCTTCCACATCCTTCTTATAGTGAGGTGACCAGAACTGCACGCAATACTCCAAATGCGGTCTCACCAAGGTCCCGTACAGTTGTAGCATAACCCCACGGCTCTTAAACTCCAACCCCCTGTTAATAAAAGCTAACACACTATATGCCTTCTTCACAGCTCTATCCACTTGAGTGGCAACCTTTAGAGATCTGTGGATATGGACCCCAAGATATCTCTGTTCCTCCACAGTCTTCAGAACCCTACCTTTGACCCTGTAATCCACATTTAAATTAGTCCTACCAAAATGAATCACCTCACATTTATCAGGGTTAAACTCCATTTGCCATTTTTCAGCCCAGCTTTGCATCCTATCTATGTCTCTTTGCAGCCTACAACAGCCCTCCACCTCATCCACTACTCCACCAATCTTGGTGTCATCAGCAAATTTACTGATCCACCCTTCAGCCCCCTCCTCTAAGTCATTAATAAAAATCACAAAGAGCAGAGGACCAAGCACCGATCCCTGCGGCACTCCGCTAACAACCTGCCTCCAGTCCGAAAATTTTCCATCCACCACCACCCTCTGTCTTCGATCAGATAGCCAGTTACCTATCCAATCGGCCAACTTTCCCTCTATCCCACACCTCCTTACTTTCATCATAAGCCGACCATGGGGGACCTTATCAAACGCCTTACTAAAATCCATGTATATGACATCAACCGCCCTACCTTCATCAACACACCTAGTTACCTCCTCAAAAAATTCTATCAAATTTGTGAGGCACGATTTGCCTTTCACAAATCCGTGCTGACTATCCCGGATTAATCCGCATCTTTCTAAATGGTCGTAAATCCCATCCCTAAGGACCTTTTCCATCAATTTACCAACCACCGAAGTCAGACTAACCGGTCTATAATTACCAGGGTCATTTCTATTCCCTTTCTTAAACAGAGGAACAACATTCGCCACTCTCCAGTCCTCTGGCACCAACCCCGTGGACAGCGAGGACCCAAAGATCAAAGCCAAAGGCTCTGCAATCTCATCCCTCGCCTCCCAAAGAATCCTAGGATACATTTCATCAGGCCCAGGGGACTTATCGACCTTCAGTTTATTCAAAACTGCCAATACATCCTCCCTCCGAACATCTATTTCCTCCAGCCTATTAGCCTGTAACACCTTCTCTTCCTGAAAAACATGGCCCCTCTCCTTGGTGAACACTGAAGAAAAGTATTCATTCATCACCTTGCCTATCTCTACTGATTCCATACACAATTTCCCACCACTGTCCTTGACCGGCCCTAACCTCACCCTGGTCATTCTTTTATTCCTCACATAAGAGTAAAAAGCCTTGGGGTTTTCCTTGATCCGACCCGCCAAGGACTTCTCATGTCCCCTCCTAGCTCTCCTCAGCCCCTTTTTCAGCTCATTCCTTGCTAACTTGTAACCCTCAATCGAGCCATCTGAACCTTGTTTCCTCATCCCTACATAAGCTTCCCTCTTCCTTTTCACAAGACATTCCACCTCTTTTGTGAACCACGGTTCCCTCACTCGGCCATTTCCTCCCTGCCTGACAGGGACATACCTATCAAGGACACCCAGTATTTGTTCCTTGAAAAAGTTCCACTTTTCATCAGTGCCTTTCCCTGACAGTTTCTGTTCCCATCTTATGCCCCCTAATTCTTGCCTAATCGCATCATAATTACCTCTCCCCCAATTGTAAGCCTTGCCCTGCCGTCCGGCCCTATCCCTCTCCATTGCAATAACAAAAGACACCGAATTGTGGTCACTATCTCCAAAGTTCTCTCCCACAACCAAATCTAACACTTGGCCCGGTTCATTTCCCAGTACCAAATCCAATGTGGCCTCACCCCTTGTCGGCCTATCCACATATTGTGTCAGGAAACCCTCCTGCACACACTGCAGGAGTCCAGAATTCTAAAAGCCTTAAATTCCTTGGGTGTAGGGGATTTTTGACTTTGAACCTAACAATAGTAAAGACATGTGCAACCGAGGGGCACATGTTATTTTAAAAAAGGTGGCTGCACAATGGCTCTGGAGGAATTTCAGTCTTACCTGGAAGTAGACAATGTAACCGTAGCAACTAAATTGATGGAATTGGCAAATAAATTGGACATGTCTATCTAGAAGGACAAAGATGGCTTAGATAATTGAAAAATTTGGCAGCGCATTTAAGCCTACAAGAGGGGTAGCCAGATCCAGTATTTCGAGAATGGAAGAAATTGAACTAGCTAAGCTTCAAGTAGAAAGAGACTTAGCAATTAAAGAACCTAGAGATGCAGAAGAGAGAGAGGAAAAGAGAGGGAAAGAGAAGAGGAGCCAAAGGCAATTGAAAGTGCAAAGGGCAAGGGCCAAATTGCAGCAGGCACAGAGCTGAATGAAGAAGAAAGTGGTTCTAGACAGGAAACCAGTGGGGAAATGTTTTAATATGTACATGGTCTCCCAAAATTCAATGAAAAACAAGCGGAGACTTTTTTTGTGCTTTTGAAAAATAACTAGACAGCCGAGATGTCCCCTAGGTATTTGGATCCTGCTTGTACAGCAAAATTTGTAGGTAGGGCTAGTGTGATATAAGCATCTCCTGAGGCAGGTTTAGAGATCCAGACAGATGCACATTAAATTCAAAGGGTTAAACAAGTCATTTTGATAAATGGATACGATCACTGAAAATAGACATAAGTTATGAAGAACTTAGAGATAATTCTGCTGGAGAAATTTAAAGGCTCATTGCCTACCTTGATTAGAACACATGTTGAGGAACAAAAGGTTAGAACGGGCAGACAAGCTGCAGAGCTTGCCGACAAGCACGAGTTGGTTTATAGACCAAAGCTTTTCTTCAGACCCACCTTTAAATCAGAGAAAGATAGAAACTGGGAAAGTGTGGGAGAGGACAGGCAACAGAGAGGGAGTGAACAAAGAACAAAGAACAATACAGCACAGGAACAGGCCCTTCGGCCCTCCAAGCCCGCGCCGCTCCCCGGTCCAGGATTGAATCCTGAATCCAGGATCCCCACCCAATTTTCCAGCCTATCTACATACCAATATCCTATCCACCGAGCTGTCCCTCACAGCTACGATGCTTTGTTCATTACAACCTATTAACTCACCCCCACCCCCCCATTCCAGACCATGTGATCTCCAGGGAGAGGCGAAAACCCAGAGTGAAAAACCCCAGGGCCAATATGGGGAAAAAAAAATCTGGGAAATTCCTCTCCGACCCCCTGAGGCGATCGAAACGAGTCCAGGAGATCACAATGGCCCCGATCGGAAAATGCTTCCCAACCCTAGTCATTTCCACTTCCACGAACACCATATGAATCCCCTGCCCCCGAGACAGGTTCCCAACTATCCGCAGTCTCGCTCTGTACTGGCACCAGCAAGATGATCGTAGAATGAAGCCTTGAAACGAGAAACCAGGAACAATTAGCCCGCGCCGCTCCCTGGTCCAAACTAGATCACTCTTTTGTATCCCTCCATTCCCACTCCGTTCATATAGCTGTCTAGATAAGTCTTAAACGTTCCCAGTGTGTCCGCCTCCACCACCTTGCCCGGCAACACATTCCAGGCCCCCACGACCCTCTGTGTGAAATATGTCCTTCTGATATCTGTGTTAAACCTCCCCCCCTTCACCTTGAACCTATGACCCCTCGTGAACGTCACCACCGACCCGGGGAAAAGCTTCCCACCGTTCACCCTATCTATGCCTTTCATAATTTTATACACCTCTATTAAGTCTCCCCTCATCCTCCGTCTTTCCAAGGAGAACAACCTCAGTTTCCCCAATCTCTCGTCATAACCAAGCCCCTCCATACCAGGCAACATCCTGGTAAACCTCCTCTGTACTCTCTCCAAAGCCTCCACGTCCTTCTGGTAGTGTGGCGACCAGAACTGGACGCAGTATTCCAAATGCGGCCGAACCAACGTTCTATACATCTGCAACATCAGACCCCAACTCTTATACTCTATGCCCCGTCCTATAAAGGCAAGCATGCCATATGCCTTCTTCACCACCTTCTCCACCTGTGACGTCACCTTCAAAGATCTGTGGACTTGCACACCCAGGTCCCTCTGCGTCTCTACACCCTTTATGGTTCTTCCATTTATCGTGTAGCTCCTCCCTACATTATTCCCACCAAAATGCATCACTTCGCATTTATCAGGATTGAACTCCATCTGCCATTTCCTTGCCCAAATTTCCAGCCTATCTATATCCTTCTGTAGCCTCTGACAATGTTCCTCACTATCTGCAAGTCCTGCCAGTTTTGTGTCGTCCGCAAACTTACTGATCACCCCAGTTACTCCTTCTTCCAGATCATTTATATAAATCACAAACAGCAGAGGTCCCAATACAGAGCCCTGCGGTACACCACTAGTCACAGGCCTCCAGCCGGAAAAAGACCCTTCCACTACCACCCTCTGTCTTCTATGACCAAGCCAGTTCTCCACCCATCTAGCCACCTCCCCCTTTATCCCATGGGATCCAACCTTTTTCACTAGCCTACCATGAGGGACTTTGTCAAACGCTTTACTAAAGTCCATATAGACAACATCCACGGCCCTTCCTTCGTCAACCATTTTGGTCACTTCTTCAAAAAACACCACCAGGTTCGTGAGGCATGACCTCCCTCTCACAAAACCATGTTGACTATCGTTAATGAGTTTATTCCTTTCTAAATGCGCATACATCCTATCTTTAAGAATCTTCTCCAACAACTTCCCCACCACGGACGTCAAGCTCACCGGCCTATAATTACCCGGGTTATCCTTCCTACCCTTCTTAAATAACGGGACCACATTGGCTATCCTCCAATCCTCTGGGACCTCACCTGTGTCCAGTGACGAGACAAAGATTTGCGTCAGAGGCCCAACTATTTCACCTCTCGTCTCCCTGAGCAGCCTTGGATAGATTCCATCAGGCCCTGGGGATTTGTCAGTCTTTATATTCTCTAACAAACCTAACACTTCCTCCTTTGTAATGGAGATTTTCTCCAACGGTTCAACACTCCCCTCCGAGACACTCCCAGTCAACACATCCCTCTCCTTAGTGAATACCGACGCAAAGTATTCATTTAGGATCTCCCCTACCTCTTTGGGCTCCAAGCAGAAGTCCCCACTTTTGTCCCGGAGAGGTCCGATTTTTTCCCTTACAACCCTTTTGTTCCTAACGTATGAATAAAATGCCTTGGGATTCTCCTTAATCCTGTCTGCCAAGAACATTTCGTGACCCCTTTTTGCTCTTCTAATTCCCCGTTTGAGTATTTTCCTACTTTCATTATACTCCTCCAGAGCTCCCTCCGTTTTTAGCTGCTTGGACCTAACATACGCCTCTCTTTTCCTTTTGACCAGTCCCTCAATTTCCCTGGTTATCCACGGTTCTCTAATCCTACCCTTCCTATCCTTCTTTTTTACAGGCACATGCTTGTCCTGTAGCCCTAACAACCGTTCCTTAAAAGACTGCCACATACCAGATGTGGATTTACCCTCAAACAGCCTCTCCCAATCAAGAGCTGCCAATTTCTGCCTGATCCCAATAAAGTTAGCCTTCCCCCAATCCAACACCTTACCCTTGGGACACCACTCATCCTTTTCCATCACTATCCTAAAGCTAACAGAATTGTGGTCACTATTTGCCACATGTTCCCCGACCAAAACTTTGAAGACCTGACCGGGTTCATTCCCCAGCACCAGGTCCAGTATAGCCCCCTCTCTAGTTGGGCTGTCCACATATTGTTCCAACGAACCCTCCTGTACACATTTTACAAATGCCTCACCATCCAGAGTCCCTGCCCTCAGCGATTTCCAGTCTATACCAGGGAAATTGAAGTCTCCCACTACAACAACCCTATATTTCCTGCACCTATCCAGTATCTCCTGACATATCCATTCTTCCACTTCCCTTGGGCTGTTGGGGGGCCTGTAGTACACCCCCAACATAGTGACTGCGCCTTTCCTGTTTCTAAGCTCCACCCAGAGTGACTCGCTACACGACTCCTCCGAATTGTCCTCCCTCTGCACCGCTGTAATATGCTCTCCAACCAATACCGCTACTCCCCCACCTCTTTTGGCCCCTCCTCTGTCTCGCCTAAAACACTTGTACCCTGGAATATTCAGCTGCCAGTCCTGTCCCTCTTTCAACCAAGTCTCCGTCACCGCAACCACATCCAAATTCCTCGTGCGCATTAAGGCCCCAAGTTCGTCTGTTTTACCTGCTACGCTCCTTGCATTGAAGTATAAGCACTCCAGACCCCCAGGCTCAGTGAGGTCGTCCTCCCCCAGAGTGCTCTTCTTCTTTGCCAGCCTTGTCCCAGCCCCAAGCTCGTCCCCAGCCACCACACTTATAGACCTAATAGTTTGATCCCCACCCCCCTGCCACACTAGTTTAAACCCCCCCGAACTGCATTAGCAAAGCTCCCAGCCAGGATATTTGTGCCCTTCCAACTTAGTTGTGACCCCTCCCTCTTGTACAGGTGCCATCCTCTCCTGAAAACCTCCCATTGGTCTATGAAAATAAAGCCCTCCCTCCTGGACCAGTCCTTTAGCCAGGCATTCATTTGAACCAACTCCCTATTCTTATCCTCACTGGCACGAGGCATTGGGAGCAGCCCAGAGATGGCCACCCTAGTGACCCTACTTTTTAACCTATTTCCCAACTCCCTGAATTGCTCCCTTAGGACCCCCCTACTCTTCCTATCTACGTCATTTCCACCAATGTGTATAATGACATCCGTTTCTTTATCTTCCCCTTTTAAAATGCCTCCTATCCGCTCGGAGACATCCGTGACCCCAGCACCAGGTAGGCAGACTACCATCCTGGAGTCCCGTTCGCCCCCACAGAATCGCCTGTCTGTCCCTCTAACTGACGCATCCCCCACCACTATCGCTCTCCTAACCCCTCTCTTCCCTTTCCGGGCCACAGAGCCTGACTGTGTGCCAGTGACCTGGTCACTGTGTCTTACCCCTGGAGAGGCACACTCCTCCACACTATCTAAAACAATGTACCTGTTTTGGAGTGGGACAACCACAGGTGACCCTTCTTCTAACTGTCCACTCCCCTCCCCTCTCACACCTGTCACCAAGCCCTTCCTATTTTGAGACACCTCTGGAGACCTATGGAGTGGTATGAATCTTCAAGGATGCTTCCTCTCAAAATAAACCCAAGTCTGTTGGAAGGGTGAGAGATAAGAGAGTCAGATATTGACATTGCAATAAACTGGGCCACACCAGAGCAGTATGCTGGAGATTAGAGTCATTCCATTGAGGTTATCAATCGTACAAAGGGATCTTAAAAACTGGGGAATCAGAAAAGCCAATTGCATTGATACAACAAGTGCAAGGGCAGACAAAAAGGGTGACAAGGTGTGCACTACTTGCACAGGGACAGAAGATGGTGGATGTATTCATAAAATATTGGGCGTGATCTTACTGCCCATTCACACCATGCTCCTGCTACAGTAAAGACAGATTTTGGTGACAAGTCAAATCTCTGTTCGCTGCAGCGGGATGGGAAAATCCTGCTGGCGAGTGGTCAGAAAATTCTGGCCTTTGTGCGCAATGGTAAAATATTTCCATGTGGGCAGGATGAATTGGGAAAGGATATTAAAATATTATGAGATGCAGGTGTGAGTCAACCCCCAATATTATAGGATAGAGATATTTGTTGCCCAGAAGAGATGTTGCAAGAGAGGGTGTTAATTTGCAGCATTCACGGAGAAACAAAAGAAATACCTTTAATAAAGAAAGCTTAGAGAGTAGCTTGGAAACAGGGGAAGTAGTGGTAGGCATGGTTCAAACCCTACCCATTGCAGGCATTCAATTCATTCTAGGGAATGATGTAGCAGGATCATAGATGGTCACGATGCCTACTGTAGTCGAACAGCTGGTAGACATTCTAGCAACAAAGTAATTACAAACAGACCATCCTGGTGTTTTTCTGGATTGCATAGTGATGCAATCACAGCCCATAAATTAAGACAAAAGAGGGAGGAGTTGCAAATCCAGGGCAAGGCCAGTGAGATCAGGTTATTTGATACCATCTGCAGCAAGCTAAATGAGAATGAGACCAATGTTTTCAATTCAGAGAGGTTGACTGAATTGCAGCAGAATGACTCAAAATTAAAATAGACCACGTACTCTGCACTGGAATCTCTCAAAGTATCCCTGAGTGTTACCATGTACAGGAGAACATAATGAGAAAACAGTGACCATCACATGTTAGCACAGAGGACAAGATGGACAGAAGTACACCATTACCATCCAAGTAGTAAAGAGATTCTGAGGATAACTCATGAGATTCCATTCGGGGGACACCTCAGAAGAAAGAAAACCCCAAGACAAAATCCAAAGAGTCTGATTGGCCTGGACTACACAAGGGTGTAGTAACGTTTTGCCAAACCTGTCACCTCTATCAGGTAATAGAAAAACCACAAACAGTAATCAAGCCCATACCTTTAATCCCTATCCCAGCATTTGAAGAACTTTTTACAAGGGTCCTAATCAACTGCATAGGGGGCATTGTCGAGAATGCAAAGCAGGAATCAATATTTGCTAATTATCATAGACACATCCACCCGATTCCCTGAAGCCATACCCTCAAGAACAATTATTGCCAGGAGAGCAGTAGATAAGTGCATCAAATTCCTTGGCTTACCAAAGGATATACAATCAGACCAGGGGTCAAATTGTGTCAGAACTATTCAAAGAGATGAGTAGCCTGGAGATCAAATAGTATAACTCATCAGCCTATTATCCTGAGTCCCAGGGTGCACTAGAGAGGTGGCACCAGACTTTGAAAACTATGATGAGGGCTTATAACCAAGACTACGCTCATGATTGGGACAAAGATTCTATTTTTATTATTTGCGATTAGGATGCTCCAAATGAATTTACCAAATTTAGTCATTTCAAACAGGCAAGAGGCCAGAGGGCCATTGAATTTAATTCATGAAAAGTTATTAAATATGAAGTCAGAGACTACATCTCAAATTTCAGGCAACGACTGAATGGAACCATTGAGGTGGCAAGAAAACATTTAACGACAGCACAGCAAAGAATGAAAGCAAAGGCTAATGGGATGGCCCAACCTCAGTTTTACAATAGGGGAGAGAGAGTGCTGTGTCAGGGGATTCTCAAATCTAGCTTTGAAAGAGAGATTCAGTGGGTGTATCATCTAGAAAGGAAATTGATCGAGGTAAACTATCTGGTACACACCCCAAATCACAAATGTGTCATGTGAACATGTTAATGAAGTATTGGAGTAGAGGAGATGAGAACAGGCAGGAGGCCTTGTTAGTAACAAAGCAGGGGGAATTAGAGGGGGCAAATTATGACATTGCCCAAATGAATTACATGGAAGTCAATGAGAAAGTACTGGAAAATTAAACCAGTTGTTAAGTCATCTCCCAGATAAGAGCTGAAGTGAACTGACAGAGTTACTGCAGTCCTATAAATGTATTTGTGGGATCAACAACACACGATATAGATGTGGGGGTCACCGTTCCAATCAAACAATATTCATAGAGGTTAAGTTCAGCTGAGTTATTACAGGTACAAAAGGAAATTGAGTATATGCTCCGAAATGATCTGATTGAATTAAGTTCTAGTGACTGGAGTTCCCTTTTGTCCTGGTGCCCAAAGTGGATGAAACCCAAAGACTATGCATGACTACAGGCGGGCGAATGCCGTAACCAAGAGGGATTCATTCCCTATACCACATTTAGAAGATTGTATAGAGTGTGTTGGACAATCAAAATTCATCATTAAAATAGACTTGTTATTGGCAAGTAACTTGCACTAAGGCAGCAAAGGAGATCTCTGTGTTTGCAACGTCACAAGGACTTTATCAATTCAAGATGATGCTGTTCGGGATGAAGAATGCACCCACAACTTTTCAGTGGCTCATTAACCAGGTGATTTGAGGATTGAGTCACTGTGCCGTACATACCAATGATTTGGTGGTATTCAGCCAGAGTTGGGAAGAACACTTGTGCCACCCAACAGAACTGTTTCACTGCTTACAACAAGCCAAATTTGGAGGTGATGGCCTAGTGGTATTATCGGTAGACTATCAATCCAGAAACTCAGCTAATGTTCTGGGGACCCGAGTTCGAATCCCGCCACGGCAGATGGGGATATTTGAATTTAGTAAAAAAAATCTGGAATTAAGAATCTACTGATGACCATGAAACTGTTGCCGATTGTCGGAAAAACCCATCTGGTTCACTAACGTCCTTCAGGGAAGGAAATCTGTCATCTTTACGTAGTCTGGCCTACATGTGATTCCAGAGCCACAGCAATATGGTTGACTCAACTGCCCTTGGGCAACTAGGGTTGAGTAATAAATGCTGGCCAGTGACGCCCATGTCCTATGAATGAATTAAAAAAAAACTTATGATGAACCTAGCAAAAAAAGTGAATTTGCTAAAGCCCAAATTTCATACCTAGGTCACATAGTGGGATATGGTCAAAGGATCCCACGCGATGCAAAAGTACAGGCCATTTGGAATTTTCCGAACCTACCAATTGAAAAGAAATTTAGATTTCTGGGCATGAGCAGATTCTATTGCAAGTTTGTTCCAAATTTAGCAGCATGGTATCACTGCTCCGAGCTCTTAAAGAAGAACAAACATTCTATCTGGATGGAGGATTGCCAAACAACATTCAAACATTTAATAACTGTGTTGATGACAAACCCAGTGTTAGCAGCACCCAACTACGATAAGCTGTTCAAACTAATGGTGGATGAGTGTAACATTGGTGTAGGAACTGTGTTACTGCAGGAAGACGAACTTGGCCTTGAGAAACCAGTGGGGTATTTTGTTAAATCATCACCAACAGAAGTATTTGACCATTAAGTGACTTTAAGCCTGGTACAACAACATTTCAAGATTTATGTTGCCAGCAACACCGCAGAGACAATTATATACACCAGTGTTTTTCAAACTAGTTTTCCGGCAACCCATTTTTCCAAAATGGCCATCCTTTACGACCAATGTCACATGGGATGTGTAATCAAATATGATCTTTCCACTTTGTGCTATTATACAGTATATTAAATATTAGGGGGTCAGTTTCAGATCCATTTTCCAATTTATTCAGGCCAGATTCTGGCATAAAGGAAATTGGTGCCAGAATTTTGCAAATTCCTCTGGTCAGCATATACATTCAAAATCAGACAACACACTCATTTACTATGCATCTACAAAAAAATTGACTGCAGTTTATGACAGATTTCTCATTTAAGATGCAGCTTTGGAATGCAGAGCAATGTGCTGCTTTTAGGTGGAAACTTAACTGGGGGCAGACACCTATTATCTCTCCACATCCCATCAATAAACCTCCCTGGTAGGTGGGATAGGCCACATCAATAACTACATTTTGCTGCATCCAATGAAGTCTGTGGTTAACGTGTTGATCATATTTTCTCTCTTACAACTACAAATTAACAAAAAAAATAAAGTCTCAATGGTTTTCCTGATTTTCAGGCGTCATCTCATTTTGAAATTGAATCAACAGCAAAATATTTTTATGCACACAGGGAAAAAATGAGTTGGATTATGAAATAATGACTACTTGTCAAACTCTCAAGTTATAGTCGGACAAGGAATCATCCAGACTCCAGGAGTGGCACAGTGGTTAGCACTGCTGCCTCAGCGACAGGGACCCAGGTTCAATTCCAGCCTTGGGTCACCGTCTGTGCAGAATTTGCATGTTCTCCCCGTGGGTTTCCTCCAGGTGTTCCAGTTTCCTTCCTTCCAAAGATGTGCGGGTTAGGTTGATTGGCTGTACTAAATTAACTCTGGTGTCAGGGGGATTAATAAACCTGTTGGACTTTAACCTGGTGTTGTTAAACTTCTTACTGTGTTTACCCCAGTCCAACGCCGGCATCTCCACGTCAGGGGGATTAGCAGGGTAAACGGGCGAGGTTACAGGAATAGGGCCTGGGTGGGATTGTGATCAGTGCAGACTCAAGGAGCTAAATAGCTCCTTCCACACTATGGATTTTATGAAACGTTCTCTCTCCACAGATACTGTCAGACCTGCTGAGATTTTGCATTTCTGTTTTTCAATGAAATGGGGGTGGGGCAGGGCATGGCAGCAGGGGCTGAATAGACGGCCAGCCATTGGTGGAGGCGTGGGATCAAGCCCCAGATGGGGTGCAATGCTTTATTTTGTCAGTTCGGATCTTGTTTCTCTCTCTTGTGGGGATCATGAATTGGAATTTGATTTTTGGAGCAAGCAAATGGAATTGGGTTTGCCTGGTCCATTCCAAGCATTGGCTTTGTAACTTTAAGGGTGGAGTAAAAAAAAATATTTTTTAAAAATCAGAATGTGTAAATGACAGAACAAAGGTGATGGGTGTTGGGTAGAGCCTGGCTCAGCTCTGCAGTTGGTGGCGTCTGTCCCTTTATCTGTCCATGGTCTGCCTGTCTCTGTCTCTCTATGTGAGTAAGTCACTGGTTCACTGAGACTCAGACTCACCTCCACATGGGTCCTGGAGACCTTCCCTCGGCGAAGCACCAGCAGATTCGCGTCAGCATCAGCCGGACTCATTCTCTCTTCAGCGAAAGCAAGGATGGTCCCTGAACCGGACAGATAGAAGAGAGCGGGGATCCGGTATGTGAGCCCCTTCTTATCCTGTTCGAATAATATGGTCTTAGCAGGGACATAGCGGGAGCTCATCTCACTGAGTCTGTACTGCTGGTGGTTGAAAGAGTAAAACTGGGGAAAGAGTGGGTAAGAGGGAGAGAGTTCACCTTGAATCAGCTGTAGATATGAGAAACCTACCAGGACAGCACTCACTCAGTTTATTACTGAACTGTAATATTCTAGCTGCTTCTAGCTGAGTAATAAACTGCTCAGTCAGAGTTTCACTGAGCGAGCACTGTGTCTGCAATCAGTAGAACAATCCACATTGTTAACCCAAATTCGCTGAGTGCCTTTATTTCAATTAAGAATCCTATTGATCCCGTGAATAGGTCCGTCCGGCCACCAATCCCAGATCTACACACACACCCAAATATACACTCACACTCCCCAATCTACACTCTCCTTTGAATAATGAACATTTGTAAAGGGTCTCAGGATTGGTTCCTGCTCCCTCTTTGAGCACTTTATACTCAACACAAATCCTAACATAGGAAGGTAAAGTCGCCATAGTCCCAGCGGACCATAGGCTGCTCTCCCCTTTGATGGGGAAGAGCTGACTGGTGCTGAATTAAACTGAGGATCACCACACCTTAGATGAGGGGCAAGGTGGAGCCTTCATGAATAACTTCAGCCAGTACGAGAATTGACCCCACGGCATTGGCGTTACTCTGCAACACTAACTGGGACAACGTAGAAATGGTAGAAAACTTCAAGTTTTTAGATGTCCAGATCACCAACAACCTGTCCTGGTCCCCCCATGCCGACACTACAGTTAAGAAAACCCACCAGTGCCTCTACTTTCTCAGAAGACTAAGGAAATTTTGGCATGTCAGCTATGGCTCTCAACAACATTTACAGATGCGCCATAGAAAGCATTCTTTCTGGTTGTATCACAGCTTGGTATGGCTCCTGCTCTGCCCAAGACCACAAGAAACTACAAAAGGTCGTGAATGTAACCCAATCCATCACTCAAACCAGCCTCCCATCCATTGACTCTGTCTACACTTCCCGCTGCCTCGGCAAAGCAGCCAGCATAATTAAGGACCCCACGCAGCCTGGACATTCTCTCTCCCACCTTCTTCGGTTGGGAAAAAGATACAAAAGTCTGAGATCACGTACCAACCGACATAAGAACAGCTTCTTCCCTGCAGCCATCTGACTTTTGAATGGACCTACCTCGCGTTAAGTTGATCTTTCTCTACAAGATCAACTATGACTAACACTACATTTTGCAATCTCTTGTTTCCTTCTCTATGAACGGTATGCTTTGCCTGTATAGCGCACAAGAAACAAAACTTTTCACTGTATACTAATATATGTGACAATAATAAATCAAATCGAATCAAAACCATCTGAGCTAAACTGACCCACCCCCTCCCCACTAATGTACAACTGGGGCTCCAGAGGTGAAATCTGACTATAATTATTTCCAATTATTGCAATGTTTCCTTATAGCTTGTGAAAAAATCATGTTCAAACCATTGCATAGACTCACTCTTTCCTACACCTGTCACCCCTTCCAGTCCTACAACCTTATAAGAACTCTACATTCCTCCAGTTCCAACCTCTTATTTCTCTTCCTGCACCCTAACTATTAGTGGCAGTACTTTTAGCTGTTTAGGCCCTAAACTTTGAAATTTCTCTTCCTAAACTTCTATTCCTCTCTATCTCTCTCTGCTTCTTTAAGGCAATCCTTAAAAACTGGTTCTTAGATGGACCAGTCTCATGTCTTCGTCTCCTTTTGACTCATTACCAACTTTATTGCTATATATTTTTTTACTAGTGTCACAAGTCGGCTTACATTAACACTGCAATGAAGTTACTGTGAAAATCCCCTAGTCGTCACACTCTGGTCCCTGTTCAGGAACACTGAGGGAGAATTTAGCATGGCCAATACACCTAACCAGCACATTTTTCAGATTGTGGGAAAACCCGGAGTAAACCCATGCTGACACAGGGAGGACTTTCAGACTCTGCACAGACTGTGACCCGAGCTGGGAATCAAACCCGGGTCCCTGGTGCTGTGAGGCAGCAGTGCTAACCACTGTACCACCATGCTGCCCCTCTGACTACATTCCTGAGCAATGCCTTGGAACCTTTAATGAAATTAAATGTGTTATAATAAGTCAATTATTGTTATTGAATGGACCTGGCCTTGGGGTTTGTTTAAATGTTGCATCTTCAACTATCTTCAATTTAGCTCATCCTTAAAGTCAACCCAACTTCAGTGTTCCACGTGATCAGTTATTTTAATTCAGCTCCTCTACAATGTCAGCTGCTTCGTTTTAGAAACTTATATTCTTCAGGGAAGAGAACTTGCCAAGTCTGGCCAAATGTGCATCCAGTCTTATATTTCTGATGAAAGGTCATCTACCTGAAACGTTAACTCGATTTCTCTCTCCGCAGATGCTGCCTGACCTGCTGAGTACTTCCAGCATTTTCTGACTTTATCTTGCGTTTCTGTGTCGATTCCTGAAGTAACCTATCCAAGGTTATCAATCATTTATTAATTATACAATCACCAAAGTTTAGTAGGTCAGGCTGGGAGTGTGTTACCCACTATATTGGTTACAGATGCTCCATCTGTGTAGTTAAGCCAAATGCGTTTGCAAATCAGGCAGTTGATGGCCATCTAAAGCCCTGTTGTCAAATTGGACTGAAATGACTGTAGTGTGCATCCCATGTGCTTCTCCACCTACGCTGCATCCAAACCAGTGAGATCACTGCAAAAACCATATTGTGGATCCCGGAGGAGCATCCCAATAGTGATGCCACCTACCACATGGAGCATCTGTCCAGAACCAGGATCATGACTCAGATTCAACCCAATTTCTAGGCCATAAATTTGATTTTGAATTCTCAATGAAGACACTCCATAGTTTATAATTTTAATGGAAATCACAGAATTAGCAATGAAACAGTCTGTAAAAGTGCTATTAGCAAAGTTTAATAGACTAAAAGAATATCAATTCTTTACATTTATAAAGCACCTCTGACATAGTCAGATTTTCTAAGGTGCTTCACAGCAGCACCTATGGTAAGTCACATATGGTAAATGTTTTATTAAGTTACAGGATGACAGTGTTGCTGGCAAGGCCAACGTTTATTGCCCATCCCTAATTGCCCCTGAGAAGGTAGTGGTGAGCCGTCTTCTTGAACCACTACAGTCAGGTGGTTCAGTGGTATTGCCATTGGGCTAGTAACCCAGAGACCCAGCGACTGCGGACCTATGGTAAATGGTGGAATTTGAATTCAATGAAAATCTGCAATTAAAATCCTAATGGCAACCATGAAATTGTCATCAATTGTTGCCAAAAACCCATCTGGTTCACTAATGTCGCTTCAGGGAAGGAAATTTGCCGTCTTTACCTAGTTTGACCTACGTAACTCCAGATCCACAGCAATGTGGCTGACCTGAAATACTTCACAAGCTGCTCAGTTGTATTACAGTTGGATAAATATCAGGACAAAGATTGGACAAAGAAGGGGGAGAGGTGAAGGGGTTAATTGACGGAATTCTAAAGCTCAGGATGGTGTAGCGTAGTGGTAATCTACACTAATTAGTGGTTCACTAATGTCCTTTTGGGAAGGAAATCTGCTGTCCTTACCTGGTCTGGCCTACATGTGACTTAAGACCCACAGTAATGTGGTTGACTTTTAACTGCCCTCTGAAATGGCCCATCAAGCCACTCAGTTCAAAGGCAATTAGGGATGTCAGTGACACCCACGTCACAACAGGAAAAAATAAAGCTGAAGGCATGACCATCAATGATGTAGCAATTAAGATGGGAGCAAGAGTTGAGAAGTGGAAAGGTGCAGATATCTCAGCAGTTTGTTGTGCTGGAGGAGGTTACAGAATTAAGGAGGGGTGAGAATTGGCAGGATTAGAAACAAGGATGGGAGTTTTAAATTTGAGGTGTTGGTGGACTGGTATCTGTGAAGGTCTGTAAACACAGCAGTGAGTGTGAGTGGGACTTGGTGCAACTAGGGTACGAGCAGCAGAGATTTGGGC
Organism: Mustelus asterias; assembly: GCF_964213995.1. Lineage (NCBI taxonomy): Eukaryota > Metazoa > Chordata > Chondrichthyes > Carcharhiniformes > Triakidae > Mustelus > Mustelus asterias. Next base: position 74,259,006 of record NC_135803.1, on the reverse strand, counting down.
AAGATTAAATTTACAGATGATGCAAGGTCAGCCAGGAGATATAGAATAGTTTAGAGGTGACACCAGTATGGTTGAAGGTTTTAGTGAGATAGGTACAGAGACAAGCAATGATACAGAAGTGGAAGTAAACAGTTTTAGGGACGGAATGACTGGGGTGGGGGCGGGGGGAGATCTGCTTGGGGTCTAATAGAATAAATGAGACATTACCAACTAGGCTACAGACCAAGTGCTGGAAAATGGGATTAGAATAGATAGGGTGTTTGCTGGCTGGGGCAGACATGATGGGCCGAAGAGCCTCTTTATGAACTGTAAGGATTCTATGGTTCTAATATCTTCTCGTGTTGTGAGGGTTCAGAGGTATTGTGGTACATCACCCAAAAGATCTGATGAAGCATGGTGAACAGTCTGTAATTATCAACAGTTGTAACTGTGATAGTGTGTTTTGCTAATATCTGGCCTTTATTGGTCCCTGAATGTCTATTTTTTTGATGGACCAGTTACTGTAACGTGGTTGAGAAGGGGTTCATGTAGTTTTTGGACCAATTCGGAATTCTGATGGCCTCTAACTATTTGCCACAGTTCAGTTAATAACTGGGTTTAATATTCATGTTTAATTAAAAACAGAAAATGCAGGTAAATTCATCAGGACAGGCAGCATCTGCGGGGAGAGAAACAGTGTTAACAGCCGGAATTCTCCAACCCTTCACACCCTTCCACCGCTGCTGCCAGCGCGGACGGAGAATTTGACACTCAACAAAATCTCCGTTCACTGCAGTGCGACCCAAGGATCTTAATTTGATTTGATTTATTATGCTAGAATGTAGAGGAAAATCAACTTAATGCAAGATAGGTCCAAACAAAAGTCTGACAGCAGCAGGGAAGAAGCTGTTCTTGAGTCGGTTGGTACGTGACCTCAGACTTTTGTATTTTTTTCCCGAAGGAAGAAGGTGGAAGAGAGAATGTCTGGGGTGCGTGGGATCCTTAATTATGCTGGCTGCTTTGCCAAGGCAGCGGGAAGTGTAGACAGAGTCAGTGGATGGGAGGCTGGTTTGCATGATGGATTGGGCTACATTTACGACCTTTTGTAGTTCCTTGCGGTCTTGGGCAGAGCAGGAGCCATACCAAGCTGTGATACAACCAGAAAGAATGCTTTCTATGGTTGGTGAGAGTCGTAGCTGACATGCCAAATTTCCTCAGTCTTCTGAGAAAGTAGAGGCATTGGTGGGCTTTCTTAACTATAGTTTCAGCATGGGGGGACCAGGACAGGTTATTGGTGATCTGGACACCTAAAAACTTGAAGCCCTTTCTATTTCGTCCCCATTGATATAGAGAGGGGCATGTTCTCCTTTACGCTTCCTGAAGTCGATGACAATCTCCTCCGTTTTGTTGATGTTGAGGGAGAGATTATTGTTGCTGCACCAGTTCACCAGATTCTCTATCTCATTCCTGTACTCTGTCTCGTCATTGTTTGAGATCAGACCCACGATGGTGGTGTCGTCAGCAAACTTGAAAATCGAATTGGAGGGGAATTTGGCCACACAGTCATAGGTGTATAAGGAGTATAATAGGGGGCTGAGAACACAGCCTTATGGGGCACCGGTATTGAGGATGATCGTGGAGGAGGGGTTGTTGCCTATCCTTACTGATTGTGGTCTGCGGGTTAGGAAGTTCAGGATCCAGGCGCAGAGGGAGGTGCTGAGCTGAATTTGGAGATGAGTTGTGTGGAAATAGTGTTGAAGGCTGAGCTGTAGTCAATAAATAGGAGTCTGACATAAGTGTCCTTGTTATCTAGGTGTTCCAGGGTTGATGCAGGGCCAGGGAGATGGCTTCTGCTGTGGACCTCTTGCAGCGGTAGGCAAACTGTAGTGAATCCAGACAGTCTGGGAGGCTGGAATTGATTCGTGCCGTGACTAACCTTTCGAAGCACTTCATAATGAAGGATGTCAGAGCCACCGGCCAATAGTCATTAAGGCACGCTGCTTGGTTTTTCTTAGGGTAGTCTTCTTGAAGCAGATAGGGACCTCAGATTGTTGTAAAGAGAGGATTATTGTAAAGGATCCTGCTGCCGTGAATGGCTGGAGAATCCCCCCCAACATTCCTAGTCTGAATGTCACAGATATGAAATGTTAAACCTGTTTATCTCCCTCCACAGATGCTGCCTGACCTTCTGAGTATTTCCAACACTTTTTTTGCTTTGATTTCAGATTTCCACAGTATGTGACTTTTTGATTAATATTTCTGTCTTTTGGGTTCCAATTCAGTATCTTAACATCCTGTTCCATTAGGCAGATTGAGCAGAGCATTGACTGCACACGGTTCAAAAATCAGATTTAGGAGAATGAGGAGGATTGGGGGGAGGGACTGTATCAAGTTGCTCAGGTTTGGTCAATCTCCTTGTGTAACAGCTTCATCCAATATTAGCATAAGGCAGCACCCGGCCACACATTTCCTTCTAACATCGACCAACAATACAACCCACCAATCCATTTATTAACTGCATGCTGCACAGAAGAACCTCCAGGCTGCTGACGAACATTAGTGTGGAAAAGAGGATGATGTTCCACAGCACAATGTTCTGAGGTTTTTCACACATTGTCCAGAGTGAATGGTTGCGCAGGTAATTTTCAGAACTGTAGAAAAAATATGAAAGCACAGCAAACAGTTAGGTCCCAGGTTACACAAGAGATCAAAAAACCATTCACACATGATCATGAGAAATTAGGCCATCTCTGATTTATCCGATTGTTATACCGAGCTCTGATCAATTGGTGTAAGTAATTAACCCGAAAAGAGATGATACAAATATACAAATCTATTGGAATTCTTTGAGGATGTAACTAGTAGAATTGACAGAAAAACCAGTGGATGTGGTTTATTTAGACTTGCGACAAGGTCTCACATAACAGACGACTATGCAAAGTTAAAGCACATGGGATTGCAGATAACGTCTTGAGATGGTTGGAAAACTGGTTAGCAGATAGGAAGCAAAGAGTTGGCATAAATGGGTCATAGTGAGGTACCGCAGGGATCTGTGCTAGGACACCAACTGTTCACATTATATATTAACGATTTGGAAGAGGGAACTGAATGTATTATCTCCAAATTTGAAGATGATACAAAGTTGGGTGAAAAGTGAGCTGTGAAGAAGATGCAGAGATGCTTCAGCGTGATTTGGACAGGCTGAGCATGTGAGCAAAGAACATAGAACATAGAACATAGAACATAGAACATAGAACATAGAACATAGAACAGTACAGCACAGAACAGGCCCTTCGGCCCACGATGTTGTGCCGAGCTTTATCTGAAACCAAGATCAAGCTATCCCACTCCCTATCATCCTGGTGTGCTCCATGTGCCTATCCAATAACCGCTTAAATGTTTCTAAAGTGTCTGACTCCACTATCACTGCAGGCAGTCCATTCCACACCCCAACCACTCTCTGCGTAAAGAACCTACCTCTGATATCCGTCCTGTATCTCCCACCACGAACCCTATAGTTATGCCCCCTTGTAATAGCTCCATCCACCCGAGGAAATAGTCTTTGAACGTTCACTCTATCTATCCCCTTCATCATTTTATACACCTCTATTAAGTCTCCCCTCAGCCTCCTCCGCTCCAGAGAGAACAGCCCTAGCTCCCTCAACCTTTCCTCATATGACCTACCCTCCAAACCAGGCAGCATCCTGGTAAATCTCCTCTGCACTCTTTCCAGCGCTTCCACATCCTTCTTATAGTGAGGTGACCAGAACTGCACACAATATTCCAAATGTGGTCTCACCAAGGTCCTGTACAGTTGCAGCATAACCCCACGGCTCTTAAACTCCAACCCCCTGTTAATAAAAGCTAACACACTATAGGCCTTCTTCACAGCTCTATCCACTTGACTGGCAACCTTTAGAGATCTGTGGATATGGACCCCAAGATCTCTCTGTTCCTCCACAGTCTTCAGAACCCTACCTTTGACCCTGTAATCCACATTTAAATTTGTCCTACCAAAATGAATCACCTCACATTTATCAGGGTTAAACTCCATTTGCCATTTTTCAGCCCAGCTTTGCATCCTATCTATGTCTCTTTGCAGCCTACAACAGCCCTCCACCTCATCCACTACTCCACCAATCTTGGTGTCATCAGCAAATTTACTGATCCACCCTTCAGCCCCCTCCTCTAAGTCATTAATAAAAATCACAAAGAGCAGAGGACCAAGCACTGATCCCTGCGGCACACCGCTAGCAACCTGCCTCCAATCCGAAAATTTTCCATCGACCACCACCCTCTGTCTTCGGTCAGACAGCCAGTTACCTATCCAATCGGCCAACTTTCCCTCTATCCCACACCTCCTCACTTTCATCATAAGCCGACCATGGGGGACCTTATCAAACGCCTTACTAAAATCCATGTATATGACATCAACTGCCCTACCTTCATCAACACACTTAGTTACCTCCTCAAAAAATTCTATCAAATTTGTGAGGCACGACTTGCCCTTCACGAATCCGTGCTGACTATCTCGGATTAATCCGCATCTTTCTAAATGGTCGTAAATCCCATCCCTAAGGACCCTTTCCATCAATTTACCAACCACCGAAGTAAGACTAACCGGTCTATAATTACCAGGGTCATTTCTATTCCATTTCTTAAACAGAGGAACAACATTCGCCATTCTCCAGTCCTCTGGCACCATCCCCGTGGACAGCGAGGACCCAAAGATCAAAGCCAAAGGCTCTGCAATCTCATCCCTTGCCTCCCACAGAATCCTAGGATACATTTCATCAGGCCCAGGGGACTTATCGACCTTCAGTTTATTCAAAACTGCCAAGACATCCTCCCTCCGAACATCTATTTCCTCCAGCCTATTAGCCTGTAACACCTTCTCTTCCTCAAAAACATGGCCCCTCTCCTTGGTGAACACTGAAGAAAAGTATTCATTCATCACCTCGCCTATCTCTACTGACTCCATACACAAGTTCCCACTAATGTCCTTGACCGGCCCTAACCTCACCCTGGTCATTCTTTTATTCCTCACATAAGAGTAAAAAGCCTTGGGGTTTTCCTTGATCCGACCCGCCAAGGACTTCTCATGTCCCCTCCTAGCTCTCCTAAGCCCCTTTTTCAGCTCATTCCTTGCTAACTTGTAACCCTCAATCGAGCCATCTGAACCTTGTTTCCTCATCCCTCCATAAGCTTCCCTCTTCCTTTTCACAAGACATTCCACCTCTTTTGTGAACCATGGTTCCCTCACTCGGCCATTTCCTCCCTGCCTGACAGGAACATACCTATCAAGGACATCGAGTATTTGTTCCTTGAAAAAGTTCCACTTTTCATTAGTTCCTTTCTCTGACAGTTTCTGTTCCCAACTTATGCCCCCTAATTCTTGCCTAATCACATCATAATTACCCCTCCCCCAATTGTAAACCTTGCCCTGCCGTACGGCCCTATCCCTCTCCATTGCAATAACAAAAGACACCGAATTGTGGTCACTATCTCCAAATTGCTCTCCCACAAGCAAATCTAACACTTGGCCCGGTTCATTTCCCAGTACCAAATCCAATGTGGCCTCACCTCTAGTCGGCCCATCCACATATTGTGTCAGGAAACCCTCCCGCACACACTGCACAAAAACTGCCCCATCCAAACTATTTGACCTACAAAGGTTCCAATCAATATTTGGAAAGTTAAAGTCCCCCATGACAACTACCCTGTGACCCCCACACATATCCATAATCTGCTTAGCAATTTCTTCCTCCACATCTCTATTACTATTTGGGGGCCTATAGTAAACTCCTAGCAACGTGACTGCTCCTTTCCTATTTCTAACTTCAGCCCATATTACCTCAGTGTGCAGATCCCCCACGACGTGCCTTTCCGCAGCCGTTAAACTATCCTTGATTAACAATGCCACTCCTCCACCTCTTTTACCAGCTTCCCTACACTTAGTGAAACATCTATACCCCGGAACGTCCAACAACCATTCCTGTCCTTGTTCTACCCACGTCTCCGTAATGGCCACAACATCGTAGTCCCAAGTACCAATCCACGCCCCAAGTTCATCTACCTTGTTCCGGATGCTCCTTGCATTGAAGTAGACACACTTCAACCCACCTTCCTGTCTACCAGTACCCCCCTTGACCCTGATACCTTCCCCAATACCTCACCACCCTCACTGACTTCTGGACTACAACTCCCTTTCCCACTCCCCTGACAAATTAGTTTAAACCCCCCTGAAGAGCCGTAACAAATTTCCCTCCGAGGATATTGGTGCCCCTCTGGTTCAGGTGCACCCCGTCCTGTTTGTACAGGTCCCACCTTCCCCAGAACGTGTTCCAATTATCCACGTATCTGAAACCCTCCCTCCTACACCATCCCTGCAACCACATATTTAACTGCACTCTCTCCCTGTTCCTCAACTCGCTATCACGTGGTACCGGCAACGTACCAGAGATGACCACATGTTTCATCTTGGCTCTCAGCTTCCAGCCCAGCTCCAGAAATTCCTGCTTTAAATCCCCGTCCCTTCTCTTACCTATGTCATTGGTACCAATGTGCACCACGACTTGTGACTGTTTCCCCTCCCCCTTCAGAATCTGGAAAACACGGTCTGAGACATCACGGACCTTGGCATCCGGTAGGCAACATACCATCCGTGAGTCTCTTTTGCTGCCACAGAACCGCCTATCTATCCCTCTAACTAACGAGTCCCCAATAACTATCGCCCTCCCGCTCTCCCCCTTTCCCTCCCGAGCCACAGAGACGGACACAGTGCTGGAGATCCTCTCACTGCGGCTCCCCACTGGTATGTCATCCCCCTCAACTGTATCCAAAGCGGAATACTTGTTGCTAAGGGGAACGACCACCGGGGATCCCTGCACGGACTGCTTCCTCCCAGCCCCTCTCACCGTCACCCATCTGTTTTCAATCCTCGGAGTAACTGTATTCCTAAAGCTTGTGTCTATGGCCATCTCTGCGTCCCTGATGATCCTAAGTTCATCCAACTCCAGCATATGCATGGGAAGATGCAGTATAATGTGGATGAATGTGAGGTTATCCATTTTGGTAGCAATAATAGGAAGACACATTATTACTTGAGTGGGTGTAAATTGAAAGAGGTGGATACTCAGCGAGACCTTGGTATCCTCCTGCATCAGTTGCTGAAAGTAAGTGCATAGGTACAGTAGGCGGTAAAGAAGGCAAATGGTATGTTGGCCTTCAGAGTGAGAGGATTTGAGTAGAGGGATAGGGATATTTTGCTGCAACTGTATAGGGCATTGGTGAGGCCACACCTGGAGTTTTGGTGACCTTATCTGAGGAAGGATGTCCTTGCTATAGAGGGAGTACAGCGAAGGTTTACCTGATCCCTGGGTTGGTAGGTCTGTCATATGGGGAGAGATTAAGTTGGTTATATTCACTGGAGTTTAGAAGAGAGAGAGGGGATCTCATAGAAAGTTATAAAATTCCAACAGGGTTAGACAGGGTAGATTCAGAAAGAATGTTCCCAATGGTGGGGGGAGTCCAGAACTAGGGGTAATAGTTTGAGGATAAGGGGTAAACCTTTTAGAACTGAGGTGAGAAGAAACTTCTTCACCCAGAGGGTGGTGAATCTGTGGAATTCACGATCACAGAATGTAGTTGAGGCCAAAACGCTGTCTGATTTCAAGAAGAAATTAGATATAGCTGTTGGGGCTAAAGGAATCAAGGGAAATGGTGGGAAGGGGGAATCAGGATATTGGATTCGATGATCAGCCATGATCAAAACGAATGGCAGAACAGGCTCGAAGAGCCAAATGGCCTACTCCTGCTTCTAGTTTCTATGTTTCTAAATACTTATGGGATTTGTTTATAGTGAAAGAACATTTGATGGAATGGTGCTTTAGTAACAATTCTCATTTATTGAAGACAGTCTTGTTCATAGCTAACAAACATAGCATCCTTCACATTACCTGGCACGCATGTTCCTGTTGACAAATGGATAACCCCATAGCTGAACCTGGGTCTTGTTGGATAAAGTGGTATTAAATAAACAGAAGGGCCCATTCACAAGTCCAAGAGTAGATGCACCAAAGCATGTACTTGAGCCAATGATAGCTAGTGTGGACCAAGTGACAGAGATAAACATCTGTGGACAGAAAGAAGAACAGTTGCTCAATCTATGTATGCTCTCTATTCCCTGACTGGTTTTCTCAAAGCCTCCTCTAATTACCTTTTAGCTCCAGTGTATCTGGACCATTTAAGCAGCAAAGAATACAAATGTCTGGGTTCCAAGTGTATTGAGCACACATGTGCCTGTGTGATTTTGTGATTGTGTATAAGCCAGTGTGTGCACATGGGTGAGTGTATTTTGTGTGTGTGTATATGTGTGTGTGTATGTGAGTCACATGTATGTGTTTGTGTGTGCATGAGGGAGTGTGTGTATGAGAAACAGAGTGTGTGTGTTCGAGAGAGTGCGAGAGAGAGAGCGCGCGCGCCCGAGGGAGGGGGCGCGCGCGCCCGAGGGAGGGGGCGCGCGCGCCCGAGGGAGGGGGCGCGCGCGCCCGAGGGAGGGGGCGCGCGCGCCCGAGGGAGGGGGCGCGCGCGCCCGAGGGAGGGGGCGCGCGCGCCCGAGGGAGGGGGCGCGCGCGCCCGAGGGAGGGGGCGCGCGCGCCCGAGGGAGGGGGCGCGCGCGCCCGAGGGAGGGGGCGCGCGCGCCCGAGGGAGGGGGCGCGCGCGCCCGAGGGAGGGGGCGCGCGCGCCCGAGGGAGGGGGCGCGCGCGCCCGAGGGAGGGGGAGCGCGCGCCCGAGGGAGGGGGAGCGCGCGCCCGAGGGAGGGGGAGCGCGCGTCCGAGGGAGGGGGAGCGCGCGTCCGAGGGAGGGGGAGCGCGCGTCCGAGAGAGGGGGAGCGCGCGTCCGAGAGAGGGGGAGCGCGCGTCCGAGAGAGGGGGAGCGCGCGTCCGAGAGAGGGGGAGCGCGCGTCCGAGAGAGGGGGAGCGCGCGTCCGAGAGAGGGGGAGCGCGCGTCCGAGAGAGGGGGAGCGCGCGTCCGAGAGAGGGGGAGCGCGCGTCCGAGAGAGGGGGAGCGCGCGTCCGAGAGAGGGGGAGCGCGCGTCCGAGAGAGGGGGAGCGCGCGTCCGAGAGAGGGGGAGCGCGCGTCCGAGAGAGGGGGAGCGCGCGTCCGAGAGAGGGGGAGCGCGCGTCCGAGAGAGGGGGAGCGCGCGTCCGAGAGAGGGGGAGCGCGCGTCCGAGAGAGGGGGAGCGCGCGTCCGAGAGAGGGGGAGCGCGCGTCCGAGAGAGGGGGAGCGCGCGTCCGAGAGAGGGGGAGCGCGCGTCCGAGAGAGGGGGAGCGCGCGTCCGAGAGAGGGGGAGCGCGCGTCCGAGAGAGGGGGAGCGCGCGTCCGAGAGAGGGGGAGCGCGCGTCCGAGAGAGGGGGAGCGCGCGTCCGAGAGAGGGGGAGCGCGCGTCCGAGAGAGGGGGAGCGCGCGTCCGAGAGAGGGGGAGCGCGCGTCCGAGAGAGGGGGAGCGCGCGTTCGAGAGAGGAGGAGCGTGTTCAAGAGAGAGAGCGTCTGTTTGAGAGAGAGCGTGTGTTTGAGAGAGAGTGTGTTTGAGAGAGAGAGAGCGTGCGTTTGAGAGGGAGGGTGCGTGCGTTTGAGAGGGAGTGAGCGTGCGTTTGAGAGAGTGCGTGTGTTTGAGAGAGTGCGTGTGTTTGAGAGAGTGCGTGTGTTTGAGAGAGAGAGTGCGTGTGTTTGAGAGAGAGAGTGCGTGTGTTTGAGAGAGTGCGTGTTTGAGAGAGTGCGTGTGTTTGAGAGAGAGAGAGCGTGTGTTTGAGAGAGAGAGTGCGTGTGTTTGAGAGAGAGAGAGCGTGTGTTTGAGAGAGAGAGAGCGTGTGTTTGAGAGAGAGAGAGCGTGTGTTTGAGAGAGTGCGTGTGTTTGAGAGAGAGAGCGCGTGTGTTTGAGAGAGAGAGAGCGTGTGTTTGAGAGAGAGAGAGCGTGTGTTTGAGAGAGAGAGAGCGTGTGTTTGAGAGAGAGCGCGTGTTTGAGAGAGAGCGCGTGTTTGAGAGAGAGCGCGTGTTTGAGAGAGAGAGTGCGTGTGTTTGAGAGAGTGAGCGTGTGTTTGAGAGAGTGCGTGTGTTTGAGAGAGTGCGTGTGTTTGAGAGAGTGCGTGTGTTTGAGAGAGTGCGTGTGTTTGAGAGAGTGCGTGTGTTTGAGAGAGTGCGTGTGTTTGAGAGAGTGCGTGTGTTTGAGAGAGTGCGTGTGTTTGAGAGAGTGCGTGTGTTTGAGAGAGTGCGTGTGTTTGAGAGAGTGCGTGTGTTTGAGAGAGTGCGTGTGTTTGAGAGAGTGCGTGTGTTTGAGAGAGAGAGAGTGCGTGTGCTTGAGAGAGAGAGAGCGTGTGCTTGAGAGAGAGAGAGCGTGTGTTTGAGAGAGAGCGTGTGTTTGAGAGAGAGAGTGCGTGTGTTTGAGAGAGTGCGTGTGTTTGAGAGAGAGAGAGCGTGTGTTTGAGAGAGAGAGAGCGTGTGTTTGAGAGAGAGAGAGCGTGTGTTTGAGAGAGAGAGCGTGTGTTGGAGAGAGAGAGTGCGTGTGTTTGAGAGAGAGAGAGCGTGTGTTTGAGAGAGTGTGTGTGTTTGAGAGAGTGCGTGTGTTTGAGAGAGTGTGTGGGGCAATTCCCCCATCCCGCTATGCTGCTTTTTGAGTGCAGCGGGCTGGGAGATTCTGGTAGGGACCATTTTGCAGGCTCCTCGCTGGACTCCAGGGCCGAAGCATATCTCCCAGCGTCCGATTTCCAGCACCATCAGCTCCGCACCAGAAATCAGTGCAGAGTTGCATGATGTATGTAGTGCCTAATTTGCATACTATTTAAATGCTATTCGCAGGCCCGGAACTGAAGTGTCCAGGGCTGCTAGCATCTCCCCCCGCACCACCGCCCTAGCTCCAGCCCCCCCCCCGCCCCCTGCACCACCGCCCTAGCTCCAGCACCCCCCCCACCCACCCCCAACCCAGGAATGGTTCACTGCAATGGGGTATACAGTCGCTCCCCACTTGCAGGAAGCTGGCGGCCTGACCCCACTGGAGGGCTGGGGGCGAGAAACCGAGGCCCTGCAGGGGGTCAGACACTGGGGGCAAATGCCCCCTGGGCATTGGCACCCTGGCAATGCCAGCCTGGGCCCCCTGGCAGTACCTAAGGGGCAAAGTGCCAATGCCCAGGGAGCACCCTGGCACTGCCCACCAGGCTTGGGGCAAGGCCTCTGGGGAGAGATCGATGGGGTGGGGGTTCCCACTGACACTCTGCAGTCGGGATCGATGGGGGAGGAAGGCAAGTGATCAGGGCTGGACATCCGGGTGGGGGTGCAGCCTACTTGGGAGGTAGGGGGCTGTGGGGGGGAGGGGGATGGTTGGCATTGTGGTGGGGGGTTTGGGACTGCCGGTGGGGGGCCGGCAATTGGAGCTGCTGGCGGGAGGAGGGTCAGGCCTGGGCCCGGACATAGAACATAGCATATTACAGCGCAGTACAGGCCCTTCGGCCCTCGATGTTGCGCCGACCAGTGGAACCAATCTAAAGCCCCTCTAATCTACACTATTCCAATATCATCCATATGTTTATCCAATAGCCATTTGAATGCTCTTAATGTTGACGAGTCCACTACTGTTGCAGGCAGGGCATTCCACGCCCTTACTACTCTCTGAGTAAAGAACCTACCTCTAGCATCTGTCCTATATCTCTCACCCCTCAATTTAAAGCTATGTCCCCTCGGGCTAGCCAACACCATCCAAGGAAAAAGGCTCTCATTGTCCACCCTGTCTAATCCTCTGATCATCTTGTAAGCCTCTATTAAGTCACCTGTCCAGGAGACCAGCGATTGGGGGCTGGGGGGGAAATCGCACAGCTGGCAGGTTGGGAGGCCAGCAAACAGTGGCCACTGCACATGGACCGATCTCGGCGCTGTTAGATTGGCGCATGAGCAGTGGCCCGCTCAGCGCTACGCTGCTGCCTCTCCAATGGGAATAGGCCCATCCCACAGATTTTTAACGGGATTCACGCTTGGGCTCTCTGCAGTGCACAGAGTGTGGGAGATCCATTTTTAAATTCCCAATGAAAAACCCAGCGTGATTGAGGACTGAGATCAGGACTGAGACCCACACACCCCATCAATGTAATCATTGCAGTCCCACACACCCCATCAATGTAATCATTACAGTCCCACACACCCCAATGTAATCATTACAGTCAACGTGATTATTACAGAGCCCCACAAATCCTGTTAATTCTTGCTGTTATTAAGGTGAGTATTTATGTTGCATTTCAAATGTGACAATGAGTTTGAAAGAATAATCTCTCCAGAATGTAATCAGTTAGACTCTAATACAAGGAGAAAACAATCGTACTGAGGCTTACCTTAATCCTTGGGCTCCTGCAGAAACAGCAGCACCAGTTAGCAGCAGCAGCCTGCATGGACAGTGCAGCCAGAATCACCTGAGAAGAACAAAGTTGCAGAGCCACAGCCTCAGTCCACAAGCACTGGGGAATCAGCACAAACCCTCTGTCTTTACAGAATCATCATTACAAACCATCTCTATCCTCACACAGTTGGGGGGTTGGGAAAGAGACCTAATTTTCTGTTTTTAATCTTACTATTGTACCTGTTGGAGGCTTATACATTGGCTGTACTGTAGTGCTTTGTCCATAGGAGATTGTGATTGGACTAAACTTCAGGACAACGTATGTTATCAATCCATTAAATAAAGTAGACTCTACAATTACTCCTGGACACTTATACCCATATTCAATCTTAGTGTAAACTCAAGGTGTCTGACTTTCCATAATTAATGTTGACCATGAACAATGATCATGTGCCACGAGTGTTACTCTTGGTGACACTCTGGTTAGTCACATGCACTAACTTCAGCTCATTTTCTCAGGCCGTGTGACTGAGTAATGGAACCACACACCCACATGCCGTGTCTATTACTCAAATATTTATTTATTTATTAATGTATTTTTAGTATTTGGGTTCCCAGTATCACCATATATGACCAATACATTGAACACTAACTAATACAGGAGGTGTTCAATGTCCTTTGACTTCAGCCTTTTGAGTCCATTGCTGCTCCTAGTTTGGCCTCAACTGTAAATGTAACCAATCTGGATTGAGTTTCAATGCGTGAGTTATTAACATGAACAGAAAATGCTGGAAAAACTCGGCAGGTCTGGTGGCATCTGTAGGGAGGGAAAACAGAGTTTTTTCAAGTTATTGATGTTGTTCTTAAAAAATCAAATAATCCCACCCTGTAGCTCACTCTGTAATTTCCTCTTCCCTCCCACGAATCACTATCAGAGGTTTCCACCCTTCAGCTAGAAAGAAACCCAGGTTTCTTTGCCCTGAATCCTCACAGCTTTTGAGTTTTTCATATGGAATTATGTCCAATGTCTTTTGAAAGGAGAAGGGGAATAGCATTCTGAGCTTTATTGTGGCCTGACTGTTTTGTCACTTCCTCAGAGTGATTGAGAAGGTTGGGTCAGCTGGCAAGTACCCTGCTCTTTAACTAGAAAACAGGATATGCTCAACTGTACTTCTGAAAGTTAATTCTGCAATTTTACACAGCAGCAAGGCTCATAGAGCCGCCTGTTTATAGAATCCCTACAGTGCAGAAGGAGGCCATTCGGCCCATTGAGTCTGCACCAGTGCTCTGACAGAGAATCTTAGTCAGGCCCTCGCCCCTGCCCTATCTCTGTAACCCCACACATTTACTATGGCCAATCCACGCAACATGCACATCTTTGGACTGTGGGAGGAAACCGGAGCATCCAGAGGAAACCCACGCAGATACAGGGAGTACGTGCAAACTCCACACACAAAGTTACCTGAGGCTGGAATTGAATCCAGGTCCCAGGCACTGTGAGGCAGTAGTGTTAACCACTGTGCCACTGGGCACCTCCGTAGCTTTCACTGACTTCTTCAATGATTGAGTGTCTTACAAATCTCTTTCCAGTACTTCTGAACCCTTTGGGGATAAATATATTCAGATCAAGGAGATTTATTTGATTTAAACTCTTTCAACTGACCTATGAATTCCACCTCACTACTATTGAAGTTATAAATATCTCTTTGAACATAGAACAGTACAGCACAGAACAGGCCCTTCAGCCCACGATGTTGTGCCGAGCTTTATCTGAAACCAAGATCAAGCTATCCCACTCCCTATCATCCTGGTGTGCTCCATGTGCCTATCCAATAACCGCTTAAATGTTCCTAAAGTGTCTGACTCCACTATCACTGCAGGCAGTCCATTCCACACCCCAACCACTCTCTGCGTAAAGAACCTACCTCTGATATCCTTCCTATATCTCCCACCACGAACCCTATAGTTATGCCCCCTTGTAATAGCTCCATCCACCCAAGGAAATAGTCTTTGAACGTTCACTCTATCTATCCCCTTCATCATTTTATAAACCTCTATTAAGTCTCCCCTCAGCCTCCTCCGCTCCAGAGAGAACAGCCCCAGCTCCCTCAACCTTTCCTCATAAGACCTACCCTCCAAACCAGGCAGCATCCTGGTAAATCTCCTCTGCACTCTTTCCAGCGCTTCCACATCCTTCTTATAGTGAGGTGACCAGAACTGCACACAATATTCCAAAAGTGGTCTCACCAAGGTCCTGTACAGTTGCAGCATAACCCCACGGCTCTTAAACTCCAACCCCCTGTTAATAAAAGCTAACACACTATAGGCCTTCTTCACAGCTCTATCCACTTGAGTGGCAACCTTTAGAGATCTGTGGATATGGACCCCAAGATCTCCCTGTTCCTCCACAGTCTTCAGAACCCTACCTTTGACCCTGTAATCCACATTTAAATTAGTCCTACCAAAATGAATCACCTCACATTTATCAGGGTTAAACTCCATTTGCCATTTTTCAGCCCAGCTTTGCATCCTATCTATGTCTCTTTGCAGCCTACAACAGCCCTCCACCTCATCCACTACTCCACCAATCTTGGTGTCATCAGCAAATTTACTGATCCACCCTTCAGCCCCCTCCTCTAAGTCATTAATAAAAATCACAATGAGCAGAGGACCAAGCACTGATCCCTGTGGCACTCCGCTAGCAACCTGCTTCCAATCGGAAAATTTTCCATCCACCACCACCCTCTGTCTTCGATCAGACAGCCAGTTACCTATCCAATCGGCCAACTTTTCCTCTATCCCACACCTCCTCACTTTCATCATAAGCCGACCATGGGGGACCTTATCAAATGCCTTACTAAAATCCATGTATATGACATCAACTGCCCTACCTTCATCAACACACTTAGTTACCTCCTCAAAAAATTCTATCAAATTTGTGAGGCACGACTTGCCCTTCACGAATCCGTGCTGACTATCTCGGATTAATCCGCATCTTTCTAAATGGTCGTAAATCCCATCCCTAAGGACCTTTTCCATCAATTTACCAACCACCGAAGTAAGACTAACCGGTCTATAATTACCAGGGTCATTTCTATTCCCTTTCTTAAACAGAGGAACAACATTCGCCATTCTCCAGTCCTCTGGCACCATCCCCGTGGACAGTGAGGACGCAAAGATCAAAGCCAAAGGCTCTGCAATCTCATCCCTTGCCTCCCAAAGAATTTTGGTGGTCTTTTTTAAGGGAGTTGGATGTTCACATCTTTTATATTAAAGGATATGACCATTCAGCTGATATGCTGCCCTTTAGATTCCTCTTTGAACTGGTTTGTGCGTGATGCAGAACTCTTTCCCGAGTTATCCTGGATGTAAACTTAACTGAATGAGGATAAAGAAGGGGAAAAGCTGGCCCTGCATTCTGAAATCATTTGCCCACAGTTGCAAGCACTATTTCTGCAGAATTGATAATCACCGGAGGAGAAATGTGTCACTTGAGTCCAACCATTTAGTCATAACATTCTTAAACAATTGCACAGTGCTCCTTTCTGGTGACAGTATAGCCTCCCTTTATTGTTCCCCATTCATAAACTCATAAATAAATGAGCATACCTGTGGTGAACCATAGATGGTTACCACTATGGGTACTGAACCATAGATGGTTACCACTATGAGTACTGAACCATAGATGGTTACCACTATGGGTACTTGTACATATGTTACTCTTGTTACTGTTGGGGTTAGGGTTTGGGTGTTCCACCTGTTATTATTGTTTATGTGGTACACTCCGTTCGGCTCCGCCTTCTTACAGGAGTATAAAGATCACTGCTACTTCCTAGTAGCCCTTAGTCTGGGATAATATTGTTAAGTAGTGTGCTCCAATCTTGTTGTGAATAAAAGCCTTTATTCCCGAGTACGTCCTAGCCTCCCGTGTGAATCAATCGCGCATCAATACCCAAATCAGAAGGCCAAAGAGAAAATATTATTTTTTTAGGAAATGTAACCCATTTGTCTACTGTTCCCATGCAGTACTTATGAAAAATATACCTGTCCAAATTTAGCAGCCCTCCGAGTCAAACTTTGTATTGAAAATACAATAGAGTTTGAGGCACCAGTTTGAGTGGTGCACCATCTCATTTCTGGGGGCGAGATTTTTATACTTTGCTCTGCATGATGTTATCAGCACTCAGGTAACCAGGGTCCCCCTTATTGAACTCAGCACTTTGCAACAACGCCTCCTGTGAGGTTACTGCTTCAAAATAGTTACCACCTAGTATTCAAGAGACTTTGTGTTTGATCTAACCGGAGACCATGAGACTTAGTACAGCTTGGGAGCCCGCAAGCTTGTACAAAACTAAGGTGACAGTTTATGACGCAGCAGGTAAATATATACATAGATATAAACATGTAACCCCTTTGAATGGACCTGCTCATGAAAACATATCAGAAGCAGCAACTTATCTTTCATGTTGGTCCCTCATGGATCTGTGGTCTCCCACCACTACAGATTATACAAACCCGTTGTACAATCTCTCCACCTCCCCTCACCCCACTCCCCAACTGCTGTATCCCTCCAGCTCCGAGACCTTTCTCTCCCTCTCTCTCTCAGCATCTCTTCTGCTCAGACTTGTTTCTCTCTCTCCATCCCTCTTATCCTGAGACCCATTTCTCTCTCTCTTGCTTCTTCATTGTATCTGTATTTTCGCCACTCTCTGCTGATTCTAGTTCATGCACTGGGAAAATACATAACTCAGTAAAGTAAAAAATTTTAATACACAAAATATACATGCAACATATAAATTGCAATACGATACTAAACCATCATATAAATCAGACATTAGGTTTAGATACCAGAATTAATTTTAACCATTTATTTCGAGATATCCCTATAGCTATCAATTAGATAAACATTTTCTGAATGTTGCTTTATTCTAATTTTCCAATTAATTGCTGTCTAGTTTATTTTTAAATGTTCAATCAATTTTATCTTCAGTTATTTTTAATCAGGCATTGGATTTCCAACAGCAACAGGCTAACAATCATCTCTGTTGCACAGCCTAACTGGGGTAACTGTTCTTCTCCAGTATCTAATAGAGTGGATCAACTGTCCATTCTGAAACCTGCCTGCATGAGATTGAAATCAGGCAGGTGATCCACTCTGATCCGTCAACACCTCCCAATTGCGTAGAACCAACGTTTCGAGTCGAGATGCCCCTTCGTCATCCGGCTGCTCTGACAAAGGGTCATCTAGCCTCAAAACATTGGCTCTATTCTCTCCCGCAGATGCTGTCAGAGCTGCTGAGATTTTCCAACATTTTCTGTTTTTGCTTTTGATATTGGACAGTCAGGGGGGGCTCAAAACAAAACTGACATGAAAAATCAGGAACTGGTATTGTACAAGAATGTCCTACAGTTAGTAATGCCACCGCCCACTCTAATATCAGAGGGTGAGAGAGAGCAGTCAGGGGACATTGTTGGAGGAGGGTAAATGTTGGCAGGTTGGAGGGAAAGGGGGTGTTGGCTTGATGTAGAGCTCAGACAGAAGATGGTTGAGGGAGGGAAGAGGTATTGATGTGTAACAGACCCTGCTCTACTTAATTAAACAAAATCAAAATACTGCGGATGCTGGAAATCGGAAATAAGATCAGGAAGTGCTGGAAATGTGGAGAGAGAAAAACAGAGTTAACGTCACGTCTAGGGAGAGGCCCAGGAGAACAAAGGGAAAAGTCTGTGTTAGGGTGGAGGGCAGAAGAGACTAAATGACAAAAGGGTTGATGTTACAACGGCGGTTAGATTAGAAGGACTTTGATGAGAGGTGACCTGATAGAGGTGTATAAGATGTTGAGAGGTATTGATAGAGTGGATTCTCAGAGGCTTTTACCCAGGGCTGAAATGGTTGCCACAAGAGGTCACAGGTTTAGGGTGCTGGGGAGTAGGTACAGAGGAGATGTTAGGGGTAAGTTTTTCCACTCAGAGGGTGGTGGGTGCGTGGAATCGGCTGCCGGTAGTGGTGGTGGAGGTGGATTCGATAGGGTCTTTTAAGAGACTTTTGGATAAGTTCATGGAAGTTAGTAAGATAGGGGGTTATAGGTAAGTAGGTGGGGACATGTTCGGCGCAACTTGTGGGCCGAAAGGCCTGTTTGTGCTGTAGCTTTTCTATGTTCTATGTTCTACTGCAACACAAAGCAGGTTTCATT
Source organism: Mustelus asterias (assembly GCF_964213995.1). Lineage (NCBI taxonomy): Eukaryota > Metazoa > Chordata > Chondrichthyes > Carcharhiniformes > Triakidae > Mustelus > Mustelus asterias. Next base: position 74,240,450 of record NC_135803.1, on the reverse strand, counting down.
CTGTCCCCACTGATATATATCCCTCTCAATTCCAGCTCTCTACAATGTGATTGATGTTTCAAAATTCTTTCACCGTTTTTCTCACAGAAAGGACTTTTGGTGGGAAAAAGGGTCACCTCATAAGCAAAATGTATTATATTTTAAAAGAGGTTCTGTGATTTAATCAGGCCACCTGTGAGGATCCAACAGCCTTTGTAACTTGACAGCATTCCTGTGTTAATGAAGTGTTGGTTCGACCAGATATTCAACAACTCCTTCAACCCCTGGGAGACCCTTTGGAGGGCCCGCAGAGACGTGAAAGACGCTAAATAAATGCAAAGTACGCCTTTCTTCTGGGAGAAAACGGCAAACGGCACAAACCAGACACTCATTCGCCCTCCTGGAGTTTTACAAAAAAAACCCCAGTAAATTGGCTCTCCCGACCCCCACAATTAGAAACTACATTGCACCCATTTTACTAAAATATTGATTGGATACAGTATTTTTTAAAGCTGGGAAGGAAAGTAGAAAAGGGTCAGGAAGGTTCTTAGCGGCAGGAAAATTCGGTTTCTTACAAAGTAAACTCTGAGGTAATTAGAAGTGGAAGTGAGCTGTTAGCTGGTGAGCATCATTTTGTAAGATTCCACTATTCGGGAGAAGTGAGCCTATTTATAACAATCTTCCTCCTAAATGAGGGATTCCTATCAAGTCTTACCTCAGCAATGTCTGTCTGACCCACTTCAGATTCCGATGGTAGAAAGCCGAGAGGAATGTCTCATTCAGCCAGAAGTGGTTACAAAACTGTCCAGAATTGAACTGCTCCAAGCCACACTCAGTATATGAAGCAGCTTCCAGTTGATGAAGTGCCCCAGTTTGTACATAATCCATCCAGCTACAGAAACATTCTTGTTTCGCTGGAGCTCTCACCAGGCTTCCCCCCTCTCCCCCAACCTCCTGACCCTGGACCCTCCCAGACAATGAATTTAACTCGGATGATGTCTTACCATGATCCCACTGCCCCACAACCCGGGCAGGAAAAGGGCCTGCTCGGTGATATTTGCGTCCATCAGATACTCCGTTTGGCCATTTGGGAAGAGCAAGAAGCCGCCGGCGCCCATGGAGATGAGAGCCAGGGGTACCAGGGCTGTGCCAATACAGCGAGCACAGCGTCCAGGACACATCTCAGGTCACACACTGCAGCCTCTCCAAACTCCAGCTGGGACTCCTTGGGACTCCCAAGCCCAATAAAGCAGCTTCTCCTGTACTCACTGTGGGGCGGGGCTGGGATTGAGCAATGACTGAGCTGCACTGACCTCAGTAACTGGGGGAAGGAAAATAAAGGAGAGATTGTGATAGAGTAGGGGGCAGGGGAGATTAAATAAAGTATTGTTCCTTGCGCGCTATATAGACAAAACATCCTGTTCATAGAGAAGGAAAGGAGAGAGTGCAGAATGTAGTGTTACAGTCATAGCTAGGGTGTAAGAAAGATCAACTTAATGAGAGGTAGGTCCATTCAAGTCTGATGGCAGCAGGGAAGAAATTACCCTACAGAAGAAATCTAAAATCCCAAGATATTCTATAAGTATATCAATGGGAAGAGGATATCTAGGGAAAGAACAGGGGTCATTAGGACTAAGGGGACAATCTGTGATTGGAGCCAGAGGACATTGGTAGAGTGTTGAACGAATACTTCACATCCGTTTTCACCCAAGATAATGAGGAAGAAGGTATGGAATTCAGGAAGAGAGAATGTGAGGTTCTTGAGCAAATTAACATAGAAGGACAAAGGCTTGGAGGTGTTGGCAGACTTAAAAGTGGATAAATCTCCAAGTCCAGATGAATTGTGCCCTAAGCTGCTGTGGGAGGCAAAAGAGGAGATTGCAGGGGCTCTGATCCAAATTTTCACTCCCTCTTTGGCCACGGGGGAGGTACACACAGTAAGAAGTTTAACAACACCAGGTTAAAGTCCAACAGGTTTATTTGGTAGCAAAAGCCACACAAGCTTTCGGAGCTCCAAGCTCCTTCTTCAGGTGAGTGGGAATTCTGTTCACAAACCTGGTGTTGTTAAACTTCGTACTGTGTTTACCCCAGTCCAACGCCGGCATCTCCACATCATGGGGAGGTGACAGAAGACTGGAGAACAACTAATGTGATTCTGCTGTTAAGAAGAGTTGTAGAAATAAGCCAGGGAACTATAGATCACTGAGTCTCATGTCAGTGATAGGGAAAATATTGGAGAAAATTCTGAAGGAGAGCATCTATCTCCATTTGGAGTGGCAAGGCTTGATCACGGATAGTCAGCATAGCTGTGTCAGAGGAAGGTCATGCCTTATTTAATTTTTTGAGGGGCTGATCAGGTGTGTAGACGAGGGTAGTGCAGTTGATGCAGTTTATATGGATTTCAGCAAAGTCTTTGACAAGGTCCCACATGGCAGATTTGTAAATAAGGCAAATGGGATACAGGATAATTTGATAAAGTGGATTCAAAATTGGCTTAGTTCTACGAGATAGAGCGTGATAACAGAAGGCTGCTTTAGTGACTTGCCCTTATCAATCGAGGCATAGCTTGCAAAAGCAGGGAGGCCATGATGGAGTTGTATAGAACTTAAATGACCAAGCCAAGTTCCGCACACATGAGGACGGCCTCAACCGGGATCTTGGGTTCATGTCACACTATCTGTAACCCCCACAGCTGGTCTGGACTTGCAGAATCTCACTGGCTGTCCTGTCTGGAGACAATACACATCTCTTTAACCTGTGCTTAATGCTCCCTCCATTCACATTGTTTGTACCTTTAAGACTTGATTATCTGTAACGACTGCATTCCAATCATTATTCTGTAAATTGAGTTTGTGTCTCTGTATGCCCTGTTTGTGAGCATTTCTCCACTCCACCTGATGAAGGGGCAACGCTCCGAAAGCTAGTGGCATTTGCTACCAAATAAACCTGTTGGACTTTAACCTGGTGTTGTTAAACTTCTTACTGTGTTTACCCCAGTCCAACGCCGGCATCTCCACTTCATTTATTCCACATTCCCAGCATTTTTCAACGAGCAAACAGTTGGACATTGGTTCATGCTTCAGAGGTTCTAGGGTGGATGATCGTTGAGGCAGTTAGACCTCATCCATAGCTCTATGTAGCTGTGATAGTAAAGGAAGAGATCAGTACTGCAGTGAGAAAAGATGTGGGCACTGGAATCCAAGATGTACAATCAGTCTGGGTAGAAATAAGAAATAGCAAGGGAAAGAAGCCCCTTGTGGGTGTAACCTATAGGTCCCTAAACAGTAGTCCCGCAGTGGGACACAGTGTAAACCAAGAAATACAGAGAGCTTGTAAGAAAGTTATGGCAATGATCATAGATGATTTTAACATACATATTGACTGGAGTAATCAAATTAGCAAGGGTAGCCTCAAGGGAGAGTTCATCGAATGCATTAATGATTACTTTTTGGAGCAATATGTTGTGGAACCAACCAGGGAGCAGGCTATTCTAGATTTGATATTATGTAATGAGATGAGGCTAATAAATGATGTTCTAAGGATCCTCTAGGGAAGAGTGAACATAGCATGCTAGAATTTCAAATTCAGTTTGAGGGTGAGAAACTAGAGTCTCAACACCAGGATTCTGAAGTTAAACAAAATAAATTACATAGGCATGAGGACAGATTTGGCCCTAGTGGGTTGGGTAGGAAGACCAAAAGGTTGGACAGTTGATGAACAATGGCAGATATCTAAGGAGATATTTAAGTCCTCCCAACTAACAGAGAGGAGGAAAGGCGGAGGGGTGGAGAGAAGAGACACAGGACTTCCATGGCTAATCAAGGATAACAAAGACAAAAGCTAAGGCAAACCATATTGCAAAGGCCAGTGGCACACTGGAAGATTGAGAAGCTTTTAAAGATCAAAGGGTCACTAAAAAGTAATAAAAGAGCAAAGGTAAGTTAAAGAAAACTGGCGCAAAATATAAAAACGAACAGCAATAGTTTTAAAAAGTATACAAAGAATGAGAGTAGCTAAAGTGAATGTTGGTTCCTTGGAAGATGAGGTTGGGGAGTTAATAGTGGGGAATGCAGAAATGGCTGAGACACTAGATCAATATTTTGCCTCAGTTTTCATGGTGGAGGACACCAGCACCACCCCAATAGTAAAAGAAAATGCAGAGGTAATAGAAAGGGAGGAACTTAGAACTGTCACCACCACTAGGGGAAAAGTACTGAGCAAGCTATTGGAATTGAAGGCAGACAAGTCCCCAGGGCCTGATGGCCTACATCCTAGGGTTTTAAACAAAGTGACACTGGGGATACTGGATACATTGGTTACAATATTCCAAAATTCCCTGGATGCGGGAATGGTTCAGGTGGATAGGAAAAATGCTAATAAAACATACTATTCAAAAAGGGAGGGAGGCAAACCATAGGTCAATTCGTTTAACATCTGTCGCTGGGAAATTGTTAGAATGTTATAAAGGAAGTAATAACAAGGACATTTAGAAAGTCAAAATGCAACCATCAGAGTCAGCATGGTTTTATGAAGGATAAATCATGTTTGATTAATTTGCTTGAGTTCTTCAAAAATGTAACATGCAAGGTAGGTAATGGGGATCCTGTAGATGGACTTCCAGAAGGCACTTGATAAGGTGTTACACAAAAAGGTTAATTTACAAGATTAGTTCACATGGGATTAGGGGTAATTTATTCACTTGGATAGAGGACCGGCTAACTAACAGAAAGCAGTCAGTAAATGGGTCTTTGTTAGGTGGGCAAGATGTAACTAGTCGGGTGTTACAGGGTTCGGTCCTCGGGCCCCACCTATTTACAATCTATATTAATGACTTGGATGCAGGGATAGTAGATACCATAGCCAAATTTGCAGATGACACTAAAATAGGTTAGATAGTAAGCTGCAATAATTAATTTACAAATGGATATGGGTAGGTAAAGTGAATGGGGCAAAAGTTGGCAGACAGAATTTAACATGGATAAATATGGGGTTATCCATTTTGGCAGGAAAAATACAAAGGCAAATTATTAGCTAAATGGAGAAAAACTTGGGAATGCTTCAGTGCAGAGGGATCTGGGTGTCCTTGTGCATGAATTGCAGGAAATTAGTATACAGGTACTGCAGGTAATAAGGAAGGCAAATAGAAACTTGGCATTTACTGCTAAAGGAATACAATATAAAAGTAGTGAAGTGTTGCTGCTACTGTACAAAGCATTAGTGAAATAGCACTTAGAATATTGTGTATAGTTTTGGTTTTCTTATTTGAGGGGGGGGATGTAGTTGCATTGGAGACAGTTCAGAGGAAGTTCTCTAGATTAATTCCAGAGATGAGGGGTTTTACTTAGAGAGAGATTGGGCAGTTTAGGCCTATATGCCCTCGAGCTTAGAAGAATGAGAGGAAATCTAATTGAGATGTACATGATGATAAGGGGGATTGATAAAGTAGACGTGGAGAGAATGTTTCCTCTAGTAAAGCAATCTAGAACAAGAGGTCATAGTTTTAGGATAAGGGGGTAGCAGATTTCAAACAAAAATGAGGAGAAATTACTTCTCTTAAGTGTCATGAATCTGTGGAATTCACTACCTCAGAGCGTGGTGGATGCCAGGACATTGGGTGAATTTAAGGAAGAGGTGGACAGATTTTTAATTAGCAATGGGTTGAAGGGTTATGGTGAAGAGTCAGGTAAATGGAGTTGAGATCCAGATGAGATCAGCCATGACTGTATTGAATGGTGGAGCAGGCTCAACAATTGAGGAACAGTGGAGGACTTTCAAAGCGATTTTTCACAGTGCTCAGCAAAAATATATACCAGTGATAAGGACTGTAGAAAAAGAGATAATCAGTGATGGATATTTAAGGAAATAAAGGAGGGTATCAAATTGAAAGAAAATGCATTCAAAGTGGCAAAGACTAGTGGGAAACTAGAGGATTGGGAAATCTTTAAAGGTCAACAGAAAGCCACGAAAAAAGCTAAGAAAAGTAAGATGGATTATGAGAGTAAACTAGCTCAGAATATAAAAACAGATAGCAAAAGTTTCTACAAATATATAAAATGAAAAAGAGTGGCTGAAATAAACATTGGTCCTTTAGAGGATGAGAAGGGGGATGTAATAACTGGAAATGAGAAAATGGCTGAGGCATTGAACAGGTATTTTGTGTCGGTCTTCACAGTGGAAGACACAAATAACATGCCAAAAATTGATGACAAGAAGGCTACGGCAGATGAGAACCTAGAAACTATCACTAAAAAGGTAGTGTTGGGCAAGCTAATGGGGCTAAAGATAGACAAGTCTCCTGGCCCTGATGGAATGCATCCCAGGGTACCAAAAGAGATGGCAGGGGAAATAGCATTTGACAAGGTGCCACACTAAAGACTGCTGCATAAGATAAAGGTGCACGGTGTTGTGGATAATGTATTAGCATGGATAGAGGATTGGTTAACTAACAGAAAGCGAAGAGTGGGGGTAAATGGGTGTTTTTCTGGTTGGCGATCAGTGACCAGTGGTGTGCCTCAGGGATCAGTGTTGGGACCGCAATTGTTTACGATTTACATTGATGACTTGGAGACCAACTGTAGTGTGTCAAAATTCGCAGATGACAGTAAGATGAGTGGCAGAGCAAAGTGTGCAGAGAACGCTGAAAGTCTGCAAAGGGATATAGATAATCTAAGTGAATGGGCGAGGTCTGGCAGATAGAGTACAATGTTGGTAAATGTGAGGTCATCCATTTTGGAAGGAAGAACAGCAAAATGGACTATTATTTAAATGGTAAAAAATTGCAGCATGCTGCTGTGCAGAGGAACCTGGGTGTCCTTGTGCCAGAATCACAAGGAGTTGTTTTGCAGGTGCAGCAGGTAATTAAGGCGGCAAATGGAATTTTGGCCTTCATTGCTAGAGCGATACCAGGGAGGTTACGTGCAGCTGTATAAGGTGCTGGTGAGGCCACACCTGGAGTACTGTGTACAGTTTTGGTCTCCTTACTTGAGAAAGGGTATACTGGCACTGGAGGGAGTGCAGAGGAGATTCACTAGGTTGATTCTGGAGTTGAGAGGGTTGGCTTATGAGGAGAGACTGAGTAGACTGGGGCTATACTCATTGGAATTCAGAAGAATGAGGGGAGATCTTATAGAAACATATAAGATTATAAAGGGAATAGATAAGATAGAAGCAGGGAAGTTGTTTCCACTGGCGGGTGAAACTAGAACTAGGGGGCATGGCCTCAAAATAAGGGGAAGCAGAATTAGGACTGAGTTGAGGAGGAACTTCTTCACACAAAGGGTTGTGAATCTGTGGAATTCCCTGCCCAGTGAAGCAGTTGAGGCTACCTCATTGAATGTTTTTAAGGCAAGGATAGATACATTTTTGAACAGTAAAGGAATTGTGAGCGGGCGAGTAAGTGGAGCTGAGTCCACGAAAAGATCAGCCATGATCTTATTGAATGGCGGAGCAGACTCGAGGGGTCAGATGGCCTACTCCTGCTCCGAGTTCTTATGTTCAACGGGCTAAATTGCCTCCTCCAGCTCCTAGGTTCTTATGATTATGATTTACAGCTGGATATTGTTCTATCATATTTAATATAACAAAAAGACCCAATGATTTTTCTTTTCACCCCAAATTTTTATGCTCTTCAAATGGGATCAGTTTTTTGAAAATGTATATCCTTTAAGTTGCTAAAAGATTACACAACTTCAGCCTATTCCTTCTATTCTTCAACAGAATGCTCACTAAAAGTACAGCTTAAAAAGTACATCTTAAGAAGCTCCTGTTAAAAAGCAAACTATAAATTTTATTGATTGAGGTTACAAAATGTGACACTGGTTGATGCAATCCTGCAATGTTCTCTTCAAATTACTCAGCAGTTTACTGATTTACTTGGTCAGATGTGTGGGGAATTGTTTGATCTCAGGATCATACCCAGCTAGCCTGCCGAACCTATCGAGGGGCACAACTTCACACTTCAAAAACATTGAACAATAACTGAAGCAGTATAAAACCAATAAGTAATGACATTACAAGACATGATTTTATATTTTGTAGAATTTGGTTGAAGAATTGAGTCCAGGATCTGGGAAGGTGCAGTATTTCACAGCACTAATCTGCATCCTTTAACATAACACTGGTTTCGTAGGACAGTTACAAGATGGGGATTGTGGGCAGGGTTATACCTGTCAATTTGATATAGTTATAGCTCAAATGCAAGAAGGCAGTGTTGTCTTGTAAATAAGTGGCCAGAATGAAAAATGGAATAGTTTGCTTAACTTGCAATCAAATGAATAGCAGATCTCTGCTCCCTTGCGCAGTCACAATATCACCACACATGTTTTCTTATATATTTTAAGTATCTCCATACTCAGTCTGTGGACAAGTGGCTATTTTTCTTCAATTTGTACTTATTCATTTTCATGGATTTGAGCCTCCTTTAATGTTGGTCACTGTCAGCACAGTGTACAACTGCCTTTGTCCAGTGTGGAACATGAATACAGTACACACACCGACATAAACCACAGGGCTATGAAAATCCCTCACTGAGCCAACGTTGGAAAACAATGCTGCTATGAAACGCTGCTCATCACACCTTACTCGACATGGCAGTGTTCTCTTCCCCTGCTAAAGACATACATGCCATTCCTCAGACACATGACTCATTTATCATTTCCCATTGTTATCTGCCTTCCCTCAGACAACATATTCTGAATGTTACCTTTCCTCACAACAGTTTGCTCAGATGTGTTTGGTCATTTCCCCTCTCCAAAAAGTGTACATTAATATAGTAGCTGTTCCAAACCCAATCCATTCCTCTCCCCCTCCCTCCCGCCCCACCCAACATCCCATTCCCCCCTCCCCACCCCACGCAGACCCACGCAATCTTCCCATTGTAATTTATACTCTTATTGTGAACGGACAAAGCTCACACCAACACCCAGGGCCCTCTACTGTGAACTGTGTGCCAAATCCCTTCCCTCTATCAGGCACTCTGGCACTAGCAAGGAAGAGTGAGCAGAGTTGTGAAAGACTGAAAATTCCCTGCAGGACAGACCCATGTCACTCACTCCCAATCTGGTACATTCTACTCTACACCGCTCCTGCTTTGTGGTGGAAAATTCCTCCATGTTCTTTACTGCTGGTGCTTCTAAACCCAGGTACTGTGCTTCAACCATCAACCTCTGCCCTCACCTTCCTTCACCCCCACCATCGTGATGGTCAGTGGCTCAAATGGATCCCAAACTGCTCTTACTGTGGGGGCTCCTGTCTAGGATCTCACTGAGATAACCACAAAGGATCTTTGATGTATACAAACCCCATCTGGTCTTACTGTTTGGAGCTCTATATCCTGGGATTCCTCAGACAATTTCTCAAGCTTTTACCATCACACACAAAAAAGAACAATGAGCAAGATCTAAGAGAAATTCAGAAACTGTGTAGAATTCCTTGAAATTGATGTGCTTATACCCAGCGTCACTTAGTTCTCAACACTGCAAGGAATTATGGAGCTGTGTAGAATCCTTCAGAACTAATCTTGCTGTCAAGGAACTTAAAACATATCACTCCCTTTAGCTGAATGTCAAGGATTCCATGGATTATGGATAAGGACTCATCCCTTCTGCCAAGTAGCCTGATTTGCCTTGGGGTTGCCTAAAGAGTTTGTTCAGGAACTACGTTGACCTTCTCGGAATGTCTGTGTGCTTCAACTATTAAAGCAATTATTCCACAATAACTCCTGTGCCTTAAAGAGCAGAGTGAAGGACAATCAGAGGTTTCTCGCCTCCGATATTAGATCCACCAGGTGAATGTTAGACAATGTTTCAAACCTTCCCGCCTATAATATGGCTCATGAATTTCAAACACAGGCCTGTCATTTGGGTTGTCTGGCGGCATTAGGGCAATTGAAGATACATCATAGTGAACAACAGCAAATTCCTACCACGTACTTACAGCCTAAATAAGTAACACTACCAAGAGACAAAAGTCAAATCTTTTCAGACGACAGTTGGTTTTATCCCATTTCTCTTTCCCCAGCATTTGGTGTTGTCGTCTGGCCTTGGTGGGGGAATGCTTCCTCCTGGTATTCAAAAATAGTACTCCTGTGAATTTTGGTTACGGCAACTCAATAGCATTGCCAAGACCAGATGTTGTAGAAAATAAACAGTAATATTGCTTGACACAGTCAAAAGTAACAGCTCAAGCATAGAATGATGGGTATTTATTAACAAAAAAAAATCACATTCGGTGTTCTCTGGTCCAATAAAAAGGGTTCTTCGTTTGGGAATCAAAAAGTATTAAGAAATGAGTGTAGATCTCAAAATCTCTTCACAGGTCAGTGGCCTCAGTAGGTCCAGTAAAAGGTGAAGACATGTATTTTCCGTTGTTCAGGCTGAAGCCAGGTTATCACCATTTCCAACAGGCCAGGTCTTCCAATATTTGTATAAAATCTTTTTGCACTCCCCAAGTTAATTCCTCTCCTGAACAAAGACAGTTTCCTGAGGGCATAGCCCAGCTTCCTGCAGTGTAATTTCATAGTCCAAGTGGGAAAGCTTTCTGCGTGGGAAGTTGGTAACCAGCTCAAACCGCTCATTTGGATATCCCTTCGATTGGATGTGTTTTACCAGTGCCTGGAGGGGGCGGGGGGGGGGGGGGGGGGGGGGGGGGGGGAGAGGAGAGAGAGAGAGAGAGAGAGGGAAAAATAAGAATTACACAGAGCTTCAGGAGAGAACCTTGCAGCAATCTTCACAATGTAGCTCTACAATGAGCCTCTATAAACCTCATTCATAATCCCGAACTCTACTTCACGACGAACCTGATGTCACTCCAAAAGGACATCTAGCATACCTCCTTCCTCACCATGTGTCAGCAGGCAACCCAGTGGAGGGACTTAGTTACTGCATTAGTGCCTACTGTCCAGTAACTCAATGACCACCCAAAGATGTACACAAGACTGTATAAACGCTGTAGTCAACAACATGGCCACTATGTAACTTTCATCACTGAGCACAGAAAGAATAATCGAGAGTGATGCTAGCATTACACCACAGGATTGATCACCTTACTTTTGGTATAGTATTCTTCACAAGAGAATAGAGGTTACCTTTCAAATGGAATTAATTGGCATCACTTTTAAGGAAAAAAGTTGAGCTACAATCCCTTACTGCTCCCAGTCAGCCCGAATCAGACTTTCAATGATTGGAACGATTGAACTGAAAGGTTGTGTCAAACAGAGAGGAATGCGAAACATTTCATTCATTTCAAACAAAATGAGTCAGTCAGGAGGGTAGGAATTTTGCACAGGACACATGTGAAATGAAGTTACAGTGTATTAGATCACTTCCCATCAGTATGGGCTCTCTCATTGTTCAAAAGAAATTCAACTATCGCATGCAAGTGATTGGACTACTGCCTAAATGGATTGGGTGAGGAGTGGTGGCGGCAAACACACATCATCTTTTAATATTTAATATATGGCTGTCTATCCCTCCTCAACTCTTGCTGTTTACAAGGCCCTGGTCCAAAGAATCCAGTTCAGATTAATATAAAGAATTATTGCACATATAAAATATAAAACTACGATTGCATCAAATCAACAATACGGATGGATGTGAGGGGCCTTTGTACATAGAGACTGAACTACATACAATTAATAATTCCAACAGTGTTCAATTTTCAAGCTTCTTCAAACCTTCAATCACCAAATAAAATGAATTGTACAAAACAGCCAAGTGTTTGCTGATCTTTCCTACAGTGCATGTTGGGGCATAGTTATTTCTCTTTGTTGGCTGAAGGAGACCTATATGAATTGAATGAATCTGAGCAAGCCAATCCAATCCAATAGATCATGTGCCAGAAGTATAAAACAGCTCCTATCCAATGTTATGGGAATGTTAGGACCGCCTTCTTCCAATAAATCGTGGGTACACTTACATATAAAATAGAAAAGTGCACAATCAGTATTTCTCCTGTACAATAGTCTTGTAAATGAACATGTCTTTCTGCAGTAAGAGTAGTGAAGATATTAAACATGCTGATGCCACACTCTCTGAAAATCTCCACTTTAGTCAATGTGCTCCAGCGATTTGCCAGCATTCTTTTTTCAGTCATTCACAGGATATGGGCATCACTGGCAAGAGGGGCATTTATTATCCTTCCCCAATTCTCCTTTTTGTGCAACGGACATCCAATGAAGTTTTAAAGTTTTTTAAAAAGTTTATTTATTAGTGTCACAAGTCAGCTTACATTAACACTGCAATGAAGTTACTGTGAAAATCCCCTAGTTGTCACACTCTGGCGCATGCTTGGGTTCACTGAGGGGGAATTTAGGACGGTCAATGCACCTAAACAGTACGTCTTTTGGAAAGTGGAAGGAAACCGGAGCACCTGGAGGAAACCCACACAGACACAGGGAGAACGTGCAGACTCCACACAGACAGTGACCCAAGTCGGCAATCGACCCGGGGTCGCTGGCGCTGTGAGGCAGCAGTGCTAACCACTGTGTCACCGTGCCGCCCTAGACTGTATCAATAGACTGTAACTACTGGAACAAATGCAAAATACTGTGGGGGCTAGAAATTTGAAATAAAAAATGCAAAATGCTGGAATACTCAGCAGGTCAGGCAGTATATGTGGAGAGATAAACCAGATGTTTCAGGTCAATGATCGTTTATCAGCACTGGGAAGTGAAAATGAGGGGAAGAATAAGGAAAAAGATTAAAAGATGTAGTATAAGGATCTGAGACATATAGGGCTAGATGTTGGAATGAGGACAGTACTGCCCAGTGATCTAAGGCACACGACCTAGACGTCAGTGTGATACAGAGCCATGTGTAGATCCAAGCATGGAGACAACTCCTAGCCTGTACTGTTTACAGCACGTGTAAATATTTCTAGTAGTTAATAAGAGTTAGAGCTAACCTACAGAGGATTACAGAGACCTCTTTAAAGACATACTGATCTGTAACCAATACCCTACAACTAAAAGAAAGGGTCTGTGACAGGGCAGAAGGCAGAGATTCAATGACAAAAAGATTGGTACTGTAAAGCCAAAGGAAGTGGTAATGGGATAAGTAAAGAAATAAAAGATGTATCTACAAGAGGTTCAATGGCAAGATGGTGAATAGCTGCTGGCTGAAAAGAACAACTAGAGAAAAGTTGTAAAACAAAATCAGCAAGAAAAAGAGAAAACAAAATGGGGGAAGGAGTTAGGGTCTGAAACTGTTGAAAAAAGACTTTAGTACTGTGCAACTGAAAGAGCTCTTCAGAAGCACAATCAGATTTGTCAATAAATGTCCAGCTGGATGTTGTTCCACACATCAAGTGGAACATGGTATGAACATTTCATCACACTCACCATTCTGGTGTCACCCCCCCCCACCGCCCCCCCAAGAAGCAGATAGAACCAAATAGAAGAGGTTGTAGCTCACCTACACAAGATGCTTCATTTTATTCATGTAATACGGATGATGAGATGGGCTTATGACCAAACCATCACACTTCCACCAAACTATCTGAGTCTGCACCTCTCCCATTCATCACAGTAAGGATCTATGGCTGTAGTAGATCAGAATAGTTGGTCAAGTGCCTAAAATGTTTTCTGATTAAGCTAGTATAAGTATTCTACTCCATTCTCCTACTTCCCTTAAACTCCAGGAAGTAGGCAAAGTAATTACTAACCAGTAGTTTTGCTTGAGCTGGAAGTGCAATCTGTTCCCTTTGTCCATTCGGATATCGCAGCATCAGACTTGCCTTTGGTCCTGTTTTATGATGACAACATACAAGATGACATTATATTCATTATCCATGTTAGTCAGTGCAGTGCCAGCTCATTTGTGTATGATTCACGTAGCTGGCAATAAATTTTACTACCCGCTTCCTCCTGCGTGTTCGAAGAATGCTTAGGGAACAGGGTGCAACATAATGGGAAACCTGACCGTCAACAGAGAACTACTGATCCAGCCCTCCTTTCAAATCCAAATGTGTTCTTTGGGCCAGCATCAGTCTAGTTAATGCTGTTTAATTGGAGCATTAGTCTGGTTGTCCCAGGTATCTTTTGTCAACATTTTCATCCATCTGGGAATAAAGAACTGATACTGATTACTTACTTTGTTTGTCATTGTTTAAATAGGAATCATCACAAGCCACACGGATGTCCAGATTAGCAGCAAGGAAGAATCCTACAACTGGTATACATGATCACAGACATGACCGACCCTCCTCAGTACCAATGTACTTTTCTCAAAAGCAAAGCATTAGATATGCTATATAAATCCACATCCAATATGAGCCACATACAAGTTGATTCCCTTTTCTTGGAGTGTTCTTTTAAAGAACCAGTTCCACCATGATGGGTTGAATGGTTTCCTTCTTTGCTGTAATATTCTATGATTCTATAACCTATCCTAAAAATCAAGACAGGGTCAGCATTTCAAGCATCTAGTCATCGAGATTTTAGCTCTGTCAGCTGATGTTCGCAAAGAAATTTTGTCTCATTTCAACAATGTAATCCTCCTAGAATCAGTGATATTACTGAAATGATAAGACATACAAAACACAAATTGACCCAAACTGCCCATGCCAACTTCCACACCCCACTTGAGCTTCTTCCTATTCACCTAACTCCACCAGCATAATGCTCTATTCTATTCTCCCTCATTTGCTTAACTCTTAAATTCATCTGTAATCATTCACCTCAACCAGTCCCAGGAATTGCAACTTCCACATTCTCTACATTATGCAGGTGAAACAGCAGAAAAGAGATTTCTCATCAATTCCCTATTTGACCTTTGGATAACTATCTTATAGTCATGGCTCCATTTTGCTTCTTCCCCCCCCACACCTTCAGTGCCAGCTCTAGCAAAACCTTTCATAATTTTAAAGACTTCATGTAGGTCACCCTCCCAGCCTTCACTTTCCTAGATTGAAGAAAGCCAAGGCTGTTCATTCTTTCCTGATAGTGGAAACCTTGCAGTTCTGGTAAGTAATTACAGATGGAGTTGGACCCAGTAGGAGACCCGTTGTCAGTGGTGTTCTGAAGGGATTGGTGTTGGAATTATTGCTCTTTGCTTCTTTAACCATCTGGACAAATGTGTTTGGAGTTTGCAAATGGTATGAAAACCTGTGAGAGTGTTGGAACTATTAACAATGCTCAACAGATTTAGGCAGGTCTTAATGTGTTGGGAAATTAGGTTCATAACAGCATAACTTTGATAAGTGTTGTGTTATGCATCTGGGCAGGCTGATTGTTCAATTTGCATACACCCTTCATGGAAAAGCATTAAAGAAGGTGGAGAACATAAAACTGTAAAAGGTACATGGATTGTGAAGTGATAACTAGAGCAAATGAGTGTGTTGGAATACATTGTGATAATTGAATATAAGACAAGATATACTATCCTTGTGTAAAGCCGTAGTCATGTCTCCCTTAGAAGTGTGTCCAGTTTTGGTCTCTTCACAACTTTGGACTCTTGGTGAGTGACATTGAGGCTTTGCATGAGTCTAACTTCTTAGAAACCTTAGAAACCCTACAGCACAGAAAGAGGCCATTCGGTCCATCGAGTCTGCACCGACCACAATCCCACCCAGGCCCTACCCCCATATCCCACCCACTAATCTCTCTAACCTACGCAATCCAGGACACTAAGGGCAATTTTAGCATGGCCAATCAACCTAACCCGTACATCTTTGGACTGTGGGAGGAAACCGGAGCACCCGGAGGAAACCCACGCAGACACGAGGAGAATGTGCAAACTCCACACAGACAGTGACCCAAGCCGGGAATCGAACCCAGGTCCCTGGAGCTGTGAAGCAGCGGTGCTAACCACTGTGCTACCGTGCCGCCCTAATCCAATGCAACTAAATTATCAAGATAAGCTAAGGGTTGGAACACCAGCAAGTGCATATTTTAGGGATGATCTGATCGAGATTTATGATTAAGGGAATAGGTTGTGTTAGAGTTGACAATTGGATCGAATTAAATATGTTAGAGAGAACCAGGTGTCCCAATTTTCAGTTGCATAAGATCTAGATTTGATGTCAGGAAATGGTTCTTCTGCTCATGCAATGGACACATATTCCCTGAATTCTTTCAAACAAGAGCTGTGCCTGTTTCTAGTTGGCACAGAAATATGTCTTACAAAAGGTAGGCACCTCAGGGAATTCAGGGCCAAAGCGATCTCCTGGACTAGTTCCAAGCACCCAGAAAAGACAGAAAGGAATTATCTAGACTTTTACCCTAAATTGGCTTGGGTTATTTACTTCTTTGCCTCCCCCAGGAGATCACCTAGTTTTGGATAGGATGAGGACTGTATGAAGTGGGACCAGCTGAATGGACCAAATGTCATCACTTGAATGTTCATATTCTCATACATCTTTATTGCACTCTCCAGGCCTCCATATCCTTTACATAACATGACAACCAGAACTTTGCATGATATCCCAAGAGCTGTCTAGTTAAAGTTTAGTATGAGGTTAGTATGTATTCAGACTTTATATATTTGCATATATAAATCCATGTGAATTACAAACATTCTAGTTCTGAAAACTGAGAGACTCACAAATGAGGGCTATGTGTGCTTGTGAATGGTCTCAATTTTCAGATGAGACATTGAACCCAGGTCTTGTCTGCCTGTTATTATGGATGTAAGCATCTCATGCTCTATTCAAAGAGGAGCACAAGAGGTTTACCAATGACTTAGCCAATGCCATTCAAATTGATTAATAGATCAATATCTCATTGCTATTTATAGTAGCCTGTTGTGTGCAAATTAGCTGCTATATTTTCCATGAAACAGTAGCTAAACTATCACCAATTCATTGGCTTGGACTTGCTTTGGGGCTTTTCCTGAGGATGTGGAAGAGGAAACAAGACAATATAATCATTTTGCAGTCCAAAGACAGTGTTGTGGATGCATCTCTTGGCCGGCTTGGTACAACATGGAGGATCTAGGAACAGAAGGTTAAAAGTGGCACCTTATTTGTGAGCTTGCCAACCAGAAATTTCGAATCACACAAGGGCCACTGGAAATTATTCAGGATTGCTTAATCCTTTATTATTACAAAAGAACATTTCAACATTTCCAAACACTCAGATTATTTAACTTCCACCATGAACGATAATCATTGTCTGATTAAAGTAGAAAGCAAGAACTCCAAGAAATAGGTCTAAAGGTTTACAACTGTCAAGACAGCTGAACTGATCATCACCTATTTTTGTGGAACACACAGAAAAGGGCCATTGACTTTGTGATTCAAGTTCACTGCAGACTTTTTCCATCCCTAATACCACCCCATTTTCATATACAAGCCTGAAGCTCCCAATGCTCCAGAGGCATATAGAAATATAGAAAATAGGAGCAGGGATAGACTATTTGGCCCTTCAAGCCTGTTCCGCCACCATTCATTATGATCATGGCTGATTATCCCACTCAATAACCTGATACCGCCTTTCCGCTATATCCTTTGACCTCCTTCACCCCAAGAGCTATATCTAACTCCTTCTTGAAAACACAAATGTTTTGGTCTCAACTGTTTTCTGTGGTAGCAAATTCCACAGGCTTACCACTCACTGGGTGAAGAAATTTCTCCTTATCTCAATCCGAAAAAGTTTACGTCACATCCTTAAGACCATGACCCCTGGTTCTGGACACCCCCACTATCAGGAACATCCTTCCTGGATCTAGCCTGTCGAGTCCTGCTGGAAGTTTACATGTTTCTATGAGATCCTTCCTCATTCTTCTGAACTGTAGCGAATATAATCCTAACCGATTCAATCTATCCTCATACGTCAGTCCCGCCATTCCAGGAATCAGTCTGGTAAACCTTCGCTGCACTCCCTCTATAGCAAGAATATCCTTCCTCAGACCAAAACTGGACACAATATCCCAGGTGTGGCCTCACCAAGGCCCTGTATAATTGCAGCAAGACATCCCTGCTCCTGTACTCAAATCCTCTCGCTGTGAAGGCCAACATACCATTTGCTTTCTTTACAGCGTGCTGCACCTGTATTCTTTTCTTCAGTGACTGGTGTACAAGGACACCCAGGTCACGTTGCATTTCCCCCTCTCCCAATCTATAGTCATTCAGATAATTACCTGCTTTCCTGTTTTTGCTACCAAGTGGATAACCCACATTTATCCACCTAATATTGCATCTGCCTTGCATTTGCCCACTCACTCAGCTTGTCTAAGTCACGCTGAGACATCTTTGCATCCTCCTCACAGCTCACCCTCCCACCCAGCTTGGTGTTATCTGCAAATTTGGAGATATTACATTTAGTTTCCTCACCTAAATCATTAATATACATTGTGAATAGCTGGCGTCCTAGTGCTGATCCCTGCGGTACCCCACTAGTCACTGCCTGCCATTCGGAGAAAGATCCATTTATTCTTACTCCTTGTATCCTGTCTGCGAAATTTTTCTATACATCTCAGTACACTAACCCCTATCCCATGCGCTTTAATTTTGTCAAAAGCCTTCTGAAAGTCCACATAAACCACATCCACCAGCTCCCCTTCACCAACTCTACTAGTTATATCCTCGAGGAGCTCTAGGAGATTTCTCAAGCAAAATCTCCCTTTTGTAAATCTGTGCTGACTCTGTCCGACTGTGCCACTGTTTTCCAAGTGCTCTGCTATAAAATCTTTGATAATGGACTCCAAAGATTTTCTCCACTACCGACATCAGGCTATCTGGTCTATAATCCTGGTTTAGAACAAAGAAGAACAAAACAGCACAGGAACAGGCCCTCCGGCCCTCCAAGCCCGTGCCACTCCCTGGTCCAAACTAGACCATTCTTTTGTATCCCTCCATTCCCACTCCGTTCATGTGGCTATCTAGATAAGTCTTAAACGCTCCCAGTGTGTCCGTCTCCACCACCTTGCCCGGCGGTGCATTCCAGGCCCCCACCACCCTCTGTGTAAAATATGTCCTTCTGATATCCGTGTTAAACCTCCCCCCCCTCACCTTGAACCCATGACCCCTCGTGAACGTCACCACCGACCTGGGAAAAAGCTTCCCACCGTTCACCCTATCTATGCCTTTCATAATTTTATACACCTCTATTAGGTCACCCCTCATCCTCCGTCTTTCCAGTGAGAACAACCCCAGTTTATCCAATCTCTCCTCATAACTAAGCCCTTCCGTACCAGGCAACATTCTGGTAAACCATCTCTGCACTCTCTCTAAAGCCTCCACGTCCTTCTGGTAGTGTGGTGACCAGAACTGGGCGCAGTATTCCAAACGCGGCCGAACCAACATTCTATACAACTGCAACATCAGACCCCAACTTTTCTACTCTATGCCCCGTCCTATAAAGGCAAGCATGCCATATGCCTTCTTCACTACCTTCTCCACCTGTGACATCACCTTCAAGGATCTGTGGACTTGCACACCCAGGTTCCTCTGCGTGTCTACACCCTTTATGGTTCTGCCATTTATCGTATAGCTCCCCCCTACGTTAGTTCTACCAAAATGCATCACTTCACATTTATCTGGATTGAACTCCATCTGCCATTTCTTTGCCCAAATTTCCAGCCTATCTATATCCTTCTGTAGCCTCTGACAATGTTCCTCACTATCTGCAGTCCAGCCATTTTCGTGTCGTCCGCAAACTTACTGATCACCCCAGTTACACCTTCTTCCAGATCGTTTTTATAAATCACAAACAGCAGAGGTCCCAATACAGAGCCCTGCGGAACACCACTAGTCACAGGCATCCAGTCGGAAAAAGACCCTTCCACTACCACCCTCTGTCTTCTGTGACCAAGCCAGTTCTCCACTCATCTAGCCACCTCCCCCTTTATCCCATGAGATCCAACCTTTTGCGCCAACCTACCATGAGGGACTTTGTCAAACGCTTTACTAAAGTCCATATAGACGACATCCACGGCCCATGCCTCGTCAACCATTCTGGTCACTTCTTCAAAAAACTCCACCAGGTTAGTGAGGCATGACCCCCCTCTCACAAAACCATGCTGACTATCGTTAATGAGTTTATTCCTTTCTAAATGCGCATACATCCTATCTCTAAGAATCCTCTCCAACAACTTCCCCACCATGGACGTCAAGCTCACCGGCCTATAATTTCCCGGGTTATCCTTCCTACCCTTCTTAAATAATGGGACCACATTAGCTATCCTCCAATCCTCTGGGACCTCACCTGTGTCCAGTGACGAGACAAAGATTTGCGTCAGAGGCCCAGCGATTTCATCTCTCGTCTCCCTGAGCAGCCTTGGATAGGTTCCATCAGGTCCTGGGGATTTGTCTATCTATCTCCCTTTTTAAATAGTGATGTTACATTAGCTACCCTCCAATCTGTAGGAATTGTTCTACAGTCTGTAGAATCTTGGAAGATGACAACCAATGCATCCATTATTTCTAGGGCCACTTCCTTAAATACTTTGGGATGACAGATATGCAATACACTCTGATATTAAATATTAATAAAACCACAAATATAGTTTTGGGGAAAATAATATCAAAACAAACAGGTTTTATCTAAGCTATAACATCTGACAATTCTGTTTGCTTTTAAAAACAATAAAAATCAATAATTATTTTACAGTGTTAGTTTGTTTGGATCAAGTATCTATTGATCAGAAGCTTTACAGGAGAATAACTCAAAATTCTTTGCTAACTCTGCCCTTATAATCAAAACATTAGAAGGGAATTACCAAACTACAAAAGTTTATCATCACTTAATCACTGGCAGCTTCTGGATACAGAATAGTCAATGATATAAACCTTCAATAGTACCAGGACAGACCCTTTAGAAATCCTATTCAAACTATTCATCTATTTACAGAGCTTGGCAAACAAGCCCCCCATTGAGACAGGCCTGAGTCACCTGAAGTAAAGTAGGCCGCAAAGATGGAATGATCAAAGTCCTGTTCAAATGTAATTCTCATCACCTAGATGAAAGAACTTTGCAATCTTGGGGATGACTCCTGACTAAAGAACTCCCTCACATGTAGTTGAAAGGCATCAGAGAAAAAGAAATCCAAAGTCACACTATTGACAAAAATATGAACCACTGATGCTGGTCTGAGATTTTGTGGTGCAGTGGTTAAGTCCCGTACATCTGGCATAGAAGCTCTGGGTTTAAGGATCACTCCAGGACTTGACCACAGATGGTGCGTTCATAACGTGGCCACACAGGTTGATTATCAACCTGGAAATCCTTCCAATACACCTTGATGGCAGATGGTAAAGACCAGGGGAGATTCCTGATCAGCCATATTGCAGAAAGCAATGGCAAACCACTGCAGTACTTTACCAAGCATAATCATGGACCAATCCAGTGGAAATCATGGTTGCCATTAGCCTGTTAGGGCTTGTTTACTGAAGGAGCAAGACTTCTTAGATGAGAACAGGGGGATCTAATCCTGATAATATTTGGATAGCTGGACAGTTACTAATTAAAACAGTTATAATAACTGACTGAATTACAAAGCTCCCTCCTGCTCCATAAAGAAAAAGACATGATGGATTTTAAGTGTGAGAGACCTCTGATCATCTCAGTTTTGATGAAGGAGCAGCCCTCCAAACCGGTTGGACTTTAACCTGGTGTTGTGAGACTTCTTACTGTGCCCACCCCAGTCCAATGCAGACATCTCCACATCATGGCATCTCGGTTTTGAGTGTCACAAACTGTAAAAAGTGATAAGGGAGTGTGATCTGTTACATTGAGACTAAACACCAGTGAAATGAGTTGCTCAAGTCACCTTCAGCTAGCTTTATTATGGCAAACAATTAGAATATCAATACTTTTCTCAGACAGCACCATTTCAAAACATCCCATGGAGATCACAGTAGGAATCATCTGTCTAGAAGCATGCCCCCATCAACCGCTCCGTGGGTCAACCCTACCAAAAGGCAGAAAATACCTCACATAGACACATGCTGTATTTCCTAAACTGCTTTGTCAGATTTACTTACAGGTAATACACAAAGGTCAAGAAGTGCAATAGCATAACTCTCAGTATATTTAGTCAACATGGCTAAATACTGCCTTTATGAAAATGGCATTTCTTAAAATCTTCCTAACAGCACTGTGAGTGCACCTACACCACACAACACTGCAGTGGTTCAAGGCAGCGACTCACTACCAACTTCACAAGGGCAATTAGGGATGGGCAACAAACACTGGCCTAGCCAGTGATACTCACGTCCTGTGAAAGAAAAAATATATAACACCCAGTTTGCCATTTTTAATTCATTGAGATATCCTTCAAATATTGATTTCATTTTCATATCAAAATCAATTCACTGAGTGTCCAATCACGTTTGCTGTTTTTAGACAGGACTAGAATTTTTCTTGCTGCTGAAAAGGACAATATCTCAACCTGTCCTGATCCCACACACTTCATTAACGTTTGGAGAAAGGGAGAAGTCAAGGCACCTGCAGTGTTGATGATGGCGAACAGAGGTAGGCATTCCCCTTGCTGTTTTCTGCACAGCCCTCAATGTCAACATTCCCTTTTTGGCCATTATTTCAGCCAATTCTGGCCCGTGCACCAAGAAGATCTGGTGGTCAACCTGCAGTCAGTCATCACAAAGAGTCAGTACGAGAGGCCATTCAACTCATTGTTCCTTGGCAACTTATGGTCTCCTCTCCAATGCTGCTCAATTCTTACGTCCATTATTACCCAAGGGACCATTTCAACTTTGAATCATTGTTTGTGAAGAAGTGTTTTTTGGCAGCAATTCTGAACTTGGACTTATACTAAGAATAAGGAGCAAGCCATTCAGGACTGAGGTGAGGTAAAATGTCTTCACTCAGAGTCGTGAACCTGTAGAATCCTCCACCACAGAAAGCCGTTGAGGCCAGTTTGTTAGATATGTTCAAGAGGGAGCTGGACGTGGCCCTTGTGGCTAAAGGGATCAAGGGGTATGGAGAGAAAGCGGGAGTGGGATACTGAAAGTGCACGATCAACCATGATCATATTGAATGGTGGTGCAGGCTTGAAGGGCTGAATGGCCCAGTCCTGCATCTATTTACTGTTTCTATGTCCAAGTGCTATAGTCACCAAAGTAGAAGGAACTGTGCTCTGGATTAACTTTTTCTCTCCCAATTGGCAGTGTATACTTTTGTATGAACTTCTATTAGCTTAATTTCAAGAAGTATTTGAATTTTTCCAGACATGGTCAGATGTCCATGTACATTTCCTGTTCAATCTTACTTCCTGTTGCAGTAATGTGCTGTTCAATTAAAGGTCTGACTATTGACTGATAATCTCACTATACATCACTCAAAATGCTTTCTGAAAATTTTTTGTCCATTTTGTTTCCTTCAGTAATTGTCCAAAATAAAAGTTTAAACAAAATAATTTCAAAGCAATACAAATTTCACAATAAAATAATCACATTTAGTCATATGGTAGAACAGAACTCAAGTATTGCTGAAAAAGAAACATTTTTGTCAAAGCTTTTCATCTTACACTCATCAGGACAATTTGCAAGAATACCAAATCTAAAAGGAACAACAATTTATACTGTATGTAGAGCATTGATTGGACTCTTACTGGCAACAGGCATTGCCATGGAGAATGCTCCAGTTGATGATGACTGACAGTTAACAGCCAAGCATTGTTTGAAATTTAAATCAAACAGCTTAATTTTGATTGGTCAAGGCATTGCCTGAGGAACGAACCAACGAATAGCTGCCACTTATTTTGTTTAGATGGAACAGCTGCAATGTGTACACATTCTGGCTGCAAGAAAGATGCCTTGTATTCTGATGAGTGCAACACAGAAAGTTGACAAAAAATGTCTTTTCAGCAATGATTACATTTACCACTATGTTTTACATTTGAAATCTTTATATTTGAATTTATTTGAGTGTCAGCCTTAAAAGCCTGGGCTTCAGTTGCATACTTCTACATCAACAATCATGATAGGGTTTTCAATCTCATGTATTCTGGGCATGTGCAGTTTGTAAAATTATCTCACATGCAATCTGTATGAATAGGAATTGGAGAAGTAGTGTGTTCTTACATTGTGAGGATTTGAGGTTTTTTTCGCTCAAAGACTTTGAAAGAAAAAAACGATTGAATTCTTTGAGCTTTGACTTCAGTTTTGTGATGAATTTCTTTAAATATTGATCTTTATTGTGAGGGGTACAGAGTGTAAAAGTAGGAACTTTTGCTGTAACTATACAGGACATTGCTGAGACTACACCTAGAGTAATAGGTATGGATTTGGTCTTCTTACTTGAGAGATATTGCATTAAAAAAAAAGTTTATTTATTAGTCACAAAGAAAATTACAGCACAGGAACAGGCCCTTTGGCCCTCCAAGCCTGCACCAACCATGCTGCCCGACTTAACTAAAACCCCCTACCCTTCCGGGGATCATATCCCTCTTCCCATCTCATTCATGTACTTGTCAAGGCGCCCCTTAAAAGTCACTACCATATCCGCTTCCACTACCTCCCCCAGCAACAAGTTCCAGGCACCCACCACTCTATGTGTAAAAAATCTGCCTTGTACATCTCCTTTAAACCTTGCCCCTTGCACTTTAAACCTATGCCCCCTAGTAATTGACTCTTTCGCCCTGGGAAAAAGCTTCTGACTATCCACTCTGTCCATGCCTCTCATAATCTTGTAGACTTCTATCAGGTCTCCCCTCAACCTCCGTCGCTCCAGTGAGAACAAACCAAGTTTTTTCAACCTCTCCTCATAGCTAATGCCCTCCATATCAGGCAACATCCTGGTAAATCTTTTCTGCACAAAGCCTCCACATCTTTCTGGTAGTGTAGCGACCAGAATTGAACACTATATTCCAAGTGCGGCCTAACTAAGGTTCTGTAAAGCTGCAACATGACTTGCCAATTTTTAAACTCAATACCCCGGCCGATGAAGGCAAGCCTGCCGTATGCCTTCTTGACTACCTTCTCCACCTGCATTGCCACTTTCAGTGACCTGTGTACCTGTATACCCAGATCCTTTTGCCTATCAATACTCTTAAGGGTTCTGCCATTTACTGTATATTTCCTATCTGTATTAGACCTTCCAGAATGCATTACTTCACATTTGTCCGGATTAAACTCCATCTGCCATCTTTCCGCCCAAGTCTCCAACTGATCTATGTCCTCTGTATCCTCTGATGGTCCTCATCACTATCCGCAAATCTACCAACCTTTGTGTCGCCCGCAAACTTACTAATCAATCCAATTACATTTTCCTCCAAATCATTTATATAACAAACAACAAAGGTCCCAGCACTGATCCCTGAGGAACACCACTTATCACAGCCCTCCATTCAGAAACGCACCCTTCCATTACTACCCTCTGTCTTCTTACAGGTAGCCTTACATTAACACTGCAATGAATGGTTAGCACTGCTGCTTCACAGCTCCAGGGGCCTAGGTTCGATTCCCGGCTTGGGTCACTGTCTGTGTGGAGTTTGCACATTCTCCTCGTGTCTGCGTGGGTTTCCTCCGGGTGCTCCAGTTTCCTTCCACAGTCCAAAGATGTGCAGGTTAGGTTGATTGGCCATGCTAAAATTGCCCTTAGTGTCCTGGGATGCGTAGGTTAGAGGGATTAGTGGGTAAATATGTAGGGATATGGGGGTAGGGCTTGGGTGGGATTGTGGTCGGTGCAGACTCGATGGGCCGAATGGCCTCTTTCTGTGCTGTAGGATTTCTAAGATTCTAAGATGAAGTTACTGTGAAAATCCCCTAGTCACTACATTCCGGCGCCTGTTCGGGTACACTGAGGGAGAATTTGGCATAGCCAATTCACCTAACCTGCACATCTTTGGACTGTGGGAATAAACCGGAGCATCCGAAGGAAACCCACACAGACATGGGGAGAATATGCAAACTCCACAGTGACCCAACCCAGGGATCGAACCTGGGTCCCTGGCGCTGTGAGGCAACAGTGCTAGCCACTGTGCCACCGTACCGCACCGTGCCTGCGTTGGAGGCAGGTCAGAGAAGATTCATTACGTCAATTCCTATGATGAAGGAGTTGCCTTACAAGGCAAGGTTGAGCATGTTGGGACTTTAGAAGAATGAGAGGTGATCAAAATTCTGAGGAGGCTTAACAGGTTAGATACTGACATTGTTCCCACTCTTGAGGGAATCTAGAACTCGGGCATCGTTTTAAAACAAAGGGGTCAAGGATTATGACTTGGGCGAGGTAGGAAAGTGAAGTTAAGGCCAAGAGCAAGGCAGGCATGATCTTATTAAATGGTCGAGCAGTTTTAAGGGGCCAAATGGTATATATCTGTTCCTATTTCTTATTCTGCTTTCCTATTATGGACTCCACAAAGTAAATACAGGAGATATATGAACAGTAGCAGCTTTTACTGTGAATTTATTGTTGATAGGTATGAGAGACAATGAAAAGCTGCCTTATAAGGAGTGGATTATTTTTAAATCCTTTAGTTGAATATATCTGTACACAGTTTAAAAATTGCTCAAGCTTGATTATTTGGCGGCACGGTAGCACAGTGGTTAGCACTGTTGCTTCACAGCTCCAGGGTCCCGGGTTCGATTCCCGGCTCAGGTCACTGTCTGTGTGGAGTTTGCACATTCTCCTCGTGTCTGCGTGGGTTTCCTCCGGGTGCTCCGGTTTCCTCCCACAGTCCAAAGATGTGCAGGTTAGGTTGATTGGCCAGGTTTAAAAAATTGCCCCTTAGAGTCCTGGGATGTGTAGGTTAGAGGGATTAGTGGGTAAAATAGGTGGGGGTAGGGCCTGGGTGGGATTGTGGTTGGTGCAGACTCGATGGGCCGAATGGCCTCCTTCTGCACTGTAGGGTTTCTATTTCTATGATTAAGAAATTTTAAAAAAGAAAACCTGGGAATTCAAAAAACAACGAACTTGGGGTTTTTTTTCATTTTGCTTGCTTATGGAAATTTGTGAAAACTGATTAATTGTTAAAGTTTATTTATTAATGCCGCAAGTAGGCTTACATTAACACTGCAATGAAGTTACTGTGAAAATCCCCGAGTCGCCACACTCGGGTGCCTGCTTGGGTACACCGGGTTGGGGGGCAGGCAATTTAGCATGGCCCAAGCACCTAACCAGCATGTCTTTCAGACTGTGGGAGGAAACTGGAGCACCCGGAGGAAACCCATGCAGACACGGGGAGAACTCCACACAGCTGTGAGGCAGTGCTGCTAGCAATTGTGCCATGCCACCCTAGGTGAGTGAATATCAACCAATTGTTCAATTTATGATTTTTCATCCATTTGATGCAGAAAGAATTAACGTGGCACCTCAGTTTTCCAAACGGGCCGTGGATGGGTCAAAAAAGTGGGGAGGGATGAGACTGGAATGTGTGCGGAGGAGAGGGACTGATGGTTCAAATGGAGCCTAATAGTTTGAAAGGATCCTATGGTAGCTCAAGTCCCAGTTTCCTAGATTTTCAATGAACTGAAAATCATAAGCCGGGGTATGTGATTTGTTGATGTGCAGTCACTTCTTAATAAGTTTACAATATTTCCACAAACAAAAAGTATCTCAAAAGATCAGTATTTTTTTATTCGTTCATGGGATTTGGGCATTGCTGGCTAAGCCAGCATTTTTAATGCATATCCCAATTCTCCTAGAGAAGGTGGTGGTGAGCTGCCTTCTTGAACTGCTGCAGCCCATGTGTTGTGGGAACACTCTCAGAGCCGTTAGGAAGCAAGCTCCAAGATTTTTGACAGTGAAGGAACGTTCATGCCTCCTTTCCAGTCTTGCACAGAAATCCCGAAATTACCCATTCCCTAGTCATGCAAGATCTACATCTTTAGATTATTTCTATCAGAATTGCAGATCCCAAGGCCACCTTTCAGAGTTCTCAAACCCGTGGACCACATTCTTGGTGATCATTGATCCCAGAACTACAAATAATATTCCAAGGCTCGAGAACGCTCTCCCCAATGTTCTTAGTTGCCAAGACACACAGATCCAGAATCTGGTTCTTTATTGCTAGAAATTCAGTCTCTAGTGTTTCTGCAAACCTTACAAACACATCCTGGAAGTTCACTTCAAAATGCAATGGTGGACCCCCTTCCCCCAGAGATCATAACCCAGTAACGACCAGAGTGCCTCAATATAGTATACGCAGGCAGTAGGGCTTTGATTACATTGACAACCTTAAAAAATCTCCAGCTTGCTTCACTGAGCGATGTCTGCTATCAAAATATCAGTTTACAATGTTTTTAAATTTTCTGTGTTTTAATAATGTAAATCTAGCAATTGAATCAAAACAGCAGTGTGAATGTCTTCTAGCTACACCAGGGGCACCAACATTCATGCTTTTCCCAGAGATCAAGAAATTTATTTCCTTCAAAGCCAAAACCTGGACAATATCAAAATATCAGGACAGTTTGAGTAGAAGATTACTCCTTAATTGATCAAAGAACTCGACATACACAGGATCATGAGGACAGCAGATAAAATGTAGCATCCCATTTTACATGCGACCGATCATTCAACTTCAAAGTAAGGAATGAAATTGTTGAAGGGAATCTACGCAAGAACTCACTTGTTGCTCAGTCTGTGTGTGATTTCATTTTTTATAAGTGATATACATACATACATATGTGAATCTAAGGAAAAACAGAAAGAAGTCCTTACCACTGGTATCAAAATAATCTGCTGTGTCTATCTCCTGCTGCTTTGTTGAGGTTGCTGCGTCTCCCCCTGATTGAATTTTCTCAGACATGTCTTTGTAGGAAAATTCCAAACCAGAGTCTTTCCCTGTCTCAGTCCTTTCAGTTAATTCCACACGTGTTTGTTTACAGCTCACATCCTTGCGAGGCGATGGTTTCTTTTTTGTGCTACTTTCCTCTTCCCGTTCTTCATCCGATCCATTGATTGAGATGAACCCTTCACTATCTGAGAACGCTTCTGCCTCTGACTCTTCGTCTGACTGATCCTCATTCTCTGGACTAGAGGACTCGTAGTGCGTCTCTTGTAGAGATGCCTTGATGGCTGCTTCTAGCTGGCTATCTTCGCTGGCATCAATTAAACTCTCCTAATGGATCAGGCGAAACAGATCAGCAATAAATATAGGCAGACCATACAACAGATCAAACAATTAAACTGTTGAAAAAAAATGATTCACCCAAAATTCCGAAGCACAGACACCAAGTGCTTCCTTTCCCTCCACCTTTCAGGTTGATGTTAAATTGGCCACCATATCCCTTAATCTGGCAACCCATATACATAAGGCTCCATGGAACACTATGTTTTTCTACCCTCAAAGCCCACATCAGGGTACTTGTAAAGGTGCATTGCCTTCAGTATACACATAAACAAGGTAGTATCTTCACCTCGGCATACTTACTGAACGCAGACGTTTCTTTGGTGGGCTACAGGAAAGTCCATCTAACAGACCATGCTCTGTTAAAAACCCCGTCACCTGTTCTAGAAAGGAATTCACATCCAAGTTGCGCCACTCAACTAGCTTTTGACCTGAAAAAGGGAATTGGTGGGGCAGATGGTGAGAAGGGAAGTGAGGGAGAAATATGATATTTGAATTTACTGACAATATTAAACAATAATTTTCCAGTGCAATGTGGAGAAATAGAAATATTTCACTTTCCAATAATACACCCAATTAATATTTGAAAATGTTTCCTTTAAGTTCTGCACTATGATAATTTATAGTTTGGTTACTTATCACCCTTCACATTTCTTTGATAAACAAAAAATGGATGCCAATCACTTGAAGAAACTGGCATCTTGGGAACTTGTCATAGTTTGCATTTCTCACCAAGGAAGATACTTTATTGCTTCCTAATAAATGTTTGTAACTTATTTGATAATAGTTAAATAAATGCATTTATAGAACTCGGAATTGCTGAACCTGCATGAGCCAAAATCTTCAAAAACAAATGAGGCACAGAATGAGAAGCTCAGTTCTATTTTACCCAGACAGTTTCTTAATGCAAATTTTTCAATCTTATGTCCCTACATATCTTACACACTGATCACACACACACACACAGACACCAGAATTCTCCTTGTGCCATCTATCGGTAGCCATTCATTTAGTCAATACACTCCTGGTCACTGGGATTCTCCAGCCACCTGGTCACCTGACTCCTTTCAAAACCTTCCACTTTGACTGTACTTCCAGTATCGCAACTCAGCCTTTCTGCTCTTTTCCCCACATTTGGTATCCATTGGTATGCAATAATTCAGATGCCCTCCTGTGCAAGAGGAGCATTAAATAAATGGAAGGTACTAACTGATAATTTGCTCAAACCTTAAACATTGGGTGGCACAGTGGTGAACACTGCTGCCTCACAACGCCAGGGACCCGGATTCAATTCCAACTTCGGGTCACTGTCTGTGTGGAGTTTGCACATTCTCCCCGTGTCTGCGTGGGTTTCCTCCGGGTGCTCCGATTTCCTCCCACTGTCCAAGAATGTGCGGGTTAGGTTGATTGACCATGCTAAATTGACCCTAGTATCAGGTGGATTAGTAGGGTAAATATGTAGGGTTATGGGAATAGGACCTGGGTGGGATTGTGGTCGGTGCAGACTTGATGGGCCGAATGGCCTCCTTCTGCACCTTAGGGATTTTATGGATTCTATGATTCACTCATTCCACCACTTCTATAAGAGACCTTGCAGAAAGTCACTTGTTGACATCACCTTCCAAACCTGCTATTTCCAATAGGATAAAAGCAAAATATTGCAGATGCTGAAATCTGAAACAAAAACAAAAAATGCTAGAAAATCTCAGCAGGTCTGACAGCAGATGCTGTCCACAGATTGTGCAATAACAGGTCATTGCTGTGCAAGGGTCACTTGATAGCTCTGTCAACGACATCTTCCATCACTTTGTTCATGATCGACATGATGGGACGGTAATTGGCCAGGTTAGATTTGTCCTTATTTTCCACATTGTCAGATAGAGGCGAGTGCTGTATCTGTACCAGAACAGTTTGGCTAGGGGCACAGCTAGTTCGAGAGCACAAGACTTTGATACTACTATTGATTGGGATGTTGTCAAGGCCCATAGCCGTCAGCTGTTTCTTGATATCATGTGAAGTGAATTGAATTAGCTTTTAATTTCAGATTTCATTAAAAAAATTGAAGTTAAATTCCACTAATTGAGATGCCACGGGATTTGAACTCGTGTCAGAGTTGGATCTTTGGATTACTAGTTGAGTGACATAACCACTAAGTTGATCCATCTAAGTGGAAGATAACAAGCATGATTCCTATCTCAAGAATCAGATTTAAATTTGTGACTGTGAAATTGTGTCAAAATTCAATGAACCCAGCTTAAGAAATATTAACGGTGCCTTAATCACATCAATAAAAAATGCTATAGGATCAACTTTATTTTTAAAAGCAGCTCTATTGATGAGATCCTCTTTTAAAAGGGGTTCTATCATATTCTATCCATATTCCAAGCAGTGTAGCAGAGTCACCACTGAAATACTGCAAGTACAAAACAGAAAAGTACTTCCATTCCAAGCCAGGTAAACAGTCGGCTGGTAATTTTTAAAAAGCACCACTATTTTAATTTGATTTTATTATTGTCACCTGTATTGGTATACAGTATTGTTTCTTGCACGCCATACAGACAAAGCATACTGTACAAAGGGAGGGAAAGGAGAGCGCACAGAGTGTAGTGCTACAGTCAGAGCTAGGGTGTAAAGAAAGATCAACTTAGTACGAAGTAGGTCCAGTCAAAAGTCTGACAGCAGCAGGAAAGAAGTTGTTTTTGAGTCGGTTGGTACGTGACCTCAGACTTTTGTATCTTTTTCCCAATGGAAGTCGGTGGAAGAGAGTATTTCCAGGGTGCGTGGGGTCCTTGATCATGCTGGCTGTTTTTCCGAGGCAGCAGGAAGCGTAGACAGAGTCAATGGATGGGAGACTGGTTTGAGTGATCGACTGGGCTTCGTTCATGACCCTTTGTAGTTTACTGCAGTCTTGGACAGATCAGGAGCCATACCAAGCTGTGATTTAGCTGGAAAGAATGCTTTCCATGGTGCATCTGTAGGAGTTGGAGAGAGTTGTAGCGGACATGCCAAATTTCCTTAGCCACCTGAGAAAGTAGAGACGTTGGTGGACTTTCTTAACTTTAGCGTCAGCATGGAGGGACCAGGGCAGGTTGTTGATGATCGGGACGCCTAAAAACTTGAAGCTTTCAACCATTTCTATTTCGTCCCCATTGATTTGGACAGGGGCATGCCCTCCACTACGCTTCCCGAAGTTGATGACTATCTCCTTCGTTTTGTTGACACTGAGGGAGAGATTATTGTCATCACAGCAGTTCACCAGATTCTCTACCTCTTTCCTGTACTGTGTCTCGTCATTGTTTGAGGTCTGATCAAAATGTATCATCAGCCAACTTGAAAATCGAGTTGGAGGGTAATTTGGCCATACAGTCAAAGGTGTATAAGGAGTATAGTAAGAGGCTGAGGACACAGCCTTGCGGAGCACCGGTGTTAATGATGATCGTCGTGGAGGAGGTGTTATTGCCTATCCTTACTGACTGCAGTTTGTGGGTTAGGAAGTCTGGGATCCAGTTGCAAAGGGAGGAGCTGAGCCCCCGGCCACAAAGTTTGAAGATGAGTCTCGTAGGAATAATGGTGTTAAAGGCTGAGACGTCGTCTATGAACAGGAGTCCAATGTAGGTGTCCTTGTTATTTAGGTGTTCCAGGGTTGTGTGTAGTGCCAGGGAGATGGCGCTTGCTGTGGACCTGTTGCGGTATGAGGTGAACTGTAGTGGACCCAGGCATTCTGGGAGTCAGGAATTGATTTGTGGCATGGCTAACTTTTCGAAGCACTTCATAATGATGGATGTCAGAGCCACTCACTAAGTCATTAAGGCTCGCTGCATGGCTTTTCTTTGGTACCGGGATGATGGTTGTCTTCTTGAAGCAGGTAGGTACCTCAGATTGGTATGAAGAGAAGATGAAGATGTCTGCGAATACCTCTGCCAGCTTGTCCACGCAAGACCTGAGTCTAGAAACTTTAGAAATTCTAAATGAAAGGTCACTTACCAGTGCGGGGATCTAGTATAGACACATAAGGGAAGTCTGAGAGCTGATAGAACTGGACGTAACGTTGCCCTTCTTCACTGTCATGGTATACCTGGAAAAGAGATTGACTGTCAAAAACGGGTAACACAGAGATTGTTCACTTGAAATAATTGCTAAGGTTCTAATGGGAAAAGGATAAATGGGTATTTCAGGCTGTAGAGAATAGCAAACATGTTGTTGTTAATTAATTAATTCACATGAAATCAAATAAGGAAAGTTATGCCAGGTAGTTATTTCAATTTCATTTCTGAATAATATTAGCTCAACAATTGTCTCCCAGGCTAATTATTTTATCTGAGGATGCTCAGATATTCACTGTGCAAAAGGCAATAGCATCTGATGAATGAGAAAGTCCTTAAATACGAGGGTAGGTGATCGATTTTTCAACTTGTCATTCATTTGCCAAAAAAGAATGCAAATTTTCTAACAGGATTAACTCTGCTTCTAAAATTAACCTGCTGAAATGTCAGTCTTCTTTTTCTGATGAATCCAAACGGTTAATGTCTGAGGATTTCTTCAAGTGTAGGTGTGAATCTTCATGGAGTTATTGAAATATATTTTTAAAAATTACATGGTTTGTCGAGTGGATCTTCTTATGGTTTGGGAATGGCTCTCAGTTTGAACACTAGTCTTGGTTGGGTTCCCCTTATATACATATCACATGCTTTAACAAAGAGGTTGTGCTGGAATCTTTGAATGGCATCAAGATAGATAAGTCGCCGGGTCCGGATGGGATGTACCCCAGGTTACTATGGGAGGCGAGGGAAGAGATTGCAGAGCCTCTGGCGATGATCTTTGCGTCGTCGATGGAGACGGGAGAGGTGCCGGAGGATTGGAGGATTGCGGATGTGGTTCTTATTTTCAAGAAGGGGAATAGGGATAGCCCAGGAAATTACCAACCGGTGAGTCTAACCTCAGTGGTTGGTAAGCTGATGGAGAAGATCCTGAGGGACAAGATTTATGAGCATTTAGAGAGGTTTAGTATGCTCAAGAATACTCAGCATGGCTTTGTCAAAGGCAGATCGTGCCTTACGAACCTGGTGGAGTTCTTCGAAAATGTGACCAAACACATTGACGAAGAGAAAGCGGTAGATGTGGTTTATATGGATTTTAGCAAGGCGTTCGATAAGGTCCCCCATGCAAGGCTTCTCGAAAAAGTGAGAGGGCATGGGATCCAAGGGGCTGCTGCCCGGTGGATCCAGAACTGGCTTGCCCAAAGGAGGCAGAGAGTGTGTATAGATGGGTCTTTTTCTAATTGGAGGTCGGTCACCAGTGGTGTGCCCCAGGGATCTGTTCTGGGACCCTTGCTGTTTGTCATTTTCATAAATGACTTGAATGAGGAAGTGGAAGGATGGGTTGGTAAGTTTGCCGACGACACGAAGGTTGGTGGGGTTGTGGATAGTCTGGAGGGATGTCAGAAGTTACAGAGGGACATAGATAGGATGCAAGACTGGGCGGAGAAGTGGCAGATGGACTTCAACCCAGATAAATGCGTAGTGGTCCATTTTGGCAGGTCGAATGGGATGAAGGAGTACAATATAAAGGGAAAGACTCTTAGTACGGTAGAGGATCAGAAGGACCTTGGGGTCCGGGTCCAAAGGACTCTAAAATCGGCCCCGCAGGTGGAGGAGGTGGTTAAGAAGGCGTATGGTGTGCTGGCCTTTATCAATCGAGGGATTGAGTTTAGGAGTCCGGGGATAATGATGCAGCTATGTAAGACCCTCGTCAGACCCCACTTGGAGTACAGTGCTCAGTTCTGGTCGCCTCATTACAGGAAGAATGTGGAAAAGATTGAAAGGGTGCAGAGAAGATTTACAAGGATGTGGCCTGGATTGAGTGGCATGCCTTATGAGGATAGGCTGAGGGAGCTCGGTCTTTTCTCCTTGGAGAGACGTAGGATGAGAGGAGACCTAATAGAGGTATATAAGGTGTTGAGAGGTATAGATCGGGTGGACTCTCAGAGGTTTTTTCCCAGGGTGGAAATGGCTGCTACGAGAGGACACAGGTTTAAGGTGCTGAGGGGTAGGTACAGGGGAAATGTTAGGGGGAAGTTTTTCACAGAGGGTGGTGGGCGAGTGGAATCGGCTGCCGTCAGTGGTGGTGGAGGCAAACTCAATAGGGTCTTTTAAGAGACTCCTGGATGAGTACATGGGACTTAATAGGATGGAGGGTTATAGGTAGGCCTAAAGGGTAGGGATATGTTCGGCACAACTTGTGGGGCCGAAGGGCCTGTTTTGTGCTGTAGTTTTCTATGTTTCTATGTTTATGCTCCAGTTCAGAATCAGAGGTAGAAAGGGTTATAAAATTAAGCGCTTTAGAAGTGCAAGTCTTTCAAGTAATGAGTAGAACGGAATTCAAATTGCTTTAACCCTATGGGCTGAAGGAAGAACATTGAATTTTAATGTAGGGAAGGTTCTGCCTATTAGAATAGAAGTGATAAAATATGAAGTTGTTAGAACAAACAATAAGTTGTCAAAAATAGAAAAATAAATAGTTTGGGTGCGTCTGAAAATTTGAAACCGAATTTAGAACTCAGTCATGTACTGGGATATTTTCATCAACAGAATAAATAAGCTGTTCTATCGCAAGTAATTCAACATTGAGAGCACATTCAGAGTATTGAATTACATAATCATAGAATCTTTACAGTGCAAGAGGAGGCCATTAGGCCCACTGAGTCTGCGCTGGTTCTCTGAAAGAGCATTTTACCTAACCCTGTAACCGTGCACATTCTTTGAATGGTGCTTTCAGCATTTTACCTTTAGAAGGATATCATGGGACTGGATTCAGAATGGAGCTGCGAGAATAATTCCCAAACTTAAAATTCAAAGAGAGAACGTTTCGAGTCTGGATGACCGTTCGCCAGAGAGGTTCTGACGAAGGGTCATCCATGCTTGAAATATTGGTTCTATTCTCTCTCCACAGATGCTGTCAGATTTGCTGATATTTTCCAGCATTTTCTGCTTTTGTTTCAGATTCCAGCATCTGCTGCATTTTGCTTTTACAGGACTGAACTTGTTTTCAAGAAATTATCAGGAGGCAGATCCATGCTTTTAAAACATGCTGAGAGAAATAAATAAATGTAGATATTTAGCATGAGCTGTAAAATTAACAACCTCAAACGTGGTGCCATTACGGTGAATTCCCGCTCCCTAAATCAGATGTGAATATTAAAGTCCCAAGTAAATAAGCTTGTACATTAATTAAGATTTTTAAAAATGGATAAACATCTGGTTAGGGATAGTTTGAGGAATCCAAATACAGTCACTCTCACATGGAAATGTCTGGTCAAGGAAAACAAATAATCTGCAACATTTAATAGGGAGAGATTAGGCTGGCAAATATTTGGAGTTATGATGGATTTTAACTTCGGGATTTTGAAGAGACTTTGTCAAATATTCCTCAGGAAAATAACCGCTGAGTACAAGGCACCATGGAGCAAACTATTCAGGGTGCGAAAGAAACACAGCAGAAGGCGTTTCCTGTGAACGGCTTTATTTTATTATCTTGGGCTTTATGAGATTAAATATTCAGTAAAGTTAGGAGCCAGCAGATTTTTCAACTCAAACAGGGCTGTGGACAATTTCATGCTAAAAACTTAAGTCACTATAAATGCATCATGTTAAAGGGCAAACAAATTAGCTTCTGCAATATTTAGATCAGATCCAAGCTCTGAAAGAAGAAAATGGAAATCAAGTGCCCTTCAAACAAAAGATTTTTAAGAAAGGGAAGTAGACCAGATCAGTGTGACAGATAAAAGGAAAAGGCAATGAAGATGACTTGATTTCATACAGCAAGGGGTCAACAAGCATCACATTTTCTGGGTCCCACCGACATTGATCTTTAAAATTTAAAAAAAACATCCTTGAAGCCAAATAGCTGAATTTTAAAAGTTTTGACCACTGGAACAACCCAACACTATACAAAGAACTATCACTAGAGAACTCAATCCATGGTGATAGATTCATCACTTGTTTCCAGGGGGGTGAACCAGCAATTGCACTGGATGCATTACATTCAAGATAGGAAAAATGAACACCAAAGTAATGATTTTGGGGGGGGGGGGGGGGGGGGGGGTGTAATACAGGAGCGAATATCAGAGTTAGAGAGGGAGCAAAAACACATAAACAAAATGTCAAAACAATTGAATAATTACCAAAGTTGAAGTGGGCAAATATTTCTTTTGCTGCACTTGCATTCAAAGAATCACCAGGGGTGTGGTGCATGGAGGAAAACTGGGCAAGCAGCATCTACATACAAAACAGGTCCTGCCTGATTTCCCATATGTAACAGATGGAAGATTGGGTGGGCTCTTGTAAACTCATGATCCCCCTCTGGCCCGGTAACCAGCCAAGTGTAAGACAAACATCATGTCACAGCAAATACAAACGAAATAGATGGAAGAAACCATCCATTTAAATGTGCATTCATTTCACTGGACCAAAATTTACTACTAAGTGAATTACTATAATTAACATGGTTCAATAGTTTCTTGCATTTCACCAGCAATAGTGTACTGAACATTTTTCACTAAAAACTGTAGCACCAACACTTG
Source organism: Mustelus asterias (assembly GCF_964213995.1). Lineage (NCBI taxonomy): Eukaryota > Metazoa > Chordata > Chondrichthyes > Carcharhiniformes > Triakidae > Mustelus > Mustelus asterias. The sequence continues at coordinate 74,202,932 of NC_135803.1, read as the reverse complement.
CCAGCCTCTTGGTACCTGCCAAAAGATGAAGTGCTCTCGAATGATGGTTTTCACAGCCTCATTGCTCCAAACATCACGATTCAAACACTGGCAGGCAAAGTCTTGCACATTTTGAATGTTTACCATTAACCACTTGTTCTGCAGCTGTCCTGACTCCTTTGCCTTTTCAAAGAGAGAAGATATGAATGATTAGAAGATTGTAACTTCATGGTTTGTATTAAGTGCTGAGCTGTATCTTGTACTGGAAATGAAATTGTTTTGTGAAAAAGGAGGCATCCACAGTATCTTGGTCATGCCTTGCTACAGTTCTTTTTGTGCTACTAGCTTGAGAAAATCAAGCAATAGACTTTTCTCAGAAATAAATCTACACTATTTACTAGACTTTAGAATTGGCTGCTAAAGGCTAATGGCTTTTTGGGCTGTACATGACAATTTATTATAATAATCAGTACAATACTGTGCAGCATTCTACTGAAGAGCAGATGTAGACTTGGTGAAGAAAACAAAATTAATAATCACTTAATTAAGAAAAGCCAACATGGATTTAAGGGCAAATCATGTTTAACTTGGGGAGGCACAGTGGTTAGCACTGCTGCCTCACAGCGCCAGGGACCCGGGTTCAATTCCGGCCTCGGGTCACTGTCTGTGTGGAGTTTGCACATTCTCCCCGTGTCTGCGTGGGTTTCCTCCGGGTGCTCCGGTTTCCTCCCACAGTCCAAAGATGTGCGGTTAGGTTGATTGGCCATGCTAAATTGACCCTAGTGTCAGGGGATTAGTAGGGTAAATATATGAGGTTACAGGAATAGGGCCTGGGTGGTTGGTGCAGACTCGATGGGACAAATGGCCTCCTTCTGCACTGTAGGGATTCTATGAACTTGTTTAGGATTTTAAATGAGGTAACAAAGAGGGCTGATGAGGGTAATGTTGTTGCTGTGCTGTACATGGATTTCCAAATGGCATTTGGTAAGATGCTGCACAGCAGACTTGTGAGCCAAGTTAGAGCTCATGGGACAAAACGGACAGTAGCAACATGGATACAAAATTGGCCAAGTGACAGGAAACAAAGAGTAGTGGTGCACGGCTGTCCTTGGATGAAGGGTTATAGTGGAGTTTGTCAGGGATTCCTGCCCTTCCCAATATCTATTAATGTTAATGGTTTGACAAGTGGCAGATGAATTCAATGAGCAGGAGTGAGAGTGATTCATTTTGGTAGGAAGAACATGGAGAGACAATATAAAATAAAAGGGTACAACTCTAAAGAGCAGAGGGACCTGAATGTATATGTGCATAGGTCATTGAAGGTGGCAGAACAGTTTGAGAGAGAATTTAATAAAGTATAACGTGAAAATATCCCTGGTGATTTTGCTTTAGTTCATAGGAAATGCAGATGAGTTTATGGGAATAGTTATTGTGCTGGCAGAAGAGCAATATCTGTAAATCCTGAATTAAAATAAAAGCCAGCCAACAAATAAGAAAGGAATCAGGCAAACAGGTGCCAGTTTTAGTAATAACTATGATTGAGCTGCTATACAAATTTTAGAGACACAGAGCCATTTTTTTTTGTAAAGATGGGCTCCACATTAGGGGCAATCAACAACCTTCCCCTGGGGAAATCAAACTAAAAGTGCCATGCGGTTTAGTAAATGTCATTTATAATTTGCTTATTACCTGAAGTTGTATATTAAATAGCACAGGAGGCTCCAGAGCAAAACAAAATAAAGTTTTCACTTATGAAGTGTCACATCATGTTTTAAGTGCCACTTAAAACAACGCAGTGCAAAGACTGTTATGTAGGAGCTGGCACAGAAGTTGCATGTCCTCAAGCTCTTTTGTCTGAATTTCCCTCATGTACTAGCCTTGAAAGACAAATCAAAGTGGTGCCTTCCTCAGGATGATGTTTACTTGATCGGGTCATCTGTAGCTGACAGAGAATCTGGTCAAGGACCTCGGAAGAACTCAATTTATTTTGGTCCTGTTTGCATTGTTTCATTTTCATGTAACCCAAGAGTCCTTAGGTTCATTATATTTGTCTTATTTGCTTTTCTTCTATTATCACAAGGCAAATGTGTCCTATCAATCCAGTAAGAACTGAAATGCCAGGTGGATGACACATCTCAGTCTCCTCTGGAGGTTCCTATTATAACAGATGCCAGTCTCCAGGTAATTCGATTCACACGACATGATTAAGAATCAACGAAGAGCACTGGATACAGCAGGGATCCTGACATCATCCCAGCTGTTATGCTGAAAAATTGTGCTCCAGTGATAGCCACACATTCCTGGGCAAGATGTTCCAATGCAGCTGCAACATTGGCATCTACCCGACAAAGTGGAAAATTGCCCAGGTACGCCCTATCGACAAAAAGCAGGACAAATCCAATCCAGCCAATTACTGCCCATCTGTTTATTCTCAATCATCATCAAAATAATGGAAGGTCTCATTGACGGATGTATCAAGCAGCTCAGTTTGGGTTCTGGCAGAAACACCTGACTCCAGATCTCATTTCAGCCTTGGTCCAAACGTGGACAGATGGATGAGAGTGACTGTCCTTGACATAATAGCAGTATTTGACCGATTGTGGCATCAAGGACCTTTAGTAATATTGAAATCAATATGAATCGGGGGAATACTCGCCACTAGTTGGAGTCATAACTAGCACGAAGAAAGATGATTGCGGCTGTTGGTGGTCAATTATCTCAGCCCCAGGATATCCCTCAGAGTAGTATTTTAGGCTCAATCATCTTCTGCTGATTCAACAATAACCAACCCTCCATCAGAAGGTCAGAAGTGAGGAAGTTTGCTGACGATTGCATCTTGTTTAGTTCTATTCGCAACTATCAGATCATGAAGCAGTCAGTCCCCACATGCACCTGAACAATTGTCAGGCTTGGGCTAAGTAGCAAGTAACATTTGCGTCACAGATCTGCAAGGCAATGACTATCAACAAAAGAGAACCTAACCAACTCCCCACCTTAACAAATATGATATTAATATCACTGAAAACCCCATCATCTATATCCTGGGTCAGCACCATTAACCAGAAAATGAAGTGGACTTGTCCTATAAATAGTGCGGCTACAAGAATAGGTTAGACGTTGGGAATTCTGCGACAAGTGATTCACCTTCTGAATCCGCTTTCCATCATTTTCAAAGGAAGAATAAGGTACGTGATGGAAATACTCTCCCCACTTGCCTGGGACGAGGTCAGTTCTAACAACACAAGAAGCTAAACACCAATCAGGACCAAAGCAGCCTGCTTTATTGGCATCCCATCCAACACTAAATATTCACTGCTTCCACCATCTCTGCACCATGGTTGCGGTGAATAACATCCATTAAATACAGTACAACAAATTGTCAAGGACCCTTCACCAACACCTCTCAAAGAAGCGATCTCTATGACCTAGAAGAACAAGATACAGGTGTCGGGGAATACCGCCAACAAATGCAAATACCCTTCAAGCAGGACTTGCAATATTACTGGGTCAAAATTTGGAACTCCCTACCTAACAGCATTTCTAATGTACTTACCCCACACTGCCTGCAGCACTTCAAGGTGGTGACTCACTACGACCCTCTCAAAACGATGGCAATAAATACCAGTGATGTCCACATCCTACAAACATGTTTTTTACATCTGGAAGGACAAATATCATTCCTATTTCGCCACATTTGATCCTGACTTTTTTTTAAATTGAAAAATCTGGGGAAAAGGCCAAGGCTGGTAGTACAGGACTGGAAGTTGGAAATAGTACAGTAATATAAGATAAATCAAAAATGGGACAAAAATCATTGAGAAGTTTGGATTATAAAAACTTGAAGATTAAAGTAAAAGAAAACAGACGGAGGTAAGGAGCTCCAGAGTTCTGCAAAAGAATGAACTGGCACAGAATCCAATGTGATAAGGAAGGATGCAGCAAACAGAAAGACATAGAAGGCTGAGAGAGGATGGACAGTAAGGCGATAGGACCATACAAAACAAAGAATTTACATTTATATAGCGCCTTTCAAATTCTCAGAATTCCATCTTTTTTTCCCATCTTATTCAGAAGTACCATAAGATCTGTGTTCAAGAGCTATATTCAAGCCTTGAATGGATGCAGACTTTGCAGGGAATTAAACTTGTGTAGCGTTTGTCACAAACAACAAACTTGTCAGTGGGAAGTTTTGGTATTGGAGGGGAGGCAAAAAGGAAGGAGAACAAAGTGGGGCCAAAAGTAGCAGTTTTGACAAGCAAGAGACAAGATTGAACAGAAAGCTTGAAAAATTGAAAAAGCAATATTATACTTACCAAAAGAACACAGAGGAATCCACAAAGTGAATCCATTATTGCACCGTGAAATAGTTACATTTGGGATTAAACGATCTGAAGGAAGCAATGGCCATGGTGGAAAGTGAATTCAAAGGACCTTAACATCAGTGCAGCTGATATACTACACTGTGTGCTTAAGTAAGCTCGTAATCCAATGCTTCCATTTCAGATACATTTCAATTTCCTTGAGCAAGAGTTAGTTTGATAAAATAAGTATCTCATGAACATCATTACAAGGTCATTTGATCTCCTGTAACTGTGGACGGCATGGTAGTACAGTGGTTAGCACTGCTGCCTCATAGCACCAGGTTCGATTCCGGGCTCAGATCATTGTCTGTGTGAAGTTTGCATGTTCTCCCCGTGTCTGCGTGGGTTTCGTCCGGGTGCTCTGGTTTCCTTCCACAGTCCAAAAGGCATGCTGGTTTGGTGCATTGGCCATGCTGAATTCTAACAGGCACGGGAGTATAGTGACTAGGGGATTTTCACAGTAACTTCATGCAAGGCTACTTGTGATACTAATAAACTGTAATGTAGCTTCCTGCAACTAATTAACTTGGATTTTTGATAATAACTTTCCAATTTGTCTCCTCTGTCGATGCCTGCCATACGTTTGTACAATTTTGCATTCTCAACGCCTGTGATTTTTTTTTCTGGTCTCTTCCAAACTTCACCTAACCCTTGAAAGGTCTATGATGTATTTTGACTTTGCGTATATGTTCCAATCAGCTTGCCCAGTCACAGGTTGCGATTCCTCTCAGTCAGGTTTCTTGCATCATTTGTGCCAGCAACTGACAGAAATTGTGCACTAGAAGCTACCTCCCAACACAGGCATCCCTTCTCTACTGAGTATGGATGTTGAAAAACTTCTAATCTAGTCTAAGCTGTACTAAAGCTTCCAAAAGAAAAATCTGTAGATAATTTTAACATTTTCCATTTAGTGATAGTCACATCACACCTTGCAGAGGCAAAACACCAAAAATATGCTCTCCAACATCTTAGAATCCCTACAATGCAAAAGGGGGCCATTCAGCCCATCGAGTCTGCGCTGAAAGAGCATCTTGTCCAGGCCCATACCCCCACCCCTGTGCATTTACTATGGTTAATCCACCTAACTTGCACATCATTGGACACTAAGGGGCAGTTTAGAATGGTAAATTCACCTAACCGATACACCCAGAGGAATCCCACAGAGCAAAAATGAGCAAATTAGTTGAGTATTCGTTGTAAAGTTACCTAATATCAGAGTAAATTAGTAATGTGAGTCTGTTGATAACTATCTAGGAAGAATGAGGAAGGCACAGGAGACTAGGCAAATTGATCATTTCCTTCTCTCTCTCTCTGCACCGCCGCCACCTCCGACTAGCCTCTCTCAAAAGCTTGGCTAGTAAATTGTCCAAGTCAGCTTTGTGAACCCAAACACATAATAGGCGGCTTAATACCCAATCTCGGAAATCTGCCTGTTTTCAGAAATAATATCAAGACTCCTTGAATAAAAACAGAAAATGCTGGAAATACTCATCAGATCAGGCAGCATCTGTGGGGAGGAACACAAATTACCACTTCAGATCTTGTGATCTTGCATTAGAACACAAAAGAGATCCAAAACATTAATTAGGTTCCCCTCTTCATGGGCACTGACAGACCTGCTGAGTAATTCCAGCATTTCCAGTCTTTATTTCAGATTTGCAGATTTCCTGACTGCAAGTTAAATAGAATCACAGAATGGTCACAGCATCTAAGTAGCCATGCTTCAAGATTTACACATTGGACTTTCAAAGAACAAAGAACAATACAGCACAGGAACAGGCCCTTCGGCCCTCCAAGCCCGCGCCGCTCCCCGGTCCAGGATTGAATCCTGAATCCAGGATCCCCGCCCAATTTTCCAGCCTATCTACATACTAATATCCTATCCACCGAGCTGTCCCTCACAGCTACGATGCTTTGTTCATCACAACCTATTGACTCACCCCCACCCCCCCATTCCAGACCATGTGATCTCCAGGGAGAGGCGAAAACCCAGAGTGAAAACCCCAGGGCCAATATGGGGAAAAAAAATCTGGGAAATTCCTCTCCGACCCCCTGAGGCGATCGAAACGAGTCTAGGAGATCACACTGGCCCTGATCGGAAAATGCTTCCCAACCCTATTCATTTCCACTTCCACGAACACCATATGGATTCCCTGCCCCCGAGACAGGTTCCCAACTATCCGCAGTCTTGCTCTGTACTGGCACCAGCAAGATGATCATAGAATGAAGCCTTGAAACGAGAAACAAAGAACAATTAGCCCGCGCCGCTCCCTGGTCCAAACTAGACCACTCTTTTGTATCCCTCCATTCCCACTCCGTTCATATAGCTGTCTAGATAAGTCTTAAATGTTCCCAGTGTGTCCGCCTCCAACACCTTGCCCGGCAACCCATTCCAGGCCCCCACGACCCTCTGTGTAAAATATGTCCTTCTGATATCTGTGTTAAACCTCCCCCACTTCACCTTGAACCTATGACCCCTCGTGAACGTCACCACCGACCCGGGGAAAAGCTTCCCACCGTTCACCCTATCTATGCCTTTCATAATTTTATACACCTCTATTAAGTCTCCCCTCATCCTCCGTCTTTCCAAGGAGAACAACCCCAGTTTCCCCAATCTCTCCTCATAACCAAGCCCCTCCATACCAGGCAACATCCTGGTAAACCTCCTCTGTACTCTCTCCAACTTTCCCTAACTATGTTCAGGAATAGTTCCTTCTTCGTTGATGCATTTTGTGGGGTTAAAATGGAAGTGCTTGGTCAGAATGAAGGCTTCACAATTTCCAGTGAAATGGTTATTTTTGATTTCTTGCAATGGTGCAGAATTAATCACCAATCCCACGCCAGCAAACTTGATTTCCGTTCCTTTTTCCATCAAAATGTTTTTCACTCTTCTGGCACACAATGATACACCCAGGATGTTGAAACATCCTGTTGAGCAGGAAGACTATCTTTATGTTAAGCACTTTTAAAATTTAATTCTATGCCCGCTGGGCAAATTGGAAGAAAATACTGAAGTTACTAAATGTACAACAGGATAATTTGAATATCCTCAGCATCGCAAGTTATCTCTAACATTCAGATAGGTCCACCTGCAGACATAACAGCACTGAAATGTATTTCTGGAAAACGGCCATCATTCTGTTCAGTCTCTCTCTCAATTCCAACTCTTTTCGGAGACTTATCACTATATATCTTTTAGAAAAATCATCAGCCATACATGTTTTCAGATACTAGCAACTTCCTCTATTTCCTTTTTAAAATGAAAGCTTCCGACTAAATTCCTCGTGGTTTGTTTCATATGATCACATTTAGAAGAAACTATATCAGTAGTGTATTTTTGTTTTCATCTTGAGATTAGCTCTGAAGTTCCATACATGGCAAGAAAATCTCTGCACAAACGTACAACTTATCAAGCCCCTTCATACTCATAAGCATTCATGTAGGTCGCCAGACTATTTTGCTGCAAATCCCAGGATACACGGCCAATTTTCTCTCTAAATTCTGTAATTAAGCAGTAGCAGAGACTTTCACACTCAAGTCCAGCTGCTACAAATCTTTCAGAGTATCTCCATGTTGACTACACGTGTAACTATTCGTATGTGGTATCATTTGTAAATTTCACCATTTTTGAACTGATTTTAGTTTCTAGACGACAGCTGCGGCTCAATTTTGACACTCTCACTTCAAGTGTTATAAGGTTGTAGGTTCAAGTTCCACTCCAGAGACAAGAGACAAAAATGGAGGCTGATTCTCCAGTGCAGGAGGAATGGAATGCTGCACTGCCAGAAGTGCATTCTTTGGATGAGATGTCACACCTGGAATATTATGTACAGTTTTGGTTTCCTTATCTGATGAAGGGTGTTCTTGCGATAGAGGGAGTGCAGAGAAGGTTTACCAGACTGATTCCTGGGATGGCAGGACTGAAACAAGAGGAGAGATTGAGTTGGTTAGGATTATATTCATTGGCGTTCAGAAGAATTAGGGGGATCTCATAAAAACCTATAAAATTCTAACAGGAACAGTCAGGAAGGATGGTGAAGAGTCCAGAACCAGGGGTCATAATCTAAGGATAAGGGGCAAACCTTATGGGACTGAAATGAGGAGAAATTTCTTCACCTAGTGTGGTAAGCCTGTGTAATTCGCCACCACTGAAAGCAGTTGAGGCCAAAACATTGTATGTTTTCAAAGAGTTAGATATAGCACTTGGGGCAAAAGGGATCAAAGGATATGGTGGGAGGGAGGTGGGATCAGGCTATTGAATTGGATAATTAGCCATGATCATACTGAATGGTGGAGCAGGCTCAAAGGGTCAAATGGTCTACTCCTGCTACTGTGATCTATGTTTCTATGATCTATGCTTCAAAAACAAAGCTTACTCAAGGTTTACTCTGCCCAGTTGGGTGGGCATAAAAAATCCCATAACTTTATTCAGAAAAGAGCAGGAGATTTCACCTCAGTGTCCCAGCCAATATTTATCTTTCAAAGTGAAACTTTGCTATGTACAGATTGGTTGCCACAATTCCTACATTTGAAATTCCAAAGAACTTCATGAGCAGTAAAGTGCTTTTGGATGTCATGAGATCGTGAAAGATACTGTATAAGTGCACATCTTTCTTTTGATTGTCATAAAAATGAGTCAGTACCTTGCTCCCAGTCACAACTAATTTTCAGACCGATGTATCCAATTTCTCCATCTCCAAAGTCTCCTTTTTAAAACCAGGAAATAAAATTGGTTTTAACACTCCAGATGCCGATACACCAAGGCCATGTATGATCATAAACTTGCCTCTTTTCATTAGTAAGCTATAGTCTTCCATGTGCAGCCTAACATTTGGTTTTCTTTGCACCATGATAACACCCACAAATATAACATTATTTTAGTCCTCCAGTTTGTTCCCAGAGATACCCATACCTTCTTCCAAATCTCATTCACTTTACTATTAAAAGGATTGAACCCCAGCTGTCATTTCTCTGTTTAAAACTCCAGCTGCTTCAGATCCTTCTGAGTCTATGAACATCACTTCTATTTTGGCACTGGTTACAGGTGGCACCATCTGTACATTTAGTTATCTTTGGACAGATTTCAAGCTCAAAACCAAACAAAAATGCTGAACCGCCAAACTCAGCTGCTCGCACTAACAACCAACGACCAAGGAACTATCACCTGACGTACTGCTGTCTTTCACGTAGTCATTCTATCAATTGCATGCACTGTATCTATCCTACAGGTGAGAACTGTAAATTATGGTGTGGGGGGGGGGGGGGGAGGAGGGACTAGTGTACACACGCCGCGCACACACACACAGCAAAGTAAATAGGTTTTGTAGGCTTTACGCAGAACCATCTGGGGAGGAGGGAATGAATGGAATTCATACCTTTGGAGCAAGATGCTGAGCTACCTTATTGTTAAAATGAAAATTTTAGGGGTGGCACGGTAGCACAGTGGTTAGCACTGCTGCCTTACAGCACCAGGGACCCGGGTTCAATTCCCGGCTTGGGTCACTGTCTGTGTGGAGTTTGCACATTCTCCCCATGTCTGCGTGGACTTCCTCCGGGTGCTCCGGTTTCCTCCCACAGTCCAAAGATGTGCTGGGTAGGTGGATTGGGCATGCTAAATTCTCCCTCACTGTACCCGAACATGTGTGGAGTGTGGTGGCTAGGGAATTTTCACAGTAACTTCATTGCAGTGTGAATGTAAGCCTACTCGTCACTAATAAATAAACTTTACTTTTGTGTCTTATTGGTAGACCCATCCTGGATAGACTTGTTGATAGTTGCTGGTTTACTTAAATATGTTGTCAAAAAATAACATTGCTACTGCAGGATGTGCATCTTGCCAGTGATGAGCAGGTTGTCCTCTGGTTTTTGCCCAAGTTCAGATCTTCATTGCCTTCTTGTCCCAAAATTTTGTCTGTATGTGATACAATTCATAGTAAACGAGCTGCTTGCTTTTAACAGGTCACCAGTCAGTCAGCTATTGAAGCTTTTTATTCTTCAGTAAAGGCTTCCAACTCTTGTTCATCAATCCAGGCTTAGTGCTACTGCTCAATTAAGCCAATGGTCTTAGATACAACACTTCAAGGGGAATCATGGAGACTCAATGGTTTTCACCAGCACACAACAGAATGGTGAGCAACATAATTTTGGTGAACTGATGTAATGGTATCCATCTATCATGAGAGATGATGGATTGCGTAGAGGAGTTTGGCACTTCTGGAATGAACATCATTCATTGTGGTTGTAGAGGCTGCTTCATGAGTGGCAATCCCATCTGTAGATGAATAGCATTGGCCCAACTAATGTTAGTTCCTTCCAGCAGGCTCTCTTTTTGGCTATCTAGTCATTTCTTTTGTCCTCTAGTTTTTCCATGCCCTTTCTGACTGCTTGTCGCCAGGCATTCCGGTCAGGAGAGAGGACTTCCCATGCATCGACTCTGATCCCAGACAACTTGAAGTCTCGTTTGCAAACATCCTTTATCGTAGACTTCAGTGAACTGGGATTCCTGCATGCTCGTGTACTTTAATATTTGGCGCTCTGTCTTGCCAGGAGATGTCCAATATTCTGAGGCAGCAGAAGGAGAAGCTGTTCAGTCACTTAGGTGTCCATGCCTTGCTACTGTAAAGGAGAATGCAAAGAACACAAGCCTGGTACACAGAGCTTTGTATATTTAGCTAGTTTCTTGTTGGCGCACACTCAACTTCGATATGACAGCTATGGCCTTGGCAATTCCAGTGCTGATTTCAGCGCTGAGGGACAGGTTCCTGGTAATTGTTGATCCAAGATATGTGAAGTCGTTGCCCTCCAAAGTGAGACTGTCGATGGACAGTCAAGTAAGTAATGATACATTCAGCAGAGTGCACCAAACATAGTTCTGGCGATTCAGACATCCTGCAAATCCATCTCTCAGATGAGGTTATCTAGCAGGTGCCAGTAGACAGAGTAGGGGTAGATACATGACCGTATGTATTTACCTGGCTAACAAAAAGTGCTGTTGAGTACTAGTTTGTGCTCTATGTGCCTGTAAATATAACACCATTGGAATTCACAATTTTTATGTTTGGCCCAACCAGTTTAAGTTACTCCCCGCATGAGCACTAATTCTAATCCCATGTGACCATTCTGCTTCTATATCCAGTTAACATTCTTTTAACATCTAACAAACTTATTCTTAAAGGCTAACACAATTTCTGCTTCAAACTAAGATTGCATTCAAGATCTTCACAACCCTGGGTAAAAGAAGGTTGCCTGCTCTCCAAATCTCTTAAATTTAACCTCATATCGGTCTTTTCAATCTTGATCCTTAAATCACTGGAAACAATCGGTCCCTATGTACCCTGTTTTATACTTTCATCATTTTAAAATCCTCATCAAATTCCCTGTTTACCAGGTCTGTTTTAATGAAAACAGCCTCATACCATTGTAACAAGTGTAAAAGGATATTTATTCATTCTGCATTTAAACTGTATCCGAATTGGGAATACTTAATGGTGTGAGGGTAAGAGGATCTTTAATTATGGGGAACAAAAATTTAGATCTATACTTTAAAGATTTGAAGGTTATATTATATAAGATTTTAAAATCCTGAGGGAAAGGCCATCTGCCCCAGAAAACAATTTGGAGCTTGCACTAAATAATGGTCTCGCTCCACCAACAGTACTGTGTACAATTTGAATCACTGTACCATGATGGGAACACCTTAGTTTTGTAAATGGGCAACCAAATTGCTTTTTCAGAATAGACAACTTAGAGAAACAGCTTTGGAAAATGTGAACATTTACATAAAGAGTAAGTGGCTAGATTATATGGCGGTATTCAAGCTTCTAAGGGTGTGACTAAAACCAAGAAACAATATAGATGCTACATGCAATTGAGAAGTGAGACACAGTAACATGTGGTAATTATTAAACCTTTAAGGCCAACCTGGTTCTGTGTATTCCTAATATTGACAATCACTGTAATCAAAACCATTTTTATGATGCTCCTGTGAGCTGCTGTGTAACATTTTTCCACATTAAAATGTTCTATTTACTTTCACGTTGGTATTGTCTAAAATGTTACTTTTTTTCCCCTCCAAACTAAACCTTAATGTAATTAATGCACTTAACCAGTGAAAGGAGAACCAAAATCTGACATTACATTTAGAAGCCATCATAAACATGAAATGGTTTACTATATGGTATTTCAATAACAAATAACAGAATGAATGCACAGAATACCACCCAGGTAGGAATTATAAGGGTTCATATACTAAAAATGCCACTGCCTTGCATGTCATCGGGAGCAATAAGAGTAAGTCAGCAGCTCACTGTTTTGCACTGAAAACAACATCTGATAGAGGGCTCTCAAAAGACTGGTAAGTTAAACAAGACAATACTGAATTTAAGCAACCAGGTGTGCAGTAATCAAATGATTAGTTACATGACTATATTGGGAAAGAAAATACTACAAAAAGAAATATTACTGCCCCTGCATCTCCGTAATAATGTCACTCCGTTCCTGTAATTGTTACTCTACTCATTAACTCCATTCCCAATCCTCACCGTTTCAAAGCTGCCTTTGTGCATTAAGTCTATGGGTGGTCTGAAGAGGTCTGCCAGAGTGGTCAGCTTCTTGTCCACTGGACCACCATTTCGCAGCTCCTGCTCCTGTCTGACTGTAAACACATTACCAGAGAATGTTAGTGCATACATTTATGGTCTACACTTTGTACACACAAAACAGTTAGCAGTGTGTCTTAAAGCTCTAATAAAGAGGTGTTTCAATAACACCATAAAGAAAGCGAAGCAGAACAGTTTACAATGTTCCAGTTAAACATCATATAACACATTTCTACCTGTTTCTTTTAATGCTCTGTTTTTCCGTGACACAATTTTTCATTTTGTGATTAGTAACCTTTGTCGTTTAGAATTTCAAATGTACTTCCACTTCTCTCTTTCCACTTATTCATGAATATTTTCTCGAAAAACATTCAGGGTAAGTGCATCAAGACCAATTAACTTCAAAATCAGATTGGTTATTGATTGCTCCAAGTAGTATATTCTGGGTTAGAATATTCATGTACCTGTATAATACAGTAGCTATCTCTCTTTGTCCTGTTAAACCAAATCATAGTAAGAAGTCTCACAACACCAGGTTAAAGTCCAACAGGTTTATTTGGTAGCAAATACCATAAGCTTTCGGAGCGTGCTGCTCCTTCATCAGATGGAGTGGTTATCTGTTCTCCAACAGTGCACAGACACAGAAATCAAGTTACAGAATACTAATTAGAATGCAAATCTCTACAGCCAGCCAGGTCTTAAAAGGTACAGATAATGTGGTTGGAAGGAACATTAAACACAGGTTAAAGAGATGTGTATTGTCTCCAGACAGAACAGCTGGTGAGATTATGCAAGACCAGGGGCAAGCTGTGGGGGTTACTGATAATGTGACATAAATCCAACATCCCGGTTTAGGCTGTCCTCATGTGTGCGGAACTTGGCTATCAGTTTCTACTCAGCGACTCTGCGCTGTCGTGTGTCGTGAAGGCCGCCTTGGAGAACGCTTACCTGAAGATCCAAGGCTGAATGCCCGTGACTGCTGAAGTGCTCCCCCACAGGAAGAGAACAGTCTTGCCTGGTGATTGTCGAGCGGTGTTCATTCATCCATTGCCGTAGCGTCTGCATGGTCTCCCCAATGTACCATGCCTCGGTACATCCTTTCCTGCAGCGTATCAGGTAGACAACGTTGGCCAAGTTGCAAGAGTATGCACCGTGTACCTGGTAGATGGTGTTCTCACGTGAGATGATGGCATCCGTGTCGATGATCCGGCACGTCTTGCAGAGGTTGCTGTGGCAGGGTTGTGTGGTGTCGTGGTCACTGTTCTCCTGAAGGCTGGGTAGGTTGCTGCGGACAATGGTCTGTTTGAGGTTGTGCGGTTGTTTGAAGGCAAGAAGTGGGGGTGTGGGGATGGCTTTGGCGAGATGTTCGTCTTCATCAATGACATGTTGAAGGCTCCGGAGGAGATGCCGTAGCTTCTCCGCTCCGGGGAAGTACTGGACGACGAAGGGTACTCTGTCCACCGTGTCCCGTGTTTGTCTTCTGAGGAGGTCGGTGCGGTTTTTCGCTGTGGCGCGTCGGAACTGTTGATCGATGAGTCGAGCGCCATATCCTGTTCTTATGAGGGCATCTTTCAGCGTCTGGAGGTGTCTGTTGCAATCCTCCTCATCCGAGCAGATTCTGTGAATTCGGAGGGCTTGTCCGTAGGGGATGGCTCCTTTTACGTGTTTAGGGTGGAAGCTGGAGAAGTGGAGCATCATGAGGTTATCCGTGGGCTTGCGGTACAGTGAGGTGCTGAGGCGACCGTCCTTAATGGAGATGCGTGTGTCCAAGAATGCAACCGATTCCGGAGAGTAGTCCATGGTGAGTCTGATGGTGGGATGGAACTTGTTGATGTCATCATATAGTTGTTTCAGTGATTGCTCACCATGACTCCAAAGGAAGAAAATGTCATTGATGTATCTAGTGTATAGCATCGGTTGAAGGTCCTGTGCGGTGAAGAAGTCTTGTTCGAACCTGTGCATGAAGATGTTGGCATATTGAGGTGCGAATTTTGTCCCCATGGCTGTTCCGTGTGTCTGGATGAAGAACTGGTTGTTGAAGGTGAAGATACTGTGGTCCAGGATGAAGCGGATGAGTTGTAAAATTGCATCTGGAAACTGCCAAATCATGACAGGAATCACCTCCCTCTCTGAGTAACCCTGTAACCATCATTACAATTTTCCATGCAGTGAGACCACACAGATGATTTTTGCTTGCCATGTTACTTTTACGAAATTGGCTCATTAGTAACGATTTAATATACAAAGTTCCTAGCCTGCATTTAATTAGACTTAGGGAAGGGGAGAAAGGAGAAAAAAAAAGTCAAGAGCTCAAATAAAATGTAACAAAATCAGGAAATTTAAGGGAATGACGTCTACAAGATTTTTCTTCCAGATATTTAGATTCAAGGCCCTTTGTCTACTTGGAGAGACTCTGCAAGAAAAGCTATGGTCTAGATTTTGTGATCAGCAGCGAGGATGTGAGCTCGCCAATCATTACTTTCAACTTTCCCAGAACCTTCACACTGCGATTTGCAGTAATTAAGAACTGAATCAGTCCAGCCCTTTCTACAGAGGATCTGGGGCATGTGTGAATAAAGCAAAGCAATGGCATATGTCAACAATGATGAAGAATCATCATTGAGACACTGAATCCAAATTTAGCTGTAATTTAGGATGTTTGATTCAATGTAAAATCAATCACCAAAAGCAAAAAAAAACAATGGGATGGAGGGAGATGGAGAAAAACCCTTTAAGTCTGAAAGAATACGAGTTCACACTTGTAAAAGTACATCTTCAATGTCTGAGGTTGGTTGGCAGTAATTAAAAATTGCCATGCTGTTATACCTGAATGGACAAGCCCGAATGTTTTCTGGCCTATTTAATAGGTTAAGCAACTCAACATCACGCCACTGCATTCATTTGACTGCCAAATGCTGACCAGCCAGCGACGCCCACATCCCACAAATGAATAAAACTCAAGTGAGCCACAGGTGGAGTGAAACTTGTGTTAAAGCAGAAAAACTTCATGATTTCCATGTTTAACTGCACACATGTCAGAAGCTGTAGTCCAATTTATTCCTGAACAATTGAGTACTGAAAACGTCTCCATGACTTGCATCGCAAAATCATGAAACTATCAAGATCAAATGTAGATCTCGCGCATCACCATTCACAACTAGAGGAGTTAGAATTTGAACTCTGTCATTCGACTTTACTCTGAAGGAACTTTAAATTTTATTTATAGAAGTTAAATATTTAAATGCCAATGGTCAAAGCTATATGCTCCATCTGAATAATCATATTTGGACCACTTCCAAATTAGGGCAGTCTGGGATTGCCTGGGATTTTTCAGAAAATTTGAAGAGGCAGCTCAGAGTCCATTGACTTTCAGTGCAACCAAAAGATCCCGCCCGTGGTACATCAGCACTGGCCTAGATCCTGCATCCTGATGCTTTTTCACTGTCATCCTATTATTCTCATTTTGAACCAGTCATTTCTGGGAACTTGATGTCCAATTCAACAATCCAACTAATATTCCTTAGATCAGTTTTCTGCCTGATTTCCCTACTCTCAAAGTAAATGTATGCTGTGTTGAAAAGAACATTTAAATCATACCTTCAAGCCAAAATTACTATCTATTCTCTCCAACAATCATCCTAGCTATCGAGGGAAAACAGAGGAATTTGCTAAAACAATGGAGGAGAACCCAGTGCGTACCAGGACACTTATATCTCAAGTCTGGCAATAATTTTAGAATTACATAGATGTACAACACAGAAACAGGCCTCTAACCCAAGTGATCCATGCTCCAGACAAGCCTCCTTCCCTCATTACTGCACCTCACCCAATCAGTATATGCTTCTATTCTTTGTGTGTGTTTATCTAGCTTTCACCTGAAATGCAGTCCAGCACCTCAAATGTATATCTTACCTCGGAACTATCACTAGAGTTGGAGACATCCAACTAAATATGGCCCACTTTTCAGAAACCCAGGAACTGCTCCCATGTTTGAAGCAATGTTCAATCATCAGTATACACTTGCACCATATATCCCATCTCAGTCCTTTCACTTCATAGTACTGCTAACTTAGCAAAGACTATCCTATACATTGGTAATAATTCAGCATTTATACTGCAGGTAAGTCCAGCCTGTTGATAAACAGAATGCAATGGTACAATTTCCACTCAATTAGGAAAACCATCTTTTGTGAGGGGGTGTGGAAAGCTTATGTTCTTACAAAATTACACTTGACAAATTTGCTAGAACTAGGATTCTGAAATTAGTTGTCCATGCAGACTCCCAGACCCAATACTTACATGTTTGATATCAGGATCAAAGTGTCAGAGAAGACAAATCAGTAATTATGTTTTCTCCTCAATTGATTTTTTTTGATTTGATTTATTATGGTCACGTGTATTAGTATACAGTGAAAAGTATTGTTTCTTGCACGCTATACAGACAGAGCATATTGTTCATAGAAAAGGAAACAAGAGAGTGCAGAATGTAGTGTTACAGTCATAGCTAGGGTGTAGAGAAAGATCAACTTAATGCAAAGTAGGTCCATTCAAAAGTCTGACAGCAGCAGGGAAGAAACTGTTCTTGAGTCAGTTGGTACGTGACCTCAGACTTTTGTATCTTTTTCCCAACGGAAGAAGGTGGGAGAGAGAATGTCGGGGTGCGTGGGGTCCTTAATTATGCTGGCTGCTTTGTCGAGGCAGTGAGAAGTGTAGACAGAGTCAATGGATAGGAGGCTGGTTTGAGTGATGGATTGGGCTATATTCACGACCTTTTGTAGTTTCTTGTGGTCTTGGGCAGAGCAGGAGCCATACCAAGCTGTGATACAGCCAGAAAGAACACTTACTATGGTGCATCTGTAAAAATTGGTGAGAGTTGTAGCTGACATGCCAAATTTCCTTAGTCTTCTGAGAAAGTAGAGGCATTGGTGGGCTTTCTTAACTAAAACTATTGTGTTTTACATATTTTCTGAACAGATAAAATGAAGTTTACATACGGGGCTATGACAGGTGAAAACCTTACTGATCTTTGTTGTTACATTGATAGGACATGCAAATTGGACTCGCTTGCTCCTTCCAGTGGCAACAAACCAGAATGTGATTGAGTGCAACTACAATCATATCTAACACAGTGTCCTTTGAAACAAAGTTTCTGTCCAAAATAGGATCTAGTACTGCTGCCCAGCAGAAGGAAAGATGTAAGGAAACATTTGTGGTAGTAAACCTAATCAACAGTACTGGGTTGGGAGCAAGTTTGGTAAGACCACAGATCATATATAGTTTGGACATCAGGCTCCCATGACCTTGCTGCTCAGTGTGAAAAACACCCAGTGCTCAATAGCCAGGAACCAACCAGGAATCCAGTGGTACTACTTTGGTCTGGATTCTATTTCCTATGAAGAAAAAGTTTTGTTAAGTCTTGTTAAGCTCCCATTTCTGCAGGCTCAAGAATAAACACAAAATGTTTGACATCCTCCAGCTCCTTTGTTTCACATAACAATGCCCACATGGGCCAATTCTGGCAAATTTGTTAAAGAACAGATAGACAATTTATTAATGATATATTAAATATGCAGGTGGTGGCATTCGCTGGGGATTTACTTGAGTCCCCACTAAATAGATAGAGTCTAAAACTGTGGTTGTTAGATTGAAGGTGCATGCTTGTAATGTCTATCTCCATAAATAAATATCAGTGTGAACGACTGGTTCCAGTTCTATCCTTCACTACCTGATTTTCTGGAATAGAGCATGGGAGCATAGAACAATTATTGAAAGGTGAAGATTAGAAGTATTTTATCATCTTCCTACATTGCATGGAAAAGTGAAATTTCCTTCTCATATCAGTTCCCTCTTAACATAATAGACATAAGAATACTCACTTGTTTCAGTCTGGAAGTCTCTGAATCCATCAAATATGGAACGTGCAGGTCTCCGTCGTTTAGGAGCTGTGGAGCACACAACTGTGTTTACTGTGCATCAAAAACTACAAGCTCACAAACAACATTTAAAGCTTGAATGTAAAATTAATCTGTTAGTTCAGATGGTCACTGTGAGGCAACCACAGCAAATTTGTTTTCCCCACATCAGTGTCGAGCCCTTGCAATGGCTGGTCCAGAGAGAACAGTGCTTGCCTGAATTAAGAAAAAGCTATTTCTGGGTTTCAATGGCCCTGTCCCTCATATTAAACCAATGGACAATCTCTTGTACCATGGCATGTGGAATGTGCCGACAAAAGCCTCTTGAGGTCAAATAGGGTGAA
Organism: Mustelus asterias; assembly: GCF_964213995.1. NCBI lineage: Eukaryota > Metazoa > Chordata > Chondrichthyes > Carcharhiniformes > Triakidae > Mustelus > Mustelus asterias. The sequence continues at coordinate 74,183,739 of NC_135803.1, read as the reverse complement.
AGGGAAAGGTGATAAACGGACCAAGGCGAGTGGGAAGAGTGAGAGGACTGGGAAAGAAACCAAAAGAGAAAATGCTGGAAAATCTCAGCAGGTCTGGCAGCATCTCTAAGGAGAGAAAAGAGCTGACGTTTTGAGTCCAGATGACCCTTTGTCAAAGCTCAAATGGGAAAGAGATGGGTGGAGCAAGCAGCTCAGAGGGAAGACAGATGGCAGAGGGAATTGCTGGTCAATCACCTGACTTGGTCGAGAGATGTTTTAGGAGACACTCAGGAGATGATAGGACACTACATAAATACAAGTTTTTTTTACAGTATAATGGAAATCACCCAAATTATAATCTACACAAATATGAACATTTGGGCGGATTTACCTGTGGATAATCTACATCAGACACAGACAGCAGTTGTATTCCTGTTACATAGGGGTAAGAGACTGATAGTTTAGGGAAATATTTTGTTTGCAACACCTTACCACCAAATAAAGGTTCAGGTTCCACCAGGATTTCTTGCTTTTGTGGAATCGGAGCTCGCACTTCATCCCTGAAAAGATGTAAAATGAACAAGCATCACTCTGAGGAAGAAACTGTTGCATCCATAATCAGCTTCCTTCAAGGAAGGAAAAAGGAAAGACTTTGCCAGCGATGCTCACATCCCATGAAAGAAAAAAAAATAAAGCGCTAATATAAAAGCAAAATACTGCAAATACTAGAAGTCTAATATAAAAACCAAAAATGCGGGAAATACACAAGTCTGACAATATCTGTGGAGAGAGAAAGGGAGAACATTTGAGATGTGACCCTTCTGTTGAAGGACTTGTTGCGTTTCCAACATGTTTTGTTTTGTTGAGGAGGAAATCAGCACTGAAACACGTTCTGGAAAACACAGTGGGCAAGTCCAGCATTTTGCAGTGGGATTAGGGTGACCAACTATTCCTTATTTTACAGTATCCTTTTGCATTCGAGTACAGTGTGTGTCTCGGGCTGCATGATGCTGGGATGCTATTTGTCCAGTAACTTGGAGTCTGAAATTTTTCCCATATGCAGTACCTATTCTCACCCCATTTTATAGAATCCTTATAGTGCAGGCATTTAGCCCATCGAGTCTGCACCGACTCTCCAACAGAGCATTTTACCCAGGCCCACCCCCCTTGCCCTATCCCCATAACCCCACATAATTACCTCGCTAATCCCCCAATCTATGCATTTTGGGACACTAATGGGCAATTTCGCAATTCTTGCCTGCTCCTGGAGCTCCAGCAGCCTCTGCCGGCCCCCATTCGTACAGACTTCTGTGGCAGGCTGTCTCTTAATTTTCTTTGTGAAATTTGGTCACTGTGATTAGGACAGCATATGGGTCTGTCATGGAAAAGGACAAGGCACAATCAAATGTAAAAATATTTAGAAGAATTTGGAATAACAGATTGGTAAAATGCAATGAACACACGACAATTGAAATGGAACACAAAGAAATATATGATAGATTCTGACAGAGAAATGAAGAAAGGAAATAAGAACAAATGGTACAACTTTAAAGATGATGTAGGGACAGAGACACTTCGGGGAGGGGTGTATGTATTACAAATCTTTGAAGATGGCAGGACTAATTGAGAAGGCTATTAAAAAGCATGTTGGATTATTAATTGAGGCACAAGAGTGCAAAAGTAAGGAAGTAATTCAGGAAACACTGCTTAGGCCTTTGCTGAAGTATTTTGTTCAATTCTGAGCACCAAACTTTAGGAAGATATCAAAGTCTTGAGGGGGTGCAGAAAACATTTACTAAAAAAGCACCAAGGGTGGCAGTATTCAGTTATGCAAAGAGATAGGGAAAGCTGGGGTAGTTCTCCTTCAAGCAGAAGAGTTAAAAGGAGACTGATAGATTTGTTCAAAATGATGAACATTTCCGAAAGAGTTGAGAAAGTGCCTCCAGTGGCAGACAGTTAGATCACCAGATTTAAAGGTTGACAGAAGAACCAGTAGCCAGATGAGATATTTTTTACAAACAGAACGAGTTGTGATGATTTGGAACGCATTGCAAGGAAGAGAAGCAGAAGCTGATTCAACAGTTTTGTTTAAAAAGGGATTGGATAAATACTTGAAGGGAAAAATATACAGAAGAATGGCTTAAGAGTGAGGAACTGAGATTAATTAAGAACCAGCACAGTCAAGATGGGCTAAAAGGCCTCTTCCTGTGCTGTATCATTCCACGATTCTATGGCTGTCTCTAACTAACTCTTCTCATTACATCGGCCATTTCCATTTGTCCAATTTTTAAAAAATCACTCGCACCAATTACACTCGAGGGCTCTCACATCCTCTGGCTGCAGCCAACTTATTTACCATCAGGCAGAAGTTCTCAGTTTGGTCAATCGGTTTGGTCAAAATCCAAAGTTCTTTACCCCGGTCCCTCTTTCAAAAGAGAGACAAGTTTCCTGGACTGGATCCTGCCATTCACATCTCCTCTAGATATTTTTTGTTTCTTTATTTATTCCATTACCACTTCTTTTGGCCTTGCACCATGAAACCTTTTGCCAGTTAATCTCTTCTTCCTTCCAACCTATCACAGAACTTCCCTTATGTTCTTTTTCCCACATACACTTGCTCAAACATATGACATCTCTAACTTTTCTGATGAAAGGTGTTTGATTTGAAATATTAACTGTTTCCCAGATGCTGCCGGAGCTGCTGAGTATTTGCAGCATTTTGTTTTTATATTAGTCAAGTTCCCTTGTTGGCCCTCCACACTCTGACAAATACCTGTTCGTATATGTTAACCTAGTATGTGCTGTAGACTGACATCTTATATTTACTGCACTCACTGAAAACATTCTTAAACGAGTCCAGATGTCTGCATTCTGTAATCCAAGAACTGAAAGCAATTATAAGCCAGACAAAGCAGACTAGGCACCATTGAGCAAAAGGCAACTAGTCCAGTCAATCCTTGCCGTGAGGCAGAAATCACACAACCAAAAAACAAAAGTCGCTCGCCCCAAGCCATAATCAGAGGTATCAGCACCACTGTCAGCTCATGCTTGCAGAATGGCTGACTCCAAGGCAGAGGGGTCAGAGTTCATGATATTGAAATACAAGAACATCTGTAAAATAAGAGACCATGTTGACTCCCAGAAGCTACTAAATTATGACATGCACTGAGAAATCTTTGGGTACAAAGCATTTTTTAAAGCATAAACATTAAGTAAATCACTTTAATTCATGTGGCAACTTTCCTGATAAAGACATATACTGCAAAAATAGATGTGGCTCACAAGCCCAAATAAAAGCAATAGCTTGGCATCGTTGTGCTTAGATTTTTATTCTAATCTTCCTAAAGACTACCATGGGCATTCCTCGGAATGATGTTTGCAAGCACACATCAAAGGAGAACAAATTTGTTCCATAGAAACCAGACAAAATGAGCTAAGTACTGTGATTTATGAGTTGGTTATGCATGAAACTTGCACCTCAAGTGTGGAAACTATCTATATCTCCCAAACAAATGTGAGTCAACACTTTCTACAACAGGAGTTTGTTTGCTGTCTTTTTACATTACGATAATGGAATTTTAAGAATAAAAGTCAAATAGTGGAAATAAATCTAAACTAAGACTATGGAGGTCCTTCCAGCCCAAATCAGAAGAGGAATCAGAGCTTATGTTAATTGATAATTAGAAGTAGCACAGGGTGATGTTGGGCAGAGGTAGCCATGTTACAAGAGGTACAGCATGAGTACAAACAGATTCCATGGGTAGTATCAGTTAATTCTGACCATCCATAGGCCCAGCACTCACCCTGCCCATTTTCAAATGACTAGCCTTTAGGGCCTTTCCTTAATCACCAGGGAGTCAGTTAGCTCAGCTGGTTGGACAGCTGGTTTGTGATGCAGAGCAATGCAAACAGTGGGGTTCAATTTGCGTACTGACTGAGGTTATTCATGAAGGCTCCACCTTCTCAACTTGCCCCTCACTTGAGGTGTGATGATCCTCAGGTTAAAATCACCACCGGTTAGCTCTCTCTTCTCTCTCAAAGGGGAGAGTAAACTATGGTCATCTGGGACTATGGCGACTTTATCTTTGGTGAAGATCCATGTCAGAAATTGAAGCCACATTTTTCTGAATTCTTCACCATGCATATGCAGCTGCTTCTTGCTGCCATGACATCTTACACCCCTTATGCAAAATGGGGCAGATCCAAAGCAATGGGAGTTTTCTACTTGATTAAATCTTTCAACACAAGTCTTCACCAGCAATGCTGTGGATATCCTTTTATATGCTGTTTCAACTTGCCAAATGTTCCATACACACACTAAAGGTGAAAAACTACTTGAAGCTACTTTCACTACTGGGAAATCACCAAAAGTTCAGTTTGCAAAATTGTTTAGCTCATGGATGACCTTATGATCAATCTGGCTCAGAATTTCTACGTGACTGTAAATACTCCAGTGGGATGCAGTAGACCGTGCATGGCCCAATGGACATGTAATGTTAACTCTGTTTCTGCCCTGATTGATGCGGACAGACCTGCTGAGTTTTTCCAGTGTCCTCTGTTCGTCTTCACCTGTACACCAGCTGGACTCAATTGGCTGCATGCTCGCTCCAATCAGAAGGGCAAAGTTCAACTTTACTCCAGGACCTGAGCACAATGTAGGTCAAATGACACTTCAGTGCAGTACCAAAGGGGTGCTGCAATATTGGAGATCCTGATGAAAAGTCAAACCAAGGCACTGTGTGCCTGTTCAAGTGAACATAAAAAATCCCATGATGTTATTTGAAGAACAGGAGTTTCTTTTGATATTCTAGTTTATCATTTATTTCTCCATCAAAAACAAATTTAGTTATTTAGATCACTGCTGGAATCTTGCTACATGCAATTTGACTGTCTACACAATGTGATGATACTGTGCCTTTAAGACATATATGCATATCATGATTCTTGTAAGGGGTATGTTTAGAATTCAGATCCATTTTGCAGCATGCTGATTTGTCTACGATATCTTTTAATTTGCTAACTGAGAGAAAAGGATAAATAAGTACCTGGGATGTTTGTTTTAAGCTGAGCTAACGCATCTGTGTTTACTTAGGGTCCCCCTGAGGTTTCAGAGTAGAGTTTTATTAGGTTGATTGACAAGGATAGAGTCATGTGCTTAATAGGAGGAGCTAAGTTTATGGGGGAAAACACAGTTTCTCTTTCATTTTAAAACAAGCAGTTACTGGCTGGTTCTGAAAGAAGCAAGACATTTTTCTTTGTCTGTCTCTCTCTCCAGAAAGTGTCTGAGAGCTCAGGCTGACAACCCGAATACAAGCAAGTAAGCCCGTGTTTTGCTAACAGATTTTGAAGAGGGGTTTTAAGTCTACGAGAAATATTGCTTAAACTAGAACTCATAGGGATAGTTTAGCAGCTAAGAATTGTATGTTGCCATGTTTAAGTATTGTTCAATTGTTAAATGTTAAGCTATTTCATTTGTTATAGTTAAATTGTGTTTTTAAATAAAGTTTGTTTTGATAAAAGCTCCTCAGTGTGCAAGTAGAATCACGCCAGGAGTGAAACACACGAAGGCCAAAACAGCAAATTGTTGGGGTCAATGTTGGAGTCCTATCTGATTTCATAACATACCTTGGGGTTTCTGATCAGGTATCCTAACAATAACAAATGGCTCCATATCAAACAAGCAATTCACTGTTTGTGGAGTGCTGTGGACATGGAAGGCAGAAAGTTAACAAGGAGATAAATCAAGTAATTAGGAAGGAAAATGGTAGGATTGCTGAGAATGAAAACATGAAATATTGCAAATATCCATCAGATCAGGCAGCATCTGTGGAATGAAAAACAGAGTTAATGTCTCCTTTCCTGTAAGAATAAGGAAGCCTTGCTGCAAATAAACACCTGGAGTTCTGTGAACAGTTGTGGACTCCTTGCCAAAGTTGCAATGAAGATTCACTAGATTGATGCTTTGGATAAGAGGGCTTTCCAGTGAGAGATTGAATATAAAAGCCTCCATTCTCTGGAGTTTATAATAATGAGAGGCAATCACATTGAAACATACAAAATTATTTGAGCTGGACAAGGCAGACACAGAGGGTGTTTTCCTTTCCTTCCAAAGGAATGCAATAACTTAGATCAGTGAGTTTAACATCCGTGTGGGGATGTTACTGGAACCTATAAGGTCAGAAATGTGAAGTGATCAGGCAATATGGATTTGTAAAGGCTAGACTATTTCATATTGAACGCCACTGATTTTTTTGAGGAAGTAATTTAAGTAGCATAACTTTGTGGACTTTCAATCATTTGTTAATGTTCCACAAAGCAAGTTTAGCTAAAATGAAAGCTCACAGAATTGAAAGCAAATAATGCAATTATGAGAGAATGTTTAGGCAGTAGAAGACTCAAATTGGAAAGTACCCCACCCCCCCAACAAGGCTTTGCGCTCAACTACTTAGTATATTCGTCAACAACTTTGATGATGTTACAGAACCATATATCCAAGTTTGCTGATGACACAAATATTGGTAGAAAAGTAAACAAGGTAAGTGGAAGCATAAAATTACAGACAGGTATCAGCAAATTAAGCAAATAGATAAAACTAGCAGACAGATTTCAATGCAATTAAGTTTCAAGTCATCCATTTTGGACAAAGATAGGATATATTCAAATATATTTTTAAATGAAAAGTGAAGAACTGTGGAGGTCCTTTCCCACTCCAATAAATTCTTTGACAAATCACATTCTTTCACTCTACCTGTCACTCAGTCTGCCCGATTCACTCACTCTGCAAGATTCTTCCACTTTTTATTTGTCCCAACTGCCTCTATGTTTCTCAGATACCTTTATTGATGTACTCAATATCTGGGCCGTACCAAAGGTAGAAAAGATCTTGGAACTAATAATGAGGGAACGGTGGAGTGAGCAACCTGTGAGAGAATTACGGAACATTAATGTATAATTGTGGACAATCATCAGTCAGTCATGAGGCAGGGAGGATTTTTACATATGGCTGGATTCTGGTACCATTCAAGGCTACATTTGACAAAGTGTGGCATCAAGGAGACCTCATAAAACTGGAGTCAATGGAAATCAGAGGGAAACCCTGCGCTGATTGGAGTTATACCTGGCACAAAGGAAGATGGTTTTGATGGCTGGAGGTCAGTCATCTCAGTTCCAGGGCATCAATGCAGGAGTTCCTCAGGTTAGTGTCCCGCTCAACCACCTTCAGCTGTTTCATCAATGACCTTCCCTCCATCATAAGGTCGGAAGTGGGGATGTTCACTGCACAATCTTCAGCACCATTTGTGACTCCTTAGATACTGAAGCAATCCATGTAAAAATGCAACAAGACATGGACAATATCCAGGCCTCGGCTGACAAGTGGCAAGTAACATTTACGCCACACAAGTACCAGGCAATAACCAACTCCAATGAGAGATAATCTAACCACCTCCCCATGACATTACCATCACTGTATCCACCCCCCCCCCCCCCTTATAAGCTTTATAAGGCACAAGTTGTGAGTGTGATGTTAAATATTCTGCACCTGCCTGGATGAGTGCAGTTCCAACAACACTCAAGAAGCTCAACACCATCGAGGATGGTGATTGGCAACCCTTCCACAATCATTCACTCCCCCCACCACTCATGCACAGTGTGTACTATCTACAAGATGCACTACAGAAACTCACCAAAGCTCCTTCAACAGCACCTTCCAAACCCACGACCACTATCATCTAGAAGGACAAGGCAGTAGATGCATGGGAGCATCGCCATCTGAAGTTCCCCTCCAAGCCACACACCATCCTGACTTGGAAATACATCACCATTCCTTCACTGTCACTGGGCCAAAATCCTGGAACTCCCTCCCTAACAGCACTGTGCGTGTACCTACGCCACATGAACTGTAGCAGTTCAAGAAGGCAGCTCACCACTATCTCAAGGGCAATTAAGGATGGGCAATAAATGCTGGCCGACCCAATGAAGTCCATATCCCTTAAAGAAATAGTTAGAAAATCATGGTGGGACATGTGCCTGTGTGGTGTGTGGCTGTGAATTATCGACAACGGGATGGAATTAAAGTGCAGATCTGTTGAAAACAGTATGGAGAAATAGTTGGAGTTTTGAGCCAGGTGAGGTTTTAGTGGGTTGGAGTGGAGCTTAGACATACGAGTGGCAGAATTAAAAGGATATGGTGATACAAAACATTTAAGATTTGAGACTAGAAGTAATCCTGACTAACATATCTGGGAATACTGCATCTGGTCTGTACTGAGGTGCTGGGGCAATGATGAGAAGCAAAAGTGATGGACAGTACGTTAAAAAGTGCCAGAAAATGCTTGGCTAAGGCATAAGATATATTTTAATGGGAATAGGTTGGAGGTGATGATGGGGAGTAGACTTGACAATTACAAAGAGGCTCACATCAGGGTGACGGATGTTCATGCCTAATTTAATTGCAGTAAAATAATGGAAAACTAGAACAAAATATTTTACAACATCCAGTCTCTCTTCTTATGCCGTTCATTTTTTTCCACTGCAATTTTTAAATTATCTTATAGATAATTTTAAATTATCTATAGATAGTCAATATCTTTTCCCAAAGGTAGGGGAGTCTAAAACTAGAGGACATAGGTTTAAGGTGAGAGGGGAGAGATACAAAGTGTCCAGAGGGGCAGTTTTTTCACACAGAGGTTGGTGAGTGTCTGGAACAAGCTGCCAGAGGTAGTAGGAGAGGCGGGTACAATTTTATCTTTTAAAAAGCATTTAGATAATTACATGGGTAAGATGGGTATAGAGGGATATGGGCCAAATGCGGGCAATTGGGATTAGCTTAGGGGTTTTTTAAAAAAGGGGCGGCATGGACAAGTTGGGTCGAAGGGCCTGTTTCCATGCTGTAAACCCCTATGACTCTATGACCTCTATAATTCTATCTTGTTTTCCCCCAGATGGCTATTACAAATTAATACATTTATAGTGCATCACCTGGTCAGTCTTCTAATGTTTTTGGCTCATTTTACTGCATGCCCCCCATCCCACACTGTATGGTTTCAGTGGCTTGCATGTTTTGTTTCTTTGATGTGCCACTACCTGACATCAAACTGATTCTCATTTTCTAGCTGAGCTGCTAAATGATTTTGGCATCAATTCTTACCCCTGCAGATGATGCTTACGTTCCATAAGAGGGTTGGCCACTGCTGAATAATATTATTAAAGTGGATAGGAATGTCATCTTGGATAGATTAGGAAAGCCCAAAATTGTTAGGGTTCCAGATGTAGATAATATACATCCAAGAGTGACTAAAAGGATGATGACAGGCATTCTGTGAGCCCCTTGCCCATATTTTCAATCGTTCAATAGAGTCAGACTCCCTTATGAGTGCAAGCTGGCTCATTTAGTTTCATTTTCAAAATAGGGGACAAGATTAGCGCCAGGTGACAATCTACATGCATTTTTAGGAAGTTTATTTCTTTATTATTGTAACAAGTAGGCTTACAATAACACTACAATGAAGTTACTGTAGAAGATGGGATAAAATACTCTTCAGATTACAGGGAAAGGAAAGGAGCCTTTAGAAGTTCACAACGTGGCTTCTGAAAAAAGAATAGGTCATACTGAATAAATTTGAAAGGTTTTTTTTCAGGAATTCATTCAGATAATGGATGAGGGAAATCTTGTAGACATTCAGAAAGCCTTTGGCAGAACACTTCACAAGATGGTAACTTAGATAAGATAGATAATTGGTTAATTGAAAACTCATGTTGGCATGTGTCAAATTGTGATGGTACAAATAAAAACAAGTAAGCACAATTCACAATTTGCAGCAATGGTAGAAATTTGAACTTTGACTCCAATCCCACAGCCAAAACATTGTAGTTGACTCTTATGGTTCAGCTGCAAAATACACTACTCTTGGTGTTCACCAGGTACTTATCCTAGGTTCATGGTTTTTAACCAAATAGCTTAAATAGGGATAGTGTGAACGTAGTAAGTTTACAGATGACACCAAAATCTGCACAATGCTTGAGATGGCAGAGTAATGCAATCAATTCCAAAAATATTTAAATGTGTTCAGGAGAATGCTATACAATGGTAAATGGCATGTCCTTTAGGTAAATGCAAAGCCATGTTTCATATCAAAAATGACCATGTATTTATTGGCTGCAAACCACTGACTGAATTTAAAGACAAAAACACTGCAGCTGCGAAGAGGGCTGCCGAGAGTCAGGTGACTTTCGTAAATTCAATATAGACTCAGAACTACCTCAAGTCTCTGGAAAATTCTTAATCAAATGAACATGAAAGTTCAGCCCTCCCTCGAATGAACTTGCTGAAAACGAAATCATTTGTGTAATTTACACCTCCTACTGTTTGTGCTCTTATCAAAGCTCAAAATCCAGATTCCGCGCTGGTTCATATACTGATGATGTGGAGATGCCGGCGTTGTCATATACTGATGACATGGTTCACCTGATCTAGGGACACCACAGTCTGACTCAGGTAGTGTAAATAAAGCAGTTTGAATTAACTTTACATACTATGTACATGATGAGTTAAGTAGGCACATCGCTCCTGAGTGCCACCTGTTCTATCTGCTGTAGAGTCTCTCGCACATGCCTGGTTGTTAATTTTACAGGTGTTGTGAGAGAGAACAAAATCTTGCCTGCGTAATGTCCAGCCACACCACAGACAGCAATGCACATTTATGCACTTTGCAACCCCCAGGAGACCTCCACAGAGCCTATGGAGGATCTTTTCTCACATCAATTGAGGAATGGCCCAGCAGTGATCAAAAACTCAGAGCCACTAAGGTTAAGTGTCTGCATTGTTTGTGGAACATGTGTAGGAATTGGTCAAGGCTATAGTTAGACCAATCTCTCTGGCACAGTTCTCGTACATGGGCACATTCCATGCCCTCTTTCTATCCTCTTTGGATGTCTTCCAGATTTCTGGCAGAGGTTGGCAAGTGGCTCGTTATAATCGATGGGAATGCTTTCACCTCAGAAATAAGTACGAAAGTCTGGGTAACAGCTTAGTCCATGTGGCTCTGGACAGACTTTCAGCTGTGGTTTGCGACTTTACTAGAATGCACACAACTGTGTACTGGTAACATATCAACAAAAGCTGGACCCTTTGAACGTGTAGGGGCATTTTGACAATCTGTGGAATTCAAGAGGGTAATTAACATTTGTGGTCAGTCTCAATGCAGAACGATAAAGGTAGTCAGAGAATCTCTCCACTGCCCATGTGATGCACTGGCGGCCAATGTGGGCAATGTTAGATCATAACGTGCCAGCACATCTAAAGGTGCAAACCTTTCCTTGATACATTGGTTTGCTTAAAGCACCAGAATCACTGTTGGTCCTGTCTTTGAATGACGTACCCCAGAAATTTGAAGATGGTTTTGGCAAACTCATACTTCTCATTTAAAGTGAGGCCTGCCTCTTGTAGAGTTTTGAGAACCTCCCGAAGCCTGTGGTCATTCTCTTGTTTTGTGGACCCAGAGATGAGGAGATGCCGAAAGGAAGGCTGTTAAACAAAAGTGTCCAAATGGCATGATAAATGTTAATAGCCTGGTCTCCTGGTTGAGCTATTTGCTGACACCCACCATTGGTATCAAGTCTGGTGAAGAGGACACTCTTGGCAAGCTTTGCCAGGCTGTTATCCACTGATGCCATTTGGTGGATTTCCCACTAGAATGCATGAAGTCAACACAAAGCCTGAGTTGACTATTGGGTTTGGGGACAGTTACGAGCCCTGAACACCACTGGGTTGGTTCCATGACATTGGTATGATGCCTCTGTGTAGCATGCGGTCAGATTCCTCTGACATTCAGCAGCAGTGAATGTGGTACTCTCCTGGGATAAAAAGGCCCATCAGCATAACATCTGGAAGCGGTGTAGTAAGGTATTCATTTTTTTATTAACTTACCAAGCTCCTGGAAGAATTGTGGGAATTTTTGACAGAATTCAGTCCTGATGTCTGGTTGAGGGGTTCTGTCCACTTTTTGTAGAGTGCCCGGTTGTATGCACACATTTCGGAATAAAAAGATACTTGGATTACACAGAATATAAGAGGGTCTTTGAGATTTGTCATCCCTTGTGGCAAAAAGTGGCTGTTATCTGACCTTTCACCGACAGATCCATTCCCTCTGGACTTAAAAGGTTTGATGTGTGATGGCTGGACAGGAACAGTTTTGAGTCATGCTAAATGATCAGCCAGTATGGAAACACCAGAGCAAGTAGCAGGCTTAAAATAGGTTTTAAAATATTTGACTTCCAAAGTGACTGACCAGAAATTTTGTTGATAGTCCTGTACTTCTCCTCAGAAACACAAGATGGCATCTGTTTGTTTGTAGTCTATGCTCTGGGTGACCTAGAAGCCATATTTCTTTTGTTGTTTCCTGCCCTTAGCGAAGGTTTAAATTTACAGAACCATTGCGAGTATCCTGTCATCCCACAACTTAATAATTCTGCACCACCTGCTGGGCAATACTGCCATCTGTGCTGTTTCTTTGTCATGGAAATGCCGGCGTTGGACTGGGGTGGGCACAGTAAGACTCACAACATCAGGGTAAAGTCCAACAGGTTTATTTGGTAGCACAAACTTTCGGAGTGTCGCTCCTTCTTCAGGTGAGAGAGGAGTTGTGTTCACAAACAGGGCATATATAAACACAAACTCAATTTACAAGATAATGGTTGGAATGTGAGTCTTTACAGGTAATCAAGTCTTAAAGGTACAGACAATGTAAGTGGAGAGAGGGTTAAGCACAGGTTCAAGAGATGTGTATTGTCTCCAGCCAGGACAGTTAGAGAGAGTTTGCAAGCCCAAGCAAGTCGTGGGGGTTACAGACATGAACCCAAGATCCCGATTGAGGCCGTCTTCATGTGTGCGGAACTTGGCTTTCAGTTTCTGCTCAGCGATTCTGCGTTGTTGTGTGTCATGAAGGCCGCCTTGGAGAACGCTTACCTGAAGATCGGAGGCTGAATGCCCGTAACTGTTGAAGTGTTCCCCGACTGGAAGGGGACACTCCTGCCTGGTGATTGTCGAGCGGTGTTCATTCATTCGTTGTCGTAGCATCTGCATGGTCTCCCCAATGTACCATGCCTCGGGACATCCTTTCCTGCAGCGTATCAGGTAGACAACATTGGCCGAGCCGCAAGAGTATGTACCGTGTACCTGGTGAATGGTATTCTCACGTGAGATGATGGCATCCGTGTTGATGATCCGGCATGTCTTGCAGAGGTTGCTGTGGCAGGGTTGTGTGGTATCGTGGTCACTGTTCTCCTGAAGGCTGGGTAGTTTGCTGCAGACAATGGTCTGTTTGAGGTTGTGTGGTTGTTTGAAGGCAAGTAGTGGAGGTGTGGAGATGGCCTTGGCAAGATGTTCGTCTTCATCAATGACATGTTGAAGGCTCCAGAGAAGATGTCGTAGCTTCTTCGCTCTGGGGAAGTACTGGACAACGAAGGGTACTCTGTCCACCGTGTCCCATGTTTGTCTTCCAAGGAGATCGGTGCGGTTTTTCGATGTGGCGCGTCGGAACTGTCGCTCGATGAGTCGAGCGCCATATCCTGTTCTTATGAGGGCATCTTTCAGCGTCTGTAGCGATCCTCCTTATCTGAGCAGATCCTGTGTACACGGAGGGCTTGTCCGTAGGGGATGGCTTCTTTAACGTGTTTAGGGTGGAAGCTGGAGACGTGGAGCATCATGAGGTTATCTGTGGGCTTGCGGTACAGTGAGGTGCTGAGGTGACCGTCCTTGATGGAGATGCATGTGTCCAAGAATGCAACCGATTCCGGAGAGTAGTCGATGGTGAGTCTGATGGTGGGATGGAATTTGTTGATGTCATCATATAGTTGTTTCAGTGATTGTTCCCCATGAGTCCAAAGGAAGAAAATGTCATCGATGTATCTAGTGTAAAGCGTCGGTTAAAGGTCCTGTGCAGTGAAGAGGTCTTGTTCGAACCTGTGCATGAAGATGTTGGCATATTGAGGTGCGAATTTGGTCCCCATGGCTGTTCCGTGTGTCTGGATGAAGAACTGGTTGTTGAAGGTGAAGACGTTGTGGTCCAGGATGAAGCGGATGAGTTATAGAATTGCATCTGGAGATTGGCAGTTGTCGGTGTAGAGTATTGAGGTAGTTGCAGCAATGCTGTCGTCGTGGGGGATGCTGGTGTAGATTGCCGAGATATCCATTGTTACAAGGAGTGCTCCTGGTTCAACTGCTCCACGTGTGCTGAGTTTCTGTAGGAAATCCGTAGTGTCGCGACAGAAGCTGGGGGTTCTTTGTACAATGGGTTTCAGGATGCCCTCGATGTAGCCGGAGAGGTTCTCACACAGGGTCCCATTGCCTGATAAGATGGGACGGCCGGGTGTGTTGGCCTTGTGTATCTTCGGGAGGCGGTAGAAATCTCCAACGCAGGGAGTACATGGGATGAGATACCTTTTGGCCTAAGCAGCTAGTGGACATTTCCAGCACCTCAGTGTGTCAGGTGGTGACATGCTGATTCCACTTCCTTAGTTTGGCTTTACTAACACTGAAGAGGTCGACTGATTGTACAGTCGGCTTAAAATGCCCCATGTGCACGACAACTAGCTAATGGGTTGGAGGCGCGAATCGACAGGACTCTGGTTGAAACATGTTCATCCAGCACTGTGGTTCCATTACGAAGTAAAAAAAGCTGATCAAAGTAATTTAGAACAGATTTGAAGTATGCAATAGTCTCTTCTACCCCCACCTGAGAAGGATCTTGTTGATGGTAGGCCCTACAGCATAGAGAAATGAAGTAAGTTCGCATTTCTGCTCTTTGTTAGGGAGATCAGAGGCTGCTTGGTACCTCAAGGAATTTTCTCACATTATCCACTTTGGGCCTCTGTGTGGGCCCCTGAGTCTTCTGAACGAGTGGGGTAAGGGCAGTGACTGTTTGTTGAGTGCCATCATTGCTACTGCTTTCCTGTTCACCCCCTGCCTAAGTAAGTTCGTGGGTTGTTGTTCCAATCAGGATCTTTCCAGTTGCAAGCCATGGGTGTTCCATCAATGGCAAGAACATTTGGTTACATTGGTGTCACCACCGCTGCTATGATTTGATTTTGATTTGATTTATTATTGTCACATGTATTAGTATATAGTGAAAAGTATTGTTTCTTGCATGCAATACAGACAAAGCATATCGTTCATAGCGAAGGAAAGGAGAGAATGCACAATGTAGTGTTACTTCATACATTGGTGATGTGGTCCATCTTATCTAGAGAGTCTGTAGTTTGACTCAGATAGGTACACAGTATACATGATGAGCAACTAAGTAGGCATATCTCCCCCGAGTACCGCCTGCTCCATTTGCTATACAGAGTCTCAAGCACATGACTGCTAATGTCACTGTTATACCATGGTCTCACTCATTACCATCATCCATTATACTACACATGCCTCCGAATTCAATACTCCGAACTCAAAAGCTGCAGAGAAACCAGTTTAACATAAGGAGGTGTGAACAGCAATCATGCATCTCCATCACGTAGCAATGGTTTCTTACTTTGAATTTGAGTTGATAATAGAAGTACAAGATCAAAACTACAACATATGACAAATCTTATTAAAATTTTCAAGGGAAAAACAAACTAGTCTGGAAACCAACAGCACAGAGACACCAGAGTACGGCATGTCCCCGAGTCAACTCAGTCCTTCTCCATTCATCCTGCAAGCTCAAATCTGGTCTACTTCATTCCCCACATGCAACAGGCAGGGATGTTAAAAACATCAATGCAGCAAAAAAGACCTCAATGCCAAATCTTGGAGGACCATCAAGCTCAGTTTGGATCCAAGTTGTCACATGTATTAGTATATAGTGAAAAGTGAGACACCTATGAGACCTGTAAAACTTTAATTTTTATTGGACTTCAAAATATCATTTAATGTATCATCCCACAATAACTTATTGGTACATGCATGTGCCTAAGAGAAAGAAATTCAAGTGTGTGCATACAAGTTGGAGTAGTTTTATTGTTTTTCTTAAACCTGAAGTACAAAAATACTATCCCCTTTTCTTTCTAAAAAACAGAAGGAAACCTGTCCATCAGTGTCTTTTACAATTACAGCACTTAAACAGTTGAACAGATACCACTATATACTAATGCATGCATATCCTTTTTAAATAAACCTGTTGTAGTCAAAAGAGGAGTGGGAATAGAATGCCACTCTACCTCTCCTCACCTGATTGCTTTGCATGTTGGTAAGGACTACACAGAAATACATCATTTGTGTGGAACAAGATTGAAAGAAGTCAAGAGAAAAAGAGATCTTGATGTTATTGTGCACAGATCACTGAAGGTTCGTGACCTATGCTGAGAAGCTATAGCTAAAGCTAATATGGTATTGGTTTATATTAAATAGAAGGATTCAATATAATAAAAGGGCACCATTTTGACACCAGACAGGTCACTGGTTAGACAACATTTAGAATACTAAACCCAGTTGGATCCTTCAATATAATGGGTGATATAGTGGACTTGGAAAAGGTCCAGAGGAGAACTAGAGGAATGATTCTTAGCTTAAAGGACCCAAGCTACTCAGACAGACATTCAATCTCAAGGACCTTAGTCTATTTATTTTCAAGCAGCACAGACTGAGACACTTATGTTAGATGAAGGTAGCCTGAAAGGTTCTGCAACAAGACTGGTTAAGAATGGCAGCAGCACAGAGTCAGGAGAAATTAATAGTTGGGGAGTGGAAAGAGCAAGGGCTAAAAAAAAACTATAATATGAATAGCTGATGGAGGTGTATGAAATAATTAAAGAGCTGAATATCATTCCTATTGATAAATTATTCCAGTTTAGCAAATTGTAGAAGGCCAAGGGTCACAAGCTTAAACTAAGCAAGAGCAAGAATAGATTGGGGGGAAAGAACTGTCTAAAAATAGCGAGCTTCTGGAAAGCCTCCACTGCATGCCTTCGATGAGGAGCTGACAAAGACTATATCATTATATAGAATTCTGTAGGTCAGAAATGGGACTTTTTTCTGATGTTTATGCTCTGCACAAGCCTCCTGCCACATTGCTTCACTGCGTCTGATTGACATATACGGTCCTTCTATTTTTCTCTCTCATGTACTTCCTAACTTCCCCTAAAATGCATCTATGCTAGTCACCTCCAGTTGTTCTTGGAGGAAGCAAACATGGACATAACAGGTTGAATAGCCATCTTCTGTACTGTACTGTTCTGATTCTTGATTCCATAATCTGAGCACAAAGGATTTGCCCAAATCCCCAATGGATTTATTCATGCATGACCTTATGCTGATGGCTCTAGTTTTGACTCCACCAAAATTTGAAATACCTTCTCTACATCTACTCTACCTAAACCCTTTCATGATTTCAACGACCTCTACAAGGTCATCTCCCAATCTTCACTGCTTTGGAAAAATTTCCTGTGCAAAGCCTTAACACCCTCCCTAAGGTACCCAGAATTGGCAGTTTAACCAGTAATTTATAAAGGTAGCTTCTTTGCTTTCGCACTCTTATGTCACTACTTCTAAAGCCATGGATCCGGTGTGTTTGTTTAAAAAAACACAGCTTTATGAATTTGCCCTGGCACCTTTGAAGAGGTGTGTATGTGAACCCACTTCTGTTCCTGCACCATTTTTAAATTGCACCATTTCACATGCCTGCCCATTTACAACACAAGTGTATACACTGCCAAAGTACTTCTTTGGCTTTAAAACATTTTTGAGGTATCTTAAAAGAATTTCAAGTTCTTTCAAAATGCATATATTCATGCCTTTCTGCATTAACATTTATCTGCTATCTTTCTGCCCATTCAGCCCTTCAAGCCTGCTCTGCTCTTCATTATGATCATTGCTAAGCACCCAACTCAACAGCTTGATTACACCTGCCCCCCATATCCTTTCATCCCCTTCACCCCAAAAGCTATATCTAACTCTTTCTTGAAAACAAACAATGTTTTGGGCTCAACTGCTTTCTCTGGTAGCAAATTCCACAGGCTTACCACTCTCTGGGTGAAGAAATTTCTCCTCATCTCAGTTCTGAAAGGTTTCCCATATCCCTGGTTCTATGTACCCCCCACCATCTGAAACATCCTTCTGGCATCTACCCTGCCAGGTCATGTTATAATTTTATAGGTTTCTATGAGATCTGCCCTCATTCTTCTGACCTCCAGTGAACATAATCCAAAACTACTCAATCTCTCCTTATACGTCAGTACAGCCATCCCAGGAATCAGTTTGGTAAACCTTCTCTGCATTCTCTCTATAGCAAGAATATCCTTCTTCAGATAAGGAGACCAAAACTGCACATAATATTCCAGGTGTTGCCTTACCAAGGCCTTGTAGCAAAACATCCCATGGGACGGCACAGTGGCAAAGTAGTTATCACTGCAGCCTCAGTGCCAGGGACACGGGTTCAATTCCAGCCTTGGGTGACTGCCTATGTGGAGTTTACACTTTCACCCAGTGTCTGCATGGGTTTCCTCCGGGTACTCCGACTTCTTCCGACAATCCCAAGATGCGCAGGCTAGATGGATTGCCATGCTAAGTTGCCCCTTCATGTCCTAAGATATATAGGTTAGGGGAGTTAATGAGGTAAATGCATGGGGTTACGTGGATAAGGCGTGGGGTGGGCTTGGGTAAGATGCTCTGTCACAGACCCAGAGGAAAGGTATTTTGCCCCTTAGTGTCTCTCAACTCTACTCATACAGATTCCAAATCATCGGAGCGAATATCTTTCCTCACTGTTGCATTAATTTCCTTTTTAATCAGCAATACAACTTCAATGCTTTTTCCTTTTTGGAGTCTTGGAGTCCCATTTGTGGCTGCAGAAACTCATTTTCTCCCCGTGACTGCGTGGCTTTCCTCCCACACTCCAAAGATGCGCAGTTTAGGTGAATTGGCCATGCTAAATTGTCCTTTAGCGTCAGAGGGGATAGCAGGGTAAATAGGTGGAGCTATGGGGATAGAGCCTGGGTGGGATTGTTGTCGGTGCAGGCTCGATGGGCCGAAAGGCCTCCTTCTGCAATGTAGGAATTCTATTCTATTCTAGAGAAGCTTACCTATTCCCCCGACAATTGAATCCCCTATAACTATTGCATTCCCATACTTTTTACTCCTCCCCCTACGCAGCAATTAACCATGGTGCAACGAATTTGGCTATTGCTGCTTTCCCCTGCGAGGCCATTTCCTTCAATAGCATCTAAAGCAGTATATCTGTTTTGCAGGAGATTTCTGCACTGCCTGCCAAGTCCTCTTGCTCTGCTTGGTGGTTACCAATTCCCTTCCTGCCTGTGGAGTCTGTGGTGACATCACCTCTCTATACATGCTGTCCACGATACTCTCCACCTCGCAGATGTTCTAGTGTCCCTAGCTACTGTTCCAGCTGCAAAATCTGGGCTTCAAAGAGCTACAGTTAGCCCCAGGCACTGAAAATGTCCCCAGCTTCCCACATGGAGAATGAGGAGCACACCACGGCCTTGAACTCTCCTGCCATGACTTAACCCTTTAAATCAAACTTTTGGAAGATGCTGAAAATCAAATAATTACTCCAGGTCCCTTCTTCCCTGGTACTCGTTACAACAAAATATCGCCCTTACAAACTACAAACCACAAAAAGACCTTACAAACTATAAGCGATAAAAGTAACAAATACTTACCCAACCTTGCCCACTACTTACTAAACAGCTCTCTCTCACTTGTAGCCTCTACTGCTCTAGCAGGGCAAGACCACTTTCTAAATATTTAAAAAGTTTGAAAGTAAAGGGGGAAAAAAAATCAAAAAGCACCTCTCCAAATTCCCGATAACCACACTCACTCTGGCTATGTCTCACTCAGTATGTGCTCTCTCCCACTGCTCAAGCACAAAGAACAAACAAAGAACAAAGAACAATACAGCACAGGAACAGGCCCTTCGGCCCTCCAAGCCCGCGCCGCTCCCTGGTCCAAACTAGACCATTCTTTTGTATCCCTCCATTCCCACTCCGTTCATGTGGCTATCTAGATAAGTCTTAAACGTTCCCAGTGTGTCCGCCTCCTCCACCTTGCCCGGCAGCGCATTCCAGGCCCCCACCACCCTCTGTGTAAAATACGTCCTTCTGATATCCGTGTTAAACCTCCCCCCCCTCACCTTGAACCTATGACCCCTCGTGAACGTCACCACTGATCTGGGAAAAAGCTTCCCACCGTTCACCCTATCTATGCCTTTCATAATTTTATATACCTCTATTAGGTCACCCCTCATCCTCCGTCTTTCCAGTGAGAACAACCCCAGTTTACCCAATCTCTCCTCATAACTAAGCCCTTCCATACCAGGCAACATCCTGGTAAACCTCCTCTGCACTCTCTCTAAAGCCTCCACATCCTTCCGGTAGTGTGGCGACCAGAACTGGGCGCAGTATTCCAAATGCGGCCGAACCAACGTTCTATACAACTGCAACATCAGACCCAGCTTTTTACAAGGTTTTACAAGGATTTACAGGTTACCCTGTCGAAACGAGCAACAAACTAAAGTTTGGGCTTCATAAGATTGAAGTTTGTGCAAAATTTTTATCTTCAAAGTCATGTTCCTCTATTGATATACTGCAAGAAATTTTTCAACATATGGAAAGGACAGGATTCAAAGGGACTGGACTCAAAACAGATAGGCACATCTAAAATGGGCACAAATGCTTGCTGGTCTGTTATCTTATCAACTGGCTTGTGTTGTCTCAAGTCAAGCCAGAGGGTATGTTAAGTGCAATACCATAAAACCCAAATGTGATTGAGCAACATGTTTTAAACTGCTGGTGCTCTGCCTTTGTCAGTTTGCTCAACATTTTAAGAAGTTTCATGCAATTTATACTATCCCACTTACCAACAAACTAATGATTTCCTTCAGATAAGCTGAGGTGGGATGATAGGATTTATACTAGTACAGACTGGGATGTTTAAAGGGGTGGGAAGCAAGGCTAGATGACATGATGAAAGATTAAAACAAGGCCTGAAAATGGATTCCAATGTGTGTAAATGTGAGTTGATGCACTTTGAACCTAGAAAGTATTCAGATCTATCCTTTTGAAATGGTGAAATGCTGCATTGATGTGCAAAGAGACTAGGGCTCCATGTACACAGACCATTAATATTTAGAGGTACATAAATTAATGTAAAGGCTAATAGAATGTTAACTGAATTAATTAAGGTTAAGTATATACAAATAGGGGCATTAATTGGATAATTACTTGAGTACATAAAGAGACACTTTCCCCTTGAAGAGGCTTTCAATTAGTTCAGTAGATTATGCTTCTTTATTGGTTTGAAAAGAGAATAAAGAGACACTATGTCAGTATCAGCTGTAGCTCAACTAGTAGCACTATTGCCTCTGAATCAATAGGTTACAGGTTTGAAATCCACTCAAGATACTTGAGCAAAAAAATTGGGGCTGACACTCTGAGGAAGCACTGCGTTCTGATAAGAAATCAAACAGAAAGCCATTCTGCAATCTCAAATGGATGCAAAAGAACCCATGATGCTATTGTGAAGAACAGAGGAGTTCTCCCCAGTGCACTGGCTAATAGTCACCTCTCAGTCAACATCATAAAAACAGACCATCTAGTTATATTATGAGCTGGAAGCTTGCTGTGTATAAAATGGCTGCTGGGTTGCCTATAGTGACTTTGATTCAAAAGTATAAAGAGACACTATCTTCCCCCTGAAATATTGTTCTAATTTGATAAGTTTCTGTTTTTATTTTTGTTTTGTGTTAAAGCGTCCCTTTGAGAGGTGATTCTGGAGTCAATTTCTTAATTAATGTCTTTGCTCGACTGTTAGTAAACATTGTATTTCAAAAACTAGTGGACACATTTCAACAAAGTTTGGTACGCAAGAGTATGATCCAAGAAAGAACTGATTAGTTTTTAACAAAGATGCAGATCCAGATCCTGAAATTTTCCAAAGGATCCATTAACACTGGGAGATAGGGTGAACTGACATTTTTTGAAGAATGTTGTTGGTCTCTTTACTTAGATTGTTGTGGATTATCTGGGCTACTGAGGTGGAATTTGTCACGCTGTCAAAATGTGAGCAGAGTTTTCAGAGCAAGTTATTGGATCTTAATTGGCTTGAACCCTTCTCAATGAGATGGAAGTTCTTAATTAAAAAAAAACATTTTTTCAGCATTTTAGTTGCAGATCAACCAAGCAGGTAAAAGCCTCAAGAAAGAACTGCATACTTGTGAAGAAATCTAAAAATGAGTGAAGATTGACTTCTGTCTCCTTTGCTAAATGGCTGAAAGAGACTTAACATGGAATACAGGTGGGGCGGGGGATTTATCAGGTTTAAATTACAACGAAATGCCAGCTACCTTCATTATACTTCTCCTATATCATTTCTGCCAAGGACTCTCTTCTCCTGGCTTCTTGGTCTCCTGATGATTCTACCGTCTATACTACTGCTTCTGATAAGTTATTTTCCCTCAACCGAAGATTCCCTTCTATCCTGGTTGATAGAGCCCTCAGCTGTGCCTGCCCTACAACCCCCACCTCTACTCTAATTCCTTCCCCTTTCTTCCAGAGCAAATATAAAGTTGCGCCTCCTCTCATTTTTCATTCCATCAGCCTCCACATTCAATGGTCATCCTCCATCATCATCTTCACCTCCAGTGTGCTGTCACAAGCACACATTTTCCCCACCCTTTTCTGCATTTCAAGTGACCATTCACTCCATGACACCTACGTTCACTCTCCCATCACCTCCAGCACTCCATCCCCTTCCTATGGCACCTTCCAGAGCAAGCACAGATAATACAACAGCTGTCTTTTCACATTAAGTTTGAGGGAGGGAGAAGTGGACCCAAGACTAGTGCTTTGAGGGCAATTATGAAGGCATGAACATAGTGCTGGCTAAAGTGAAGTGGGGAAATTAGATTAAAGGATAGGCCAACAGAGATACAGTGGCAGACATTTCAGATATTTCGGAATACTTGTATAAGATATAGACCATTGAGAAAGAAAGGTTCTAAGGGAAGAATGCACAATCCACGGTGAACTAAGTATCAAAATTAGAGGTCAAAAGATTGGACAGAATATAACAGCAGCAAAGAATAGCTGAGAGATTAATAAGGGAGAAATTAGAGTACAAGAGGAAGCTAGTTAAAAATATATGAACAGGTAGTAAGAGTTTTGATAGGTATTTAAAAAGCAAAAGTGAGCAGTGGTCCTCTAGACAGAGTATCTGGGGAATTAATACTGGAAAATAAAGAAATGGTGGATTAATTGAACAGACATTTTACATCAGTCATCACTGTAGAGCAGTGGTGCCCAACCTTGTGCGTCACGGCACAGCTTTATATTTTTTAAAATTTTGAGATATATTTATTTTCTCCAACTGAACTGCCCTCTAGCAAAAGCCTTTTATCTTCAAAATCTCCTAAGGACACATCAAGCCAGCATTGATTAGCCTCATTACCAGCTGCATATCAAATACAATATTTCTTATTGAAAACATATAGAATTTTAAAGCATTCCCCATTAAAGATTTTTATTGTTTTCCGTTTTTCTAAGTCTGAATGTTCATAAATGATGGCAATACTGTATCTTACCAACAATGTTAACATAACACCTGGGTCTGCCTCTGTGAGCAAAATCTCTTGATCCAGGGAGGAACTGATGTCAGGGCAACTCGCAGGTCTTGCTCCACTGGCAGGCGCTCCCTCGGTTTGTTTTTTTCCCCACGTAAACCAGTGTTGAGAATGCCAATTCGCACATATAGATAATGGGAAAATTTAAGCTACTGCTATGCCAGTCTGGAATAGATGGATATTCTTGTCTCACAAGTAGCCAAAATGCGTCCAGAGTTTCAGTGAGCGATCCATACTGAGCTCGGCGAATTTCTCTTGTTCTTTTAATGACGTGCTTTTGATGATTCAAAAAGAAAGTGAACTAAATGGATCATGTACACAGTCAAAGTCTTTTATACTCGTGGAGGGGAAGTAGCATTCAAACATCTCTTTAGTGTTTTAAGATGTGTGAAGATGAGATCGAGTATGGTTTTGCCACAAGATTTACCGATGCAAGCTTGAACATCTCAAATCAACCCATTTGTCAATTTTTCCTTCCTAAGTTCCAGTTTTAATCTGAAGCCTTAAAGTTTATCAGTGGCAGTCAGATGGTCTAATTTTTCCCCTGCATTTTAACATTCAACTCATTCAGATGGCTAAATATATCGAACGTTATGCAAGCTTAGCAAACCAAATCATATATTAAATCATTGTGTTTAAAATTTAAAGTTTATTGATTAGTGTCACAAGTAGTCTTACATTAACACTGCAATGAAGTTACTGTGAAAATCCCCGAGTCGCTACACTCCAGTGCCTGTTCAGATACACCGAGGGAAAATTTAGCATGGCCAATGCACCTAACCAGCACTACTGTGGGAGGAAACCAGAGCACCCAGAGGAAACCTATGCAGACACGAGGAAAACGTGCAGACTCCATACCAACAGTGACCCAAGCCAGGAATCAAACCCAGGTCCCTGGCACTGTGAGGCAGCAGTGCTAACCACTGGGCACTCCATGCAGAGCCAAAATTCCATGTGTGTGCACTGATCAGACCAAAGTAAAAAATTCTAACCATGCAAGCGACTCTATGGTCGGCACATGCACAAGAGGCCTGAGGTTCCTTGGAACTTGGAGATGTTAACCACGGAGCGAAGATGAAGGCTAGTTTTAATTTATTTACATCGATTTTTGAAATTATTTTGAATCTTATCTTGCGTCTTACTTGGGCAGCCTTCATGGCACACCAGTTGGAAACCACCATTGTAGAGGCTACAGAAATATCCCAGAAATAATTGCGAATCGGGAAGTAAAAGGGAAGAAAGAACATAAAACAACCACAATCACTAGGGAAAGGGTGCTGAGAAATTTATGAGAACTAAAAGCTGACAAGTCCCCTGATCTTGATGGAGTTCATCCTAGGGTCTTAAGGTGAGTCACTGCCCTTGACATCTAGGCAGTATTTGATTGAGTCTGGCATCAGGAAACCCTAGCAAAACTGGAATCAATGGAAAGCCAGAGAGGAAATGCTCCAGAGTTGGAGTCATACTAAGAACAAAGGAAAATTATTCTGGTTGCTGGAGGTCAAACATCTAATTTCCAGGACATCACTACAGGAGTTCCTTAGGGTAGCATCCTAGGCCCAACCATCTTCCTTCTATCATAAGGTCAGAAGTGGGAATATTCACTGATAATTGCACAATGTTCAGCACCATTTGTGACTCCTCAGATACTAAAGCAGCCCATTTCCAAATGCAGCAAGACCTGGACAATATCCAGGCTTGGGCTGACAAGCAGCAAGTAACATTCGCACCATCCAAGTGCCCGGCAATGAGCATTTACAACAAAATAGAATCTAACCATTGCCCCTTCACATTCAATGGCATTACCATCACCAAGTTCCCCACTATCAATATCCAGAATATTCACCAGAAACAGAACCAGGCTAACCATATAAATATCATGGCTACAGGAACTGTCAGAGGCTGGGAATCTTGCAGCGGGTAACTCATCTCCTGACTCCCCAAAGCCTGTCCACCATCTACAAGGCAGAAGTCAGGAGTGTAATGGAATACTCTCCACTTGCCTGGAAAATCGGCAATGCTGTCAAAGGCTCTGGCTTTTTCAACCTGACTAGCATTGTCATCACTCAGCTAAACACATTCACGGGTACGTCTGAAAAGTACAACTGTTACCACCTTGATGCAGTGTTGTGCATCCGACAGATTCCCCCTCGCCAACTGAAGGAGGAGCTTCCCACAGAATGGACCACACAGGTCTCCAGCTGACTCCTGGAAGAAGCCCGTGGCAAAAAAGTTCAGGGCCACTATGACCTTCAAGGCAACAGACATTAGGTGCCCACCTACACAACTCGCCAGCAAGAATCAGGAAGCTCGACACCACCAGGACAAAGCAGCCCGCTTGATTGGTACCCCTTCCACAAACATTCATTCCCTGCACAGCTGACACACAGTGGCAGCAATGTGTGCTATCTTTTTTAAATTTGTTCAGTGGATGTGGACGTCACTGGCTGGGTCAGCATTTATTGGCCATCCTGAATTGCCCTTAAACTGAGTGCTAGGTCATTTCAGATGGTGGATCTGGAGACAGATTTCCTTCTCTAAAGGACCAAAGTTTTTTTTTAAACCACAATCAACAATGGTTTTAATTCCAGATTTTTATTGAATTCAAATTTCACTATCTGCCATAGTGGGCTTCGAATCCTGGTCCCCAGATCATTACCATGGGCATTACTAGTCCAGTGGCAATACCACTACGTCACCACCTCCACATACAAGATGCACTGCAGAAACTCACCAACAGTGCTTTGACAGCACCTTCCAAACCCACAACTACTACCATCTTGAAGGACTTGGGCAGCAAACACATGGGAATATCACCTGCATGCCACTCACCATCTTGGCTTCCTTCACTGTCGCAGGATCAAACTCCTGGAACTACCACTGCTCCACCACCTCCCCCGAGAAGTGTGGAAATCTTATCATGAAAGATATCCACTTCCTATCCATTTCCCTGGTTGTCCAGAAGGCACTTTAGTGGCCACATGCGTGTAGTCTATCATGCCCTGCACCTTTTGGAAAACCGGCAATGCTGTCAAAGGCTCTGGCCTTTTCAGCCTGACTAGCTGTTATCAGTAGGTTAAATGAATTCATGGGCACGTCTGTAAAGAACATCTGTTATCACCTTGATACAGTGATGTACATCCAACAGAGATCCCACACAGTTCTCCAGGTGACTCCTGGAAGAAGCGCGTGGCAAAAAAGTTCAGGGCCATAACCTTCAGTACAACAGGCATCGGGGGCCAACTACACAACTAGACTCAGTGATCGCAGCCAGCATGCCACAGATTGCTGTTACCATCTTCCTGGACAGCCGGAGTATTGGGATTCAGCCTTACTGCCGTTTCAACTTTCAAAGCAAGCTAGCCTAAAAGGCAGTTTATCCATGCGCCTTGGCCATGAGGCACTTTTGGCTGAATAATACCTTCTCCTCAAGTCTGCCTGGCAACTACTGTTGCCTGCCCTCCACGGGTCCCTGCCCAGCATCAGGTAAGCCAGCTGGTTGGACCATAGGGTGCAACTGTGCTTGGCCAGCTGCCCCCCGCTAACTGAAGGAGGAGCTTCCCACAGAATGGACCACCTCCATTAGGTACACTGATTTTCACAAATGCTGCAGTGCACAATTGTGCCTGTAACACTTCTGGCTGTTCCTCCTTCCTCAGGAAATGGCCTAATGGAGTTTTCAATTAAAAGAAAAAAACACAAGCATAATACCCAAGTCTCTGACCTGTTCTGGTAAATCAGACACAGTCAAGCTTGTAGTCTTTTAACCTATCTTTGAGCTCTTCACAGTGAAAATCTAACTCCCATCGAACACTTTTCCCATGTACTCAACCTATTATGACATGGACAACATATTATTCGGGTCAATTTATAAAAATTGGCGAGTAGACTACCAATTTCAGCACCCATTTAACTTCCATATTATGGGAAACTGGTGTGGTGATGCCAGGGTTGTGACCACACATCACCACTCCCGATTTTAGGCATGTGTGAGACAGCATGCAAAATTCAGCCCATAGTATAGCTCCACATCTACATCTGCCATACGAGAAGCTACTTATTTGTTAGACAGTTCCTGTAACTCAGGGATTCCACATAGCAGTGCCTCCTTTTGTTATCCTTGTTAATGGTCACCCAGTTCTATCTTTTTACTTTGACCGTGTATCCCAAACTGTATGGCATTGTCTCTTGGACAACCACAGTCTGAAGAGTATTATCCAGAAACGTCTCATCCTTTCAAAGCTGTAAGCCCAGAGAAACTCTGCTTCAATTTTATGACCAAGTTGAATGGACTGCTCTAGAACACATTGAGAATCAATGATTGTCTACATTACAAGGTTCCACTGCATTGCCTTGGTCTTTCTGCCAAAGAAATTATGATAGTGTTGGCCTCAACTTCCACTAACACCAAAGACTTGTAAGAGTAAACTCCTCTAATTCAAGTACAAATGTCAGGGGAAACATTTCTGCCCGACAGCATTTCAGTGTGAATTCTCCGTGGTTAAACACCACACTCACTTTTCTGGCCTCTTTCAGCTCAGCTCAAATATATGTCAACTTAACACTCAAGAGCCCAACTGCCACTGGAAAAAAATCTGCCGGAGGACAGATAATCAAACATCTTCAGCAACCAGTTTATTACCTATTAGTGCCTCAAACAATTCATGTTGAGCAGCTAACATTAAGGAAATTAAAATACATTTAAATGGAGCACATTAAAATGTATAAGTGAGTATTTCAAAAGTTAGACGTTAATGAACACCTGGCCGAGGCTAAATGTCACATTTCAATGTTGGAGGTGCAGTCTTTCAAGTGAATCCCAAAACTGAGGCCCATATCTGCCGGTTCAGGCGGACTTATAAAGTTCCAATGACAGTATTAAGAGCTCTGGAATTCTGATATCCTAGGCAACAACCTTCTTTCATCCAAAATCACCAAAAACAGTTCAACTAATAGTCGTCTTCTTTTGTGGGTCTTTCTCGTACAAAAGATGGCCAAATTGCAGTGACAACACTACAAAAAACAAAATTAAGAACAATAATTCAACCAAACATATTATACCATATTAATTGAGCTAGAACATACTGTGGAGATGGTCTACTTGCTGATGTTCCTGCTGTACTGGTACTGGGCTCTTCTGCTATTCCACCACCATCCAAGTACATTGTGACAGCCATCTCCAGATTGTTGCCGCATGCTTCTAATATGTGCTTCCCAACACTTTCACTGGCACCTAGATCACAGAAAAGCTTTATTAGAGAGCTCAAGATGTCCACCACAGTACCGAATGTTTTAATGACATACATGCTATTTCACTGATTAAAAGTTTACAGGTTATCCATTATCCAATATAAATGTAAACTACTTCATTTAGGTGTTGGCACTATGTCAAGAGCGCCGTTGTTGCCAACATGCTATGGTAAAAAAGATACAAACCAAGGACATTTTTGATGAAAAGGTCTACATCCTGAATTGTTACCAGGGGACCTGTAAGCACTCGTACTCACCTCAGCATTATATACACTTATGTAAAATGTACAATTTAGGAACAGGCATTCAGCCTCATCAGTCTGTGCCTGGTGTTTATACTCTATGATGTGGAGATGCCGGCATTGGACTGGGGCAAACACAGTAAGAAGTCTCACAACACCAGGTTAAGGTCCAACAGGTTTATTTGGTAGCACAAGCCACTAGCTTTCAGGGCGCTGCTCCTTACCTGATGAAGGAGCAGCGCTCCGAAAGCTAGTGGCTTGTGCTACCAAATAAACCTGTTGGACTTTAACCTGGTGTTGTGAGACTTCTTACTGTGTTTATACTCTACACAGGTCTCCTCCCACTCTATGTCATCTCAGCCATTCAGCAGATCTTCCCATTCCCTTTTCTCTCATGAACTTGCCTAGTTTTCTTTTCAAAGTGTCTAAGTGACGTACCAAAATCACTTCCTGTGATAGTGAGGTTAAATTGTAACCACTGAGTAAAGATAATTCTCATTTTCCTATTGAATTTATTAATAACTATCTTGTATTGTTAATCCCTACTTTTGGATTCCCCCACAAATGGAAAAATTCTTCCCACATCTACCCTGATCAACCTCTTCATAATCTTAAAAAACCACAATCGGATGGCTAATTCTTCTTGTTTTCTAATGTTCAGTCTTCCCTAATAGTTGTAATCTCTTAGCTCTGGAACCACATTTGCAAATCTTTTTTTGCATTTTCACCAGTGCTTCTATGTCTTTTTCAATAGTAAAGAGTCCAGAACTATGCACAATGCTCTAAATGTAACCTGATGGAGGTCCAGTATGAATTTAACATAAATTCATTACTTTTGATTTCTATAATCCTTAGAAATAAATCCGTGCGCTTTGGCAACATTTTTAATTGCTTTGTTTACCCATGTTATTCACCTAAATGCCGAGATCCCTTTGCTCTTTTACCTTGTTATTTATTTATTTTCTCAGGTGTAGTGGTGCTTCTGCTTTTCCTGCTAAAGTGCATCACCTCAGATTTAGCTATCAAAGTTGATTTTCCATTTAACCGTCCAGGCTGTAAGTTTCCTAATGTCTTTTATATAATGCTCCATTCTTCAAGTGTAAACTGTAAACACCACCATTACCCCAAAAACGTTTGGCATCATCTTGACAAGATTGCTGTCTCAAAATCACAGAATTATACACAGGAGGTCATTCAGTTAAGACTGCTCTTTGGTACAGCTATCCAATCAGTCCTATCCTCCTGTTCTTTCCCCATAGTTCTGCAATGTTTACTCATTGCAGTATTTTATCCAAATCCCTTCTGAAAGTTATTACCAAATCTGCTTCGACCACTCTTTTAGGCAGCATTTTTCAGATCATGATACCTTGGTGTAAAGTAATTCTCATCTCTTGCCAATTCCTTTAAATCTGTGTCCTCCGGTTACTGACCTTTCTTGTGGAATAGGTTCGAGGGGTTGAATGGTTTACTCCCATTGTTTTAAATGTTGAAAAGTTTCTCTTTATTTACTCAATCAAAACCGTACATAACTTTGACCTCTTTTAAATCTCCCCTTAACCTCTGCTGAGAAGAATCTCAGCTTGTCTAACCGCTCCATAAAGCTCTTGTTGCTCAGCCCAGTACCATTCTAGTAAGTCACCCTTGCATCATCTCCAATGCCTTGTCATTCTTCCTAAAACAGTCATTCCTAAACTTTTTCTCAGTGTGACCCTGAATGCACACCTTAGTGCATTCTGCTGTGGAAGTAGGCAAAGCAAACAGAGGCACTGAACACTATGATATGTCATTACTTGTGATGTGGAGATGCCAGTGTTGGGACTGGGGTAAACACAGTAAGAAGTCTCACAACACCAGGTTAAAGTCCAACAGGTTTATTTGGTAGCAAATACCATAAGCTTTCGAAGTGCTGCTCCTTTGTCAGGTGAGTGGGATTTCAGTTCACAAACAGGGCATATAAAGACACAAACTCAATTTACAAAATAATGGTTGGAATGAGAGTCTTTACAGGTAATCAAGTCTTAAAGGTACAGACAATGTGAGTGGAGAGAGGACTAAGCACAGGTTAAAGAGATGTGTATTGTCTCCAGCCAGGACAGTTAGTGAGATTTTGCAAACCCAGGCAAGTCATGGGGGTTACAGATAGTGTGACATGAACCCAAGATCCCGGTTGAGGCCGTCCTCATGTGTGCAGAACTTGGCTATCAGCTCTGCTCAGCAACTCTGCGCGGTCGTGTGTCGTGAAGGCCGCCTTGGAGAACGCTTACCCAAAGATCAGAGGCCGAATGCCCGTGACTGCTGAAGTGTTCCCCAACAGGAAGAGAACACTCTTGCCTGGTGATTGTCGAGCGGTGTTCATTCATCCATTGTCGTAGCATCTGCATGGTCTCTCCAATGTACCATGCCTCAGGATATCCTTTCCTGCAGCGTCAGGTAGACAACGTTGGCCGAGTTCCAAGAGTATGTACCGTGTACCTGGTGGATGGTGTTCTCACATGAGATGATGGCATCCGTGTCGATGATCCGGCACGTCTTGCAAAGGTTGCTGTGGAAGGGTTGTATGGTGTCGTGTTCACTGTTCTCCTGAAGGCTGGGTAGTTTGCTGCGGACAATGGTCTGTTTGAGGTTGCGTGGTTGTTTGAAGGCACGAAGTGGGGATGGCCTTGGCGAGATGTTCATCTTCATCAATGACATGTTGAAGGCTCCGGAGAAGATGTCGTAGCTTCTTCGCTCCGGGGAAGTACTGGACGACAAAGGGTACTTTGTCCGCCATGTCCTGTGTTTGTCTTCTGAGGAGGTCGGTGCGGTTTTTCGCTGTGGCGCATCGGAACTGTCAATTTGATGAGTCAAGTGCCATATCCTGTTCTTACGAGGACATCTTTCAGCGTTTGAAGGTGTCTGTTGCGATCCTCCTCATCTGAGCAGATCCTGTGTATACGGAAGGCTTGTCCGTAGGGGATTATTTTGTAAATTGAGTTTGTGTCTTTATATGCCCTGTTTGTGAACAGAACTCCCACTTACCTGACGAAGGAGCAGCGCTCCGAAAGCTAATGTCATTACTTAAACCAGTATCAGTAACTCCAACTGCAGAATGATGCAGTTTACAAGATGAGAAGGGGGTGGAGATGTGAAAGAGATGGAGACAAGAATGCACTGACAAAGGGTCATCTAGACTCGAAACATTTCTCTCCCCATAGATGCTGTCAGACCTGCTGAAAATTTTCCAGCATTTTCTGTTTTTGTTGGAGACAAGAACTGTTGAGCTGGATGAACATGGTGCCTTCGCCTGATGCAACCAATACCACTGTAATACTTTTCTTTCTGCAGTGCAAGAGTATGTTTAATATACAACACAAAAAGTGCTTATTTTTGGAATTAAGGGTATAGATATCATTTTTACAGTTTGCAGTACACTTTCGTAATGCTTTACTGTAATTGGGAAGTCGGATTCTGTATGCTTGATTCAACCACTGGGAAACTCTGATTGCTTATTTGAAATCTAGCCTTCCCACGAACAGCAGTCCTGAGCAAGCCTCATCAACTGCAAACTTCGGAAACCTCGTTTGATTTATCTTTTCACAGACTCTTTCTGCAGCAGGAATCAGACTTCAAAGATGCCTATTAGACCCCACCCACCAACAGAAAAAAACACCAGGATTTAAAAGGGACTCGGAGCGATTGCTATTCAGTCTCAACTCTACGGTGGCCATTGTTGTCTCAGAAGTCGCAACCCCAAAATCTTGTCCCACAACCCCTTTGGAGGTCATGCTCCACAGTCTGAGAGGCCCTGTCCTAAAGTGTGGTGCCCAAAATTGAGCTGAATTGCACTGAATTTTATTCTAATGTATCGAAGAAAAGCCTTGCTATATCTAAGTAATGTTTCCTGAATTCTGCTGCCGGGCTGTCTACGTGTGTCACAGGTAGAGTATTATTATCTGTATTCAGAAATCTAGCCGATCAGTGTAAGCACCTCCAATTACTTCATGCCAGCAGCAAGTTCATCTCTAACTCCCATAATATGAAACTGGGTGTTTGATCTGTCAGCATTCTTCCTATGAGGCATTTAGCAATTTGAATTTGGCACACCAAACAGTATAACATGTTAAGTCTATCAACAGAGCAGTAGCATTCTGAATAGTACCTCCCACACTGAGAAAATTGAGACAAATTAAGCCAGTAGTACTGGAAAAGCAGCTGTTTCCACTCTTGCTGTCATAAGACCATAAGGAACAAGAGTCGGCCATTCGGCCCCTCAAGCCTGCTCCGCCATTCTATAGGATCATGGCTGATCCAACATTCCTCACGTCCACTTTCTTGCCCTTCCCCGTAACCCTTGATTCCCTTATTGATCAAAAATCTATCTACGCCTTAAATATACACAAGCACTCTGCCCTCAAAGAGGTGCCCCTTTATTCTGAGACAATGCCCTCTGGTTCCAGACCCACCCATTAGGGACATCTTCTCAGCATTTACCCTGTCAAGTCCCTTAAGAATCCTATATGTTTCAATGAGATCACCTCCCATTCTTCTAAATTCCAATGAATAGAGTCCCAACCTGTTTAACCTTTCCTCATAAGACAGTCCCTCCAAAGTGGGATCATGCTAATGAATTATCTTTCCTTAAATAAGTCATACTCAGTGGAAGTCAAGAGAAGACAGTAGGTTGACACTGGAGTCATAAGTCTAGCAGAGAGCTACCACATTCGGCAATATAGATATGGTATAACTGTTGCACATAAAGCTAGCCTGAGTGGAGCACTGGTGCTTGGCTGTGCAGTTAAAATTACCTCGTCTTTGCTTTAACTAAACATCACTAGTGAGACCATTGCATTTTTTATTTAAAAATGCAGTGGTCCTCACTTCCAACTTCTCCAGCTCAAGGTCTTCTGGCAGAATTCCCCGTTAGAGTAAGCAAACTGTGATATACTCCTGTCACTTCTGCCATGAATAATATTGATCTGTATTGATTCAGCCATAGATTTCCCCAAGCACTTAGCATCTTCAAAAAAGTCATAGCTATGATCAGCAAACCTGGGATGAGCCCAAGCCTAGATTCTGCTCACCAAATCACATGCAGCTTTCATATGGCACACAACATTAGAGAAGACAGGCTGTGTATCTGCGCTGTAGTTGAATAGCACAAAAGCTACAATCTGCATGACTAGCATAAATACTGCACAGAATTATGTATCTATATCTCAATACATAGCTGCTGCATTCATGCACTCTATATCAAACTGCATAGGCACACCAGAACATACAATCCTACTGTCTCAATGCTACGCGAGATAAATACAAATGTTTAACAATCAAAACATACACAATTACAAGATTCATACACTATGGATACAATTCAACATACAGGCAAAAATACATAATTGAGCTGTGTGATATACCATTGCAACTAAAAATAGTTTTGCATAGTGGGAGTGAGCAAGTAGTTGCCTTGGTGAGGTGAAGGCTCAAAATAAATGCACATCTCTGGCTAGTTGGTAGTTACTGCTTCAAAGCAAGTTCTCTAACCTCTTTACATGGTTCGCTTAGCAAGCATTCTAGGCAAGAAACACTATCCATATTGGCTGGTTTATCCCAGGGTGAAGATTCTCACCCATCACAGCAACATCATTTTGCTCTACCAAAATTGAATGGGAAATTATGAGGCAATCCTTATATCTTTGATTTCTGTATCAACAGCTTTGACTTATTGAGGAACTTGATGATCCAGTTTTGTATCAGTTGAAGATACTTCAGGGTTCAGCCTTGTATAAAACTCCTCATTGTGGACAACGGAGAACTGTTACAAATTATAGGCATTCAGACATTGTACAATCAAGTTTTCTAAACGAGTCAAATCAAGATTTTTGTTTCACCTAGCGAATGAATAAATACAACTGCAGTTTTTAACCTGAGCTGCAATGTCTCATTCCAGAGATCAAGGAAGTTTGATGGCAATCACATGCTGTTCCCAGAGTAGACATGAATGGTAAATCAGTTCATTAGTCACCTAGAGCACGCCACTCCCAAATTCATTTGTGTTAAATCACATTTCTCTTCACAGGGAAATATAAGCTTGCCTCTGGGAAGATACCTTTTATACTGGGAGCAAGGAAAGCAATGAATGTCAAAATTAATAACGTATGGTTGCATTTCCATCCAACAGCACCCTAACCCCTGCCTCCAAACAGGGCATGTCAGACTCAAGAACCCATCTGCCTGACGTCCATCATTAGACACGAGAGCCATGATCACCAGGAAAGAGCAACTGAACCGTTTCTTGCAATTTCAAAAAGGTAAAAAACTTTGAAGCTGACTTGGGTTTGTTGTAAGGTGTTGGGCATTGCCAGTCTTATGGAGAAATTTGTAAGTAAGTATTTATTGACAACTAGAAACTCTGCACAAAGGTCAAAGCTGGGAGCTTTTCCGTGCTTGCTTTTACACATGGCTCGGTCCAACACCACGCTGACCCTTGGGTGCAGGTCACGTGTTCTCTTACATCACTTTGTGAATGGGACTGTACTCAGTACCATGTTAACCCTTACACTACAGGGTTCATGCTCATAGCATAGCTCCTTACAGCTGGAGAACTTGGAGAAGGAGAAAGGTATCCTGTTGCCCTTTGCCAACGGCATAGGTCGGACTAGGAATAAGGTTCTGAGGATGTTTGAGGAATTAGGATACAAATTAAAAAGCAGAACCTCAAAGGTAGTAACGTCTGGATTCCTACCTGAACTACATTCAAATTGGGGTA
Source organism: Mustelus asterias (assembly GCF_964213995.1). NCBI lineage: Eukaryota > Metazoa > Chordata > Chondrichthyes > Carcharhiniformes > Triakidae > Mustelus > Mustelus asterias. The sequence goes on along the minus strand of NC_135803.1, from coordinate 74,147,917 downwards.
GGGACAAACAAATTTGAGGTTTAAATAAATACATAACTGAAAAGTGCTGTGGAAGATGAGTGCTTCAATCCAAGGGGCACTGACACCAGTACCGGGGGAATATTCCATTGGCCCAGACTTTACTTAAACTGGCTGGGACCAGTGTCCTGGTGAATTGGGTAACTCAAACAATGGATAGGATGTTAAGCTATATAGAAGAGAGGAAAATAGGAACTAGAAGCCGTAGGTCATTTGGACCCTCAAGTCTGCTCCACCATTCAACTAAATCATGTTTGAGCTTCTACCTCATTTTCCTGCATTACCCCCATATCTCTAGATATCCAATCTACTCATCTCAGATAGTGGTAAATTTATAAGCCCGAAGAGTAGACTGTGGATTTAGCTAAATTCACAGATTGTGTCCAGAGTATTAACAATATATTAGCAATTGAGGTCACATCAAGGAAAAATATAGTAAAAAGTTGAAATTAAAGGCACCATATAAGATTGCACCAAGAATTCACAAAGGATTTAGGGACATGGGGGGCAGGTGGGAAGGTTTTGATTTGATTGTTACATGTATTGGTATAGAGTGAAAAGTATTGTTTCTTGCACTCTATACAGACAAAGCATAATGTACATGGGGAGAAGGAAAAGAGAGAGTGCAGAATGTAGTGTTACAGTCATAGCTAGGGTGTAGAGAAAGATCAACTTAATGCGAGGTAGGTCCATTCAAAAATCTGATGGCAGCAGGGAAAAAGCTGTTTTTGAATCAGTTGGTACGTGACCTCAGACTTTTGTATCTTTTTCTTGATGGAAGAAGGTGAAAGAGAGAATGTCCGGGGTGTGTGGGGTCCTTGATTATGCTGGCTGCTTTTCTGAGGCAGCGGGAAGTGTAGACAGAGTCAAAGGATGGAGAGATGATGTAAAAGTTTTGCCAAGATAATACTGAACTGAGGATGGGCTTTATGGCACACTCCTGCTTCTTATATTCTAACATCACATAACTCATCGAGACTCAACACATCTTCCAGATAAGCTGCCCTACAAGCTTGATTGCATTAATAAGTCAGAGAGTGGGAGGTGGCTAGGTGGGAGGACTGACCAACAGGCATGGGGTTGACCACCAGCACCGGGCAGGGTACTGGTCGCCAAGCACCTGGCAGGGGGAGGGCGTCGGGCAAGGGGAGGACACTGACCAGGGGGAGGACGCCAGGCAGGGGGAGGATGCCAGACCCCAAGAAGGGCATTGACCACCAGCGCCAGGCTAAAGGAAAGGGGGGGGGGGCGATGATTATCAGGGTCAAGCTGTGTGTGTGTGGGATGGGGCAGAGATCATCACCAAGGCCAGGGTGGAGGATTATCACCAGGGCCAGAGTGGGGGGTGATCATCACCAGGGCCAGGCTGGGGGGGGTCGGGGAGAAGAGGATCATCACCAGGGCCAGGCTTGGGGGGGTCGGAGAGGATCATCACCAGGGCCAGGCTGGGGGGGGGGGGGGGGGGGAGAGGATCATCACCAGGGCCAGGCTGGGGGGGGGGGGAGAGAGGATCATCACCAGGGCCAGGCTTGGGGGGGGGGGGGGGGGGGGGTCGGAGAGGATCATCACCAGGGCCAGGCTGGGGGGGGGAAGGATCATCACCAGGGCCAGGCTGGGGGAGGGGGGGGGGAGACCATCACCAGGGCCAGGCTGGGGGGTGGGGGGGGAGATCATCACCAGGGCCAGGCTGGGGGGTGGGGGGGGAGATCATCACCAGGGCCAGGCTGGGGGGGGGGGGGGGGAAATCATCACCAGGGCCAGGCTGGGGGGGGGGGGGGGGGGGATCATCACCAGGGCCAGGCTGGGGGGGGAGATCATCACCAGGGCCAGGCTGGGGAGGGGGGGGGGATCATCACCAGGGCCAGGCTGGGGGGGAAAGGGGGGGGATCATCACCAGGGCCAGGCTGGGGGGGAAAGGGGGGGGATCATCACCAGGGCCAGGCTGGGGGGGGGGGGGGGATCATCACCAGGGCCAGGCTGGGGGGGGGGGGGGATCATCACCAGGGCCAGGCTGGGGGGGGGGGGGGGGATCATCACCAGGGCCAGGGTGGAGGGGGAGATCATCACCAGGGCCAGGCTAGGGAGGGCGCATATGCCTACCTCAGGCGGGCTGTCAGGGCTGCTGGGACCGCCCAATCTCCCCACCCAGGGTCCCACTTTCATCTGCTCAGCCCTTGCGGCCCGTGTGGAGCCGCGGCTCTAGCTGCCCCTATCTCTGCTCGCCTGCTCTCCGGCTGAGTGTCGCTGCGGTCATCTCAGGGCCGGCCCCCGGCCGCTCTCCCTCGGCTTTTTACCTGTAATGGCTGTGAACTGCCGGATTAACCCCTGCAGTGCCGACCCGGTCGACCCCGCTCCATCACCAACCGCCGCCATCTTGCCGCCAGCGCCCACGCAGGCGCACTCCCTCCAACAAACACAACCTCTCACCCCGGCTCGAGGCCTGACGTCAGCCGCTCCAATCCCATTGGTCGGCAACGAGCAGCACCCGCCAGCCAACCCGCCGCACTGCACTTTGGGAGTCACAACTCCCCACGCCTGCGCACTGGTCTCTGTGCTGATTTGAATTTGTCCGGCGCCATATTTCTTCAAGGCACTAAGAAACATTGGCTCCTGTCCATTTAAAGGAGTAAGAGTTTTAACAACACCAGGTTAAAGTCCAACAGGTTTATTTGGTAGCAAATACCATTAGCTTTCGGAGTGCTGCTCCTTCGTCAGATGGAGTGGATATCTGCTCTCAACATCCCGGGATCTTGGGTTCATGTCACACTATCAGTAACCCCCACAGCTTGCCTCCTGGACTTGCAGAATCTCACTGGCTGTCCTGTCTGGAGCCAATACACATTTCTTTAACCTGTGCCTAATGCTCCCTCCACTCACATTGTCTGTATCTTTAAGACCTGATCAGTTGTAAAGATTCGCATTCTAATCAGTATTCTGTAACTTGATTTTGTGTCTCTGTATGCCCTGTTTGAGACAGTATGAGTTTTAACAACACCAGGTTAAAGTCCAACAGGTTTATTTGGTAGCAAATGCCATTGGCTTTCGGAGCGCTGCTCCTTCGTCAGATGGAGTGGATATCTATCTGCCCTGTTTGAGATCAGATATCCACTCCATCTGACGAAGGAGCAGCGCTCCGAAAGCCAATGGCATTTGCTACCAAATAAACCTGTTGGACTTTAACCTGGTGTTGTTAAAACTCTTACTGTGTTTACCCCAGTCCAACGCCGGCATCTCCACATCATTTAAAGGAGCGCAGCCTCATTGTTTGCATATCAGTGATGATTGTGAGTATCGCATATGGCAAGGTGTTGGCGATGATGTTAACATGTAAGATTTGTTTTGCGTAATGTTAAGAGCATCGCGGAATTCCGGTTACATTTGCAGCCTTTCGAAATTTATTACAAACAAAAGTTTTGGAACTTGATCAATGGGGTTAGAGCTTTTTGTTCCAACTATCTGCTCCACCATCTACAAGGCACAAGTCAGGATTGTAATGGAATATTCTCCACTTTCCTGGATGAGTACAGTTCCATCAACAGCAAAGAAGCTCGACACCATCCAGGACAAAGCAGCCCGCTTGATTGCCACTCCTTCCACAAACATTACTCCTCCACCAGCGATGCCGTGGCAGCAGTGTGTACCATCTACAAGATACACTGCAGCAACTCACCAAGGTTCCCTCAACAGCACTTTCCCAACCCCCTAATTTGTCTTTCTGTCCATTCTTGATTTGAATTGATTTATTATTGTCACGTGTGTTAACATATAGTGAAAAGTATACAGACAAAACATACCGTTCATAGAGAAGGAAACGAGAGAGTGCAGAATGTAGTGTTACAGTCATAGTTAGGGTGGAAAGAAAGATCAGCTTAATATAAGGTAGGTCCATTCAAAAGTCTGACAGCAGCAGGAAAGAAGCTGTTTTTGAGTCGGTTGGTATGTGACCTCAGACTTTTGTATCTTTTTCCCGGAGGAAGAAGGTGGAAGAGAGAATGTCCGGGGTGCGTGGGGTCCTTAATTATGCTGGCTGCTTTGCCGAGGCAGCGGTAAGTATAGACAGAGTCAATGGATGGGAGGCTGCTTTGCGTGATGGATTGGGCTACATTCACGACCTTTTGTAGTTTCCTGCGGTCTTGGGCAGAGCAGGAGCCATACCAAGCTGTGATACAACCAGTAAGAATGCTTTCTATGGTGCATCTGTAAAAGTTGGTGAGAGTCGAGCTGACATGCCAAATTTCCTTAGTCTTCTGAGAAAGTAGAGGCATTGGTGAGCTTTTTTAACTATAGTGTCAGCATGGGGGGGGGATGAGTACAGGTTGTTGGTGATCTGGACACCTAAAAACTTGAAGCTCTCGACCCTTTCTATTTCATCCCCATTGACATAGACAGGGGCATGTTCTCCTTTATGCTTCCTGAAGTCGATGACAATCTCCTCCGTTTTGTTGACATTGAGGGAGAGATTATTGTTGCTGCACCAGTTCACCAGATTCTCTATCTCATTCCTGTATTCTATCTCGTCATTGTTTGAGATCCGACCCACTACGGTGGTGTCGTCAGCAAACTTGAAAATCGAATTGGAGGGGAATTTGGCCACACAGTCATAGGTGTATAAGGAGTATAATAGGGGGCTGAGAACACAGACTTGTGGGGCACCGGTGTTGAGGATGATCGTGGAGGAGGTGTTGTTGCCTATCCTTACCGATTGTGGTCTGTGAGTTAGGAAGTTCAGGAGCCAGTCACAGAAAGAGGTGCCAAGGCGCAGGCCACGGAGTTTGGAGATGAGTTTTGTGGGAATAATAGTGTTGAAGGCTGAGCTGTAGTCAATAAATAGGCGTCTGACATAGGTGTCCTTGTTATTTAGGTGTTCCAGGGTTGAGTGCAGGGCCAGGGAGATGGTGTCTGCTGTGGACCTGTTGCGGCGATAGGCAAACTGTAGTGGATCTAGGTAGTCTGGGAGGCTGGAATTGATTCGTGCCATGACTAGCCTTTCCAAGCACTTCATAATGATGGATGTCAGAGCCACCGGCTGATAGTCATTAAGGCACGCTGCTTGGTTTTTCTTAGGTACCGGGATGATGGTTGTCTTCTTGAAGCAGATAGGGACCTCAGATTGTTGTAAAGAGAGGTTGAAGATGTCTGTGAATACTCCCGCCAGCTGATCTGAATAGGATCTGAGTGCTCATCTGGGTACCCCATCCAGGCCAGTCGCTTTCCGTGGGTTGACCTTCGAGAAAGCTACTCTGACATCTGCAATGGTGACCCCAGATACAGGTTCATCCAGGACTACCAGGGTGGAGGGCATGCTCTCGTTGACCTCTTGCTCAAAACAGGCGTAGAATGCATTGAGCTCGTCAGGGAGAGGTGCGTTGGAGCCGGTGATTTTACATGTCTTCATCTTGTAGCCTGTTATGTCTTGCAGACCTTGCCATAGTCGGTGTGGCTACCCTGGGACTCTAGCTTGGTCCGGTACTGTCTTTTGGCATCTTTGATGGATCTCCTTAGATCGTATCTGGCTTTCTTGTATAGGTCAGTGTCACCTGACTTGAACGCCTCAGACCTGGACTTCAGCAAGCAGTGGATATCCCGGTTCATCCATGGTTTCCGGTTGGGGAACACACGGATTCGGGTGATTCTGAGCATCCTCTGCCATACCCACATTTCAAAAGCTGCTCGCATCTTCTTTCCTCAGAGCCCAACTTTCACATTCAGAGTGCAACACTCCACATTTGTGACTGTATTAGATGTTTTTTCAGCTTTGTGCTTACACTTTTGAACTTCCAAATGCTAGTTAAGTCACTGGTCACGCTGCTTGTCAGAACTAATCCAACCTGTATTTCATTCTTTGATGCAACCTCGATGTTTATCATCCAGCCAAGGTTGAAATCATCCACTGGTTCCATCTCGATGCTTCCAATCATGACTTTTCCATTACCATTTAGAGCCATAACTTTGGCCTTTGCCTCATTTATGTTCAACCCAGAAGACTCTCAAAAAACACTTTTTTTTAAAAAAACTGTCTCATCAATGGAAAAGCAGCAACATAACCAATTTTTAAAATTACGTTCAATCCAGAAGACTCACTATAGTCTCATGCTTTTTGTCCAAAATGTTTTTGAAGTTATTAAAATATGAAACAGAACAAATAGCAGACTATTTACGATTGTTGAAGAGTCAAGAATGGGAAGCTTTAGATATATGATTAAATATAGAGCAGAGTGGGCAGGTGACATTCCCCAAAGGAGAAAGTAAAGAGACTTATGAGGTTGGAATTCACTTAAAGGGCTACTGAATATGGCAGACAACATACCAATGCTCAATGAACAGGCGTGTGAAATAAGTGGTTGAAAGGATATGGGAACATTGTGGGTCAATGTGACAAAGAGTATTTGCTCAAGCAGAACATCAACACCAATATAGACTAGTTGGGTTTAATAATCTGCCTATAACTTTGATGTGAGTGTAAGGCCACCATCCTCCCACTCCAGACAAGCATATTCCATGGGAGTTAGAGGCACAAAACGTTAGCAACTGCTGCTTGCTTGCCTGCAACCCAATGACGGTAGGCGCCAAGGCTCATACACAAGTGTGTGCTTACACTCAGTCTTCAGTTTCCAGCAGCTGCCACATGTCCGTGTGCTCATATCAGCTATACAATGGACATCTGCTTTTAATGTGCTGGTGATCCTTTGCAGGTCAACTTCTCCTACTCGAAAGCTCTTTCTCCACAACTGGGCATTATTTCATTTGATGTGCATAGAATTTCATAGAATCCCTATACTGCAGGAGGCCATTCAGCCTATCGGGTCTGTGCCAACATTTCGACAGAACATTTTACCCACACCCTATCTCAGTAACTGCACGTATTTACCCCACTAATCCCCTAACCTACACATCTTGGGACACAGAGGCAATTTAGCATGGCCAATCCACCTAAACTGCACCTCTTTTCCAATTTCTTTTTGAAAGTCACTGTTAAACTTTTTTACCACCTCCCCACCACCCCTTAAAGACTGTTCATTCCAGATCATAAAATTACTTACTGCTTACAAATATTGTTTCTCCTCAGTGGTTTTTTCCTAATCTTAAATATGTGCTCGCTGATTGCTGATCTATCTGCCACTAAAGTTTTAAAGCTTCTTTATTAGTCACAAGTAGGCTTACATTAACACTGTAATGAAGTTACTGTGAAAATCCCTTAGTTGCCACACACAGGCACCTGTTTGGGTACACTGAGGGAGAATTTAGCATGGCCAATTCACCTAACCTGCACATCTTTGGACTGTGGGAGGAAATTGGAGGAAACCCACGCAGATACAGGGAGAATGTGCAAACTCCACACAGTGACCCAAGCTGGGAATTGAACCCGGGTTCCTGGCGCTGAAAATTAGTCTCTTCCTATTTACTCTTATCAAAATCCCGAGTTGTTAGGCATTTTATTAGAAGTCATTTGCTGAGTACAATAGATTTCTCTAGTTTGCCAAATATGCTCATGGTTAAGATGTGCAGCCTATCCAAGGTTCTATTCTATAGAAGGCCCACAATACATGTAATGTAGTTAAGGTCTCGGAATAAGATGTCAACTGATATGGGTCAAAATTAAATCCGTTAGGAAATAACTTAGAATAACATAGATTTCAAAGCTCTAAGGCCTCAAAATGAGAAATTCCCAAGAATTAAAAAATTGTGCTTATATACATGGATCTATGGTGTTAAAATTCTTTGTACAATCCAATGAAAATTAAGTAGACCTCTCTTCTATTAGCTGTTACATTTTCCTGTATCGATAGTAGGTGACATTCAAATATGAACTCCAGTTATAATTTTATGACACTTCTAATGGTTCTCTGATGCCCATTACCAAAACTGCTAATGCTTGAGGCGCCATCTGCTCCTGTATTGGAATTAAAAATTTTTAATTGTTAAATTTAAAAGTTCATCAATTTAATGCATCCTTGTTGAGAGCCCTAGCCATAACTTTTTTAAAAATATCTGCAACAGACCAAGGGCCTCCACTGCGTCCTGTCCAGTAACTCTCTAATGGCTCAATTCTGACTCTGATAATTGTAGGTCACGCTCCTGGATTGTCTACGTCTGACTACATGACCCAACCCCAAATATTTGCATTTTAAAAAACTATTTCGCAGGATATGGGTTTCACTGCCGAGGCCAGCATTTATTACCCATCCCTAATTGCCCTCGAGAGGATGGTGGTGAGATTCAAGTTAGGATGGTGTGTGGCTTGGAGGGGAAACTGCAGGTGGTAGTGCTGCTGCTGTTGTCCTTCCAGGTGGTAGAGGTTGCAGTTTGAAAGGTGTTGGTGAAAAAGCCGAGTTTACTGCAGCGTATCTTGTAGATGGTACACATTGCTGCCACTGTATCTCAGTGGTGAAGGGATTGAATGTCTGAAAGTGGTGGAGAGTGCGCCAATCAAGCAGGCTGCTTTGCCCTGGATGGCGTTGAGCTTCTTGAGTGTTGTTGGAGCTGCACTTACTTAGGCAAGTGGAGAATATTTAATCACATTTGGGGAATCAGGAGAGGAGTTACTTATCGTAGAATTTGCAGTCTCTGAGCTGCTCTTGTAGCTACAGTATTTATACAGCTGGTCCAGTTCAGTTCATGGTCAATGATAACCACCAGGAAGTAGATTGTGGGGGATGCACTGATGGTAATGCCATTGAATACCAAAGGGCGATGGTTGGACTCTCTCCTGTTAGAGATGGTCATTACCTGGCACCTGTGTGGCATTAATGTAACTTGCCACTTATAAGCTCAAGTTGGGTCTTGCTACACACGGACATAATCTGCTTCAGTATCTGAGGAGTCGCAAATTTGCAAGCCATCAGCACACATCCCCACTTCTGACCAGCTGAAGATGATTGGGCCCAGAACACGATCTTGAGGAACACCTGCAATGATGTCCTGGGACTAAAACGATTGAGCTCCAATCACCACAACCATCTTCCCTTGCACTAGATATGACTCTAATCAGTAGAGAATGTTCCTCCCAGATGCCCATTGATTCGAGTTTTGCTGGGGCACCTTGACGCCACACTTGGTCAAATGCTGCCTTGATGTTGAGGGCAATCACTTTCACTTCATGTCTTGAATTTAGCTAATTTTTCCATATCTGGACAAAGGCCATAACTTTCAAGGCCAAGAGCAAGTGTTGGAAATGGAATGTGTAGATTTAGAGCATTTTTGTTGGTGCAGACTTGATGAGCAGAAGGGACTCTTCTGTACTGGATGATTAACCCCTGCTTGATGGTAATGGTAGAGTGGGGATTGCTGGGCCAGGAGGTCTGTAGCTGCTGCTGGTGCACAGCCCCTCAAGGCTCAGTTCAAAATCTAACCCATTAAACACAGTGCCTATGCCTTACAACACTATGGAAGGAATGCTCAACTTGAAGACTTTGGCTCTACAAAGACTGCGTGGTGGTCACTCCTTTCAATAGTTATGGACAGATGCATCTGCTTCAGATAGATTGGTGAGGATGAAGCTTTTCCTTTCTTTTGGCTCCTGCCCGTATGCTGCTGGTGATTATGGGTCCACGAGGTAGGATTTTGTGAGTATGCATATATCAGGCTGTTACTCGACTAGTCTCTGGGACATCTCTACCACTTTTGTCACAAGCCCCCATGTCAGTAAGAACTTTACAGGGTCAACAGGTCTAGATGTACCGTTGTCATTTCCAGTGCCTAATTTGAAGCTGGGTGGTCTATCCAGTTTCTTTTTCTTTTCAGCTTCATAGCTGCTTGTCAAAACTGAATGGCTTATGTGTCAGAGGGATGTAAGAGTCAACCACTTTTTAGTTGGTGTGGAATCACATGTAGGCCTGACCAGGTGAGGACAGCAGATTTCCTTCCCTAAAGAACATTAGTGAACCAGATGGGTTCTTACAATAATTGATGATAGTCTCGAATTTATCTTTATAATTCCAGATTTCTTAATCAAATTTAAATTCTACCAGCTGCCATGTTGGATTTGTGAATGTCACCAAAGCAATAGTCTGGCCTCAGGATTACTGGCCCAGTGACATTACCATTAATCCACCACCTCCCCTCGAAGCTCCATTGGCCAATTTTCCACCTAATAGTCAAACTTCTATGACCCACCCACCCACCAGCAGTCTCTTCATGAACAATGGCCTCCCTGTGGACAGCTACAGATGAAGTGGGAAGAAACTAGGAGTCTCAGTCAACACAGTGCTCAGTATGTCTAACCAAGACACAGCAATAAAGCTAAATTAATGTTGAACTACATAGGTTGTAGTACATAGTATAACAGTTCAATATAACTTAGAAATCAATGATCAAGCTGTGCAGTGTTATGATCACACCACAGGGTCATGGCCTCCAGACAAACAAGGCTAGATCTTGGTATAGGAGGTCTAAAATGAAAACATATGAAATAGTAGGCCATTCAGCCCCTCAAGCTTGATTCATGGCTGATTTGTTTTTGTTTTGAATTCCACACCCATCTATCCCCAATATCAAAAAGTGATTCACGCAGGTGTTTCAGCCTGGAAAGGAGTCATCAGCAAAGAGATGCGCAAAATAGTATTTATTTATCCATTTACGGGATGCGAGCGTCACTGGCTGGCCAGCATTTATTCCCCATCCATTTCAGAGTCAACCACATTGCTGTGGGTCTGGAGTCACATGTAGGCCAGACCAAATAAGGACAGCAGATTTCCTTCCCTAAAGGACATTCGTGAACCAGATGGGTTTTTACAACAAACAACAGTACAAAGAACAAAGAACAGTACAGCACAGGAAACAGGCCCTTCAGCCCTCCAAGCCTGTGCCGCTCCTTGGTCCAACTGGACCAATCGTTCGTATCCCTCCATTCCCAGGCTGCTCATGTGACAATCCAGGTAAGTCTTAAACGATGTCAGCGTGTCTGCCTCCACCACCCTACTTGGCAGCGCATTCCAGGCCCCCACCACCCTCTATGTAAAAGACATCCCTCTAATATCTGAGTTATACTTCGCCCCTCTCACCTTGAGCCCGTGACCCCTCATGAACGTCACTTCTGATCTGGGAAAAAAACTTCCCACTGTCCACCCTATCTATACCCTTCATAATCTTGTACATCTCTATTAGATCTCCCCTCATTCTTCGTCTTTCCAGGGAGAACAAGTCCAGTTTACCCAATCTCTCCTCATAGCTAAGACTCTCCATACCAGGCAACATCCTGGTAAACCTTCTCTGCACTCTCTCCAACGCCTCCATGTCCTTCTGGTAGTGCGGCGACCAGAACTGGACGCAGTACTCCAAATGTGGCCTAACCAGCGTTCTATACAGCTGCAAAATCAGACTCCAGCTTTTATACTCCATACCCCGTCCTATAAAGGCAAGCATACCATGCCTTCTTCACCACCTGCGTTGCCACCTTCAAGGATTTGTGGACTTGCACACCTAGGTCCCTCTGTGTTTCTATACTCTTGATGGCTCTGCCATTTATTGTATAACTCCTCCCTACATTATTTCTTCCAAAATGCATCACTTCGCATTTATCTGGATTAAATTCCATCTGCCACCTCTGCCTAATTTTCCAGCCTATCTATATCCTGCTGTATTGCCCGACAATGCTCATCGCTATCCGCAAGTCCAGCCATCTTTGTGTCATCCGCAAACTTGCTGATAACACCAGTTACACCTTCTTCCAAATCATTTATTATATCACAAATAGCAGAGGTCCCAGTACAGTGCCCTGTGGAACACCACTGGTCACAGACCTCCAGCCGGAAAAAGACCCTTCGACCGCTACCCTCTGTCTCCTATGGCCAAGCCAGTTCTCCACCCATCTAGCCACTTCTCCTTGTATCCCATGAGCCTTAACCTTCTTAACCAACCTGCCATGTGGGACTTTGTCAAATGCCTTACTGAAATCCATATAGACGACATCCACGGCCTTTCCTTCGTCAACCGTTTTTGTCACTTCCTCAAAAAACTCCACCAAATTTGTAAGGCACGACCTCCCTCTTACAAAACCATGCTGTCTGCCACTAATGAGATTGTTCCATTCTAAATGCACATACATCCTGTCTCTAAGAATCCTCTAGTTTCATAGTCATCATTAGACTTTTAATTCCAGATTTTTATTCAATTCAAATTTCACCAAATGCCACGTTGGGATTCGAACTCGCATCTCCAAAGCATTCCCATGGGTCTCTGGATTATTAGTTCAGCGATACTACCACTATATCACTGCCTTTCGAAGGCATATTTGGAACGCTCAACATAAATTGTGGAAGTAAGTTTAAGGTATAATATCTGAAAGTACATTGACCAATATATGAAACAGATTCCCAGTTAGTGGAATTGAACATCTGAAATGCACGGATGCTGTAACAAGGGCACTTTTAGATTTTTTTGGATGGATTTATTTTATTCAATGGATGTGGGCATCAGTGACTGGGCCAGCATTTATTTCCCATCCCTAATTATCGTTTGAACCGAGTGGCTTGCTAGACCATTTCAGTCAACCATATTGATGTGGATCTGGAGCCATGATGTGGAGATGCCGGCGTTGGACTGGGGTAAGCACAGTAAGTAGTCTCACAACACCAGGTTAAAGTCCAACAGCTTTATTTGGCAGCTAGTGCTGCCAAATAAACCTATTGGACTTTAACCTGGTGTTATGAGACTTCTTCCTGATCTGGAGTCACACACAGGCCAGAGCAGGTAGGACAGCAGGTTCCCTTCCTTAAAAGTAATTCGTGAACCAGTTTCTAAATGACAGTCGACAATGGTTTAATGATCATTAGATTTTTAATTCCAGATTTTATTGGATTCAAATCTCACCATCTGCCATTGTGGGATTCAAACCTAGGTCCTCAGAACATTAGATTACAAGAGTCCAGTGACATATCACTTCACCACCGCCTCCCTTGGATTAATTGATTTGAGCCAAGTTGTCCTCAATAATTATGATCTTGTAAAAAGTAATTTGAAAACAGCTTCCTGGCTTTTGCTAGAAGCCGGGTTTTGAAAATGAGTAGGAGGAATGACCTAAAAATGCTTCCCTGTGACATGGGAAATCTCTTATTAGGCATTTCACCCAAGAACACTCTTTAGGGTACCTCAAACCTTCCAATATCAAAAGCAGGTTTCTGCTGAAGGCTTCTAACTAGTTTTAGAATTAATATGGAACCTCCTTGGTCCTAAATCTGAAACGAGTGCTCCCCTGCAAACAGGCTAATGTTCCCAATTCCATACACTGGGTACCCACTTTCACATTCCTCACCCTTTTCCCTGTCATCTCAGTCCCAAACACCAGTGCTTTCATATTCTTTCTCCAGCTGCTGGCTGATAAGAGCACACTACTTATCATTTCACTGCAAACATCTGTACCTTGTGCACCCTGTCCAACTGAGCAAATAGACGGCCTTAGTGTTAAGGTCTCAGCCTAAGGATAGCTCAGAATGCAACAGCTGCTCTGTACTCAACTGAAATTAGCTTCAAAAGAAAATCAAACCTGTTTAGGTAGCATAAATCTTCCTCCTTCTCCTCTGCAGTTTGTTCAGTTATACTTTCCATTGGATCAATGCCAGAAATATTAATCTGTCTGCTTCCCTTGTGTAATGCCAGTAGCTCCGATTTTATTGATGATTTCTGAATGTCTCATTTTCTTTTCTTTATTATTCAAGCTACTTTAAACCATTCAAAAAAGAATCATCTCGAGCAAGGTTTACATTGTATCGAGCTATCAACAGTGGTACAGATGGAGGCTAACTATAATATCAGCTTCTTTTAAACAATGAAGTATAATACAAAATAAAGTATTGAACAATATTGATCAATGGCATTTAGGTTTAGAGATGAAATTGGAAGTTTGGATTCTCAACTTTTAGAATAATCAAATTTATTTCATGAACCGAATAACAAATACGTTAAACTGCAATAAGGCCAGGCATAGGTAAACCACAGCACTATTTAGAACAAGTTCTCCTCTTGCTTGCTATTGCAGTGAAGCTGCACCACCGTTTAAAAGGAATTCAAAATGTTTATACATTTCCCATATTTCTGGAGATAAACTGCAATTACACAAGCTTTTAAATATCACAAAATCTCAATTGCACAACTTGTAATGTTCTTACCAAGGACTGCTCCAATGAATTGAAGGATGATTTGAAGCTCTGGACAGTCAACAGAAAAGCTTCAGAATGTTGGATAACTGCATGACACAAATGGAAAATCTGGCAAACAAGAACTGTAGTCCGTGAAGAAATTTAAACCCAACATAAGTATGAAAGTCACATTCAACAAATGAACAAAATTACTAGCAATCAGAACAATGGCTGCATTTTGGCACAAGTCTGTTAGTTTTCACCATGTTTCTGGAACATTTCAACAATAGTTTGTTGTTTTTTACCGCTTCTCAGTTCATTGACAGGAATCAATGCTGCAGAGTTAGCATCCATATCATTAAGTGGCCCCTGACGAAGAGTTATTTGACTTTTAACTTGTCCTGTTGGGTGCTGCCAGATTCTGCTTTTCTGTTTGTTTGTAGTAAATGAAGGAGCTCTGAGTACTCTATCCTTTCTACCTCGTGCAGAACGGCTAGGCTGTGATCTCTGCAACTTTCCAGAAGTTCGACTGCCGTTTCGTGTTCCCGCTGATGATTGGTTTTTGGCATGCACCCTTTTCTCACAATTTATGGGAGTTGATCTATTGGTCCGAAGCAGATATTCGTCAGGTGATCCTCTCTTTCTATCAACCACCAGCATCTCCTTGTCAAGTTGCCTCTGTAAGCGTAATGCTAACAATCTGTCCTGCTCTTCCATTCTGAGTTTTTCAGATTGCTTTTTCTCCCAATTGGAGAGTTGCTCTTCATGGAAGATTCCATGGGAAGTGCTTTCACACGATTCATTAGGGCAGACTTTTCTCTTTTTAACAGAAGAGTACATTTCTCCTACTGCTTCAGAGGAGTTCCATGTTTTTCTTTTCAGAACAGGTTTCAATTGAATGGGAGCTTGAGTCGCAATCTGACCTTTTGTACCTTGATCTTGGCTTGGTTTTTGTTTTAATGTAATGCCGTCATCAGAGTGTATTGTTGCACGGTCTATATTATCTAAACCACAACAGCTTGCACTATTGTGTGCATAATCATCAGGTTTGTGACCTAAAATTGGCAGAGTCGCAAACTCTAACTGATCATCTTCACCATTGCTATTGATGGCATTTAGCTCCAATTCTGCAAGTGGTACATCTTCCTTACGCCTCTCTCTGCCCTTCCATACACCACTGCAAACTCCCACCATCTCATTTTCATTGTCTCCAGTATCGTCGCCTTCTTGCTGATAATCTGTGATGTTTGCAACAGGAGTTTCTTCAGTATATTGGGCTAACTCTGACTGGGCTGAACTGCAGACTGGCTCCTGCTCATCTTCGTAATGAAAAGGAGAAATACCTTCAGTTGAATCACTGTTTGAAATTATGTCATCTGCATCAGTCGATTTGCTTTCCTGAATAAAAACATAAAAGAAATTCAGAAGTTTGCAGACCGTTCAGAAGCTTTCAGAGTGAATCGTATTAATTCAGTTGTATGCAAAACATCTTTTGCAAGGTAGATGAATTACCACTGGATTTATTTCTACATCTAGAATCATAGAATTCCTACAGTGCAGAAGAGGCCATTCAGCCCATAGATAGGATCCAGATAAGATCTATTTTAAAATATGGTTCAAGTCAAACATTCCTCAAAAACAAATTAAATTCTTAGGAGAGCCCACTGCTGTTCAAATCTAAAAATCAGCATATTAACCACCCTTTAGCTGCTTGCCTCAGACACCTAACAAATCAGTAGCATGTCTTGGTAAGAACCTTGTACCCTCTGTGTTTGTTCAATGAAGAGATCAAAATCCTCCAATCAGAAATATAACAGGACAGGGGGACCAAGGAGGCTGTACAGTTTTTGTAAAGTAAGCTCCATTGGTAATAAAATACTGCAGAGTAATTCTGCTCCAGGACAGGACAGAACAGAATGCAGAAATTGCTCTGTTTAAATAAGTCAACTCAAATAAGCATCACATTTTCTTTTCTCAGTCACAAAATAAATATAACTTCTACTACTTGAATTAATCTATTCTGATCATATCAATTGTTCTGTACTTTGGAATAAACCAGTTTATAAGGTTGAATCAGAATAAAAAAACCATAATTGCCTGAACTTTAATATGGCTCACGGTGACAATGAAGGAATATTTATTGAAAAGTCAGATCTGGTTCAGATCATAATGGATTTTCATTGTTACACTCGAGTTCTGCTACCATTTTAGTGGCTAGAGGGCAGTTCAAGCCAACTTGTAACAGTAGGAGACTTGGACCCAAATCATTAAATCCAACAAGGTTTATTTTTGTATTCTTTCGTGGCATTTGTTGCTCATCCCTAATTGCCCTTGAAACTATGGTGATGTACATTCCTGAACTCCTGTACTCCATCTGGTGTAAATACACCTACAGTGCTGTTAAGAAGGGAGTTCCAGGATCTTGGCCCAGTGACAGTGAAGGAATAGTGATATATTTCCAAGTGAGAATCATGTATGGTTTGGAGGACAACTTGCAGATGGAGATGTTACCAAGTATCTGCCGTCTTCCTCTTCACAGTGGTAGAAGTCACAGGTTTGGAAGGTTTTGACGATGGAGATGGTACTACTGCCATTGTTGGAGATATAGGAAGTGAATGTTTAAGCTGATGGATGGGGTGCCAATAAAGTGAGCTACTTTGGCGGTCCTGGATGGTGTCAGGCATCCAAGTGCTGTTGGAGCTGCACTCATCCAGGCAAGCGGAGAACATGCCATCACACTGTAGGCTGTGCCTTGTAGATGGTGGACAGGCTTTGTGGAGTTATATGGCTGGTCCAGCTAGGATTCTGGCTCATAGCATCCCTCAAGATGTTGATAATGGGGGATTCAGCAATGGTAACGTCACTGAATATCAAGAGGAGCTGGCTAGATTCTCTCCTATTGGAGATAGTTATTGCCTGGTACTTGTGGGGCATAAATGTTAATTGCCACTTATCAGTCCAAGCCTGAATATTGTCCATATGGGCATGGACTGTTTCAGTATCTGAGCAGTCATCAATGGTATTGAATATTCTGTAATCATCAACGAACATTCCAATTCCTGACCTTATGATGGAGCGAAGGTCATTGATGAAGCAGCTGAAGATGGCTGAGCCCAAGACACTACCCTGGGGAACTCCTGCAGTGGTGTCCTGGGGCTGAGATGCTTGACCTCTAACAAACTCAACCATCATCCTTTTCACTCGGCATGACCCCAACCAATGGTTTTCCTTCTGATTTCCACTGATTTCAATTTTGCCAGGACTCCTTGATGCCAAATTTGGTCAGATGCTGCCCCAATGTCAGGGGCAGTGACTCTCACCAAATTCAGCACTTTGGTCTAAGTTTGAATCAGGGCTGAAATGTCAGAAGCCAAGTGGCCCTGGTGGAAACCAAAGTGAGCATCAGTGACCAGGTTATTGCTGTGAAAATGGTGCTCGATAGCACTAATGGCACTTGATGGTGATTATGGGGCAGTAATCAGTCAGATTGACTTTGCTTTGCTTTTTGTGATTAGGACATACCTGGGCAATTTTCCATATTATTGGGTAAATTCAAGTTGTTGCTGTACTGGAACAGCTTGGCTAGAGGGGTAGCTAGTTCTGGGTCACAAATCTTCTGTATTGCTGCTGGGATGTTGGATTTTTTGCTGAATCCATTCGCGGGAACTAAAACAGGTAACTGCAACAGACTTGAAATTGTATCAATAGAAAACTACTGCAATTTTGGATCCACATCTAACATGGGAGTTTTCCCTTCCTTTAAAATAAAATAATAGTGTAGCTTTTGCACGCATGTAAATGTTAAAACTAAACTTTCTCAAAAACACTCACTGTAGCAGATGCATCACTTCGCCGTCCACTGGTTTCAACTATTTGATGCTTTTGTGAAGTGGGAGATAAGTACCTAAAAAGAAAGCTAAAGTGAAATAACATCTCAAATAACTCAAGCCGAGTAGTAGTTGTAGAAATGGCAGCAATGTAAACCTATAGCAGAATCAATGTCCATGTAAACATCCTATATAACTGCAGAAGGTGCTGCCACCAAAGCAAGATTTCGTGAAACAAATAAATGTGGTATCTACATGCAAAAGATACACTTCAGATATAAGCAACTTCATTTTATACAAGAATTTTATTACAACACCTATAAAAGAGATTCAGGGATACATGTACAGAAATCTATGAAGGTGGTAGGACAAGTTAAAAACAAAAAGGGGATTTTGGATCCTTGTCTTTATTAAGGGAGACAAAGTGCTGAACCTTTATAAAACACTGGTTTGGTCTCAGCTGGAGTATTGTATCAATTCTGGGCACCACATTTAGAAAGTATGTGAAAACCTTGGAGAGGGTGCAGAAAAGATTTTCTAGAATAGTACTAGGGTTAATAGGCAAAAACAGAAAATGCTATCAATATTCAGGAGCTCAAGCAGCATCTGTGGAAAAAAGTTAGCATTTCAGGTTGATGGTTTGCATCTGATTTGAGGTCATGGAGCTGAAACATTTCGACTCTGACTCCCTCTCCACAGATGCTACCTCATCAGCTGAGTATTTCCAATATGTTATTTTTAAAAATTCAGATTTCCAGAGGGACCAGTTATTTCCTTTTTGCACATAAAAGAGCTGTGTTTGTATCGGGCCTTTCATGACTACTGATGTCAAGAGTTACAGCCAATCAAATATTTTATAACAATGACAACACTTCAAAATGGAGGAAATTTTGCATAAAGCAAGCTCCCACGAACAACACTGATAATGACCTGTGAGGTTGCCTGAGGGATAAAAATTGAACAGGACACCAGAGATAATTACTCTTGCTCTGCTTCAAAATAGTACTATGGGATATTTTCCACACATCTGAGTGGGCAGAAGAGGTTTCAGTTTAACTCTCATCCAAAAGATGGCACATCCAAACAACACAGCAGTCCCTCAGTACTGCACTGGAGCTTCAGCCCAAATGGCTGCATTCAGGTGATCTTGGGACAGGACTTGAACACACAATCTTCTGATTCAGAAGAGAGAGTGCTACCAACTGAACCTTTGCCAACATTGTAGAAACTGTGATTGTTCTCTTTTTTAAAAGAGATGTTCAAAATCACAAACTATCAATGGTAAATAAGAAGCTGTTTCCAGTGACAAAAGAGTTAGCACTGGAGGGCACAGATTTAAGGTGATTGGCAAAGAATCAGAGGTGACAATAAACATTTTTTTAAACATAGCAAGTTATAATGATCTGGAATCCACTGTCTGAAAGGATGATAGAAGCTGATTGAATAGTATCTTTCAAAGGGGAAAGGATGAATGATTGAAAGGAAATTCCAAAAACCTGACATGCAAGTTCAGCTTGCAATAGGAAAGGTAAATGGGATGTTAACCTTTATTTCAACTGCCATGGTGGGATTTGAACCCATGTCCCCAGAGCTCCCCCTGTGGTATAATTTCTTTTAGTTAAAACTGGAACTATGGAACTTTGAATT
Organism: Mustelus asterias; assembly: GCF_964213995.1. Lineage (NCBI taxonomy): Eukaryota > Metazoa > Chordata > Chondrichthyes > Carcharhiniformes > Triakidae > Mustelus > Mustelus asterias. The sequence goes on along the minus strand of NC_135803.1, from coordinate 74,128,353 downwards.
TCCTTTTCAAATTTAATGGTCACCCTCAAGATAATAACAGTCGCAGCAACTCAGCCAGCTGTCTAGTGACAGCATCTTTAAACCAGTGACCTCTACCACCGAGGTGGTTAGGGCAGCAGATATATGGGAATACCACCACCTGTAAGTTCCTTTCCAAACCACACAACACCCTGATGTTAGCCTAGCTAGCGATATGCACATCCCAAGAATGAAGAAAACAAAATTACCTCAGCAGTCCATCAAGAATCCACTCTTGCTGCTTCCTTCTCTTCCTCATTTACATTCTGCCACATGGCCACAACAACCAAAGCCACGGTACACTGATTGCATCTGGTTCTACCACTCCATCACCCCTTTCTCTCACTCTCCACTGTTTCTTACCCTTAACCAACATGCAGTCCTAGTTGAGGCACAATTTTCTTAGTTCAACATTGTCAAGACCAACATCACCTTTGGCCATTGCCACAAACCTGATACCATCGCCATTCATTCCAAACCCCTCCCTGGTCAGTCTCTGGGTGAAGATGATTGCTTACAACCATGGCATCCAAGTCCATATTTTCCCCAATCACAATGTTTTACTTCCACCTCTATGGCATTACTTACCTCAATGCAGTTGCTGTTGAAATCTGCACTGATATACCTACACTAGCTCCCAACTGCACATGCCGTTGACACCATTGATTGAAAAATTACATTTAAATATATCCATGGCCTTGCTCCTCCCTATCTAACCCTCCCAGCACTACAAATTTGCTCTTCTCCAATTCTGACCTTTTGTGCAACCCCTACTCCTTTCAACAAATTAATGGCATCTATGTCTTCATGCTTCCACAATAAGCTCTGGAATACAGTGGTTCGCACTGCTGCCTCAGCGCCTGGGACCTTGGATCAATTCTGGCCTCGGGTGACCAATTGTGTGGAGTTTGCACATTCTCCCCATGCCCGTGAGGTTTCCTCTGGGTGCTCCGGTTTCTTCTCTCAGTCCAAAGATGTGCAGGTTAGGTGCATTGGCCATGCAAAATTGCCCCTTAGTATCTAAAGATGTGTAAATTAAATGGATTAGCCATGGCAAAAGCGCTGAGTTATGGGGATGGGGTTGGGGGGGGGAAGACAGTTTGTTGGAGTGTCAATGCAAACTCGATAGGCCAAATGGCATCCTTCTGCACTATTGGGTTACTATGATTCTAAACCTCTCTGCCTCCCTTTCCTCTTTTAAAGCTCTCCTTAAATGTAATCTCTATATCCCAAGATTCATTATCTTCCTGTTGTGGGGGAATTAAAGTGATGGACACAAAATGGTTACCTGGGAAGGGACATGAACAGGCACTGGCTTTTAGCACAGACAGTTACACAAAAAGTTAAAACATGCAGGATCCGAAATGCTGCAGGAAGCTGGTCAGAGCTTGAGGCACTTTAGATAAGGGCAGACCCAGAACAATGAGTCTGATAATAAGGTCAGCCACAGGTGGGGTCATAAATACATAAATGTAACAAGATCAGCCACTGAATGTATAGATCGAAGCCAGTCATTGATAGAAGACATAACTGCATAAATGTATCCATTCTATGAACAGTGATATGTTAACTGTCCATGTCCGTACCTGTCTGCTTGTAACGATGTGTTAACTATCGATGTCCGTATCTGTCTACTCAACTTGTAACGATGTGTTAACGGCTAATGTCCATACTACCTATTGTCCAAAAGGTATAAAAATGATCAACTACCATTGTGTAATTGAGAAGGTAGCTGCCAAGTACTGCGGAGTGCCAGTGCTTTCTCCCAAAGCTTTGTCCGAAATAAAACTATATTGTTGAAACCTCCAAGTCTGACTCCGAAGTGGTAAATTTCCCACAACATTCCCAAGCCCCAACTATTTCCTTCCATCTCCTCAACTGTTCAAGGCCCCAAACACTCCTTCCAAGTGTAGCAGTAACTTACGTATACTTCATTCAATCTGGTGTACTGTATACACTGTTCAAAACGTGATCTGCTCTACAATAGGGAGAACAAACACAGATCAAGAGACTGCTTTGCGGAATACCTCTGCTCAGTCCGCAAGCATGACCGCAAGTTTTCCAGTGGCGTGTCATTTTAATTCTTCAACTTGCTTTCATACAAACATCTCTATCCTCAGCCTACTGCAACGTTCCAGTGAAGTTCAATGGGAGCTTAAGGAATAACAATTCATCTTTTGATTAGACACTTTACAGCCTTCCAGACTCAACACTGAGTTCAACAATTTCAGATTATTATCTGTTCTATGTTGTTTCCTTTGCTAGTTTGCACATCTTTTGTTTCTTGTCCCATCACCATTTCCCTTCACTCCTAACTTCCACCCCATCACAGACCTTCCTTTCTGCCATGTCCTGCCACCCGTGTTCAAAACATATTTACATTTCATTCTGATGAAAGGTCTTGGGTCTGAAACATTGTTTTTCTCCTTAGATGCTGCCATAAATAACCTGCTGAATATTTCCAGCATTTTCTGCTTTTATTTCCTTTTATGTCTTACTGCATAACTGCAATTGGACAGAACTCTATGAAGTCCCTTGATATCATTTTCTACATTGAAAGGCATAAATGCAAGCTGTTGCCATTTTATAGCCACAGATATAAACAGAATTCTGTACCAGACAACACTGTCTTCTTTGTGTCAACTACTGTTGTCACAAGCAAATCGAAAGGACGCCCAAACAAGTATGTTGATCGTCGACCATCGATCTTATTCTCAAACTTAGCCCTATGTCCAAGTTGGAAAAGGTTAAGCAACGATACTTTGCACTATATCTGCCATGACCTGAACATTTCATCAACCCAAAAGGTTTGAACATCACTTATAAATAACAAAATAAACTACCAATTACATGAAACATGAAGCTACATCTTAAAACATAACCTATAGTAATTTCCTCATTCAGAATCCAAGTTTATTCTTGCTTTATGTAGAAGATACAGGAACGAATAAGAGTGATCCCTTCAATAACCACATATAGCTGGATTAGGGAACCCCTTTGTAACTCCACTTACTTCTGTATATTTCCTGCATGGCTGGGACTGTGTGCAGTCAGTTTGATTCCCCGGTTGACTGATGAAGAATTGGATTTTGAGGAAGTCCGTCTTGTATGAACGTTCAGGTTTTCTGGAAAAGTCTTGGATATTGAATTCTGCAGAGAAAACAGACAGCTATAAAATAAACACGATATAACAAAAATATTTACAGGTATGCACTGCATTTCATTACCTATTTGTGGGAATAAATACTTTATTTATTTAAACAGCTCACCATAATTGCATCCACTCAGTCACTGACCTACTGCAGAATTAAGGCCTTCAGCTGGCCACAATGCTCGAGGATCAAAGTTGATTACATCATAAAATACATTGAGATTCATGTCGCTTGGGTTAATACATTAAGAACTAAGGCAGACGGTTCTGGAGTTTGCAAATCAAATTTACTCTATCATTTAGCCTTTATCATTTGAGACCATAATATACTGGTTCAAACAGAACATCTCAAGATCAACCTTGCAAGAGATATAGCTGCAACCAATTGAAGGAATTTTGTATCAAGAACAATATAACTGCTGACAATCAATCCTAGGATCCAAGAATAGGGTTGCAGTGTAAGTTCACCATTTTAAGAGCCATCACTGATGGTTAAATGATAGCGAGAAGTGTCTGGGATCACGCAATAAAAAGGAAACCCTGCAGCAGCTTTTGTTATGGCCATCAGAGAATGCTTCCAGTCTGGGGCAACGACATTGATTGAAAGCCTTTACATGACTTTTCAGAGGGAGGTGTCACTGGCTGGAGCCCTGATGGCTTGTGTTACAGACTCCACGTTACAACATTATATTGGCAGTCCATAAGCAGCACCAGTTTTCAGTTAGCAGTCAGGGAGAGAACTTGACAGCCAACAGATAGGGCTGTCAGCATTTTAAGGTAGTCAGATTAACAAGCAATTCTGATTGTGGCTTTGACAGTTCAGACACTACGGTGGTGATTCTCCCAGCCTGGTATGTTGCTCTAGCAGCACAGCGAGCCCCCTCAGGAGTGTTTTACAACAGCTCCCCACTAACGGGAAGCTGGCAGCCTGACCCCGCTGGAGTGAAGGGGGGGGCCATAGAGGCACAGATATGTAAGAAATTGTCAAAGCAACTTTGGTGAATTGTAGTGTATCTTATAGATAGTATGCACTGCAGATCACACTCTTTATTAATACACGGAGTGAATGCTTAAGGTGGTGGACGGGGTTTCAATCAAGTGTGACTAAGCACGATTTCCTTATTTTTTATTCAATGCCCTTACTCACAAAGCTACAAGTATTCTATACATTTTCATAACCACCTCAACTTGTGCTTCCACCTTCAAAGTTCTGTAAACATGCATCCAAATTCCTTTGCTTTTGCATCCCCCTGAAAATTATACAATTTAGATTTCTCGTGCCCTTCCATGTTGTTCCTCCATAATGTCATTTATCCACATTAAATTTCACCTCACATGTCTGCCCATTTCAGAGTTTACGTTCTCCTGTAATCTCCTTCCGTCCTGTACATTAATTACATTGGCAAGTGCTGTATCATCCACAAACTTCAAAACCGTACTCCTGGACCCAACTCCAGGTCATTTAGAGATAATAAGATCCTATGTAATGATATCTGGGTTCTATTTGTGAGAGAAATGACAACTGGAGCCTTAAGGTGACCGGGGAAACTGTGCAAGTAAACAGGGAAATAGTTAGCAGGACTCAGTACAGAATAGTACATGGATAATATAGTTTGATGAGCTGAGGTATGGTAGTGGAAGTAGTCCTTCGGATAGAAAGGATATGGAAATTGAACTCAGTTTGGAGGTCAAATAAGATAGGCTCTGAATGGTGTAATTCAGTCTGATATGGTGGCCAAGGGAGTCATTAGGACAGGAATTGGGTTTGTGGCTGGGGCTGAAGATACTGATTTTGGTCCTCACAATGTTTAATTGTCAAAAACTCTGATCATCCAAGTCCTTTTTTTAAAAAAAACTTTCTTTCACAGAGTGGGGCATCACCAGCAAGATCAGCATTTGTCTGTCCCAAGTTGTCCTTAGACAGTGATGATGGGCTGTCTTCTTCAACCACTGCAATTGTTGTAGCAATTTCATACAATTGAACGAGTGCTAGAAGCCTTCACAGTCACATTACGTGACTGAATCACACATACAGATCTTCTAAAAATGGCAGGTTTCCTCTGCTAAAAGACATACTGAACCAGTTTTGTTTTTAAGACAATCTAACAGCTTCATGGTTACTTTCACTGACGCCAGCTTTTTAGTTAAATTTTTTTGAATATAATAACTAAATTCAAATTCTTAAACTATCAGCCAAATGCCCAGGTATACGTGAAAGCTGGCCCCATATTTGTGTTTTCAATGCCAAGTCAAAGCATTTGGAAGAGGAATAGGAAGGGGCTAAGGATGGACGCTGTGGAAGTCCCAGGGTGAAGTTGCAGGTTTAGGTGATACCATTGGAGATGATTTTCCACTATACATGGATTTGACAGAGAAAGATGGTGGGGTTGATGGTGCATGGTAACACAATCCAACTGCAGTTGCAGAGAATGTCTTTTGTTATTTCAGTTAGATCTATTTTGGGGGACAATTTCAATGTTTACAGATGACGCAAAACTTGGAAGTATCGTAAACTGTGAAGAGGACAGTGTAGAACTTCAAAGGACAGACAAGTTGGTGGAGTGGGCAGATAGGTGGCAGATGAAGTTCAATGCGGAGAAGTGTGAGGTGATACATTTTGGTAGGCAGAACATGGAATGACAATGTAAAATAAGGGGTAAAATTCTTATAAGGGTTCAGCAGCAGAGAAACTTGGGTGTTAGAGGTCACGAAAGTGGCAAGAACATATAGTATTCTGGACTTCAATAATAGGGGCATAGAGTACAAGAGCAAGGAGATTATGCTGAACTTTCACAAGAAACCAGTTAGACCCGAGCTGGAATATTGTGTACAGTTCTGGGCACTACATTATAGGAAGGATGTGAAAGCACTGGAGTGCAGGAACAATTTACAAAAATGGCTCCAGGGATGAGAAACTTCAGTTATGAAGACAGATTGGAGAGGTTGGGACTGTCCCCCTTAGAGAGAAGGCGGCTAAGTGGAGATTTGATAGAGATGCTCAAAATCATGAGGCAGCTGGACAGAGTAGATGGGGAGAAACTGTTCCGACTCGTAAAAGGATCAAGAATGAGAGGACACAGATTGAAATGATATGCAGAAGAAGCAAATGTGACGTGAGAAAAAACTTTTTCACAAAGTGAGTGGTTGGCGTCTGGCCTGGTAGTGTCGTGGAGCCAGGTTCAATCAAGGCATTCAAGAGTGATTTCAAGTAGGTGATTACTTGAACACAAACAATGTGCAGGGGTACAGGGAAAAGGTACTAAGTCATGATGCTCGTTTGGAGAGTTGGTGCAGACATGATGGTCCAAAAGGCCTCCTTCTGTATCATTCTGTGGGAGGGATGAAAATCTGAGTCTGAAATAGGGAGTTAAGAAAGATTTAGTTGGAAATACTTTAAAGGGTGAGAAGGATGAGAGGTAAAATATTCAGCTATTCAAAAATTCTAACTGACATTGACCAAGAGAAAATTGACAAAATCATTACTGACTGAAGCAACACTGCAATTAAAACAAGCTTGAACCCTAAAAAAAAATGAACTGGAATTCTGCCAAAGTCAAAATTTTAAAAGAACATATCGCTTCTCGGCCTTTTGGCTAAGATCAAGTGTAGTATGGACAGGCTGCACTTGGTTGAGGTCATTAGGTTACATTTAAGCTTCATTTGAAGCAACTTTTAAAAGCGGCATCTCGGCCTTTTGGCTAAGATGCAAATGAGATCAAGCCTTGGAGGTGGAGAGTCTGCACCTACTCCAATCAGCTTGGCTCATGTAGATCAGGCCCAAGACAGGAGTGTAGGCCCTGTTTTGTCAGCTTGGATCGGGAATGTCTCAACTTGTTGAGACTCTGAATTGGGCTTGAAAACACCTATCTTTTGAATGCCACAATATTAACAATACCCATAAACGTATCCAGTTCCCATTTAATTATTTACAGCAAATCTGCACTTGGTGTGCAAGCCAAACATTTATTCCAAAGGTTCCCGGCTCTTCAACAAAAGTTCTGAAGAGAAACCTTAAAATACATAATAAAGGCTCATATAAATCAACTACTTCTCTTGAGCAATATTGTGTTCCTTTAATGAAAAGCTCTGAATTAATTGAGGTTCATCAGCTCACAGCTTGAAAGCATCCAAGGTCATCAGTGGACAGTTACTTACCATCTCCTCGCTTAACATTTTAGCTAGTTTTTCATCTTTTTTTAATTGTTCATCCAGTTGTTTCCTCTGCTGTTCTTCATATACGAGTTGCTCCTTTTCCTCTGCCAATATCTTCTGAATTAAGTCTTCACTGGCTCGGAATTCTTCCTCTTCACGAGCATGGCGTTCTGCCTTCAACTGTGAAGTAATTCCAGCATGATCATCTCATTATCTATGGCTGAAGAAACTGTATTCAGATTCTAATCTTGCCATTAATCTGGTCAACCACAGGCAATTCTGAACCCCATTTTAAAGCAGTCCTTTCATAACTCTCACTGGTGCCATTTACCAAGAGGGCCAATATACTTATTATAGAGCATCTTTAATAATTTCCACACAAATTATTCTCCCGATTAATTCTAAACAGACCAACAAGCACACACATTTCTGAGATGGCCGTACAGAAATTTGCAGCAATACTTGGAAACTTCTACTGCAGCTTGCAGAAACCAGTATTCTCAGGTAAACAAAATCTCAACGTTGACGGACAGCCAAAATAAAAGAATAAATACTGAAAAAATCAGATACATTGTGCTGGCTACAGTCCATTTTTTTCCCATCCAAATACAATATCACATGAAAAATCTCCAAGTACTATATTCACTTTCAATTCAGCAACACCTTGAAATTACCAGTTAATGAAATAATTCTTTGGAAAGGATATACTCTGTCACAAAACTCAGTTGGCAATGTATACCAAGCTTTATAATAGCCTGAATTTCTCAGGTAATTCATCAGAATCACTGTACAGTGGTAGTGTAGTTGCAAGCTTCTCTGGGGAAGGATCTTGCATGCTTGTAGACATATTCAACATTACAGCAGAAGCGATGTAAAATTCAACATGTTCCAATGTAATGGCTCTTTGCATGATTAACAATCACTAAACATTAACCAAACTCAATAGCCCAAGTACGGTTAAATACCTATTGTTGAGCAGGATCAATATCACATGTGAAAGCATCTGTTTGGAACCACCGTGACTCCATAAATACACAAATGCCTCTCTAGAGCATCAAAAACCTATTATTGCCTTGTTTCAAAGATGATTAATGATCTTGTATTGGAGAGGCAAATCAAGAGGGAAAATATCCCAGAAACCTTCAAGAATTTTCCAAAAACAGATTCAACATTGTTCATTAAGAGAATCCAATTCCTCATTGGCCATTAGAAAGTGTTTAATATTTTTAAAACAACGTTAAATGGGGATTCTTTAACAACGTTAAATGGGAAAAGAGTACTTTTATAAGAACTTAAGTACTTTTTCCAACTTTTATAAAATGGCAGAAGTGAAAAGCTTCAAGAATTTCTTTTTCATTTACAGGATATGGGTGTTGCTGGCTCGGCCAATATTTATTGTCCATCCCCAATTGCCCTCGAGAGGTGGTGGTGAGTCGCTTTCTTGAACCACTGCAGTCCCTGTGGTGTAGGTACATGTACAGTGCTGTAGGGAGGGAGCTCCAAGATTTTGACCCAGTGACAGTGAAGGAACTGCAATGTATTTCCAAGTCAAGGTTGTGAGTGACTAGGAAGGGAACTTCCAAGTGGTGGTGTTCCCATGTGTCAGCTACTCATGTCCTTCGAAATGATGTAAGAAGTTTAACAACACCAAGTTAAAGTCCAACAGGTTTATTTGGTAGCAAAAGCCACACAAGCTTTCAGAGCTCCAAGTCCCTTCTTCAGGTGAGTGGGAATTCTGTTCACAAACAGGGCATATAAAGACACAGACTCAATTTACATGAATAATGGTTGGAATGGGAATACTTACAGCTAATCAAGTCTTTAAGATACAAACAATGTGAGTGGAGAGAGCATCAAGACAGGCTAAAAAGATGTGTATTGTCTCCAGACAATCCAGTATTCGCATTCCAACCATTATTCATGTAAATTGAGTCTGTGTCTTTATATGCCCTGTTTGTGAAGGGGCTTGGAGCTCCGAAAGCTTGTGTGGCTTTTGCTACCAAATAAACCTGTTGGACTTTAACCTGGTGTTGTTAAACTTCTTACTGTGTTTACCCCAGTCCAACGCCGGCATCTCCACATCACTTCTAAATGATAGCAGCCATGAGTTTAGAAGGTCCTCTCTTAAGAGCCTTCACCCAGGAAATTGGAGGGCGATTTCCTCCAATGCTTCCTGTAGATGGTACACACTACTGTGATTGTTTGCTGGTGGTGGAGAGTGTGAATGTATGTGGAACGGGTAGCAATCAAGTGGACTGCTTTGTCCTGGATGGTGTGGAGTTACTTAAGTGTTGTTGGAGCTGCACTTATCCAGGCAAGTTGAGAGTATTCCTTCACACTCCTGACTTGCACCTTGCAGATGGTGGACAAGAGTCAGGAGATGGGTTACTCGCTGCAAGATTCCCAGCTTCTGACCAGCTCTTGTATCCACAGTAATTATATGGTTAGTCCAGTACAGTTTCTGGTCAATTGTAGCCCCAGGTTGTTGATAGTGGGGGATTCAGCAATGGTAATGCCATTGAATGTCAAGAAACGATAGTTAGATTCTCTCTTGTTGGAGATGGTCATTGCCTGGCACTTACATGGCACAAATGTTACTTGCCACTTATCAGCCCAAACCTGGATATTGTCCACAGAATTGCTACAGTGCAGAAGGAGGCCATTTGACCCATTATGTCTGCATCAGCTCTCCAAATGACCATTATGACTGAGTGCCATTCTCTTGCCCTTTCCCCATACCTTTGCATATTGTTTCTATTCAAATAATTATCTAATGCCCTTTTGAATGCTTCAATTGAACCTGCCTCCACTAGTTCCAGGCAGTGTATTGCAGACCCTCAGTGTGTGCAAGTTTTCTCCTCAATCACATTTGCTTCTTTTGCAGATGACTAGATCTGGCATGAATGTTACCTACCGCTTAAAAGCCCAAACCTGGACAATGTTCAGATCTTGCTGCATTTGGACTTGGACAAATTAGTATCTCATCTTCTATAGATGCTAAATAATCTTCTATAGATGCTAAAATTGGCTTTCACAAATGTATCATAACTGGGCACATACATGGATTAAATGCTGCTATTAGGCATAACTAATATTTAGTGGGTTTTACCGATCAGTTTCAGCTTAGTGAAATCTTTTGATAAAAGGGAAAGAGGTAAAATACCTAAAGATTAAATTTACATGTAATAGGATTGCATGGGCTTACCTCTCCTCACTGAACAATACTCAGAACAGGCAATATAGTTAGATTTACGTTTAACTTTTAGACATTTTCTCTTAATTATTTTTTAATTAAAAAATTCAGGAATTGAAAACTAGTCTCCGTAACAGTGACAATGAGAACTATGATCAATTGTTGTAATCCATCTAGTTCATTAATGCCCTTTAGGGAAGGAAATCTGCCATCCTTACCTGGTCTATATGCGACTCCAGACCCACAGCAATGTGGCTGACCATTATCTGCACTTAGGGGCACTTGGAGAGGCCAACAAATGCTGACCTTGTCAACAACACCCACATCCCATAAACAAATTTTAAAAATGTCTTCCAGTGGGCTTTAACTAAATATTTTATTCACCATAAACATTCTGAATGGTGTTTAGACAAATTAGCAACAGCTTGAATTCCTGATTTGCTGCTGGAACTACGCAGCCATCACCTTTAGATGTAATAATCACTTGGAGCATGTCCAAATTGCAGTGTATCTATCCAGTGAAGTACTGGACCCGTATTCTTTTGCGCATATATAGAATTGAAAACCAGGCAAACAGGTGGCCATTTTGCTCTCTCTCCTGCTCATGGCATTGACTTTTTCTGAAATACAATTTCACAAGAGTGGGCACTCACCTAAATAACAACTTTGTGTGAACCTGTTAATGTAAAGACTAACTTAATAACCAACATATTATTTCACTCTGTTCTATCGCTGCCTGTATTTTACTTGGGAAAATGACTAATTGTAGAGCTTACCTTAACTTGGCTCTTAGCCATGACAGAAGTTCATTTTAAATAAATAAACCTTTGAAGAAAAACAAACTTAACAGAGTGAACACCACAGGCATTCAACTGCACGTAACAATGGCCAAAATCATCTTATCCCCAAATGTGTGCTCTTCACAAGCGTCACTGGATACTGATTAAGAGATATAATTCTCTCCAATTCTTTTCAGCTCCTTTATTATTGGTATGACTGGTCAGCTAAGCACAGATTGGGAATTGAATTTAAGATCTTCGTAATCTATAGAGCTCAACTACACAGAGCCTTAATCAGCTAAATCAATGAAAGTTAATTTTGCAGATGTGACGAGGATTGCCAGCTATTTAGTCAGTGTACACTTTCTGAACGACATTTCTAACATCTATGCCTATTGAATGCAGAACATCACAGAAATGTTTAATTTCTCTATTGTATGTTGAGCCAATATGGTAAACTGACACACTCCTCTGCTTCAATGCGAGGAGCGTAACGGGTAAGACAGATGAACTTGGGGCCTTAATGCTTACGCGGAATTTGGATGTGGTTGCGGTGACGGAGACATGGTTAAAAGGACAGGACTGGCAGCTGAATATTCCGGGGTATGTGTTTTAGGCGAGACAGAGGAGGGGCTAAAAAAGGTGGGGGAGTGGCAGTAACAGTTAGGGAGCATATTACAGCAGTGCAGAGGGTGGACAATTTAGAGGGGTCATGTAATGAGTCGCTGTGGGTGGAGCTCAGAAACAGGAAAGGTGCAATCACTATGCTGGGGGTATACTACAGGCCACCCAACAGCCCACGGGAAGTGGAGGAACGGATATGTCAGGAGATTCTGGATATGTGCAGAAAAAATAGGGTTGTTGTAGTGGGAGACTTCAATTTCCCTGGTATTTCCCTGGGGGTCTGGACAGGGAGGAATTTGTAAAATGCATACTGGAAGGTTCTTTGGAACAGTATGTAGATAGCCCAACTAGAGAGGGGGCTATACTGGATCTAGTTCTGGGAAATGAGCCCGGTCAGGTCGTCAAAGTTTCGGTAGGAGAACATGTGGCAAATAGTGACCACAACTCTGTTAACTTTAGGATAGTAATGGACAAGGACGAGTGTTGTCCTAAGGGTAGGGTGCTAAATTGGGGGAAGGCTAACTATAGCTGGATTAGGCAGGAATTGGTGGCCGTTGATTGGGAGAGGCTGTTCGGGAGTAAGTCCACGTCTGGCATGTGGGAGTCTTTTAAGGAACAGTTGATAAGGCTGCAGGACAGGCATGTGCCTGTTAAAAGTAAGGATAGGAAAGGTAGGATTCGAGAGCCGTGGATAACCAGGGAAATTGAGGATCTGATCAAAAAGAAAAGAGAGGCGTACGTTAGGTCCAGGCAACTGAAAACAGATGGAGCTCTGGAGGAATACAGAGAGAGTAGGAAAGAACTCAAACGGGGAGTTAGACGGGCAAAAAGAGGTCACGAAATGTTCTTGGCAGACAGGATTAAGGAGAATCCTAAGGCATTTTATTCATATGTTAGGAACAAAAGAGTTGTCAGGGAAAAAGTCAGACCTCTCAGGGACAAAGGAGGGGAATTATGCTTAGAACCCAAGGGAATAGGGGAGATCCTAAATGAATACTTTGCATCGGTATTCACAAAGGAGAGGGACTTGTTGACTGGGAGTGTCTCAGAGGGAGGCGTTGACCCGTTAGAGAGAATCTCCATTACAAGGGAGGAAATGTTAGGTTTTTTAGGTACCATTAAAACTGACAAATCCCCAGGGCCTGATGGCATCTATCCTAGACTGCTCAGGGAGACAAGAGATGTAGTTGCTGGGCCTCTGACGGAAATCTTTGTCTCTTCATTGGACACAGGTGAGGTCCCTGAGGATTGGGGGATAGCGAATGTGGTACCGTTATTTAAGAAGGGTAGCAGGGATAACCCAGATAATTATAGGCCAGTGAGCTTGACGTCCGTGGTAGGGAACTTGTTGGAGAGGATTCTTAGAGACAGGATGTATGCGCATTTAGAACGGAACAATCTCATTAGTGACAGACAGCATGGTTTTGTAAGAAGGAGGTCGTGCCTTACAAATTTGGTGGAGTTTTTTGAGGAAGTGACAAGAACGGTTGACGAAGGAAGTGCTGTGGATGTCGTCTACAGTAAGGCATTTGACAAAGTCCCTTATGGCAGGTTGGTTAAGAAGGTTAAGGCTCATGGGATACAAGGAGAAGTGGCTAGATGGGTAGAGAACTGGCTTGGCCACAGGAGACAGAGGGTAGCAGTCGAAGGGTCTTTTTCCGGCTGGAGGTCTGTGACCAGTGGTGTTCCACAGGGCTCTGTACTGATTTGTGATATATATAAATGATTTGGAAGAAGGTGTAACTGGTGTTATCAGCAAGTTTGCGGATGACACAAAGATGGCTGGACTTGCGGATAGTGATGAACATTGTTGGACAATACAGCAGGATATAGATAAGCTGGAAAATTGGGCAGAGAAATGGCAGATGGAATTTAATCCAGATAAATGCGAAGTGATGCATTTTGGAAGAACTAATGTAAGGGGGAGTTATACAATAAATGGCAGAGCCATCAAGAGTATAGAAACACAGAGGGACCTAGGTGTGCAAGTCCACAAATCTTTGAAGGTGGCAGCACAGGTGGAGAAGGTGGTGAAGAAGGCATATGGTATGCTTGCCTTTATAGGACGGGGTATGGAGTACAAAAGCTGGAGTCTGATGTTGCAGCTGTATAGAACGCTGGTTAGGCCACATTTGGAGTACTGCGTCCAGTTCTGGTCGCCGCACTACCAGAAGGACGTGGAGGCTTTGGAGAGAGTGCAGAGAAGGTTTACCAGGATGTTGCCTGGTATGGAGGGTCTTAGCTATGAGGAGAGATTGGGTAAACTGGACTTGTTCTCCCTGGAAAGACGAAGAATGAGGGGAGACCTAATAGAGGTGTACAAAATTATGAAGGGTATAGATAGGGTGAACAGTGGGAAGCTTTTTCCCAGGTCGGAGGTGACGATCACGAGGGGTCACGGGCTCAAGGTGAGAGGGGCGAGGTATAACTCAGATATCAGAGGGACGTTTTTTACACAGAGAGTGGTGGGGGCCTGGAATGCACTGCCAAGTAGGGTGGTGGAGGCAGACACGCTGGCATCGTTTAAGACTTACCTGGATAGTCACATGAGCAGTCTGGGAATGGAGGGATACAAACGAATGGTCTAATTGGACCAATGAGCGGCACAGGCTTGGAGGGCTGAAGGGCCTGTTTCCTGTGCTGTACTGTTCTTTGTTCTAGTTGTTGTGATGTAATTGGTGTAAAGGTTTTGCCTGTGTCTTCGTTTCTATAAAATCTGACAACAATGCAGTAGTTTTCCTTTGGTTGAATTAGACCTCCCCTTGAAGAAAGATAGCTACACTCCACAGAGTTGCCCCTGTACCAGGTAACAAAGACTAAGAGGAGGAGCCTGTTCATTTGTCAGATAAAGCTTTGAGAAAGCAACCCACCAACCTTTCCCAAGATCAAGATGTTAAAGGAAAGGCACAGACTTATGAAAGGGAAAACATGTCTGACAAACCTATTAGAGTTTTTTGAGGCTGTAATTAGTAGAATAGAGAAGGGAGAACCAGTGAATGTGGTGTATTGAGATTTTCAGAAAGCTTTTGATAAAGCACCATACAAGAGAGACTAGGATGTATTGTGAAAATGGGACTCGGGTTTCTTCTGATTAGTAAGAAACTGATGAAAAGTGTAAATGTCATTCAAGTCTTTTGGAAGAGATTAAGGACCTCAATGAATCTTACTATATCTATGTTATTAACTAAATATCACTTTTATGTACCTTTGATGCACTGTGATTTAGTGGTAGTATATATGGAATGTAGCAATCAAGCAAAACGGTGGTATAAAAGTTTGCATATATGTTGGGTTGTGTAACACGATGTATCAGTACTTGTGCTCGATTTAGAATGTGTCGGAGCTGAGCACTTTATGTTGTATTGTGTAATGTGAGCTCAGTAAAGACTCATATACGTACATCAGAAGTGCGATGTGCCTGACAGAACCTGTAATGTACTACTTCATTAAAGACCAAATTATGTTTGGTATAACTGATGCCTGTGTACTCCAGTATTTGAATTAAAACTAATTACAGAATCATAGAATCCCTACAGTGCAGAAAGAGGCCATTCAGCCCATCAAGTCTGCACCAACAACAATCCCACCCAGGCCCTATTTCCATTACCCCACATGTGTACCCGGCTAGCCCCCTGACACTAAGGGGCAATTTAATATGGCCAATCCACCTAACCTGCACACCTTTGGACTGAGAGGGGAAACCAGAGCACCTGGAGGAAACCCACGTAGGCACAGGAAAACGTGCAAATTCCGCACACAGTCACCCAAGGCCAGAATCAAACCCGGGTCCCTGGTGCTGCAAGGTAGCAGTGCCAGCCACCATGCCACCATGCTGCCTACAGAGAGGAGAGGAAACTTAATGTACAAATCTTACATCAACTGCATAAGCACAGACCATATTGTTATAGTTAAATGTTTTCTGCATGGAATAGAAACCCAAACAATCTACTTCTCACCTTACTGATCTGTTCTTCATATTCCTGTCGAACCTCACCAGGTTTGGATAATTGAGGTCGTAAGCGCAATCTGTCAACTTTAAAAAAACGGATTGGTCAGTTTTCCAGTGCATTACTCATTCCCTGACATTTCCACCAAATCCTAGGATCCCTGTGTTTCCAGAGAGGTAAAAAGGATATTTGGGGGGGGAAGGGAAGGGAGGAGGAGGAGAGAAAATCGGGGAAATCAGTCTACTGAGTTGAATGATTGGCCATGATCATAATGAGTGGCAGAGCAGGCTTGAAGGGCCAAATGGCCTACTCCTGCTATTTTCTATGTTTCCATTCATGTTCCTTAATACAGAAGTGACCCTGCTACTAAAAATATCATAGCACCACCAATGGCTAACTCACGTTATGGATCTAACAAGCAGCGAAAAAAAAAGCTTAACCCTGAACAATTATTATGCATCTAAATTCTATATGCTAAACTTAAAATAAACTAAATTTGGCTCAATTTATGATTTAGGCTTGATATACACATTTTGCAGAGTTATGTCATTTGATAAATTAGCAGTTACATAATCCCCTCCACTTATGCATACCGGCCATTTGCCTGTTGTACACAACAGCTCGGTAATATCACTTCAATTCTGAAGAACGGCCCGTGAACTGCAACATTAACTCTATTTCTCTCTCCACAGATGCTGCCAGATCTGCTGAGTATTTCCATCATTTTCTGATTTCATTTCAGATTTCCAACTTCTGCAGTATTTTGCTTTTTGATGGCCAGTTATTATTACATTTATCATTTTATGACAAATGAGCACAACTTCTAACACACCCGATAGGTGTTTAAAGTCTTGAACCAGATGTTGTCACAGCTGGCACAGCTTTTTAATTTGACTCAAAAAGCTGAGAAATATGTCTAGCAGATAGCAATTAAAAGGAACAGCACTTAGCTTTGTGCGAATTATACAGAAAATGCCAGCCAGCTACATGGAGAGCATGATATCAATTGACATGGCTGAACTAATTGGTGAAAGATTTACATTTCTGGAACGATCTCCGATTGAATGAAAAAACTACATTCAGACCAGCGTAAAGCAAACAACCAGCATTCTGGTTATCCTTGATAAGTCCAGCCTCGGTGATTGATGATCACTCCTGTGCAGAATATCTACGATTTTACATTAGCCTGTACCAGTGCATTGCTATTAGGCACAGATGTTGCACACACTTGACATATTTTTGCTACTAAGATTTCATTACAACTGCTACAACATAAGGATGGCGTTTTATTTTTAATATTGTATACCGTAAAGACAGCTGTTTCTGCCTAAAATGAACACCACGTAAGGTGCTATAAGGCAATTAGATAAGTATTTAAAAGTGGAAAAAACTTGGAGGGCCTCGGGGAAATGGTAGGGGAGTGTGACTAATTGGATAGCTCTTTCAAAGAGCAAACATAGGCACAAGTAGTTTGAATGGGCTCCTTCCGCTTCTCTACAACGACACGAAAAACTTGCTTGCATCACAAGTGGTTGAAATTGGGAATACACTGCCCGAATATGGTAGAGACAGATACAATCATGACCTTCAAAAAATAATTTGATTATGCAAAGAGAACAAATTTACAGGGTTATGGGAAAGTGGTACGTGGTGAATTGCTCTTGCAGAGAGTGATTACAGACATGACAGGCCTAAGACCACCTTTTGTGCTGCAACCATTCTCTGACTCTGTGTTGCATCATCCTATGATTCTAAATTGGATTTTTGGTTTATATAAATGACTGTCCCTTGTGAGTAGTGGGAATTGTACATTATGGACAAAAAAGGTTTGTGGTTACTTGTGGCAAAAAGTAGACCTCAAACATATATGCTCTACTGAAATAAATGAAGCAAAAACAGTAAACATCAGTATGACCAAGTATAACCATAACTCAGGAAAATGGGTTATAAACTTGAAATAGGGAGTATCACAAGTTGAGAAAAGCTACCATCACAAAAAGTACCTAAAAATACATATACACCCACAAAAGATCACTAGTTTGGTTTAACAAAGTTCTGCAAATTTGTATGACATGGAGACCTCAGGGTTCAGGGGGGTTGGTGAAGATCCCAACATGTGAGACTGGCGTGAGTGGTTCCTCTCACAGAAAATAGGAGCAGGAGTATGCTATTTGGCCCTCCGTGTCTGCTCTGCCATTCAACATGATCCTGTGGGACCGCACTCATCACCACCTATCACTTTCTGGTGTGTCTGCGAACCAATTCTCAATCCACACCAACATCTGCCATTGTGCTGTTGCTAATTTGATTTGCCCAATCTCCAACTAGATTGAAGTTGACCATGATTACTGTCGCACCCTTGTCCTCTTTTTAGGTCAAACCAAACCAAGTAAACAAACTCAGAATAAATCAGGACAAAGTAAAAGGGGCAGCTCCCCAAAAAGGAGGGGGAACAGCCCGAACAGAAATCAAAGTACAAAGGAAACTTAAAAACATCAAATTAAAATGTGATTATTAGGGTCAATAATGCACCCCAACCCCTACGGTGCCCAGCGGGCGCGGAAAGCGTCAACCGCGCCCGTGGACACCGCATGCTCCCTCTCCAGGGACACCTGGCCGCGAAAGAGGGGAAGACAGTCAGGATGGACGGCCCCCTCGATCGCCCGCTGCCTGGACCGGTAAATGGCGCGTTTCGCCAGGCCCAGGAGCAGGTTCACGAGGAGGTCGCCATCCCGACCCTCCCCTCTCCACACCGGGTGTCCGTAGATCAGGAGCGTAGGACTGAAGTGCAGACAAAACATCAACAAAAGGTTCTTTAGGAAAACATAAAGGGAGTGCAGCCTAAGACACACAACATAGACATGGTCCACGGACTCCACAAGGCCGCAGAAAGGGCAGTCTTCAGAGCCCGTGAACCAGTGAATCCTACGGTTGTGCGGAACTGCTGCATGCATCACCCTCCACCCCAGGTCCCCGACGTAATTGGGGGAGATCCCTCCGTAGAGGGACCTCCAGCGGGGACCTCCGCCGCCCGGCGGCAACAAGGCCTACCAAGGTGCATCCGGGCGACAGGCGAGGAGGCAGTAGTGGAAGGTGTGCAGCAGCAGCCCGCACAGGAAACGCCTCCGCGCGGTAGAAAAAGGCACAGAGGGCATTTCCGCGAGGCGGCTCAGGCTGTGGGGCACCTCACCCAGGGAGGGGGGCTGAGGCTTTGGGCCAATGTGGAATTCCGCCCGAACAGGGGAACGCTCGGGCGGGATCCCACCGCACGCCTGCGCCGTCTCGAGTTTGCGTGCAGTTTCGGGGCCGAGCACGACCGTCCTAAGGTCTAGGATGGCTTTGGTCGCGTGCCGGACGGACGTCCCCGCGCACTCAGCCAGCACGCGGGGACTCATCCAGCCCGCTCCTCCGCCATCGAGCACGTCCCCAATTCTGGTCACCCCGGCGTCCACAGCCCTCCTCTCCGCCAGCCACCTGAAGTTATACGGCTGGAGGAGCGGATTCCTGAGCAGCGGCTCTCGCACGAGAGCCGCTACTCCTGACGGGGGAGAGCTGCGTCGCGAGGCGACCTTGTTCCAGACAGTGAGGAGGTCCTGGTAAAAGACGGGCAACTCCTGCAGGGCGGTCGAAGCACGCCCCAGTTCGATATGCAGGAGCTGCACGTCATAATTGAGGCCGTGCCAGTGGCGGAAGAAATACGTCGCCATGGCACACCACTGTGGAGGGGGCTCAACGTAAAGATACCTCTGCAGGGCCTGGAGGCGGAAGGTCGCTATCTGAGTGCGGAGGCACACCAGACCTTGTCCGCCCTCCTCAAGCGGGAGATACAGGACCACAGCAGGGACCCAGTGCAGTCGATTGTCCCAGAAGAACTGCAGGAGGGTTCTCTGGATATCGGCGACAAAGCCAGGGGGAGGGGTCAAAGGGACCAGCCGGTACCACAGCATGGAGGCGACCATCTGGTTTATGACGCGACAGGACAGCACTCAGAGCAGTCCTGTCCAGCGACTCAGGCGGGCGGAGACTTTGGCCTCCAGCTCCCGCCAGTTTGGCGGCCAGGATTCCTCGGCTGGGCAGAGATGGGCCCCCAAGTAGAGGAGGTTGGTCCTGCTCCAGGTGAAAGGCCTGAGCTCCTCCGGAAGGGGGTCCGTCTCCCAAGGACCGACAAGGAGTCCGGAGCACTTGGCCCAGTTGATCCTGGCGACGGAGTACACCGCCTGGCATTCTCGCATCCTCCGCAGGTCAGCCGGGTCCGTGAACATGAGGAGCACGTCGTCGGCGTAAGCTGACAGGACCACACCTACGTCCGGTCCGCGCAGGGCCAAACCTGACAACCTCCTCCGCAAGAGGCGCAGGAATGGCTCCACGCATACGGAATACAGTTGGCCGAACAAGGGGCAGCCCTGCCGTACTCCTCTCCCAAAGCGAAGGGGCGCCGTCGGGGACCCGTTAACCTTAATCAGACACTCTGCGGCAGAGTACAGTAATCGGATCCGGGCGACAAAATGCGTCCCGAATCCGAATGCCCGCAGAGTCCCGAGTAAATACTCGTGCTCCACCCTGTCGAACGCCTTCTCCTGATCTAATGACAAGAAGGCGCTCGACAGACCAGTCCTCTGGGTGTGATGTATTAGGTCCCGGACCAGGTGGAGATTATCATGTATACAACGGCCCGGGACCGTGTAGGACTGGTCAGGGTGGATCATGTGGTCCAGCACGGATCCAAGGCGTGAAGCTGTAGCCCTGGCAAAGATTTTATAATCCGTGCTGAGGAGGGAGACCGGGCGCCAGTTCTTCAGCAGGTGGAGATCCCCCTTCTTGGGCAACAGGGCAATGACGGCCCTGCGTCACGAAAGGGGCATCTCCCCGGTAGCGACGCTCTCCCCCAGGACCCCCGCGTAGTCGCTCCCCAGGACGTCCCAGAACGCCCTGAAGAACTCTACTGTCAGCCCGTCCAGCCCAGGGGCCTTGCCCCGGCTGAGGCCATTTAGGGCGCCGGTCAGCTCGGCCATGGTGGTAGGGGCCTCGAACCTGCCGACGCCCTCCGGGCTGACCTGCGGCAGGTCCTCCCACAGAAGGTCTGCGGGCATCCTCGCTGGACGGATCCGGAGAGAAGAGCGAGGTGTAATACTCCCGGGCAATGGCCCGGATGCCCTCCGGATCCGAGACGGGGGAACCGTCGTCGGCCAGCAGCGTAAGGAGCTGCTGACGGTTAGCCCGCCCTCTTTCCAGCGAGTAGAAGAAGGGGGAGCCGTGGTCCAGGTCCACCTGGAACTGGAGCCGCGACCTCACGTACGTGCCGCGAGACCTGGCAAGCTGCAGGTCCCGCAGCGCGCCCTTCTTCTCCCTGTACTCCGAACGCAGGGCCGGGTCCGCGTCAGGCTGACTGAGACGTGCCTCCAGGTCGAGCACCTCCTTCTCCAACTCCTCGAGCCTGGATTTCCGCCTCTTTGTCGACCCCCTCGCGTACCCCTGACAGAAGGTACAGACGTGAGTCTTGCCCACATCCCACCAGAGCCTCAAGGAGGGGAAGCCTCCCCGCTTCCTTCTCCAGCCGGCCCAGAATCGACGGAACGAGTCCAGGAAGCGCTCGTCCTCCAGCAGCGTGTTGTTAAAGTGCCAGTACGCGGACCCCTGCCGGATGCGAGACGGCGCAAAGTCCGCCCACACCAGGTTGTGGTCCGTGCACGACACCGACCGCATGGAGACCGAAGACACGCCGGACACGTGCGCCTTCGAAATGTAAAGGCGGTCGAGCCTGGACGCTCCGACTCCAGGCCTCACGTAAGTGAAGGCGCTGGAGCCAGGATGGAGATGTCTCCAGACGTCCACCAAGTCGTGGGACCCGAGCAGGTCCCGCAACTTCACCACCGCCGGAGTGCGCAGCCAGGGGCCGGTGCGGTCCCGTGCCTCGAGGATGCAGTTGAAATCTCCCCCGAGGATAATGCATTCGCCCCCTGCGATGGTGTCGATGTGAGCGGACACTTTCTCGTAGAAAGTCGTTTGCTGCGGTCCGCCGCCCGGGGCGTAGACATTCAGCAAGTGAATGACCACGCCCCCCTCACGGACCGTCAAGTGCAGCAACCGGCTCCTTGACCCCCAAGATCTCCGGCTTATAACGCGGGGCCAACAAGATAGCCACCCCGCTAGAAGCGAGCGTGAGGTGGCTCATGTAGACCCCCCCTCGCCACTCCAGGAGCCATTGGGCTTCGTCTCCCGGAACGGTGTGGGTTTCCTGCAGGAAACACCGCATACTTCCCGTCACGGAGGACCGAGAAGTTCTGGAACCTGCGGTGTGGCTCACTGCTGCCGTTGATGTTGAGGCTGGCTATGGTCACCTTCATGTCAGCAGCTTTGTGCCACCGTCACCACTTAACTAGGTGTGTGGGGGGGCGCTGGCGCAATTTTCGCCAGTCCGCCCCCCACCTTTTCGAGCCCGTGGAGGAACCGCAGTACCCAGCGCCGCTCTATTTTCTCCAGGCCCGGGGAGGCATGCGAGCATGCCCTCACGGACCGGACGAGCCACGCCAGGTCCGGCCAGCGGCCGAGGGCTAGCCGGATTATGTCGGAGCGACCAGAATGGTTACGGACAAAGACCTTGAGGTCCTTGGAGGGGATGACGGACGACTCGGTGGGGGGCACGAGGGAGGCCCCCGCCTCGCTCTGGGCAGACTCCAAAAGTGTCCCCGTGCCCTCCACCGAGCCGCTGACCTTCTCAGGGCGGTCGCCCCTCGACTCAGAGTCCCCCGCCGCAG
This sequence comes from Mustelus asterias, assembly GCF_964213995.1. Taxonomy (NCBI): domain Eukaryota; kingdom Metazoa; phylum Chordata; class Chondrichthyes; order Carcharhiniformes; family Triakidae; genus Mustelus; species Mustelus asterias. The sequence continues at coordinate 74,105,734 of NC_135803.1, read as the reverse complement.
GACGTACGGCAGGCGGCATGGAGCCGCCAACTAGCCCCTCCCCGATCCCACCCCCAGGATCGGTGGAGGAGGGGTTCCCCCGGGCTCACCCTTCCCGGTTTGCGGGCCCCCGTGCGACGGCGGCCCAGTCGCCCCTCTGCCCCAGACGCTTGGACACCCCCCAGGTCCGGTGCAACCTTCGGACTGAGGTTGGGGATGTCCAGCGTCCAAGGTCGGGACGGAGAGGACGAGTGGATCGTCTCCTCGCCGCCGCCGCACGGGGACACGAACATTGGGGTGTCGCCCCAGTCCCCCAACATACTAAAAAAGAATTCCGGGTTGTAACCGGCCGGGTGGAACGGAGCCGCGGGGGCCCCGCTGCCACCCGGCCCCGGGGACTCCTCGCCGGGGGACTGAGGCAGCACATGTTTCGATTTATAGGGTGCCTTGCCCCCTTTTTTCAGGGGACAAGGCACAAAGACAGGTGGGGGCACGGCAGGAGATGATTCACAAGGAGGGAGGGGCACGCAGACCTCGAACTCCACAGTGCCTGAGGGGCCCCGTCTCTTTTTGTTAACCTGCCCTCGGGCAGGCGAGGCCCCTCACCCCTCTTCGCCTTGCCGCACCCCCCCTGCTCCCCCGTCACGTCCCCCCTAGGTGGCGGCGTCGCCAGTGTTGCCGGCTCGGGGTCGCTAACCCCCCCATGCTCGGGCCCATGATCCCGGGCATCCGCGGCGCCGGACCCAGCACTAGGCCCCGGAGAGCCCACGGGCCCGGCAGGTGGGGGGGGGGGGGGGGGGCAGCTGAGGTGACAGCTGCTGCCGGCGTGGCCTCCCCTCGCGGGGGGGCAGATGGTACTCGTTTGGGGGGAGAGGGGGCTGCGGTGCCAGCTGCGGCCGCCTTGGGTTGGCGGTCGGTGGCCTTGGAGACGGGGCAGTTTTTCCTCACGTGCCCCGCCTCCTTACAGGCATGGCACCGCACACCGTCCGCGGACCAAAAGACCGGGTAAGTGGTCCCCTCATGGGGGATATTGAACCCTCCCTCCAGTTCCTCCTCCCGGGCCAGGCGGACAAAAACCTGGCGCCGGAAGGAGTATATATGGCGGAGGGAGGGGTCCCGAAGGCCGAGCGGGATCGGCTGCACCCGGACCTGACCTCCCCCAGTAGATGGAGGTGGGGGAGGAGGAGCTCACTCGGTAGGAAAGGCGGGACGTTCGATAACACGATCTTATGGGCGGTGGCCTCCAATGGGTCCACCGCCAGGAACGTCCCGCCAACCGTGAGCCCCCTCTCCAGGGCGAGGTGGACCGCCCGCTCGGCCTTCAGGAAAAATACGGCCTGGCCATACATCTTCGAGGCCGCGACAATGGCTGAGGGGCCGACAACCCCAGCCATTGCCTTTACGCAGGCCTCGATAGACATGTCGGGGTGGGCGTAGCACTTTACCCCGAGCTGCCGCGTGATTAGGGAAAATGGCGGCAGGGCCTTGGGAGCGGCGGGGGCTCTGGCAGCCGCCACGCCCGCATAGGTGGGCCGAGAAGGCCCTGCCACCGGCGACGCTGGCGATGTCACCATCCTTTCAAGGGAGTGCTACGCCCACCCCAAGACTGCCCAGATGTACAGCAGGGCGTATGCGAGTAGGGGAAAATAAGGGAGGGTGGGGTAGGTGGGGAGGGTCGCACCCTTGTTACATGCATCTAATTTCCCGTTTAATGTCTACCTTAACACTACCGTTTGGAGCATTGCGCTGATTTTATCCTTAACTAACAACACCACCATCTCCTTTCCCTTTCTTCCTATCTGGACCATTTGTTTCAAATTTCCATCCCTCTCTTAGTTTCACAAGGTCCATCTCTTGACATTTCCCTTCCCAGATCTCTCTGTCTCCATTTCTGGTGAAAGATTGACCACCAATATTCAAATCCACCGGCTCCTACAGCTACCTCAACTCCAGCTCCTCACATCCTGGTTCCTGTCAGGTCTCCATCCCGTTCTCCCATTCTCTCCACCACCATCACATCTGTTCTAATGATGTCACCTTTGAAAATGGTACCTTTGACATGTCTGCCCTTCTCCCTAACCAGTTTCCCCCTACCTGTGGTTGACGGCACACTCAACCAGGTTCAACCCATTTCCTGCACCTCTGCCCTTACCCCTTCCCCTCACTCCCAGAGCCATGATAGAGCCTCCCTGTCTTCACTTTCCAGCCCACTGGCCTCTGCATTCAAAGGATCATCCTCCACCAATTCCAGCATGATACTACCACAAATCAATCATATGTAATCTAATCATTATGAAGTGCTTCGAAGGGCATGCATCAACTCTGGTCTACCAGGTTGCCTGGATCCACAACAGTTTGCCTATCGCCGTAACAGATCCACAGCAGACATCATCTCTCTGGCCCTACACTCAATCCTAGAACACCTGAATAACCTGGGTGGCACAGTAATACAGTAGTTAGCACTGCTGCTTCACAGCACCAGGGACACGTGTTCGATTCCCGGCTTGGGTCACTGTCCGTGTGGAGTTTGCACATTCTCCTCGTGTCTGCGTGGGTTTCCTCCGGGTGCTCCAGTTTCTTCCCACATTCTGAAGACGTGCTGGTTAGGTGCATTGACCCAAACAGGCACCAGACTGTGGCGACTAGGGGAATTTCACAGTAACTTCATTGCAGTGTTAATGTAAGCCTTACTTGTGAATAATAAATAAACTTAACAAGGGCACTTATGTCAGCTCCTATTTATTGACTATAGCTCAGCCTTCAACACCATTATCCCAACAAAACTCATCTTCAAACTCTGTGGCCTAGGGCTCGGCTTCTCCCTCTGCAACTGGATCCTAGACTTCTTAACCCACAGACTGCAATCAGGAAGGATAGGCAACGACACCTCTTCCACAATCATCCTCAATACCAGTGCCCTGCAAGGCTATGTTCTCAGCCCCTTCCTATACTCGTTATACACTTATGACACTTCTGGCCAAATTCTGCTCCAACTCCATTTTCAAGTTTGCTGATGACACTACCATAGTGGGTCAGATCTCAAACAATGATGAAACGGAGTCGAGAAAAGAGATAGAGGATCCGGTGAAATGGTACAATGACAATAATCTCTCCCTCAATATTAGTAAAACGTATAGATAGTCATCAACTTCAGGAAGCGTAGTGGGGGACATGCCCCGTCTACATCAATGGCGATGAAGTGGAAATGGTCAAGTTTCAAGGTGTTCAGATTACCAACCTGTCCTGGTCCCTCCAGATTGGCACTATAGTTAACAAAGCCCACCAACGCCTCTACTTTCTCAGGGGACCAAGGCAATTCAACATGTTTGTTACAACTCTCATCATTTTTTACTGATGCAACCATAGAAAGGATCCTTTCCGGATGTATCACAGCTTGGTATGGCTCCTGCTCTGACCAAGATCACAAGAAACTACAAAAAACTGTGAACGTAGCCCAGTCCATCAGCAAACCAGCCTCCCTTCCATTGACTCGGTCTACACTTCCCGCTGCCTCGGAAAAACAATCAGCATAAATAAGGACCCAACGCATCCCAGACATACTCTTTTCCACCTTCTTCCCTCAGGAAAAAAGGTAGAAAATCTGAGATCATGAATCAACAGACTCAAGAACAGCTTCTTCCCTGCTGCCGTCAGACTTTTGAATGGACCAACCATATATTAAGTTGATCTTGCTCTATACCCTAGCTATGACTGTAACACAATATCCTACACCCTATCCTTCTTCCCTATGTACTCTATGAACGGTATGTTTTGTCTGTATCGCATGCAAGAAACAACACTCTTTACTGTATTCCAATACTTGTGACAATAATATATTATATTGTACCCTTGAATACTATTTTGCGCTGTTAATTTGTCTACCTTATTGCAAATTTTCCATGCATCAACACCTAGCATAGATTCAAGTTAAACGGCAGAAGCATCAAAGGATCATGAGGAAGAGCTTTTTTATGTAGAGGGTGGTGGGTGTCTGGAATTCACTGCCTTAGTTGGAGGAGGAGGAAGAAACCCTAAACCCTTTTTAAAAAAAAAAGTACCTGGATCTGCACCTTAAATGCTGGAAGCTGTGGGACTATGGGCCGTGTGCGGGAAGGTATGATTAAAAGGGCATCCGGGTGTTAGTAGGTCGGCATGGACAATATGGGCCGAATATTGTATCATTTCTGTACCTTTACTTGTCTTTTTAATGTTTTTACACATGATGTTTTGCTCCCCGCCTGTGACTCACCCTCTTGGTCACTGGGTTCCTCATTCCTCTGCTGCGGAAACTGCTGCCGGATCTGTTCCTGAAGTTCGGTGTTTACCAGGCTGCCGCCTCGGGCCTTGGTCCTCGCCCAGTTGGACAGGCGGCGGCGACACAGCGGACAGTTCAGGTTACTGATCTCTACCGTCTGCTGGAAGCAGCTCAGGCACAGCGAGTGTCCGCACGGCGGCGTCACCGGCTCCGCCAGCAGCTCCTGGCAAACCGGGCACAGGCACTCGGCCAGGCTGAGGGCCGGAGGCTGGAGCGGGGCCTCGGGTTCGGCCAGGCCGCTCCGTCTCTTTCGCCCCATTGTGGCCGCTCCAGTCCAGATTGGGAGTGGCTCTGCGTTCCCTCACCTTCTCGGTGCAATTCTGAAGGGGGTAGAGAGGCTGCCAAGCCCTCCTCCCCTCCCCCCAGCCTGGCTGAGGGAAAACTCCCCACAACCGCCGCCTTTCTTCAAATCACTGCCATTTCCCGCTCGAGCACAAACGACCGCACTGCGGCTGCGCGCGTTCTCCCCGGCAACCGCCGCACTGCGGCTGCGCATCCTGGCAACCGCTCGATCCCACTGCGACTACGCGTGTTCTCCCCTGGCAACCAAACTAGTGCAGTGCGGCTGCGCCGGGCTGTCTGGACACTGAAGCAACTCTTGTGCAAATGGAGCAAGGTTTGGATCTGGGAGCGGTATTGGCATCCTTGCTTTTCCTGATATCTGTTAATGAGCTACATTTTGTGTGCAGTGGTCACTTTCAAAGTTTGTGGATGTTATGAAACTTGGAAGAGTTGTAAACTGTGAGTCCACCTGAAAAGAACATGGACGAATTGGTGAAATGAGCAGATAGATGGCAGCTTAAGTTGAACACAGTAAGAAGTCTTACAACACCAGGTTAAAGTCCAACAGGTTTATTTGGTAGCAAATACCATACACTTTCGGAGCGTGCTGCTCCTTCGTCAGATGGAGTGGAAATGTGCTCTCAAACAGTGCACAGAGACACAGAAATCAAGTTACAGAATACTAATTAGAATGCGAATCCCTACAGCCAGCCAGGTCTTAAAGGTACAGACAATGTGGGTGGAGGGAGCATTAAACACAGGTTAAAGAGATGTCTATTGTCTCCAGACGGAACAGCTCCACATCAAGATTAACACTTACATTAACTCCACATCAAGATTAAGTTGAATGCAGAGAAGTGTGAGGTGATGCATTTTGTTAGGAAGAACATGGAGAGACAACATAAAATAAGGGTACAATTGTTAATGGAGTGCAAGAGAAGAGGGGCCTGGGTGTATATGTGCATAGATTTTATTCTTTTTTTTTCATTCGTGAGGCATGGGCATCACTGGCTGACATGATGTGGAGATGCCGGCGCTGGACTGGGGTAAACACAGTAAGAAGTCTCACAACACCAGGTTGAACTGGCTGGCAGCATTTATTGCTGTCCCTCGTTGCCCAAGGGCAGCTGAGAGTCCAGCACTTTGCTGTGGCTCTGGAGTCACACAGTAAGAAGTTTAACAACACCAGGTTAAAGTCCAACAGGTTTATTTGGTAGCAAAAGCCACACAAGCTTTCGGAGCTGCAAGCCCCTTCTTCAGGTGAGTGGGAATTCTGTTCACAAACAGAGCATATAAAGACACAAACTCAATTTACATGAATAATGGTTGGAATGCGAATACTTACAGCTAATCAAGTCTTTAAGAAACAAATCAACGTGAGTGGAGAGAGCATCAAGACAGGCTAAAAAGATGTGTATTGTCTCCAGACAAGACAGCCAGTGAAACTCTGGGGGTTACAAATAGTGTGACATGAACCCAATATCCCGGTTGAGGCCGTCCTCGTGTGTGCGGAACTTGGCTATCAGTTTCTGCTCAGCGACTCTGCGCCGTCGTGTGTCGCGAAGGCCGCCTTGGAGAACGCTTACCCGAATATCAGAGGCCGAATGCCAACGTTGTCTACCTGATACGCTGCAAGAAAGGATGTCCCGAGGCATGGTACATCGGGGAAACTATGCAGACGCTGCGACAACGGATGAATGAACACCGCTCGACAATCACCAGGCAAGACTGTTCTCTTCCTGTTGGGGAGCACTTTAGCGGTCACGGGCATTCGGCCTCTGATATTCGGGTAAGCATTCTCCAAGGCGGCCTTCACGACACACGACGGCGCAGAGTCGCTGAGCAGAAACTGATAGCCAAGTTCCGCACACACGAGGACGGCCTAAACCGGGATATTGGGTTCATGTCACACTAATGGGGTGGTCAATAGGACTTTAAACTAGAGATTGGGGGGGAAGGGAAAGTCAGGGAACCAAGAGGTGAAGGAATCAGTGGGAAGCGTAGCTGCTTAGGATTACAAAAAATCACGAAAAGACAGCACTCAGGAGAGGTTACGATAGTCCCCATCTCACAAAATATGACACAGTGTCTGGAAAGGCTCAGTAGACCAAGGTCCACCACACTACGAAAACAAAAAGGGACGGTCAATAGGGAATTAAAGGTGCTATATTTAAATGCCCGCAGTGTCCGGAACAAGATAGATGAGCTTGTGGCCCAGATTGTGACTGGCAGGTATGATGTGGTAGGCATCACAGAGACGTGGTTGCAGGGGGTTCAGGACTGGCAGTTAAACATCCAGGGATTCACAACCTATCGAAAAGACAGAGGGGTGGGTAGAGGGGGCGGGGTTGCCTTGTTAATTAGAAATGAAATTAAATCAATAGCACTAAACGACATAGGGTCAGACGATGTGGAGTCTGTGTGGGTAGAGTTGAGGAACCACAAAGGCAAAAAAACCATAATGGGAGTTATGTACAGGCCTCCTGACAGTGGTCAGGACCAGGGGCACAAAATGCACCACGAAATAGAAAGGGCATGTCAGAAAGGCAAGGTCACAGTGATCATGGGGGATTTCAATATGCAGGTGGACTGGGTAAATAATGTTGCCAGTGGACCCAAAGAAAGGGAATTCATTGAATGTTTACAGGATGGCTTTTTGGAACAGCTTGTGATGGAGCCCACAAGGGAACAGGCTATTCTGGACTTAGTGTTATGTAATGAGCCAGACGTGATAAAAGATCTTAAAGTAAGGGAACACTTAGGAAGCAGTGATCATAATATGGTAGAATTCAGTCTGCAATTTGAAAGAAGGAAGGCAGAATCAGATGTGAAGGTTCTACAGTTAAATAAAGGTAATTACAGGCGCATGAGGGAGGAACTGACAAAAATCGACTGGAAGCAGAGCCTAGTGGGAAAGACAGTAGAACAGCAATGGCAGGAGTTTCTGGGAGTAATTGAGGACACAGTGCAGAGGTTCATCCCAAACAAAAGAAAGGTTATCAGAGGGGGGATTAGGCAGCCATGGCTGACAAAGGAAGTCAGGGAATGCATCAAGGCAAAAGAGAGAGCCTATAATGTGGCAAAGAGTAGTGGGAAGTCAGAAGATTGGGAAGGCTATAAAAACAAACAGAGGATAACAAAGAGAGAAATAAGGAAGGAGAGGATCAAATATGAAGGTAGGCTAGCCAGTAACATTAGGAATGATAGTAAAAGTTTCTTTAAATACATTAAAAACAAACGGGAGGCAAAAGTAGACATTGGGCCGCTCCAAAATGACGCTGGTAATCTAGTGATGGGAGACAAGGAAATAGCTGAGGAACTTAATAAGTACTTTGCGTCAGTCTTCACAGTAGAAGACATGAGTAATATCCCAACAATTCAGGAAAGTCAGGGGGCAGAGTTGAATATGGTTGCCATCACAAAGGAGAAAGTGCTAGAGAAACTAAAAGGTCTGAAAATTGATAAATCTCCGGGCCCAGATGGGCTACATCCTAGAGTTCTAAAGGAGATAGCTGAAGAAATAGTGGAGGCGTTAGTTATGATCTTTCAAAAGTCACTGGAGTCAGGGAAAGTCCCAGAGGATTGGAAAATCGCTGTTGTAACCCCACTGTTCAAGAAGGGAACAAGAAAAAAGATGGAAAATTATAGGCCAATTAGCCTAACCTCAGTTGTTGGCAAAATTCTAGAATCCATCGTTAAGGATGAGATTTCTAAATTCTTGGAAGTGCAGGGTCGGATTAAGACAAGTCAGCATGGATTTAGTAAGGGGAGGTCGTGCCTGACAAACCTGTTAGAGTTCTTTGAAGAGATAACAAATAGGTTAGACCAAGGAGAGCCAATGGATGTTATCTATCTTGACTTCCAAAAGGCCTTTGACAAGGTGCCTCACGGGAGACTGCTGAGTAAAATAAGGGCCCATGGTATTCGAGGCAAGGTACTAACATGGATTGACGATTGGCTGTCAGACAGAAGGCAGAGAGTTGGGATAAAAGGTTCTTTCTCAGAATGGCAACCGGTGACAAGTGGTGTCCCGCAGGGTTCAGTGTTGGGGCCACAGCTGTTCTCTTTATATATTAACGATCTAGATGACGGGACTGGGAGCATTCTGGCCAAGTTTGCCGATGATACAAAGATAGGTGGAGGGGCAGGTAGTATTGAGGAGGTGGGGAGGCTGCAGAAAGATTTAGACAGTTTAGGAGAGTGGTCCAAGAAGTGGCTGATGAAATTCAACGTGGGCAAGTGCGAGGTCGTACACTTTGGAAAAAAGAATAGAGGCATGGACTATTTTCTAAACGGTGACAAAATTCATAATGCTAAAGTGCAAAGGGACTTGGGAGTCCTAGTCCAGGATTCTCTAAAGGTAAACTTGCAGGTTGAGTCCGTAATTAAGAAAGCAAATGTAATGTTGTCATTTATCTCAAGAGGCTTGGAATACAAAAGCAGGGATGTACTTCTGAGGCTTTATAAAGCACTGGTTAGGCCCCATTTGGAGTACTGTGAGCAATTTTGGGCCCCACACCTCAGGAAGGACATACTGGCACTGGAGCGGGTCCAGCGGAGATTCACACGGATGATCCCAGGAATGGTAGGCCTGACATACGATGAACGTCTGAGGATCGTGGGATTATATTCATTGGAGTTTAGGAGGTTGAGGGGAGATCTGATAGAAACTTACAAGATAATGAACGGCTTAGATAGGATGGACGTAGGGAAGTTGTTTCCATTAACAGGGGAGACTAGGACGCGGGGGCACAGCCTTAGAATAAAAGGGAGTCACTTTAGAACAGAGATGAGGAGAAATTTCTTCAGCCAGAGAGTGGTGGGTCTGTGGAATTCATTGCCACAGAGGGCTGTGGAGGCCGAGACGTTGAGCGTCTTCAAGACAGAAATTGATAAATTCTTGATTTCTCGAGGAATTAAGGGCTATGGGGAGAGAGCGGGTAAATGGAGTTGAAATCAACCATGATTGAATGGTGGAGTGGACTCGATGGGCCGAATGGCCTTACTTCCGCTCCTATGTCTTATGGTCTTATGGTCTTATTTGTAACCCCCACAGAGTTTCACTGGCTGTCTTGTCTGGAGACAATACACATCTTTTTAGCCTGTCTTGATGCTCTCTCCACTCACGTTGTTTTGTTTTTTAAAGACTTGATTAGTTGTAAGTATTCGCATTCCAACCATTATTCATGTAAATTGAGTTTGTGTCTTTATATGCTCTGTTTGTGAACAGAATTCCCACTCACCTGAAGAAGGGGCTTGCAGCTCCGAAAGCTTGTGTGGCTTTTGCTACCAAATAAACCTGTTGGACTTTAACCTGGTGTTGTTAAACTTCTTACTGTGTTTACCCCAGTCCAACGCCGGCATCTCCACATCTGGAGTCACATGCAGGCCAGACCAGGTAAGGATGGCAGATTTCCTTCCCTAAAGGACATTAGTGAACCAGATAGGTTTTTCCAATAATCGACAATGGTTTCATGGGCATCAGTATATTCTTAATTCCAGATATTTTTATTGAATTCAAATTCCACCATCTGCCGTGTAGGATTTGAACCCGGTCCCCAGAACATTAGCTGATAACAGCATTAGGCCATCACCTTCCCAAGATCATTGAAGGGCAACACTGGTGCAGTGGGTGGATTGCTGCCTCATAGCGCCAGGGACCTAGGTTCAATTCCAGCCTTGGGTGATTGTGTAGAGTTTACAAAGATGTGCGGGTAGATGGATTCACCATGATAAAGGCACGGTGGCACAGTGGTTAGCACTGCTGCTTCACAGCGTCAGGGACCTGGGTTCGATTTCTGGCTTGGGTCACTGTCTGTGTGGAGTTTGCATGTTCTCCCCGTGTCTGCGTGGGTTTCCTCCGGGTGCTCCGGTTTCCTCCCACATTCTGAAAGACGTGCTGGTTAGGTGCATTGACCCAAACAGGTGCTGGACTGTGGCAACTAGGGGAAATTTCACAGTAACTTCATTGTAGTGTTAATGTAAGCCTTACTTGTGACTAATAAATAACTTTAAAAAAAAACTTTGTGTCCAAAGATGTGTAGGTCAGGTGGCGTAGATAGGGAGAAACTGTCCTTCTCATAAAAGGATTGAGTGTATGAGGGCAGGGTTTAAAGTGATTTGCTAAAGATGCAAATGTGATGGGAGAAAAACTTTTTCAGAAAGAGTGGTTTGGATCTGGAATGCACTGCCTTGAAGTATGTTGGAGACAGGTTCAATTGAACTATTCCAGAAGGTATTAGATGATTATTTGTTTATAAACAATGTGCAAGGTTGTGGGGAAAAGGCAGAGGAATGGCATTAAATCATGATGCTGATTTGAAGAGCCAGTGTTAACACGATGGGCCGAATGTTCTCCTCCTGCATCATAAGAGTTCTGTGATTCTGTGGATAATATCCAGGCTTGCGCTGATAGAGGGCAAGTAATATTCATGTCATACGAGTGTCAGCCAATGACCATCTCCATCAAGAGAGAATCTAACCATCACCCCTAGATATTCAATAGCATTACCATCGCTGAATTCCCCCACTATCAACATCCTCTGGGTCACCATTGACCAGAAACTAAATTGGACTGGCTAGATAAATACTGTGGCCAGAAGAGCAGGTCAGAGGTTAGGAATCCTATAACACGTAACTCACCTCCTAACTCCCAGTAAGAAGTCTCACAACACCAGGTTAAAGTCCAATAGATTTATTTGGTGGCACGAGCTTTCGGAGCGCTGCCCTTCATCAGGTGAGCACCCCGGAAGCTTCTGCTGTTGGATTTTAACCTGGTGTTGTGAGACTTCTTACTGTGCCTACCCCAGTCCAACGCTGGCATCTCCACATCACTTCTTACTCCCCAAAGCTTGTCCACTATCTACAAGTCAGGAGTGTGGTGGAATACTCTCCAGTTGCCTGATTGAGTGCAGCTCCCAAAATACACAAGAAACTCGACACCATCCAGAACAAAACAAGCTGCTTGATTGGCACCCCATCCACAAACATTCACTCCCTCCACTACCAATGCACAGTGGCAACAGTGTATACCATTTACAAGATACATTGCAGCAATTCATCAAGGCTCCTTCGACAACACCTTCCAAACCCACAGTTGTGACCACCACACAGCAGCAAACACATGAGAACACTCCAACCTGGAAGTTCCCTTCCAAGCCATTCACCATTCTGACTTGAAAATATATCACTATCACTGGATCAAAATTCTGGAACTACGTTCGTGACAGCATTGTGGGTGTACCTACACCCTACAGACTGCAGCAGTTCAAGAAGGAAGCTCAACATCACCTTCTCAAGCGCAACTAGGGATGGCCGATTAATGCTAGCCTAGCCAGTGATTCCCACAGTCCTGGAAAGAATTTTTAAAAATGCCCCACACCCACTATGGCTGCACAGTTTGTGCTAGGAGATGATTCCATGTTTAACCATCTCCTGGAAATGTTTCTGGAAACCTCTAATAGAAAAGGCAGGGGATACTTAAGATTTGAAATAGAAACATAAAATGCTGACAGCTGCAGAGTAAGGAATAGAGTTGACATGTCAGGTGGATGACCTTTCATCAGAAATCTACTGGAACTTCCCAGCTGTCCAGATTTACCCCAGTTTTCAGCCAGTGTCAAATCACCTGTTTATGAGTTATCCTTAAATAATGATCCTGAATTAATTTGCCCATAAAATACAGTGATTGACTTCTTCCGTCTGCGGATTCAGGTGTCTTAGCATTTATTTACTGAAGGTGGTGGTGGGCCACCCTCCTGAACTGCTATGATTCTAGTAGCGAAGATGCAGTCATGGTGTTCATAGGGAGAGAATTAGTGATGGGGAGAGATCTCCAGAATTCTGACCCAGCAACAGTGAACAATTGGTGATATCTGTCCAAATCAGGATGGTGTATGACCAGGAGGTGTGGGTGTTCCCATGTATCAGTGACCCTGATCTGGCTTAGGCTTAGTGCCAGAGGTCATGGGGCTGGAGCTTGCTGTTGACAGGCTGCAGTGTACCCTGCAGATAGCACACACTGCAGAGACTGCGTGTTGGTGGTGGAAGAGGGAGGGAATGTTTAAATTATTATGCTGCACATAAGTTACTATGACCTGTAGAAAGAGTTCAGCCAGAAACCAGGAAAGCTATATTAGGTGCTGTCCACAGACCGGGTGTGATAGGCCTGTGAGCTGATAGCACTTGGTGCTGCAATTCAATCTCTGCTGTCTAGTGTAATGAGGACATGTCCTCATCAAATGCACACAGACCATGGTCTGAAGCTAATTGGCAGCTTACTTGTTTCAATCGATGTGAAATTCACAGGAGCAATTTATTGCATAATGAATTTGCAATTTATTGAGAATATTACAATTTAGTCAATTTTAAAAATAAATGATTTTTATTGATGAGCTGTTCCTGGCTTGCAAGACAAAAGAACATGATTAACTCTAGCCAGGACAATTTATTCTTTCCACCATCATGACAGCAGCCAAACCAGCACCTTATTTTCCAGCGCAGACTGTTTCTGGATCACATTGGTCCGAGTTTCTGAAAGAACATTTGAGGATTTTGTTCTTCATGATGAGACATTTACTCAAGTTCATTTTACTGTAGCAATGAACTGTGACATTTCTAGTCCAGGGAGACTGCAATAAGGGGAGACGGGTGGTGGTATTGGCTTCATAAGAGTTTTACAGCACAGAGAGAGTGTTGCCACAGGACAAGTAATCCAGAGACCCAGGGTAATGCTCTGGCTGACCCGGGTTCGAATCCCACCATGGCAAATGGTGGAATTTTAATTCAATAATCTGGAATTAAAAGTCTAATGATGACCATGGAACCATTGTTGTAAAAACCCACCTGGTTAACTAATATTCTTTGGAAATTATTGTTGGCCTATATGTGACTCCAGACCCACAGCAATGTGGTTGATTCTTAACAGCTCTCTGAAATGGCCAACAAGTTAATAAAAATAACTGAAACCAAACAGACCACCTAGTGTTGACCTAGGCACCGGAAACAACAAAGGCAAACCCAGCCCTGTCAACCCTGCAATGTCCTACTTACTAACACCTCGGGGCTTGTGCCAAAATTGGGAGAGACTTTTACTCTCTCATTTGAAACAAAATCTAAATCCAATCATCATATGGTCATATATGAAGGGTCATGTGGACTCGAAACATTACCATCTTCTCTCTTCACAGATGCTGCCAGACCTGCTGAGTATATCCAGCGTTTTATGTTTTTATTTCAATCGTCTGATGGGCACTGACTCCTTAATGCTAAATTAAGCGAATCCATGGGATAAATCAAACAAAAATAATGTTGTTCTGATGACCCTGGGAGTCATCAATATCAACTCTGGACCCCATGAAATTTGGGAGGGTTGTATCACAGACGAGACAAGCAACAGCCTGAGATAGTCAAATCCACTTTAGTGTTCATGGGAACACTACCACCTGCAAGTTCCCATCCAAGTCACTCACCATCCTGACGTGGGAATATATTATTGCTGGGTCAAAGTCCTGGAACTTCCTCCCTAACAGTACACTGGGTGTACCTGTACCACACAGACTGCAGCAGTCCAAGAAGGCAGCTGACCACCACCACCTCGAGGGCAATTAGGGATGGGCAATAAACGCTGGTCTAGCCAGCGATGGCCACATCCCATGAATTAATTAAAAATCGCATGACTCAGTATAATTTGTTAATTCTTCCCCTTCCTTGACTCAGGGTGCTGGGTAATTAAGGTTGTAAGAGATGCATGTATTTCACTGCATCATAACATGTGCAAGAACACATGATATATCTTGGGCACTTTAAGCATTTTGTTGATCATGGCTCTGCATCACCCCAATCGACCCATTTACACATGACTGCACTGAACAGGAAAGATTGACAGAGGAAATGATGTCCATGTTAGTTTGCTTTTTAGGGACACATTAATTTACTTCTATACCATTCTGAAAAAACTTCACCATGGCTCTTATGTAATATTCACTCTCTTCTGGTGTCAGCACTGGCTCAGTGGTAGTACCCTTGCACCTGAGTGAGATGGCTGTTGGTCCAGGATCTAGTCCAGAGACCTGAGCACAAAATCCAGGCTAACACTCCAATGGTGCATCGTAGGAGTGCTGCACAGTCAGAAGTGCAATATTTTGTGAAACCAAGGCCTCTTCTGCCATTTTAGGTGGATGTAACAGATCCCTTGGCAATATTTTGAAGTCCTAACCAGCATCTAAAACATGACCTCGTTCATCATTTACTTCATTGCACTTTGTGGGAGCTTATGGAGCACAAACTGGCTATAATATTTCCTACACTACAACAGTGAGAACACTTCAAAAGTACTTCACTGGCAATAAATAAAGTGTTTTCAGGTGTCCTGGCATCATGGAAAGCGCAAAATGAATTTCAATTCTTCATTAAGATAAATCCGTTTACTGCAGCATGGAGACATCTGCAACATGGAGTATGTAAGAAATAGGAACAGGAGTAGGCCATTTGGCCTTCAAGCCTGCTCCACCATTTAATAAGATCATGATCCTGGCCTCAACTCTATGCCTGCAACCCCATAACCTTTGACTCCCTTGTAGAACAGAAATGTGTCCAGCTCTGTAGAGTTATATTGGACTCAAAACATTGACTTTCTTTCTCTCACCAAAGATGCGCCAAATCCACCGAGTTTTTCAAGCACTTTGTTTCCATTTCAGATCTCCAGCATCCGTCTTATTTTGCTTTTGTAACAATCTAAGTCAGCCCTGAATATAGAATAGAATAGAACTTTATTATCCAATAACCAATATATTCAATCAGCCAGGCACCACTGCTCAATTGGGAAGAGAATTCCAAAAGTTAACAACCCTCTGAGAGAAGAAATTCCTCCTCATCTCCGCCTTAAATGGGAGATTTGTTATTTTAAACTGTGCCCCAGTTCTTGATTTCCCCCATGAAGGGAAACATTCTCTCGTCATCCATCCTGTCAAACCTCTTCAGAATCTTATACATTTCAATGAGATCACCTCTCATTCTTCTAAACTTCAGTGACTCTTGCCCCAAGTTGCTCAACCATTCCTCATTAGACAACGACTTCATCCAAAGAATCAGCCTAGTTTACTTTCTTTGAACTGCTTCAAATACAAGTATATCCTTCCAAAACTGTACGCAGTTCTCAAGGTGTGGTGGACCAATGTTCTGTACAATCGTATCGAGAATTCCATACTTTTAAACTCCAACCAACCCCCCCCCCCTCCCCCCCCCCCTCCACCCCATTGCAATAAAGGACAGCATTCCATTTGCTTCCCCAATTATTTTTTGTGATTGATATACAAGGATACCCACGTTCCTCTGTACAGCAGCATTCTGAAGTCTTTCTCCATTTAAATAACATTTTGCTTTTCTATTTTTCCTGCCAAACTGAATGATCTCACATTTTCCCACACTATACTCCATCGGCCAAGTATTTGCCCACTCACTTACTATCAATATCCTTTTGCAGACTCTGTCCTCAAAACTTGCTTTCCTACCTATCTTTGTACTGTCATCAAATTTTGCTACAATACAATACAGTCAACTCCTTCATCCAATATAGATTGTAAATAGTCAAGACCCCAACACTGGTCCCTAAGACACCCCACTAGTTATGGTCTGCCAGCCTGAAAATGACCCATTCATACCAGCACTCTGTTTCCCGTTAATTAGCCAACCCTCTGTCCTGTGCATTGTTCTATGTGTCTGGGATAACGGCACTTGTAGCAAATCACTCCAAACTCTTGGGCTCAGGCGTACTGTTTTCCAATGCAGCGGGTGACATTCCATTACGTTTGGGAGCATGTTAGGAAGGAGAGTAGGACAAGAGTCCAAGTATCCCATGAGAATGCTGAATTTACAACGATACCGATAACTAAAGGCAACAAATTGGCGCAGGCAAGCAATAAGTAAAACCAATGCAAAGTTGCCAAAAGAGTGACTTGCAGAAACACTGCAGTCATGGAGGATTCCACTATTAAAGATACAGACTTGTTATTTTTTTAAAAATCTGAAATGAAAACTGAAAATGGTGGAAATATTCAACAGGCTCGGCAGCAATGTTTTAACTCGATGACCTTTCATCAAAACAACATGTTATTTTTGTTTGATTTATCCCATGGATTCACTTAATTTAGCATTAAGGAGTCAGTGCCCATCACACAATTGAAATAGAAACAGAAAATGCTGGATAAGTACTCAGCAAGTCTGGCAGCATCTGTGAAGAGAAAAACAGGCAACGTTTCCAGTCCACATGACCCTTCATATATGACCATATGATGCTTGGATTTAGATTTTGTTTCAAATGAGTGTAAAAGTCTGGAATTTAACCTCTCTTGGATTAGGACTTCACACTCTTGTGATGGAAAAACCTCCCCTTGTGTCCTAACTTTTAATTGCATACAGGTCTCAATTGTAACACAAATGAAACTGCCTGTTGAAAGCACAAAGTGAGCTGATTGATCATTGGTATGTAGGACTAAGTCACAGGCTGCGTCAAAATACATTCAAATCAACCCCACCTGGAATAGCTTCATACACTGCACGCTCTCAGGCAAGTCTCAGCAGGCTGAGCTTTATCACAGAAGTCAGAAAATAGTGGCTGCTGGAATCTGAAGCAAAATAAAATTTTAAAATGGCTGGAAACACTCAACAGGTCAGATCACATCTATTGATAGGATACTCAATGTGTCAGTTATGGGACCGTTCCTTAAAACTGAAGGTATCACAGGTGAGTATTTGAGACTCAAGTTGTGAATGCCAAAGTGCCTTTCCATTCCCCTGACTGTGGAATCTTTTATCACTACAGTGCTTCTGAACTTCACTTCCCACTTTCTTGGCAACCCCTTGCTGAGCAGCATTGTGGTTTTGCTGACTGTTTCCTTCCATGTGTGTTGGGTACTGATTAACTGTTTGTCAATTTAGCATTCTTGGCGGATGCTGCTTCTGAGATTCCAGAGGGAAATTCACTGCCCGATATCTTACATAATCCAAGCTTGCTTATTTTGCAAAGAATCTGTGACATGTTTTATTAACTGGAAGCAAAGGATATTACAATGTGGAACAATGAAGTCAATCTCCAGACACAGAGCTTTGAATTGAGCATGTGTCCTGTTCTTCACTTTGGTCTTGGTCTCCTTCGTGTGCTTGCTCTTGTGACTTGCTGTTGCTCTGTTGCCACCTTACTATTTTCTTTCTCTGCCAACTGCACGAGATGGAGGAGACAGTGATGTAGAATGCGACTGGGCACAGCTTTGTCCAAGACTTCTTGGATGTTCTGACTGTGCATCTGTCTTTCCTTCAGTGGGTAATAGTCAGCCTCATTGCAGTGGGTCACAAAGAATGCGCACAGAGCCTTTACATCGGATTCGTTCAGACCAAACTCTGGGAGCACACTTACCCAAATGGCCTCTAGTTCCATGTCCCAAACTTTCCTTCTCAGGATAGAAGACAGCGTGGGCAGAATGCCGGTAAAGCCTGGCTGTTTCTCCAACACACAAAGATGCAAAGACTTAAGCATGTCAACAACATAACTGAAGAATATGTTGACTTCCACATGTGTGAGCCTATTAGGCACAGAAGAAAGCACAGAGTAAGTTGTGGTACTGATGGATATAAAGTGGTTTAGAAAATCAACATTATTTAATAAACTTTAAAAATTAGGTTTAAAGCATCAACCTTCATGCCTAGATACCTAGGTTCAAATCTAGCTCAATTTTAGACATATGACCTCAGAAATTTGATCGCATAGTGCCTGCTTTTCATGGCACTAAGTAGCTTCCTAAGCCTTCAATATGGCAGATAGGAAGTGCACATTCATCACAAGCTCAAAGTGTGCTGCCCACCAGATTGTAGGCAGCACCATTGGAATCAGGAAATTGTGCTAACAGGTTTTGACAATGGGTAGTGTGTAAAAAAGGGGATATTTATTGCTGTATTCACAGGGAGCTGTGATGAATACCCATTAAGAAGTTTAACAACACCAGGTTAAAGTCCAACAGGTTTATTTGGTAGCAAATGCCACTAGCAAGTGGCATTTGCTACCAAATAAACCTGTTGGACTTTAACCTGGTGTTGTTAAACTTCTTACTGTGTTTACCCCAGTCCAACGCCGGCATCTCCACATCATGAATACCCCTGTCAGAGAGTGATGATTAACACTGAGTGTTAGTGCCACAGCAGCAGCAGTATGTTCATGTACCTGATGTACTCATCCTCTTCTCATGAGGTCATTGAATTTCTCATGTCACTGCAGTCAACTGCTTTACACACTATGGACCTGATCAGTGGCTGCTGCTACTTCCTGCTGACTGTTTTATCCCTCATCTTCTCCACTCCTGCAGTGCTTAGTACTTATCTTCATCGATGAGGGTTGGTGGGCAGTGGGTGGCTCTGAGGCAGGGCGAGGGTCATGGATTTGAAATCCATCTCTAGCAGGCGTCAGTATTTTTGCCCATATTCCTCAGGGTTAAAGAAGTTTACTTGTGACACTAATAAGTAAAATAAATAAGTCTTACAGTCACAAATAAACCAATGTAGTGGAAGTCAGAATTTCAATGCCATAATGCTCATCAACATTCCTTACTCCTCCCCACAGCATACAGCATCACTTTAATGGCTGGAATTCCCCAACAATTTATACTAACCATACCTTTAACGAGGGTTGGTCATATTCCTGGACCTGTCATTCCATAACCTCCCATTTCAACCCTGGCATCTCTACACCCCTGCCTCAAGTTAACACTCCCACTCAGTGCATCATCAAACAGTATTTTATCTCCAGGCCCAAACTTTATGAACAAACAAATTAGGACCACTTGGCCCCTGGCACCTACTCCTCCATTCAATAAGGTCATGGCTGATCTGAATGTAATTTCAATCCCACATTCCTGCCTATCCCCGATAAGCTAGGGGGTTAAAGGGTTATCAAGAATCTATCTACCTCTGCCTCAAAAATATTCAAAGATTCTGCTTCCACTGCCTTTGGAGGAAGAGAGAGTTTTAGAGATTCTCAACCCTCTGAAAGAAAAAGTTTCTCCTCATCTCTGCCTTAAATGGGCAACCCCTTATTTTTAAACAGTAATGCCTAATTTTAGAATCTCCAACAAGAAACATCCTCTCCATATCAGCTCTATAAAGACCCCTCAGGATCTTATATGTTCCAAGTTTTATAAATAGTAACCAAAAGTATTTTTTAAAATTTAGATTTATTGGTACTATGAATACAAGATTATAGGAATAGGAGTAGACCTCCTGGCCCATCAAACCTGCTGTGACATTCAATACGATCATGACTGATATTTGGCTTAAACTCCATTTTTCCACCTGATCTCCATATCCCTTAATTCCCTGAGACCAAAAATCTATCTATCCCAACTTTAAATGTATTCAACAATGGAGCATCTACAGCCCTCTGAGGCAGAGAATTCCAAAGACTTACAACCCTCTGAGTGAAGCAATTTTTCTCAGCTCAGTCCTAAGTGATTGGTCCCTTATCCTGAGACTGTGCCTCCATATTTTAGACTGGGTTTTTGCCTCTCATGCACAAGGACCCCCAGGTCCCTCTGCACAGCAGCATGTTGTAATTTCTTTCCATTTAGATAATCCAATTTGCTATTATTTCTTCCAAAGTGAATAACCTCGCATTTGTTAACGTTATACTCCATCTGCCAGATCCTCGCCCACTCACTCAGCCTGTCCAAATCTCTCTGCAGACTTTCTACGCCCTCCACACGATCTGTGTCCTCCACCCTATTGAGCCCCTTCAGAATTTTGTAGGTTCAATAAGATCGCCTCTCATTATTTTAAACCCCAGAGAATATAAGCCCAGTTTACTCATGGAGATGAAAAGTGCACACAGTATTCCAGCCGCGGTCTCTCCTAGGTCCTGTACAACTGTAGCAAAACTTATTTATTCTTCCACTCTAATCCCCTTTCATTAAAGGCCAACATGTCAATTGCCTTCAAAATTGCTTGCTGCACCTGGGTGCTATCTTTGTGTTCCTTATACAAGTATTTCCAAGTCTCTTTAAACATCAATACCCACATGTTTGTCACCTTTTAAAAAAATATTCTTTTTTATTCTTACAACCAAAGTGAATAACTTCCCTGTATTATACTCCATCTGCCATCTTGTTGCCCACTCACCTAACCTGTCTACATCTCTTTGCAGCTTCTCTGTGTCCTCCCCATAGCTCACTTTTCCATCGAGCTTGGTATCATCACAGACATAGATATAATACTCATCTAAGATCCGGTTCAATTCTGGCCTTGGGTCACTGTCTGTGTAGAGCTTGCACATTCTCCTCATGTCTGCGTGGGTTTCCTCTGGGTGCTCTAGTTTTCCCCCCATAATCCAAAGATGCGGGTTAGGTTGAGCGGCTATGCTAAATTGACCCTTAGTGTCAGGGGGATTAGCAGGGTAAATACATGTGGTAATGGGGATAGGGCGTGGGTTGGATTGCTGTTGGTGCAGGCTCGATGGGCCAAATGGCCTCCTTCTGTACTGTAGGGATTCTATGAAAACAGATTGTAAGTAGCTAAAGACCCAACATTGATCCACTATTCACTACCTGCCAATGTAAAAAAGCTCTGATTACACTCACTCTGTTTTCTATTCATTATGTGGAGATGCCTAAGAATTCTATTCATTAACCAACCCGTTATCCATGCTAATATATTACCCCCAACTCCATGAGCCCTTATCTTGCCTATTAACGTTTTGTGCAGCACCTTATTGAATGCCATTTGGAAATCCAGGTATACCAAATCTACCCGTTCCTATTCTACTTGTTACATCCTCAAAAACTAATAAATTTGTCAAACAGAATTGCCCTTCAGTAAAACCACGTTGACTTGTTCAAATCACGGTATGCCTTTCTAAGTGTTTTAAGACTTCCTTAATTATAGATTCCATCATTTTTCCAATAATTTAATGTTAGACTAATTGACCTAACTGGAACGTTCCTTGGTTGCTTGCAGCAGTGTCTTTTAAGGCACCAAAGAAATCCTGGAATGCTGGAACCCTAAGTAGAATCCTAATTCTCCCTCTCACACTGGCATTAACCCTCACCCTAACTTCGAGCTCAACTGTAACCTTCAGTTCCAATCATAAATCCAACCCTAGCTATTATCCCAACTCTTAATTTAATTCCAGCCTTAACCCTAATCTGTGAGCTGTATCAGGAATCTTTATTTCTGGGGCAGCTTCTTTTAGTGAGATGGCCAACATCAATGTGGGGATTGGGGGAGTGGGGCGGAGTGGGGTGGGGGTGATGAGTTGGCAGAAGCAGAAAGCTTAACGAGGACAGATATACCTGAATAAAAGGATAAAAGAGTAAACCAACTTATCCCTTTTGCAGGAAATCACTGGTAGTATGAAGCTGAAGGACAGTGCATAATAAAAGGTTAACATAGGTAAAGAATCTCATGTGTTAGTATAGGGAACTACAGTTTACACATTGAGAGTATGGAGACCAGCAAGAGGGACGAACTGAATTCTGCTGAGCATACAGAACAGGCTGCTTCAGCGAGAATAAATACAACAACCAAACTAAAAACAATTGGTACAGATACAATTAAATGCAACATTGGCGAAAACCATATATCAATAATTGGAGTGCATTATTTAGATAGAACATATTACATGAGTTTGATAGTGAATAGGTTAAAGTATGGTCCTGTACCGAGTGCCCTATCCTTATGGAAAAGGACCAAAATGAGCTTAAGGAGAAAGCAGTATGCATCAACCTTGAGAAATGGAAAAACACTGGGCCTCATGTAACTATTACACTCCAAAATACAGTCATGAGATGTTAATAGGATCCATGTCGGTTGGTGAAAGTATCAACACTCCTCACATAAATCCAGTATCCCAGCCACCCCTTTTTTATACGTGTTCAATACCTATCACCTGTTTCCCTTAGCAGCGTAATTGACATTAACAAACTTTAACAATATAATTGATAAGACATTGACATGTGATGTATGCAGGACTGGACAGAATGAGTTTAAATCAGATTGAGAGAGATTGAGCACATCCTAAAAGTAGGTGCATTATTGTAAAAGCAGAAGTGTAGATTATAATGTATCTTTGGGGGATACTTGTGACCTACTTGAGAGTCTCATAGGCCTAATTGCAATCATTATATATTCATATATATTGAAATTTATCATGCATTGAGTCTGAGACTTATGGGATTGGACTGGAATTTCTCTGTGGCATTAGTCAAACAGTGGCCATAAGCCTGGAGAATTGAGAATAAAGTAAAAGGCTTTTAAAAATCTTATAGAATCTTACAACCAATGAAAAAGTTTTAATAATCATGCAAGCTAATCAAGAATTTGTACATGTCGATTCAGAAATTCTCAGGTGCCTGCTACATCACTGGTTTGAGAATGGATCTCTTGCTTCTCTGATCGGAAGCCAGAATTCCTATTGCTTGACCTTAGTGCTGGGGTCACCAGTGATGTCTATTCTGACCTGACCTATGCAACCTTGTGAGGTGCAGCAGTGACTTGTTATTCTTGAGGCCCAAATTTTTTCTTCATATCCCTCTTTGGCTCTTACGAGTCTGTGATGATCCTGTGCCTTTAAGAAATGTATTTTAATCATGTTCTCTGCAGTTTTTTTAAGCAGGCCTGATATTTTTGTTTTTTTCACCGTGTTGTCTGTACCAGTGCCCTCTAATTGATGCTGAAGCAATATAATGCTCTTCTTGATTATTTTTAATTTGGACTAATGTAGTGTCCTGGAGTTTTATGACCCTTTTTGAATTGTTGGGTGAACAATGATTGACAGGTCAGGTGGTATTTTGGGAAAGTGTTTTTTCTCACAGGAGAAATCCAACGGTTTTTACTTTCATTTTGGCAGAAGTTGTTGGGACTGCAGATTGAAAGCAGTGTTCTCTGTCTCTCTCTGGAGTAAAAATTCTGCTGCCTGTGAGGTGCAGCTAGAGGTAAGCAGTATCTGTGTGTCTCAAGGTGTGCAAAATGTTCCAGGACTGAGAAAGCCTCAGCGTCTTCAATTCAATATCCATAGCAGGGGTTGGAAAGCTGCAAGGTCCAGCATCACTTGAGCATACTTGCTCTGTGCTAAGCCTAGAACTGGGTGTATTTTAGCTTGGAACAGAAAACTTAGCTGTTAAGGTTTATATAATGTTATATTTGTATTTTTGTAATTGGTAAAAGTTATTGCTGATTTTTCTTATTATAGCTCAACTGTATTTTTAAATAAACTTTGTTTGATAAGTTATCCCGAGTGGGACATTTGAGTCATACCTGGAATGAAATATCTTATGCTTACCCGCACTTAGTTCAAAGTGCAAAACCTATGGTCTGGGCTGACTTCATAAAACACTTTGGAGTTTCTGACCTGGATTATGACAAGTCCAACACCAGGGATAAAAGAATTCTCACAGGACCAGTTACCTCTGAAAAGCAAAGGATTGGGGCCTACAGAAGACCAGAAGTTGATTTGTAAACTAGTGTGACTTTTCATAAGTACAAAGGAGGAATTTCTGAGGGAGATCCCAAACGCCCCTAAACACGCCCATTAGAGATGATAGGCAGAAGATCCACAAATGGCTCTTTGCTCCTGGCTAGAACTTAAAAATTCAGTCCAATTAAAGCAGTGTTCCAGAGGAATCAGGTCCAATTTAAATTTAGGTGGAAATAGGAGTTATACTTTCTCCCATGTCAGGAATTTTGAAACCTTAGTTACTTGAGCAGTAATATAAGCTATAAACAGATGAGTGGGATCCCAATAATGTATATACTATAAACACTCTAAGCTAATGGTCTTGCACTGTCATCGACACAACTTATTGAGAAACAAAATGCTTAGGCCTGGGCCTGTGTATAGCCTGCAGAGGAGCAGGAGTGGAACTCCCAATTAAGCCGTCAAGGCCAGATGCTCCAGTACAGATTCTGGGGAGGTGATCATGTGCTTAGTCAAAGTTGAGCTCTGATGCTTGCAAGGGTACGTCAAAAGTAACCATCCCATGTCAAGTTGATCCATTCTTTCATGGCAGAATGGAGTCCTCTTGTCCTTGCACAGCTATTTCTATCGGTACATCACCTGTCTTCCAGGAGCGATGACCATAGCTCATCTTCTCCGGCTTCCTGAGCAATGTTTGCACATTGCGGTTCGAATGATTGAATGAGTTCCTTTGCATTCTGATCCAGTTCCTGGTATTCAGCTTTCAATTCTTCTATTCTCTTCTCCAATCTAAAAGTTGAATCAAAAGAACTGCAGACTTAAAAGCGCACAAAATTCCTTGTCATGCATTCCCAGTGAAAATCTATGGTTAAGAACTAATGTTGATCCTTCCAGAATGGCAAACTGCCCACTCATCTCATTGATTTTTGTACATTTGGGGTGGGTGTAGGGGGCTTACTAGTTGTGACAGCAAAACAAAAATGCTTGTAAGAGAAATTTAAAGGGATTAGAACAATTAAAGGGGATGATGCCATAGAGTTCAGAAGGAAGCCATTCAATCCACCAAGTTGATTCTGGCTCTATGTGGAGCAATCCAGCCAGTCCAGTTCCCCCTGTCTATCCCTGTGGACTTGCAGATTTATTTCCCTTAAGCGCCCATCCGATTTCCTTTTGAAATTGTAAATGAACTCCATTTCTACCTCCCTTGTAGATAAAGAGTTCCAGGTCATTAAAACTCACAGTGTAAAAATATTCTTCCTCACGTATCCACAGTATCTCTTGCCCAAAACCTTGGTTAGAACTTTCTGATGGCAAAGGGTGCATTCAACAGTAAACCCCATTGACAACAGCGGGACCAGAAGATCCCGTGAAATATGTGGCGTGTTGCATGGTAAATTCTGCCCCTTAAATCCATGTCCCCCAGTCCTTGTACCATCAGCTAATAGTTTTCTTTCTTTACCTTAGTTAAAACCATCATAATGTTGTACACCTCTATCAAATCTCCCCTCAACCTTCTTTGCTGTAAGGATACTATCTCCAGCTTAATTCTCTAACATATCCTTATAGCTAAAATGCCTCAATCCTGGAACCATTCTAGTAAGTCTACTCTACTCTCTCAAGGACACTAAAATTCTTCATAAGGTGTGGTGACGAGAACTAGATGCAATACTCTGGCTGTGGCCTCACCAAGACTTTATAAAGGTTGAACAGAACTTTCCTACTATTACACTCAATACCTATATTTATGAAGCCCCAAATCCCATTTGCTTTGCTTACTACTCTCTCAATATGTCCTGATGTCTTTAAAAAGTGCACATGGATCTTAAGGTCCCTCTCTCCCTGCACGTTCTTTAGGAATGCCATTAAATCTTAATTTGTGTGATAGGACCACAATCAGCTGATCTTTCTCTTCACCCCATCAGTAACTGCAACACTATATTCTAGGATATACAATTGGAGTAATCACCCAATCCTTCTCCCGTATGTACTCTATGAACAGTATGTTTTGTCTGTAACAGCTCACAAGAAACAATACTTTTCACTGTATCCCAATGCATGTGACAATAATAAATCAATTCAATTCAAGTCTGTAATGCTTCTCCTTACGTCTTCTGCTGAAATGGCTCACCTCACACTTCTGTGTTAAAGTCCACCATGCCACTTGTCTGCCCAATCTGCTGCTACCTATGTATGTCCTGTTGAAGTCAATTTCATGTCATCCGACATACTGCATCCAAACATTGCAATAATAACCCAATAAATTCAACTGATTACTCCAATTGTATACCAATAGATCCAGTTGATGACTGCAGTGATCCAGCAAATTATTGCAAATGTTATCACAGTAGATCTTGTAGGTTATCATATTGCTATCCTGTTGCTTTCAAGAAGCTTAACAGTTTTAAGATTTATTATCTACCTGCTATCAGAGTCTTGAACCTTATCTCTGTACAACTTGAGCTCAGAATAAACAGCCTCAAAGTAGTCATTGGAGCTTTTTGAAAGTTCACACATGCCCTGATTTGTCTGAAAAGTAGTGACCTTTAGCTGGAAATGTATCCATCTCACTTAGTGATTACATCACTCTATGATTGTGACACCTCCTCACCAACCTGACATAACTTACCACATAGTTTTCAACTGGGATTTTTAAATGTAAATGATAGCTGGGTTTCACTTCAGTCTGCAAATTTAATATAATGAATATTAGGATGGGGGAATAAGATGGGGGAGCAGCTGGCTCTAAATTGGATCATGAAGCTGTTTGATTGTCATAAAAACCCAACTGGTTCACTGAAGGCCTGTAGAAAACATATCATTTTTCTAGGATAGTGTCTATATGTGATCCCAGTCCCACACTAGTGAGGTTGATTCTTTACTAACTCACTGAAATTATCTAGCAAGCCACTGAGTTACATCATACCGTGAAAATAAAAGGAAAGCAGAAATAAAACTGGATGGGCTACCTGGCATCAGATTCAGAAACAACACAGGCATATCCAGCCCAGTCAACTCTCAAAATCTTTCTCACTAATATCTGTGAACTAGTACCAGAGTTAGGAGAGTTGTCGCACAGACTCGACAAGCATCAGCCTGATTCCTCCATCACCTCCTGGTTGTTGTCCTGCAACAGCAACACAGACCTACCAGAGGTGGGGCATGGTGGTATATACAGATAAGCACAGTTGGAGGGTCCCTGATATTGACACTGGATCCCACAAAGTCTCATAGTTTCAGGTCAAACATGGGCTAGGAAATCTTCTGATTACCAATCAGCACTCTTGCTCAGCTCATGAATCCTCCATGTTGAACACCATTTGGAAAAGCGTCAAGAAGAGCAACGGCACAGAATATATTATTGGTGGAGGGGAGGCTTCAATGTCCATCCCAAGAATGACGGACTGAGCTCACCAAATCCTGAAGGACAGAGCTGTCAGAATTAACGTGTCAGGATATTGTATAGGTTTTGCTGCATTTGGACATGGATTGCTTCAGTATCTGAGGAGTCATGAATGGTGCTGAACATTGTGCAATCAGTGAACATCCCCACTTCTGACCTTATGATGGAAGGAAGGTCATTGATGAAGCAGCTGAAGATGATTGGGCCTACCCTCAGGAACTCCTGCAGTAATGTTCTGGAGCTGAGTTGAGAGCTTCCCCCCCAATTCTTATTGACTCCGGTTTTGCTAGTGCTCCTTGATGCCACAATCAATCTGCCCTTGATCTCAAGATCTCTCCTCCAAAGTTCAACTCCTTTGTCCATATTTAAACTGAGACTGTAATGAGGTCAGGAGTTGAGTGGCCCTGACAGAACCAAAACTGAGCGTCAGCCAGCAGGTTATTGTTGTGCAAGTGACATTTGATAGTGCTGTGGATGATATGTGCCATCATGTTACTGATGATCAAGAATAGACTGCTGGGGCGATAATTCGCTGGGTTGGATTTGTCCTTGCACAGGACATATCCGGGCAATTTTCCACATTGCCGGGTAGATGCTAGCGTGGCAGCTTTGTTGAAAATTATGTTCTAATTCTTTAAATATTTTTCTCTTTATTCTTTCAATTGATGTGGGCTTCGCTGGAAAGGCTGGCATTTGTTGCCTATCCTAATTGAGTGGCTTGCTGGGCCATTTTACAGGGCAGTTGCTGTGGGTCTGGAGATACATGTAGGTCAGACCAGGTAAGAAAGGCAGATTTCCTTCCCTAAATGGCATTAGTGAACCAGATGATGATGGTTTGATAGTGACCATTACTTAGACTAGCTTTCAATTCCACCAGCTGATGTAATGGGATTTGGATACATGTCCCCAGTGCATTAGCCTGGGCCACTGGATTATTAGTCCAGCTACATTACCTCTATACCTCCGTCTCCCCAATGCAATTCCTTGTCTCCTATCGTTCCTTGCAATGTAGTTTTCCAATCTTGCCCCTCATACCTACATAGTTTGCTTTGTTTAGATTTATGACCCTAGTTTTGGACTTGACTAAGTCACTTTTAAACTCATTGTAATTTTTCTCTCAAGGCACCTGCTCATTTCTCCATGCCTTGCTGTCTTGTCCTTTACTTTCCAATTGCTTGCAGGAGCTGCCCATCTTTAATTTCATTGAGTGACCAGGAAAAAAATACATGGTGTAGTTTCCCATTGCCATTCTCATGTCTGTTTAAAGAAAATACAAATCCTTGTCCTCGAGGATCCTCCACTTGTAAGCAGCAGTCGCTTCTCAAGGTTCTCGTTCTTCTGCTATCACCATTGAAAACTCCATGGTTCGGCTGTTGGCCTTGGCTTGCAACCCTGAGATATAAGCCTTACCTTGGCCTACAGTGACTCACAAAAGGGCAACAAGGACTTCCTTGTGCTCTCAGTAGGGTAGACAGTGCTTTACAAAAAAACAAAAAGAGCTTTTAATATCTGAGCCGCACTATAATAATATTAGTAGGCTGGATGGCCAATTTTCTCAATGTAGGTCAATTGTCCACCATGCAGTTTCTGGTGGCAGCCCTGCTGCAGGGTATTTGAAGGCTCCAGGCTTCTATTAAAAGCTTGTGGGATGCACTGATATTCATATTCTTTCCATCTCCATTTCTTCTTGCATTAGTTGGTGAATAATGCTGGCAGGAATGGATGAGTTGTTTCCCAGATCACCTCCCTAGAGGCATTACTGGTTACAGTCAGGATCAAGGAGTGTTAAAAAAGGTGCAAACAGCCAGGTCATAGGTGGCAGAGGAATGGAGTTGCAGATCATCACCCCAAGTATCTGAATCCAATGTAGAAAGAGACTGGATGATTTCATAGACACACCTTTGTTGATCTAGATTCTTCTTTCCCCATTCTTTGCATCACATCTGTTCATTGTGTCTCCCTCCCTTAGAATCATAGACTCCTACAGTGCAAAAGAGGCCATTCAGCCCAAGTCTGCACCAACCACAACCTCACCCAGGCCCCAACCCCGTAATCCCATGCATTTACCCTAGCTAGTCCCCCGACACTAAGGGGCAATTTAGCATGGCCAATCTACCTAAACCCACACATTTTTGGGCTGTGGGAGGAAACCGGAGCACCCGGAGGAAACCCACGTAGACACAGGGAGAACATGCAAACTCCATACAGACAGTGACCCAAGCTGGGAATCGAACCGGGGTCCCTGGCGCTATGAGGCAGCAGTGCTAACCACTGTGACACTGTGCCACCCTTCTTCAGTGATCACCCCTGCATTACATCCCTCATTATCAATCATAAGAATGCACGGCACCAGCTCTCCTGCTCACTCCCAACAATCATCTTCTGCTATTGTTTCACTTATTTCACTAACCACGCGTTCTTCTCAACTTCTGTCAATTGTTGAATCTACAGCTTCCCTGCCTTTGTGATTAACTTGGGTTACCTATTTCCCACCCAAGATATCTCCATTCTCCTAGTATCTTGCTTTGTTCCCCTCTCTTCTTATACACATGTAGTGGGGCCACGCACGCATTAACTTTCTTCCCTGCCCCTTCTGCAGCAGAACAAACCATACAGCATGAAGGAAGGAAGTAAAGACAGGAGTCAGATGGAGGAGCAGCTCACATGATGACCTTCACCTTGTTCACATGACAAGTGAGCAGCAGCAAGTACTATTGGTGGGACAGCTTAGGAGCCAACTCGTCAAAAGGTGGCTGTGGTACCCCACTTGGGGTCCTCATAAATAGGCAATTTTCCAACTCCCCCACACCACCGAGCTCAATAATACGCAGCCACTGTTCTAGGTACCTGCAGCATCTGAGCACTTTCCCTGCTGAAAGTTGCTCACTCTGAACCTATCCCACTGGTTCGTGATTGGTCGGACTTCAAATTTTTTCTACTTAAAACTGTGTTGGGCTGCAGATTGAGTAACAAAGGTTGGATTCACGAGGCTTCTTACTGGCTTCTAGCTGGACCCTTGGCTGCTTAGAAAGGGCATAGAATTAAAAGGACACTGTGGATGGGAACAGAATGGCATTGAGAAACACTAACTAGACTTGAACTTCTCGCATAATATCCAGCAAAGCAACTGTCACAACCTGGACCTTACCTGCCAACCCTGTGGCTGAGAAGCTCCATTGAAATTCTCTCGGAGGAAGCTTTCAACTCTCGTCTCTCAGTTTTTATCTTCTCTTTCTCCACCTTTATCTCCCGTCGCTCTGATTTAATTCCCCATCTCTTCATCTTCACCTCCAGCCAAGCCGCTAGCTTGCAGTGTGCAAACGATGTAGGGATCAGAGTGGATGAAAGAGCTGTGTTGGCGATGAGCTGACCATGGCACAAGGCAATGACTCAATAGCATCTATTTTAAACGATGGCAAAAAATAGAAAGGGCAACTTGGGCACAGGGATCAGTCCACTGACTGCAAGCTACCATCATACCATATTTTGTCCAAAGTTCTTTACCTGGAAGGAGTGGGTTTATTTAATAATTTGATGGCCCTCATTTCATAAAATGCCAGCAAATAAATAATGACAATTTTAAAGTTGGGTTGTTGGCAACAGCCAGTCCAGAAACCTGAGCCTGCTGTTTATCAAGTTGAAATGATTCTAAATATAAAAGGGACAACACGTGACAAGATACCAATAAGTTTTCAGCTGCACAGGTGCATTGCTCAGTGACTGAGGAGCAATGGCGATTGATTCCACATCGACCTAGCCTTGGTTTTACAGCAGAGTTACTGGAAACAGTGCAATCGATTTGAGATTATTCTGCAGTGTGTTTATAACATCACAAAGTGACTGGAGGAGCAGTGCCAGCAATTCTGGACCAACCTTCTATCTGTTTCTGACTGTACAGTGTTACTGGGAGCAGTACGATTGATTCTATATGAACCTACAGGATACAGTTACTGAATGAAGAGCAATAGATTTTAGGCTGAGTTACAATTTGTTTAGAACTTCAATGAAACAGTGCAAATGATTCAAGACTGATCTACAATTGTGACTGGAAGCAGTGTGATCGATTGTAAATTGATCTACAGTGTGTTTATAACGCCATACAGTTACTGGAAGCAGTGTGATTGATTCTATATCCATCTACAGTGTGTCAATAACACATTCAATTACTGGAAGTGGTGTTATTGATTCTATACCCATCTACAGTGTGTCAATAACACTATACAGTTAATGGAAACGTTGTGATTGATTCTATATCAATCTACAGTGTGTCTAGAAGACTATACAGTTACTGGAAGCAGTGTGATCAATTCAATACCAATTTACAGTGTGTTTATAACATCACTCGGTCGCTGTTGTCATTAGTAATTTGAACTTTGTGTTAGATTGCTTGTCATTGAAGCAGAATGATTTTCAGGAACATTTTGCATATCTGTCGTGGTTCTGAGGTAATGGACTCTCGTGTGATTCTGGGTAAAAGACATGCTATCGATAGCGTTGTTCCAGTAACGCACAGTACAGGTCATATCTACAGCAGCAATGTCCACTTTGCTAAGAAAGCTGTTTCAACTGTCAAGAATTCCGTGTTTGCCAGGAGCAAGAACCCTGTCCATCACTCTGTTCGTGTGACTGGCAGCCGTATGATTGACTATAAAAAGTGTCCTGTTTATAAGTTGTTTCGGGAAACTTGGCAAATCAGCTGTACTAACGTATTACTGACTTATAACGCTCGGAACTCTGTGATTATTAGTTAAGTAGAGGGTGCAGGCTAAAACTGTAGTTCATGTAGATTTCTAAAGTAACTGGAGAGAATCTTGGATTTGTAGAGGTTAAACCGTGCCTAGTAGAGAAAAACTAGCGTTTATTCTGAATTAAGACTTGATACTTTTTTAAGTTAGTGGTTTTCTTTAGTGTCAGTTTACTTGACAAAGCAAAGAGGCAGCTAGAAAGTACAAGAGTAGCATGTGTCTATTGGATGGAATCTTCTACTAATCGTTTATCTTCAGAAGTTGAGACTATTTCCAGGCCCTGAACCTGTCCGGTTTTGCTGTGTGCACTCCAACATGAATTTCTTTAAGGGTCACGGCGAGTCTTTCCTATCCTTGGGCCCATATTAGGGGTAAGTACTCCACCTCTGATGGTTACCCATCCCACCACCTGGGGGCCACCTCCAGAAAACCACCTGGCTCCATACTCATTGACCAGTTTCTCGTGTTCTCGCTGGTGGTGAGCTTGGAAGTGAGAAAGGTCTGTACTTAGGCAGGAGAGTGGCCGGTTGGAACCCTGCACCTTCCTAACTCTGCTAGAATTATGTTCTAGGCGGAAAGGCCCATGGACAACCTTCCCACCCCGTTGCCAACTGAGGCCCTTAAGTGGCCAATTAATGACCACTTAAAAGCCTCATCCTGCTGTCACTGATATTAAACCAGTTGCAGGTGAGCCTGCAGTGTGCATGAAAAGTACAACTGTGTGGCCAGCTTGTCACCTCAGAGTTGGGGGTTGTGGGGGGATGGATCCTCAATCAAAGGCATTTAGAATCATAGAAACCCTACAATGCAGAAAGATGCCATCTGGCCCATCGAGTCTGCACCGACCACAATCCCACCCAGGCCCTACCCCCATATCCCTACACATTTACCTGCTAATCCCTCTAACTAACGCATCTCAGGACACCCAAGGGGCAATTTTGTTTAGCATGGCCAATCAACCTAACCCGCACATCTTTGGACTGTGGGAGAAAACCGGAGCACTTAATGGACATTGGGAAGGGGCCCTCTGAGAGCCATCCCCCTGCCTTTGCTGCCCACCTCCCCTGTCCTTCTCCCCATGACCTTAGTCCATGAAACCCCACTCCCCACATGAACTGTGACCTGGCTCAATCCTGGGATTCTGTGGGGATGTCCTTCCATAAGTAGCCACAGCCTCTCCAATGATGCTGCTAAACGCAGGAGCTACTGATTTTCTAATTGGCTGGCAGCTCTCAGTATTGCCTCCCCCAATGTCTTGATCCCAAGGGAGAGTCGACCACTTGCCTCGCTACTGACTGGTGTAGGGTTGGATGGGTCTTCCCGAAGAAACATCACAGGCCTCTAACCAGCTGTCCAACTGGTAGGTGAGACCCCCAATACCTCAACAAGACTCCACCCATTGGACATCTGCTGCAGTTGGCAGCATCCTCCTCATCCCCCTTGTTAGTCCCTTAATTGCTTATTATTTGCTAACTGCTACTGTTTGGAGAACAGTCACCAACAATGTTCAACTGCCTCTGGCAAGA
Organism: Mustelus asterias; assembly: GCF_964213995.1. Taxonomy (NCBI): domain Eukaryota; kingdom Metazoa; phylum Chordata; class Chondrichthyes; order Carcharhiniformes; family Triakidae; genus Mustelus; species Mustelus asterias. The sequence continues at coordinate 74,072,037 of NC_135803.1, read as the reverse complement.
TTGCTGGGAAGTGGGAATACATGAGACGCTGACTCCATTATCTCCCATTTTACCTCCAGTCCCACCCTCACACAAACCTGCCTCCTCAGAATTGGGAAGATTCCACTCACTGTCTCAGAGTAAACTTACTATATTCAACCGTGATGATTATCCTGGAAATAGTTGCAATGTAGTCTAGCCTGGACACAATGGGCTGTACTGTACAATGATTTCTGACAGAAATTCAGGTGCTGAGTAGGAGGAATGGCCTCTCTAGAAACATCTGATTTGATTTGATTTATTATTGTCACATGTATTAACATACAGTGAAAAGTATTGTTTCTTGCGCGCTATACAGACAAAACATACCATTCATAGAGAACAAAAGGAGAGAGTGCAGAATGTAGTGTTACAGTCATAGCTAGGGTATAGAGAAAGATCAACTTAATGCAAGGTAAGTCCATTCAAAAGTCTGACAGCAGCAGGGAAGAAGCTGTTCTTGAGTCAGTTGGTACATGACCTCAGACTTTTGTATCTTTTTCCCGAAGGAAGAAGGTAGAAGAGAGGATGTCCAGAGTGCTTGGGTCCTTAATTATGCTGGCTGCTTTGCCGAGGCAGCGGGAAGTGTAGACAGAGTCAATGGATGGGAGGCTGGTTTGCGTGATGGATTGGGCTACATTCACGACCTTTTGTAGTTCCTTGCGGTCTTGGGCAGAGCAGGAGCCATACCAAGCTGTGATACAACCAGAAAGAATGCTTTCTATGGTGCATCTGTAAAAGTAGGTGAGAGTCTGAGTAAGCAGAGAGGCATTGGTCTCTGAGAAACTAAATGAACCAAACTCACTTCCCGCTCTTAAACTTCGTTAATGGGAGGTTTCACTTTTCTTGGGCTTTGTGTCAGCTTGAACCAGTGGCCCAGGCTGGGTACTTTCTTGATTGGGTTAAACTGGTTACTGTTGCTTCTGCAAACTGCAAAAAAACACATTTTGTCATCCAATAGAGATGGAGCTTAAATCAGGAAGGTTCTGATATGTGTGTGACAATATTGTCCCACCTAACTGGCATTTCAGTGCTCACTATTCCTGGATATTCAGTTGAAGTGGGAGCATCATGTGGGCTAGTTCCTGGGACATTTATGAAGGCTGCTGTATAGCATGGGTAAGAGCGTCAGTGCCTGTGACTCCTGTAACAAGATAATCCTATTATGAAAATAGCAAGCACAGAATTTCCTGTCATCTTGGCCAGCTTCCTGAGCAGGTAAAGAAGGACAATGAGATATGGATCTATTCATCTGATCCCATTGCTGGGAATTCCCTTTGAGTGGCTCAGTATGTAAACAAACACATTTTCCCAAATACAGGGTGATTGTATAATGAAAGGATGCAAATGACGTTATAAAAGGTACAAGGAACTCAGGATTTCAAATCTAAATGTCCCTGTGTATTTGGTCACAGAGTAATCAATCACACAAGACAACTTTCAAGTTATGAAATCGGACATTTACATGTTTCATCTACATAAGTAAGGTGGAGGGTTTGTGATGATGATGGATGAAAGTAGGGGGTGTGGGATGATGACGTGGGGAGTGGGGAGCTGTGACTTGCCTTCTCCCCTCGCCCCTGCCTGAAGCTATTGAGAATTGGGGTAACTCAAATAGGAGCAAATAAAAGTTTGCTCAAGCTCACCTGAGAAGTGAGGTTTACCGACAGGATTGGCAGTTTTAATAACTTTGATACTGGGGACGGGGACACTCCCCTCCTCTTCATGTAGGTGTGAGATCCTTCAAATGTAGAGCTTGGAGTGATTTTACATGCATGTGTTAACCAAGACATCAGAATGTTACAATGGGGATGATTTTCCACAAGTGTGTTAATGTTAGAGCTCTATGAAATTTTATGCATGTGTATTAACTGAGGTGTTAAATATGGAATTCAGAATGCTGACTAAGGTAATAAATATTATTTGAGTGACATTTTTAAACTTTAATGAAGTTTTTTGTTTGATACAACAGCGTCTTGACACACAGTCTAAATTTATAACAAGGAAGTACAGATACAGTGAAGGGTATCTAAGAATCCTGATTCGTACCTTTAAACTCTGGACTCCCTTTTGCTGGTCAGAGATTTATTGTCAATTAGAGTTAGCCAGTTTTTCTCCAGTCTATCATTAACAAAACTTATCCGTCTGTTCCTGTTTATTTGACTGCAGTGTTACTCTACAGATTCTTTCAAAGCAAGAGAGAGGAAATTATACACATCTCTTTGTTGCTTTTCTCGCTCTGCTTCTGTATCTTTCCTCAACCCCGTTCTCTATTTACACTGCATCTCAGTTTCTTTCTCACAGTGACTCTGTCTGTCCCTATATACCCTGCTGAAGTCCCTGTGATTCTTTAGCTTTGATTCTGTCTGTTCTTTGACTCATCCTCTTTTTTGGCTTTTTCCCATTGGTCAAAGAAACAGAAAATAGGAGCAGGAGTAGGCCATTCAAGCCTGCTCTGCCATTCATTACGATCATGACCGATCATCCAACCTGTTCGTGCACCCCGCCCCCCCCCCAAATCCTTTGATCCCTCTTCGCCCCAAAAACTGTATCTAACACCTTCTTGAAAACAAAATATATTTGGGCCTCAGCTACTTTCTGTGGTAACATTTTGGAAGGTCTAATACAGATAGGAAATATACAGTAAATGGCAGAACCCTTAAGAGTATTGATAGGCAAAGGGATTTGGGTGTACAGGTACATAGGTCACTGAAAGTGGCAATGCAGGTGGAGAAGGTAGTCAAGAAGGCATACGGCATGCTTGCCTTCATCGGCCGGGGTATTGAGTTTAAAAATTGGCAAGTCATGTTGCAGCTTTATAGAACCTTAGTTAGGCTGCACTTGGAATATAGTGTTTAATTCTGGTCGCCACACTACCAGAAGGATGTGGAGGCTTTGGAGAGGGTACAGAAAAGATTACCACGATGTTGCCTGGTATGGAGGGCATTAGCTATGAGGAGAGGTTGGAGAAACTTGGTTTGTTCGCACTGGAGCGACGGAGGTTGAGGGGAGACCTGATAGAAGTCTACAAGATTATGAGAAGCATGGACAGAGTGGATAGTCAGAAGCTTTTTCCCAGGGTGGAAGAGTCAATTACTAGGGGGCATAGGTTTAAGGTGCGAAGGGCAAGGTTTAAAGGAGATGTACGAGGCAGATTTTTTACACAGAGAGTAGTGGGTGCCTGGAACTTGTTGCCGGGGGAGGTAGTGGAAGCGGATACGTAGAGACTTTTAAGGGGCGTCTTGACAAGTACATGAATAGGATGGGAATAGAGGGATATGATCCCCTGAAGGGTAGGGGGTTTTAGTTAAGTCGGGCAGCATGGTCGGTGCAGACTTGGAGGGCTGAAGGGTCTGTTCCTGTGCAGTAATTTTCTTTATTCTGTGTAACAAATTCCACAGGGTTACCACTCTCTAAGTGAAGAAATTTGTCCTCCTCTCAATACTAAAAGGTTTACCCCGTACCCTTGGATTGTGACCCCTGGTTCTGTACTCCCAGGCCATCGGGAATATGCTTCCAGCATCTACCCTGTCTAGGTCTGTTAGAATTTTAAAGGTTTCTAAACTACAGCAAATATAAGGCTAACCGACTCTATCTCTCCTCATACATCAGTTCTGCCATCCCAGGAATCAGTCTGGTAAAATCTGTGCTGCACTCCCTCGAGAGCAAGAGCATCCTTCCTCAGACAAGGAGACCAAAACTGTACACAATATTCCAGGTATGGTCTCATCAAGGCCCTGTATAATTGCAGCAATACATCCCTGCTCCTGTATTTGAATCCTCTCACTAGGAAGACCGACAAACGATTTGCCTTCTACAGCGCCTGCCTGGTAAAGGCATGATATATTAATAACTTATAAAACGAAGTATACTCCATGAGATCATTTGTAGGAGCAGAAATAGGCATTCGGCCCATTGAGTCTGCTCCGTCATTCAATGAGATCATGACTGATCTGATATAATTCTCAAGTCCACTATCTTATCCAGACCAACACCCCACACTCCCCGCCCAATCCCCGTAACCCCTAATCCACCTTACCTACATAACTTGGGACACTAAGGGGCAATTTAGCTTGGCCAATCCACCTAACCTGCACATCTTTGGACTGTTGGAGGGAACTGGAGCACCCAGAGGAAACCCACAGGGACAGCATGCAAACTCCACATAGACAGTCACCCAAGGCCAGAATTGAAATCAAGTCCCGAGCGCTGTGAGAAAGCAATGCTAACCACTGTGCTATCGTGCCGCCCTGACGGTGATTTTCTCAAACCCCCAGGACGACAGTCCTCAACAATAATCTAGCTGGTGGCTAAACAATGGAAGCCATATTTGAAAGGGAATTGTGAGAACTATATTGTAAAACTGCCTGTTAGTTTCCCTATTTATTTTCAAGTGCTGTCTGCACAACACAACAACTGCAGAAAGCACAGCCATACCTTTGCTTCAGAGCTGGGATCTGTAACATTATAAGGTCTCCTAGCGTGTTCATTTTCAAGCCGCCAAACAGAGTAAACCAACCTCCTGGTAACAAGACTACAAATAACTAACTGTGACCTGCAGAAAGTTGAACTCCTCAAGAGAATTCTGCAACGACACTGGCATACAACTTTGGTTACTGATTTCACATAACTATACTTTAGGAGTGAAAAACAGCTTCCTCATCAGACCTGCGCCGTATCTTCTCCAAGATGAGCCAATCAGGTGAATCACAGACTATTCTTTTGTTTTTACACTTGTAAAAGTACACTGTTCTCTTGAACTGTATTTTCCTCGAGTGAGTGTGTGTATGTGTGAGAGAGACAGAGAGAGAGAGACTGGATGAATCAGTGGTGTAGTGTTAGATTTTCAGGGTGACTATTTGAATAAATAATCCTCTTTATCCAATCTTGCTGGGTATTCATATTGTCCACACACTCAGCGGTTACAAAAAAACACATTGATTACAGACAGTAAAAGGGAATGGGGTTTCAGTTCTCTCTCATCCCTGTCCATAGCACCATGTTACATGGGGTCGCCACAATGCTAATCAATCACATGTCTCCAGCTCAATTCATATCAGCCATGATTTTTGGATTTGGTGAGTTGCTTTACGGACAAATGCCCTTCCTGCCTCTAACCTTCCCCATTTATCTGGGATGGTGACTGGCACTGATATATACTGGGGCTTGCCTGAACCAGTGACTGAGATCGCCCATGGTTAACAAATGCCCGAGTGGGACTTGAACCCAGAGTGTTCTGACTCCGAGACAGAGGTGCTACCATCTGAGCCATAAGACCCAGGTTCATCTTTGACTCACCCTGTTTCCCTTAATCTCTTGATCACGGTGAATCATGCACATTAACTGATAGCGAAAATCCATAACTCATTAATGAAACTGCAAGTATTAGCATACAGCTAACGAGTAAAACATTGAAAGTAATCCCTTTGTTCTCAGGATGTGGTTGATACTAGCAGGTTCTATTTATTCTCATCCTGTAGGCAATAATATTACACCTGAGTGGTTTGTGTAGTTATGTCAGAGGGCAGTAAGAGCTAACTTCACTGTGTTGGATTGGACTAAAATGCAAGTCAGACCAGTAAGGAGCAGGTCTCTTCCATGAAGGTCTTCATTATAGCAGTTAGATTTTTATGATATACTTATATATCATGGCCGTTTAATTGGCTTTAATTCTGGACTATTCCAGGTTGGCCTTCTACTTTCTACCTTTTGATCATCCAAAACCCTGCTGCCCATGTTTTTACTCACACCAACTCCAGGTCCAATATCACCCCCAGTCATGCATTTTAAAATTCTTGTTTCCAAATTGCTCCATGGCCTTGTTTCTCTCTCTCTGTAACTCCATCCAACTCCACAAAGTTCTGGGACCTCTCCACTCCTCTGATTCTTGCCTCTTACATATCCCCAATTTAAATTGGTGGAAATATCTTCGACTGCATAGATCCTAAATTCTGGATTTCGCTCCCTGCACTGCTCAGCTTCTGTACCTCACTTTATTTCCTTAAGCTGTTGTTTAAAACTACCCCTTTGACCAGCCTTTCATTCCAATATTGCCTGTATTAGATTTTGTTTTGTGGAGCATCTTGGGCATTTTGATAGTTTAAAGGTGTTGTTGTTGGTGCTGCCAGATGTGTTGAATTCAATTTGAACTCATGACCGCTGGGGGACAGTGTGCCGGAGCTAACACTTTTACAGGTGGAGAGTGGTACAGTGGGGGTGATCCTCTTTATTCTTTCATGGATGTCCAGCATTTGCTGCCTATCTGTAATTGCCCTTGAACTGAGTGTCTTGCCAGGCCATTTCAGAGAGCAATTACGAGTCAACCACATTGCTGTGGGTCTGGAGTCAGTTTAGGATGGCAGATTTCCTTCCTTAAGGGGACATGAGTGAACCAGATGTGTTTTTATAACAATCAATGATCGTTGTCATGGTTACTATTACTGAGACTAGCTTTCAAGTCCAAATTTATTAATTGAATTTAAATTTTCACCAGCTGTTGTTGTGGGATTTGGACCCTTGCATTGTACTGGGTCTCTGGATTAGTGACATTGCCACCACACACCACCCATGGGGGAGATCAGTGGGGAACTGAATTGGTTTATAATCCAAAACTTCTGGGAAGCTGAATAATGTTTAGTCAAGAGAATGGACTATTCACATTGGTATTCGCTGGGTTAGGGAGGACAAACACATATAAGATATCCAGTGGTCCCAGCTGCAAGATCCCTGCAATGGCGGGGGTTGAATTGGAGACAACTCAATGGACAAGGAGTTGTTGATGTTGAGACCACTTGTGACTTGGTGAAGCATCTTTGTTATTAGAACATCATAAGGTGGTTTTCTGGCCTCTGCTTCCTCTTGTAACAGGGCTGGGGGTCTGGCCAGGATGGGGACAGAAGGGAGGGATAGAAAGACTGGAACATGAAAGGAGAGAAAAATTCAAAAACAGCCAACCTCAGGTTCCTATCCTTGTAGAATGATGCCACGAGCCTGTGAAATGATGATTATGTTTATTTTTTTCTCTGGTACCAGTCAATGCCAGTGACCAAAATACCAATGGCCCACAGAATAGGAAATATATTGCAGGACGTAGATCCCTTATTTGCAATTTCATATGCATAAGCAAGTATTTCTTATGTATGGCACTGGGTTTGGCTCAAAGGAAATGAGGAGCATGGAGAAATCATGCTTACCTAGCCTGTTTCTCTCCTATCTCAGTCCACAATCGGTGAACAGAGGCTGCAAATCCTAGCTTCAAAGTCTAGGCACACAGAGAATGCCAGCTTAATTGACGTACATAGTGACCATCGATCACAATGAGCTGCCACTGGCATATTCCAACAATCTATGCCATTACCATCATTACAAAGCTGAGCCAGTAACCATGACCTCACCTGACTTTGGACAAGAATTAGAGAGCTTGGGTCACAAACTGGTAGGATGCCACTGAAGTAACTTCACTGCAGTGTTAATGTAAGCCTGACTAATGAATAAACTTTAGAATCAGAGAATACGGACAGTCCAAATTATTAAATGTATAATCAGTGTGACATGACAGGCCATCTTTAAAGGTTCAGGATACAGAGAAAGATCCTTCTCCGGGTCCTCATTAAAGAATTCTAGCAAGTTAAAGAGACATTATTTACCCTTTAACAAATCCATGTTGGTTCTCCTTGATTAACCTATGGCCTAAATGAAAGATATTGGCCCCAATAATGCTTCCAATAACTGTAGATTTGCTGGTCTGAAATTTCCTGATTCATCCCTCATCCCTATTGTGAAATGCAGTATAACATTAGCAATCCTCCAGTCCTCTGGCACCACGACTGTACCCAATGAAAATTGAAAGATTGTGGCCAACACCTCTACTATTTTCTACTTTCAGAAGCCAAGGATGCATTCCATCTGGACCAGGACAGCTGACTTACCAACTTTCAAGAATGCCAATCTTTTCTGGACATCTTAATTAAGCTTGATCTTGGTTTCAGATAAAGCTCGGCACAACATCGTGGGCTGAAGGGCCTGTTCTGTGCTGTACTGTTCTATGTTCTATCTGTGTGTTTAACTGTGTTCTGTTGTTTCATGCCACAACTGGCTCCAATCTTTTTCACAGAATGAGAACGGTTCAACACTCTGCAATCTCTGTTATTGATGTTAGGAGTAGTGTAAGCATTTTAAATCGCTACATCTTCTACAAGGTTATACTGTCTAAATTTTCTTAATTTGCTTTTTGGCCTGAATCAAATAGGAGTAATTGAGGTTAAGTAACTGGAATTCACAGACTGACGAATCAAATTATTCAATTATGAATACTGGTAGCTTTAAGAAACTGGTTATGACATGCATGTGAACAATCTCCTGTTCACGACATGGGGCTGTCATGTAACAATTAACACTTATGAGTTCATGAGCCATTATCAACAATTTCGACCTCAAACAATCATTGAGAGTACATAGGTAACTGGAGCTATGTGAATATTGGAAAAAGTGGCTACAGTCAACAGCTAAGAAAGTCTAGTGGAACACGACATCAATTGTGTCCAATTTAAGATTGTGCCCCCAAAGCCTTAGGACATTTAAAGTAGTCCTATTTTGTCTCATTGTTTTTTCTTGAATAGAAGAAAACCAGTGGTTAATTTAGAACTAAAAACAGAAAATGCTGGATAAACACAGCAAGTCTGGTGACATGTGGAGAGAGAAACAGTGTTAATGTTTCAAGTCCATGATTCCTACAGAACTGAAGAGGGATAGAAATCACAGACTCCCTACAGTGCAGAAGGAGGCCATTCGGCCGATCAAGTCTGCATCAACCACAATCCCACCCAGGCCCTATTCCTGTAACCCCACATATTTACCCTGCTAATCCCCCCGACACCAGGGTCAATTTAGCATGGGCAATCTACCTAACCCGCACATCTTTGGACTGTGGGAGGTAACTGGAGCACCCGGAGGAAACCCACGCAGAGGAGAATGTGCAAACTCCACACAGACAGTGACCCAAGGCCAGAATTGAACCCAGGTCCCTGGTGCTGTGAGGCAGCAGTGCTAATCACTGTGCTACCTTGCCATCCCAAATGTAATGAATTATATAGTTGGAGGGGAGAAGGCAGAGCAGAATAGAAAGTCAGGGACAGGACAGAGCTAAGGAGAGATTTCCAAAGATGTCATGGATACAAGACAAAGGGAATGTTAATAGTGGCATTCAGGACTAAAGAGGAACTAATAGTGCATAAAGGTAAGACAATGGAATGTGTTAATAGGAGAACAAAGCTCCTATTCTCTTTCTAGAATCCAGGGAATTTTGCAATATTATAACCAATGTCCTGCTCTGCCCAAGACAGCAAGGATCTACAAAAGGTCGTGAATGTAGCCCAATCCATCACGCAAACCAGCCTCTCATCCATTGACTCTGTCTACACTTCCCACTGCCTCGGCAAAGCAGCCAGCATAATTAAGGACCCCACGCACCCGGAAATTCTCTCTTCCACCTTCTTCCTTCAGGAAAAAGTTACAAGTCTGAGGTCACATACCAACCGACTCAAGAACAGCTTCATCCCTGCTGCTGTCAGACTTTTGAATGGACTTCCCTTGCATTAAGTTGATCTTTCTCTACACCCTAGCTATGACTGTAACACTACATTCTGCACTCTCTCATTTCCTTCTCCATGAATGGTATGTTTTGTCTGTATAGCATGCAAGAAACAATACTTTTTGCTGTATAATACATGTGACAATAATAAATCAAATGCCTCCACTATTTCTGCTGCCACTCCCTTTAAGACCTCAGGATGTAGGCCATCAAACCCTGGGGACTTGACTGCCTTTAATCCCAATAATTTGCTCAGTACTTTTTCACCTAGTGATGGGGACTGTTTTAAGTTCCTCCTTTTTAACAACCTCTGCATTACCTGTTATTATTGGGGTGGCTCTAGCATCCTTCACCATTAAAACCAATGCAAAATTTTGATTTAGTGTCTCTGCCACTTGTGTTCCCCATTGTTAACTCCCGGTCTCATTCTCCAAGGAACCAATGTTGACTTTAGATACTCTATTTTTATATAATATAGAATCTTTTGCTATCCATTTTATATTTTGTGCTAGATTTCTTTCACAATCTTATTACTTTTTTAGTAACCCTTTATTGGTCTTTAAGTGTTCACCAATCTTCCAGCCTGCCACTGACTTTGCAATATGATGTGCCTTAGTTTTTGCCTTTATGCTATCTTTAACCTTGCTTAGCCACAGATATATTTTCCCCCTCTTACAGTCTTTCTTCCTCTCTGGAATATATTTTAGTTGGGTGAAGTTGAATATCTCCTTAAATGACTGCCACTATTCATCAACTGTCCTACTTTTGTGCCCAGTCCATTAGGACCAAATCTGCCCTCACGCCTAATAGTATGTGACTCAGGTTTATTGCCCTCAAGCTGAATTTGAAATTCAAGCATGCATGCAATGATCACTCTTCCCTAGAGAATCCTTTACTACACGATTAATTAATCGCATCTCATTACACAATACTAAATCCAAGATAGCATGCTCCCTGGTTGGTTTGAGAATATATTGTTCCAAGAAACAATCTGTAATATATCCTATGAACTCTCCCTTAAGGCTATCCTTGCCAATTTGATTAATCCAGTCTATATGCACTTTAAAAATACCCATGATTATTGTCGTACCTTTCTTACAAGATTCTAGCATTTCCCCACTGTGGTATTACTGTTTGGGGATCTATAGATTACTCCGACCAGAGACTTTTTTCTTTTGCTATTTCTTCCCAGACTGATTCCACGTCTTGATCTCCAGTGCCTACATTATTTCGCACTACAATAGTGATCCTTTCCTTTACTAGCAAAGCTGCACCACCTCCTTTTCCTTTCTGTCTATCCTTGTGAAACACTGACCAAGGAAAGAATGATTGGACCACAATTTGCTGCTAGGTGTTAGTCGGTTGAATTCTTGCCTCAGTCAGGGTATGGATTCAGGTTCCATTCTATACAGTGGAGCACAAAAATCTAGGCTGACAATCCAGTACTGAGGGAGCATATGTCTTTCAGGTTATACATTAAACTGCAGCCTCCCCTGGCCTCTGAAGCAAATGTGAAAGATCCCATGATACAATATCCAGGAACATCAGGATATCCCAAATCCATGAGCTGTCAATCAACATCACAAAAGCATTATCTAGTCATTGCTGGTTATGGGACTTTTGTGCACAAATTGGATTATTTTATCCTACTTTAAAACAATGACGACACTTCAAAAGAATCTCACTGGCTGGAAAATGTTTGGTGATATGCTGAGGTCATTTATAAATGCAAGGTCTTTTATTACTTTGTGATCTTCTGCTCTGTGACTGTGGCTTTATACTGTGTTTGTACAGAAAATGGGTCATATTATTTCAGCAGCCTTTTTCAACTAAATAGCCAAACAAATATATCTTTATCTTGTGTCTTGATGGCAAGATTCTGGTTGTTGTGAAACTGGTCAGAGTGAGGAAAACATTAGTTTTGTTGGACTTTAGGTTAGTGTTACTTAACCAGTCTAGTCCTGCTAAGGCTAGTTTAGTCTGACTGAAAGGATGGTAGAAATTAGTCAGAAACTATTTATCCAAACACTATTTCATCACATCGGCCAGGCATTAATAAAAGTTTGTATTTTATTGAGCTTTTTATATCACTATCATTGCCATCAAGACAGCTGACCGTCTATGGTTCAGTAGGAAAGCACACAGAAGAAGCTCCAGGCATACCTGACAGAAAATGATGTACCAAACTGGTGAAGCTACAACACAGCATTGCAGGTGTGCTAAACTGTGGAAGCTATATGCTATAAACAATTTAACAACTATTGGATCAGATTGAAGCTCTGCAATCTTTCCACATTCAGTCATGAAAGATAGTGGGCAATAAACAAATGGGTGAGGGCAGCTCCAGAGACATCTATGAGGGGGGAGCCCAGCACCTTAGTGCAAAAGACAAGGCTAACGCATTTGTAACCATCTTCAGCCACAAGTGTCAAATGGATGATCTATTGCGGCATCCTCTGCTGGTCCCGACATCACAAATGTTGTCAGCCAATTCGATTCACTCCATGTGATATCAAGATTTGGCTGAAGACTCTGGATCTGCAAAGACTAATGGCCCCAACAACTTTCTGGCAGTAGCATTGAAGACATTCTCCAGAACTAGCCACACCCCTAGGTGTACAGCTACAACACTGGCATCTACCTAGCCTTGTGGAAAATTGCCCAGGTATTTTCTGTCCACAAAGATGAGGATAAGGATGTTATCAACAGTGCTATCAAGTGGCACTTCCACAGTAATAACTTACATCACTTTGGATTCTGTCAGGGTCACCCAGCTCCTGACTTCATTACAACCTTGGTCCAAACATGGACAAAAGAGCTGAACCCAGGTGAGCTGAGAGTGACTTCCCTGGAAGATAGCATTTGACCAAGTGTGGCATCAAGGAATTGAAGTTAGTAGAATCAGGGGGACAAATCTCAACCGATACCTGGCACAAAGGAAGATGTGGTGGTTGGAGGTTAGTCATCTCAGTCCTGGAATGTCACTGCAGGGGTTCGCCAGGGTATTGTCTTAGGCCCAGCCATCTTCAACTGCTTCATCAATGATCTTCCCTCCATCATAAAACTCAGTAGTAGGGATGTTCAATGATGGTTGCACAATTCCTCAAATAACAAGACAAGCTATGCCTCCTAGACAACATTCAGGTTTGGGCTGATGTGTGGCAGAAATGTTAGTTGCCACTTAAGTGCTAGACAATGACCATTGCCAACAAGAGAGAATGCTCCTTTTGACTCACCAGAACCTGTCCACCATCTACAGAGCACAGCTCATGAATGTGATGAAATACTCTCCACTTGCCTAGATGAATGAAGCTTTCAGAACACTCAAGAAGCTCAACACCATCCAGAACAAAGCAACCCACTTGATTAGCACCACATTGACCACTAAGTATTCATTCCTTTCACCACCCAAGCACAAAACAACTCATTGCAATTCCTTCAATAGCACCTTCCGACCTGTGATCTCTACTGCTGGAAGAACAAGGGCAACAGACACATGGCAAAACACCATCCTAACTTGTTATTTCTTCATTGTCACTGGTTCAAAATCCTGGAACTCCCTCCCAATGGCAACGCACAGACTGTAGCTCACCACTAACCTCTCAAGAATTAGGGATGCACAGTAAACACTGGCCTTGTCACTAAAATTAATTTGTGAGATTTGAATGTCAAAGACAGAAAATTGCCGTATACAGGATTTATCAAAAGGAAAATGGATGCTAAACTCGGGAGATACTAGATGCGAGCAAATAAATGGATTCAGAGGTACTTAGGAACAGGAGTAGGCCATTCAGCCCATCCTGCCATTTAATGAGATCATGGATGACATGTGATCTAACTCCTTTGGTCCATATCCCTTAATACCTTTGCTGAACAAAGTAGTATCTCAGATTTAAAATTAGCAACTGATCTAGCCTCAACTGCCATTTGTGAAAGAGAGTTCCAAACCTCTACCACTGTGTGTGTAGAAGTGTTTCCTAATATCTCTGGATAAAAGGAGAAGCCAGTGCAGAGACAGAGTGGGTTAGGGAGAGAATTCCAGAACATAGGACCTAGATGGCTAAAGGCATAGCTATCAGTGCTGGGTCACAGAGATATATCTGTACAAGAGACAGGAGTTGGAGGACTGGAGAGATGGGAAGGTTTGTAGTGTTTAAAAAGAGGTTAAACAGAAATGGGTGGAATCAAGGGCACACAGGCATTAAAAGACCAGGATATGAAGCAGGTAGCAGGCTTGATATACTGTGTGCATGATGGGGTATTATTTCAATTTGCTGGAGATCAGTTTTGGTGATGAATCAAAAAAAATGTTCATCATCTAACTTGTTCAAATCATCCATAGGGCTGATTTTCAAATCACGTGTGCGTGTAACTTCACTACCATAAAACAAATGTAGAGAGAAATTTTAGTCAACAGAAAATATACAGCATAAAAATTGTCATTTCTTTATTTACTGTGGGTTACTATTCTAGGGGATGGGTTCAGCTGCCAAACTATTTTAAACCCACTCAAAACACAAGATCTACTTCAGGATCTTGTGCTTGCTCAAACTCCCAGTGACGGTGTTACTTTTCTTCATAAAATAAGCAAACCTATCTTTGCATAGCACATGGGGCAAGACCAGCAGCTTCAGCCTTCCCCTTCCAGCAGATGATATAAAATTGCACATTGCACTCCTCCTCCCACAGGGAAAGCTAATGCTGCAGCTGAAACCTCAAACTCCCTGCTGCCTCCCTACAAGTTCCAGAACACTGTATTTACAGATAATGGATCACTAGCTGAATTCACTGTCTACCTACTGCCCAGAACTATAGATGCCCTTTTCTCCCAGGAACCTGACAAATCTCCTTTTTAAAATACATCAGTGGCACAGATGTTGGAAGATATTTGTTCAAGAGACCTGGCTTTCTGGAAGGACAAGTATCTCCTAGCATTTAATCTTTTTCATTTTGACCATCTGAAGAGGTACTTGATTATTGTGGGAAGGTGGTTCATCATCTGGCACTTGGATGGTATGTCCATTGTCACTCATCATACCAGGTCTGAATGTTGTCCAGGTTTTGTTATTTTATGTGAAAGCTAAAAGGAGCTAAACACTTGGCAATTATTACAAACTTCCCCATTTTGGCTCTTACAATGAGGGAAAGCCCATTGATTTCAAATAACCGACCTGACCAGACAACAGATATTAAGTGCAGGAAATGGGGCATATGAATGGAAGTCCTTTTTCTCCCCCTTCACCTCTGGCTCAAATCTCTTATATGCAGAGTAAAATAATCATTGACAACCAACTGGATCTTGACCTGCTCTGCAGTTTTCTCTGCAATGTTGGATTGCTAATTTAAATCCCCCATGGTATCAACCCCTATTCGCCAACTCTTCCAATTTGTTCATCTGATTCTGCTTGTTGCTCAGGAGGCATACAACACATATCAAGGGTCAGTCTCACGCCAACCCCAGATTTCAGTGCACCTAATACATTTCAACCACTCCTTCCTGCTCATCAAGTAGCTGCTGGCTACGGCTTCCATCATCTTTAAGAGATTGCAGTATGACATCACCAGGAAGAAAGTCATACAATCCAGTTTGTTTCAGCTGTGCTTTTTAGCAGAGAGCAGCACAGACCGCTCTGCTGATGATGCCTTCAAGCTTTCTATCCATGAATATCTGTTATCTGCCTGGTCTTAATAAATGAACCTACAACATGTTTACCCGATCCCTTATGAGTGATTGGTGCTTTTATATTATAGAAAACATGATATTAACAAATACACATCCTTTCCTTGGAGGCTCAATCAATCTTTATAACAATAAATTTACTTGTATTCCCAATCCATCAGGATCAACCAGGTTCCTGAGACATACATTTCGGTATGTCTGAAACATTTGCACTTTATTCCTGATTTTTCCAGTTGCAGCATTAAAACATTTCAAGGAATTCCATTCATGTCTAATGGAGTTCACCTTATGTAAAGCACCTTAGGGTACAAATTCCTTGTGTGCTTCCAATATGGCAAAATTACAGCCTGGTAATGCCAATAGCATGGTAACAGTCTCACTCAGTCTTCCTGCTGGAGAGTATGCTTCACAATGGACTCAACACTCACTTCTGGCTGAATGTAAATTACTGCTCACAGTTTGAGAATGGTTTTGGAGTGATTGAAATGGATTATTGTAAAACTGGGAAGTGAAAAGAGGCAGTGAGCTCAAAACAGGAAATGACTTGGGGAAATTGTAATCATCAAAATAGGTCAACTCTAGGATTTTCAAATGGTACTTTCAACATTAAGCCAGCAATTCAGTCCTACAATGCAATTGATAATTTAGTGCCATGGATGTAACCAGTCCCAAAAATAATGTTGCTCTCACTTGCATCATTTCCAATCTTTGTGAATGGATTTCCTTATCTCTTGTATTGTAATAGTTCAATCTGTGCAATTGGGTTGTCCCCAACAGAGTTCGATGTGATTGGAGTGGCCCTATTTCTTACTCTAAGTCAATGTGATTAGGGTGACCCCATCTTTTGCATTTAATTCAATCTGTGCAGAATCCTTTACTATATCAAAAAGTCACCTTGTATTGATGTCACTGCTGCCAAGACAACATTTTAAGGACTGGATTTAGGATGACAGCAGAATCACAGCGAGTGTTAGAGTGGCCAGAGTTCTATGAGCCTGGTAAAGAAAAAAAGTGTCTTTGCTCTGGGCCCTGCAAGGAATCCTTGGGAAATTTACAGCACAGGAGGCAGCTTTTTGGCCCATTGTAACTGTACTGACCACAACTGAGCTACAGAAGGAAATCAACCAAACTTTAAAAGCAGTCTAGAAAATAATGTTGACACAATTAATTTTAAAATTCTTTATTCTTAATCAGAGTGTTTTGCCATTTTGTGTGCAGTGGTTGAACCTGGTATTGTCAGTGATATGAGGCAATCAGGGTTACATCCATTTGGAAAAATCAGGACACCTCTTATCAGCACCACATTATCCCATTACCAATCCTCCCAGTTATATATTCTGAACATGTGAAGAGGGTTTAAGGGAGTTTCCAATTTCCAGTGCTGTATGAAAGGTGAGACACCCAGACAATAGGGATGTAGACATTCCATAAAGTGTGTACACACGCGAATGAGCTCCAATACAGGATGTTGAAGCTCCACTCAAATACCAATTAAAGAATCTTACAGTACTAGAGAAGACCATTCACCCCATTGTTTGTATGCCAGCTCTTTAAACAAGCTATTCAATTATCCCCTTTTGCACAATGTTTTTCCAAGTATACATCTAATTCCCTTTAGAAAACCACGGTTGGATCTTTTTCCGCTTTTAAGCAGCGCACTCCAGATTAGAATAAATAAAACGTATGGTTTACACAGACTCAAATCAAATCTCTCTGATCTCATCTTTTTCTGCTTGAGCGATCATCTTCGAGCCCCTCTTCCTGGAATCTCCTTTCCCTGCCTGTCGACTGCCTTGTTCTCTTCCTGATCCAGTCCAGATTTTCCTTTGGGAATTTTGTACTTTGTTCTGTGTGCATAGAGAAGGTTCTTGCAGAAAAGCAGAGGGATGTTTCCATTGAACAGAAAGATGGCCAGAATTGTTGCTGTAACAAAGGAGACTAGTATCAATTGGAGACTTAATAGCACCATGGGTACATTTGGGAACAGTTCGCCTCAGAAATAATCACAAAAAGCCTATCAGGCAGACCAATTGACTTGAGGTATCCATTATCCACTAGAGGTTCAGCAATCTAACCTCAATTATCAACAATTGAGAGGTAGGGGGGATGGAGTGATAGCATAGAGGTATTGTAACTGGAACTAGCAATCCAGAGACCCAGGGTAATGGACCCATCATGGTGACATTTGAATCCAATAAACATCTGGAATTAAAAGTTTAATGAAACAATTGTCGATTGTTCACTAATCCCTTCTAGGGAAGGAAATCCTTACCTGATCTAGCCTACATGTGACTCCTGACACCCAGCAGCGTGGTCTAGCATTCAAATTTGGGAAGTGCAACAAATGCTGGCCTTGCCAGTGATGCCCACATCCCATGAAAGAATAAGTGGCATTTCCTTGTGAATCAATATTTCCCACCAATCAGTTCATGCTCCAAAGCTATCCCACAAAAAACACTTGAAATTATTTTTCCACGTTTTCTGACTACACCCTCCCGTCTCCAGGTGTCGACTGCCTGGTGGCACAGGTCAAAGAGATCCAGGCAATTCCAAGTACATAATCTAAGACCCATTGTTCATGTCTTGGTCCAGTCAGTTGCTTGGATGGATGCTCACCCAGGCACACACATACCGGACATGGAATACGAACACTGAATAATTTTCCCTTCCCTAACCAGAGACACTATGGCCAATTGTAACATCATTCCCTTTATTCCAACAGAGATTAGCAAACAAAGAAACATAGAAGATCGGAGCAGGAGGCGGCCTTTCGGCATGCTCCGCCATTTATTACGATCATGGCTGATCATCCAACTCAAAAGCCTAATCCTGCTTTTCCCCCCCATTATCTTTGATCCCATTCGCCCCAAGTGCTATATCCAGCCACCTCTTCAATACATTCAATGTTTTGGCATCAACTACTTCCTGTGGTAGCGAATTCCACAGGCTCAACACTCTGGGTGAAGAAATGTCTCCTCACCTCCATCCTAAACGGTCTATCCCGAATCCTCAAACTGTGACCCTTGGTCCTGGACTCCCCCAGCATCAGGAATATCCTCCCTGCATCTACCCTGTCTAGTCCTGTTAGAATTTTATAAGTCTCTATGAGATTCCCCCCCTCATTTGTCTGAACTCCAGCGAAAATAATCCTAACCTAGCCAACCTCTCCTCATACATCAATCCCGCCATCCCTGGAATCAGCCTGGTAAACCTTTGCTGCATTCCCTCGAGAGCAAGAACATCCTTCCTCAAAAGGAGGCCAAAACCGCACACAATACTCTAGGTGCAGCAACACATCCCTGCTCCTGTACTCGAAACCTGTTGCAATGAAGGCCAACATACCATTTGCCTTCTTTACTGTCTGCTGCACCTCCATGCTTACCTTCAGTGACTGATGCACAAGGACACCCAGGTCCAGCTGCACACTCCCCTCTCCCAATTTACAACCATTCAGGTAGTAATCTGCCTTCTTGTTTTTGCTTCCAAAATGAATAACCTTACATTTATCCAAATTATACTCACTCACCCAACCTGTCCAGATCTTTCTGAAGGATCTCTGCATCCGCGTCACAGTTCACCCTCCCACCCAACTTGGTACCATCTGCAAACTTTGAGATGTTACATTTTGTTCCCTCATCCAAATCATTAATATATATTGTGAACAGTTGGAGTCCCAGCACCGATCCCCATGGCACCCCACTAGTTACTGCCTGCCAATTTGAAAAGCACCCATTAATTCCTACTGTTTCCTCTCTGCCTCAATACATTTCCCCCAGTCCCATGTGCTTTAATCTTGTACGATAATCTCGTGCGGGACTTTGTCAAACACTTTCTGAAAGTCTAAATATACCACATCTACTGGTTCCCCCTCGTCAACTCTGCTAGTTACACCTTCAAAGAATTCCAACAGATTTGTCAAGCATGATTTCCCCTTCATAAATCCATGCTGACTCTATCTGATCCTGCCACTGCTTTCTAAATGCTCTGCTATAAAGTCCTTAATAATGGATTTGAGAATTTTCCCCACTACCGACGTTAAGTTTACTGGTCTACAATTCCCTGCTTTCTCTCCACCTCCCTTTTTGAATATTGGAGTGACATTAGCTACCCTCCAGTCTGCAAGAACTGTTTCAGAGTGTATAGAATTCTGGCAGATAACCACCAATGAAATGCATCCACTATTTCTAGAGCCACTTCTTTAAGTACTCTGGGATGTAGATTATCAGGCCCTGGGGATTTATCCTCCTTCAATCCGATCAATTTTCCCAGCACCATTTCTCTACTAATATTGATTGCCCTCAGTTCTTCCCTCTCACTAAATCTTGCATTCTCCAACATTTCTGGCATCTGATTTGAGGCTGTACAAGGCTCTGGTCAGACCCCATTTGGAGTACTCTAAGCAGTTTTGGGCCCCCTAAGGAAGGATGTGCTGGCCTTGGAAAGGGTCCAGAAGAGGTTCTCAAGAATGATCCCTGGAATGAAGAGCTTGTTGTATGAGGAGCTTGTGAGGACTCTGGGTCTGTACTCATTGGAGTTTAATAGGATGAGAGGAGGATCTTATTGAAACTTAAAGGATACTGCGAGGCCTGGATAGAATGGACGTGGAGAGGATGTTTCCACTAGCAGGAAAAACTAGAACCAGAGGACAACCTCAGACTAAAAGGATGGTCCTTTAAAACAGAGATGAGGAGGAATTTCTTCAGCCAGAGAATGGTGAATCTGTGGAACTCTTTGCCGCAGAAGGCTGTGGAAGCCAGGTCATTGAATGTCTTTAAGACAGAGATAGATAGGTTCTTGATTAATAAGGGATCAGGAGTTATGGGGAAAAGGCAGGAGAACGGGGATGAGAAAAACATCAGGCATGATTAAATGGCAGAGCAGACTCGATGGGCCGAGTGGCCTAATTCTGCTCCTATGTCTTATGGTCTTATATGTTCCTTATCATTTCTATAGTAATGCAAAAAGTGTGGGTAACATACATATACATGCAGTTATAATAAGAGTATGTAGAGTGCCAGTCTGAAGTGTTAGCTATGCAGCAGTAAGTTTTCAGGTACAAGTGCATCAAGCTACACATCAATACATGGATGAAGTCAGAGATAGAATGTTGGTCACTGCTGCACATAAAACTGAAGCAGCATCAACACACAGGACACATGAATGATGCACAATGTTAAAGTCACCATCTCACAAACCAACAGTCTGGATGGATTCATTGCAATGAACGCAGCGCTGACAAGCTGAATTCTAGTACTGAGCCCCTCAGTCTTTATGACCAAGGAAGGGGATTTGCTTACTCACCAATGAATGGACTGAGCCAGTAGACTACCATGTATTCTGACAAAGTGTTTCCAGAACATTGGAATGTGGCTGAGAATGCAAGTGCTGGGTTAAACAGACCTGTGGTGTATGGGCCAGCTGCAGGGGAGATCAAAGCAATAGATTAGACACCAGACTCAGCTATAAATTCAACTCTTGCGTGCAGTCCATCGTCAGACATGGTCAACACTGCACGTCAATAAATCCAGCTCCAGAATATATTGCACACACAAAGAACAAAGAAAATTACAGCACAGGAACAGGCCCTCCGGCCCTCCAAGCCTGCACTGACAATGCTGCCCGACTTAACTAAAACCTCCTACCCTTCTGGGGACCGTACACAACCAATTTCTCCGATTTATACCTCACCACAGACAGAGGGAAACTTGAAGCACTGAAAGTCTGAAATAAAAGTAGAAATTATGGAGAAACAGGGGCAGCAGCATCTATAAAAGGAACAGATAGATTAATGTTGGAGGTGGGATCAGAAAACATAGGAATACAAGAATTGCTACACTAAAAGAGAGCAAGGTACATCTTACTCCATCAACCAAATTGGAAGACAAATAATAATGATGTCGGGAACAGTAACGATGAACTCATTCAATTAATTCACAACAGTGAATTACTGTGACATGGCATGAGGGAAACCCTAGTGATAGAGAACTTTGGGAATTGGCTGTCCTCTGAAACCTGCTACACTTGTCAAACATCACGTATCCAATTACTCAGCGGAATAGATTCTATCATCTTCTGTATATATCTTATAGGAGCAGATTTCGGGAGGTGTAGTTCACTGAGTCGGAGAATATGCTGCTGAAAGGCTAGAGTACTGAAATGTGGAAGTGAGGAAGATGGAAGAGAAACACATCCTCAAAATTAATTTAGAAAGATGTTTCTAAGAATTCTTGCTTAAAAACTACCAAGTTAATTAGAACCATTATTTCAAAGGCCTTTTGCCCAATCTCCCAAATTACATTCATCCACCTGGGCAAGGGTTGCCAATCTCTCCAGTCTCAAGGAATTGAAGATCAGTGTTCAGGATAGAGTTGTGCATAAACCTGGAGAAAAATCACTGCCATTAAAAAGAGTTTTTGTGTCATTTTCTTTGAACATTTCCCTTCACCAGATATAAAAACATTGAAAATCAGGGGCAGGGGAAGGGGAAAAAGGCTGTTTGGCTGACAGTCTCGTATCAGCCAGTTGGATAATGAGTCATTTTGCTTTTCAATTGGCATCACAAGGACGGATGGGTTGAACAACTAATAGTTGGGGCGTGGGGCCATGTCATGTGATGAAACCTCCAAGAATACGTTCAATCAGAATTGGCAACCCTAACATGGGACTGCCTTCTATCTTGGATCTCTCTCTTTCTCCAGTGGCCTCACTACTCCTGCCACTCGCAGGAATGCAGGCTCCTAAAGAATGACAACAGAGTATACATTTTAGATAATCTCACTGATGGAGATGTGGACACAAACCCAATCCCTACATCTCCCCTGCGCTTCCCCTCTCCATCCTCTAACTCACTATGAGAAATTCAATAGGTAATCGTACATAACATTGTGACTCACCTATATACACCAGAGCAGTGATGGTTAGGGCTTTGGACAGGATCCTGGATCCAAAAGCTGCTCCCTCGAACTTCATTAAAATCAGATGGAAAAGGAAAGCGCAAGTTGCTTCAACAAAGGCCCCGTGGCTGACGGATGTCTGGATGGCCGAGCTGCAGTCTCTTGCCATCATATTCTGGATGAGATGGAACTCAGTCAGCTCCCAGGACCAGTATAGCTTGGTGATTGTATTGGCCAACTGCATCCCCCCAAACTGAGCCAATATCTTCAGTGCGCTGGCCACCACAGGAGAGCTGGCACAGAGCAGTTTGTGAGTGGTGATAAGCGGGTTGGCCTCAGCTCCATCAAACGTGGCTTCGTGAATCAGAAAGAGGAGAAAGAATAGAGTCATAACCACATCCATTCCAAAGCCACCTCCCCAGGGGCCGATGATCACCAACATGTTGAGCTCAAACCAGCAGGCAGCCAGCTGGAAGCCGGCGACCAGCTCCACCAGTAAATTGGAATAGATCCGAAGGGGCAAAAGTTTTTTGCAAATCCTCCTGATCACCTCACAGAAAGCCACAATGGCAAAGAAATACCCGAAGGAGATGTTGAGACCAGCCATAATTTGCCTGAAACCTGAGTCCGTGTGGCTCTAAACACCTTGTCACTTTTAAAAAGAGATAATATTGTAATGTGTACATTCACCATGAAGTCAAGGACACTACGAATTAATACACGTGTACAAAGCAGAACCAAGCAAGAGCTGGTCAATTATCAACTGAATGCTTACACCTGGCCCCAAAAAGAATGAGTGCTTCCAACTGCAAGCAGAGGATTTTCTTTCATCTCCAAATGTAGATTGCGTTTTTAAAAAAATCAAAAACTTAAAGTTTAACAAGGGTGCTACAATTTACAAATAGTATTGAAATATTCACCAGACAGCTCCAGGATATTAATGGGGCTACAGTAGGTGTAATAGAATGGACTGAGAAAGATAGCAGGGTTGAGAATCAGGGTGTCCTATGGCACATGGAAAGGGGGAAAACATGCAACGATAGAATAACTTGAATGTTAATAACTGTTGATACAGTAAATGCCCTCACAGGAGGACAAAAAGAAATTTGACAGAGCCACATACAAGGAGATACAAAAGCAGAATTCTGCTGGAAATGTGGAAGAAAACACAAAATGGTGGAAATATTCAGCCATCTGGCAGCTTCTATGAAAAGAGAAACAGAATTAAAGATTCAGGTTAAGAGTTCAAGAGGCTTGGGCAGAATAGAAGTGGGGCGATTAGGGTTTTTTCACAGTAACTTCATTGCAGTGTTAATGTAAGCCTATTTGTGATGAATAAACTTTAAAACTTGGTTTTGCAGAATATTTCCATTCAGTCTGCGAGTGACATCAAACTTCCAGTCAGCTGCTCTTTTAATTATCAGTCTCACTCGGATCTGACTGTCCTCAATCTGAACTGTTCCAATGAAGCTCATCAAGCAGTTTAGTCTTCCAGACTCAAAATTGAATTGAACTCAAGGTCACAACTACTGTTCCCAATTTGTTTCCCCAAACAGCCGCTGTTATTGATTCTGCTATTGCCATCTATACCCCAGCTCAAGACAGCTTTTGTTTCTTTACTTGACTTGTTACCACAACTTTTCACCTTGCACCATCACCCCTTGTCATTTAATCTCTCCTGGTCTTCCGCCTGATCATGCCTGACCCTTTCCCCTGTTCACCATCTCTTGTGTAAAACCGGTCACATTGCTAACTTTTCCATGTTCTGTGGAAAGTCATTTATCTGAAATGTTAACTCATTTCTCCTTCCACAGATGCTGCCTGACCTGCTGAGTATTTCCAGCATTTTCTGTTTTTATTTGAGATATTAGGGCTCGTTTGTTTGTCGTTTTAAAATAAATGTTACGTCTTTATATAGAGATATCTGCCTCGTGAGTTTTACATTGTCTAGGTCAAGACATAATTGGCCATCTCAAACGATCCCACAACACTGACCAATGACTCAACCACACTATCTGACTTGGTAGAAGACACTGTTTTTGAAACACGTTTCTTAATCCTTCCTGTGCTGTAGACAGAGGGAACGGTCTGTATGTGACATAGGTGGTGACAATTTTTGCTACTTACTGCCATCTCACAATATCGAGATCACTTTTTGCCTTCACTGAATAAGTAGTCATGCTCACGATGAATTTCAATTTGGGAAGTGGGAATTACAATAAACCAGTCTTTATCTGGAATCAAAGATTATATGGAATGTCAAATTTACAGCAAACATTTACCCCAGCTGGTCTATTCCAGCACTTACGTTCCACAGAAGCCTCATCTCACTCTACTTCACCCTGCTTTTTCAACATATTGTCATGATGTGACATGGAGAATATTAATCTTGAATTTCATCATCTGATTAAATATGTACTGAACTTCTTTAAAAGGACTTTTTAAAAACAAGAAAATTCACTGACAAGATGGCTGCCACAGGTCACCTGACATCTGGTATTACAAGTTGGTCAGTTTCTAGAAGTTTCTAATGTGGATTACTATTAGAGCATGCCAAGGCAAACCACCAATGGAATTTCCCACCTGCTGACATAAAGAATTCTCACAAAGATAGAGACAAAGTCTACCAGGACAATGGCTATATAGGTGCTCATGATCTTCCTAGCTCATCACAGGAAAGACCGGTACATTCAGTAGAGATGGTAGAGACATTAAAGATACAAATAGCCTGGGTCATAACACAATAGTCAAGGTTTGTCCTTGAGCTAATGAATTACATGAGCTAACCAACATTCTGTGGAACACCCGACTCCCTATAAGGTGTGGTCATGGGACCAGGATAACTATTTTTGAAATGTATTTTATTACAATATTCTGGTTACTTTGGGTAGCCTACAACAGGTTTGTACCCTTCTCCCTATTATTCTCTCTCAAGTTCAGAGCCCAACTTCTGTTCTAATCCACCAAAGAAAGGTAATTTCAATTGAACAGCACTTCAGAAACAATAGCATCGACTTTGAGAAGATGGATTATGGGTTCAAAGAGACTGCGGACATTATAGTTTACAGTAGCATCAATCCCAGTGAAATTTCAAGACCATTGTGGAAAAATCTGCCTCAGCCACAGTGAAGGACCCAAACAATGGACCATTTTTTAAAAACCTTTTATCGTTGAATCTCAATTTTACCAAAGAAGTTAACTCACTACTGGATAATTTATAATCGCATGTGTGTGCCTCCCCCCTCCCCAAGCCCTTCAGGGACTGAGATAACTTCCCTGAAATGCATCTGTTATCCACCTCAACCAGTCCTCGTGGTAGTGAGCTCTACATTTTCAACAAATACCAGATAAAGAGGCTGCTCCTGAATTCCCCTTTTAGCAACATTATTATATTATTAGATCCTCACTGAGTGGAAATATTTCCTCTGAATCTACTCAATCAAATCTTTTCGCAACCTTAAAACGTAACTAATGGATCATCCCTCAGTCTTCTCTCCTCTGGAGAGCTCCAGCAGCTTGTTCAGCTTTTCCTGATATAACATCTCAATTCTATTATCCTTGTCCATACTTTCTGCACCTTCCTCAGTGTCAATATCCTTTTTATATGGAACTCAGAATTGTGTGCAATGCTCATGTGGTCTAACCAAGATTCGATACAAGATTAACATAACTTCTTTTCAATTCTCTTTAGAAATCAGGGTTGTCAATGCTGATTGGGCATTTCCCTGGGAGGTGTTGTCCTATCGCCTTCCACCCCAACTACCTTGCCAGAACTCTCCCATGATTGGCTTGCTAAGGCCTGTCGGGTGCCCAATCAGAAAGCAAGCAGACTAATTATCCGATTGGCCATTTCCTCATTTTCACATTACCTATACCCCATCTCCAATATTTTCGTAGCTAAAAACAACATTGTGCTAAGAATTTCATTAACTACTAATTTAAGATCTGTGGGACTTGCAACATGGCTTACTTACACTTGCTAGAAGCGACATCAATTCATACACAGGGACCTATCCTCTGCAAACAAAAGGCACATGTCCAGGCATTGCACCTTTAAATTGGTGCATTCCCCATGGCAAGGTCTCAACCAGAGTTGACTTGCTAACCAATCAGCATCCTTTTCTCATGCACTACAAATTGTTGTATTCTGAATTTGGCATTCATGCATCTGCCCTGATGAAAAGTTTTGACAGCAAAGAAACAAAACCGTTCAGAAAAAATGAAGAGCAACATTTTTTATGCCTTTCTTCAAAGGTTTTTGCTCACAACAGTGGGCGAGAGATCAAACACACAAAAAAATTAATGCAACCAAAGAGCAACTAGTGTGTGTGGTACTGCCACTGCAAGACGGCTTCCCTTTAAGTTAAGCCAGGAGTGCCTGCGACTTCCTGGAGGCCTTGCAAAAAATACTCTCTCAATATGGCTACTCCTGCTCCCAGACCAGTGCTGACTCCCTCTCCATCCTTCCATGTGCTGGAACTGCTCCAGATTCACACTTGTCATGTGCATACAGGCAAAACGCAGCAGAGACGGATAGCTGATTGGCTGCCACACAATTTAAAATCCTCGGCACCCCTTCAAATAATGTGCAGCAAAAGGTAGGTCACCTCCAAAGGAGCCATTCTCCCAAGTCTCCTGTGGAAATGCTCAGAATACGAATGTTTGTATCGGGAGATATCTGTTCAAATCATGAGACTTGGGAACTAACAAGAAATGAATGAATGTTTGGCTGATGCTTTTAAAAATGGCCATATAATCCCATGATCCTTCTGCTCCCCTACCCCCACTTGAATCTTGTTAGCAATACTTGACCTCTTTATTCTTCCTACTAAAATCTAGAATCTTGCACTTCATCCTGAGAGTTTATCATTGGCTGTTAAACACAACTTAATTTTTATTACTATCAAACCTCCCATGGCATTGCCCAGGAGGATCGGGAATTTCCCAGCGGATTAGTGATGCTGAAATGCCACCCAGTGATTGAAGTGAGAGACTGCAGGCAGGATTGCAAATGGAGAAAGCCTTATCGATCGTCAGAAGTTTAACAGAATGCTGAAGTCCAAATAAGGAAATGTAGTATGCTTCTCTATAAATAGATTGATTGTGATTTCTCTGCTGAGCTCTGCATGGTGTTAGCAGTCAATCTCCTTCCTTCTAAAATTCATAATAATGCACTTCAAGCAAGCACAAAATACTTATTAATATATGGGACAAAATTTATTGACTGGCAGAATGATCAACTCAATCCAGATGAGAATGGCTCTTGGCTTCAAGTTCTAATCTTTCGGACCCTCTGTACAAATGTTGAAGACCCTGCTCTTTTATAGATGGTATTCTGCCTCCAAAGGTACATGTCACAGCTAGAACTTATTGATGTAAACAGTTGAGTTCTTGACTCTAAAACTATCAAACAAGACTTCCTGATTTTACGGTTCTTGACCTTTTTAAAGAACAGGCTTTGCTCACCATTATCTTTCTATGCTATTGTTAATGAACCCCTAAATCTAAATTTACTACGCAGTCACGGAAGTCACACCTTAAATCATGACTGATTTCATTATTGGTACTTATTCCTTAGCACCAAGTACTTTTCATCGATAACACTCGGGCACAAAGCAGAATGCAGGCTATGCTTTCTTCCTCATGATGCTTCAAATTCAACCTGTTAATCTTAAGAGTCTGTTGTTACACAAGACAAAGGAATTTGATTCTTTAAATCCCCAAGTCAGCCAACATACGAGTCTTCATGCTGATATCGTTTAGCCTAACATTCTGAAAAGACTTATCTCAGACAGAATAATGCTGAGTCGCATGTCACTCCCATCTTCCCATTCCACATTAATGGCAGAAGCTGGAAACCATAAGAGTCAAACCAGGAACAATAACTAAACCATGAGGAAACATAAATCACAGCAGTCCAGAAATCACACTGTCCAGTTTCATGACAAAATGGAAGTTTCTAATGAAAGCATACTCATTAGACAAAGAAAACTGATGGGAGAGCAAAACGGCAGTAGGACCATTGTGCACTTGAGTATCTTGACGTCACATCAAACTCCTGGGAGGGGAGAAGGCACCAGGATGAAAATCCTATGGAAACCATCAAGACAATATTGGTGCATTCCCCGTGAGCCTTTCAACATTGCAGGATCTCATCTAAACCTATACCCTACTCTATAGCCAAGCACAAAATCCGATCTTATTGATGCCTCAGTGGTCAATATCTAATGATAAAAACCACACTATTTAAATGGAGAGACTGCAGAATGGTGCGATAAAAAGAGAGAAGTGGATGTCTTTGTACATGAATTACAAAAAGTCAACATACAGTTACAGCAAGTCATTAGGAATGCAAATAGAGTGAGAGCTTTTATTGCAAAGAGGGTTAATTATAAAAGTAGATAAACCTTCCTATAACTGTATGTAGCATTGGTGAGACCACATCTGGAGTACTGTGCGTGGTTTCGGTATCCTTACAAAAGGATGGATATACTTGCATTGGAAGCAGTTCATAGGATGTTCACTAGGCTGATTATTGGGACGAGTGGCTTGAGGATGAATATAGGCGTAAGGATATCTTGCTACAGTTAGCAGCCTCACAACACCAGGTTAAAGTACAACAGGTTTATTTGGTGGCACAAGCCACAAGCTTTCAGAACGCTGCTCCTTCATCAGGTGAGTGGGAATTCTGTTCACAAACAGGGCATATAAAGACACAAACTCAATTTACAAAATAATGGTTGGAATGAGAGTCTTTACAGGTAATCAAGTCTTAAAGGTACAGACAATGTGAGTGGAGAGAGGGTTAAGCACAGGTATTGTCTCCAGCCAGGACAGTTAGTGAGATTTTGCAAGCCCAGGCAAGTCGTGGGGGTTACAGATAGTGTGACATGAACCCAAGATCCCGGTTGAGGCCGTCCTCATGTGTGTGGAACTTGGCTATCAGTTTCTGCTCAGCAATTCTGCGTTGTCGTGTGTCATGAAGGCCACCTTGGAGAACGCTTACCCAAAGATCAGAGGCTGAATGCCCATGACTGCTGAAGTGTTTCCCCATAAGAGTTTTAACAACACCAAGTTAAAGTCAACAGGTTTATTTGGTAGCAAATGCTACGGATTTGGTAGCGAGTGTTCCCCAACAGGAAGAGAACACTCCTGCCTGGTGTTTGTCGAGCGGTGTTCATTTACCCGTTGTCGTAGCGTCTGCATGGTCTCCCCAATGTACCATGCCTCGGGACATCCTTTCCTGCAGCCTATCAGGTAGACAACGTTGGCCGAGTTGCAAGAGTATGTACCGTGTACCTGGTGGATGGCGTTCTCATGCGAGATGATGGCATCCGTGTCGATGATCCGGCACGTCTTGCAGAGGTTGCTGTGGCAGGGTTGTATGGTGTCGTGGTCACTGTTCTCCTGAAGGCTGGGTAGTTTGCTGTGGACAATGGTCTGTTTGAGGTTGTGTGGTTGTTTGAAGGCAAGAAGTAGGGGTGTGGGGATGGCCTTGGCGAGATGTTCGATGGCCATCTCGCCAAGGCCATACCCACACCCTCACTTCTTGCCTTCAAACAACCGCACAACCTCAAACAGACCATTGTCCACAGCAAACTACCCAGCCTTCAGGAGAACAGTGACCACGACACCAAACAACCCTGCCACAGCAACATCTGCAAGACGTGCCGGATCATCGACACGGATGCCATCATCTCACGTGAGACCATCCACCAGGTATACGATACATACTCTTGTAACTCGGCCAACGTTGTCTACCTGATACGCTGCAGGAAAGGATGTCCCAAGGCATGGTACATTGGGGAGACCATGCAGACACTACGACAACGGATAAATGAACACTGCTCAACAATCACCAGGCAGGAGTGTTCTCTTCCTGTTGGGGAACACTTCAGCGGTCACGGACATTCAGCTTCTGATCTTCGTTTAAGTGTTCTCACGACACATGACAACGCAGAATTGCTGAGCAGAGACTGATAGCCAAGTTCCGCACATGAGGACGGCCTCAACTGGGATCCTGGGTTCATGTCACACTATCTGTAACCCCCACGATTTGCCTGGGCTTGCAAAATCTAACTAACTGTCCTGGTTGGAGACAGTACACATCTCCTTAACCTGTGCTTAACCTTCTCTCCACTCACATTGTCTGTACCTTTAAGACTTGATTACCAGTAAAGACTCGCATTCCAACCATTATTTTGTAAATTGAGTTTGTGTCTTTATATGCCCTGTTTGTGAACAGAACTCCCACTCACTTGAAGAAGCAGCTCTCTGAAAGCTTGTGGCTTGTGCTACCAAATAAACTTGTTGTACTTTAACCTGGTGTTGAGACTTCTTACTGTGCTTACCTCAGTCCAACGCCGGCATCTCCACATCATTGCTATAGTTATACAGGGCCTTGGTGAGGCCACACCTTGAGTATTGTGTGCAGTTTTGGTCTCCTGGTCTGATGAAGGACATTCTTGCTATTGAGGGAGCAAAGGTTCACCAGACTGATTCCTGGAATGGCATAGAGTCATAGAGGTTTGCAGCATGGAAACAGGCCCTTCGGCCCAACTTGTCCATGCCACCCTTTTGTTTTTTTAAACCCCTAAGCTAATCCCAATTGCCCGCATTTGGCCCATATCCCTCTATACCCATTTTACCCATGTAACTGTCTAAATGCTATTTAAGAGACAAAATTGTACCCTGCCTCTACTACTACTGCTGGCAGCTTGTTCCAGACACTCACCACCCTCTGAAAAAATTGCCCCTCTGGACACTTTTGTATCTCTCCCCTCTCACCTTAAACCTATGCCCTCTAGTGTTAGACTCCCATACCTTTGGGAAAAGATATTGACTATCAAGCTGATCTGTGCCCCTCATTATTTTATAGACCTCGAAGATCACCACTCAGCCTTCTATGTTGCAGAGAAAAAAGTCCCAGTCTATCCAGTCTCTTCTTATAACTCAATCCATCAAGTCCCGGTAGCATCCTAGTAAATCTTTTCTGCACTCTTTCTAGTTTAATAATATCCTTTCTGTAATAGGGTGACCAGAACTGCACACAGTATTCCAAGTGTGGCCGTACCAATGTCTTGTACAACTTCAACAAGACGTCCAAACTCCTGTATTCAATGTTCTGACCAATGAAACCAAGCATGCCGAATGCCTTCTTCACCACTCTGTCCACCTGTGACTCCACTTTCAAGGAGCTATGAACATGTACCCCTAGATCTTTTTGTTCTGTAACTCTCCCCAATGCCCTACCATTAACTAAGTCCTGTCCTAATCTACCAAAATTCATTTATCTAAATTAAACTCCATCTGGGTGTTTCCCATTCCAAATGCCTCTGGCCCAACTGATCAAGATCCTGTTGCAACCAGAGATAAATTTCTTCACTGTCCACTATGCCACCAATCTTGGTGTCATCTGCAAACTCAGTAACCATGCCTCCTATATTCTCATCCAAATCATTAATATGAATGACAAATAACAGTGGACCCAGCACTGATCCCCGAGGCACACCGCTGGTCACAGGCCTCCAGTTTGAAAAACAACTCTCTACAACCACCCTCTGGCTTCTGTCAAGATGCCAATTTTGTATCCATTTAGATACCTCACCCTGGATCCCATGAAATTTAACCTTATGCAACAACCTACCATGTGGTACCTTGTCCAAGGCCTTGCTAAAGTCCATGTAGACAACATCAACTGCATTGCCCTCATCTATCTTCAGAACTGACATGAGAGAGACTGGAACAACTGGGCTTGTACTCACTAGAATTCAGAAGAATGAGAGGGGGGCTTCATAGAAACATATAAAATCCTGATAGGACTGGACAGACTTGCTGTGAGAAGAATGTTCCCGATGTTGGGGAAGTGCAGAACTAGGGGGTCACAGGCTAAGAATAAGAGTAAGCCATTCAGGAATGAGATAAGGAAGAATTTTTTCACTGTGTTGTGAACCTGTGGAATTCTCTACCACAGAAAGCTGTTGAGTCCAGTTTGTTAGATCTGTTCAAAGGGGGCTGGATGTGGCCCTTGTGGCTCAAGGGATCAAGAGGTATGGAGAGAAAACGGGAGTGAGATACTGAAAGTGCATAATTAGCCATGGTCATATTGAATGGTGGTGCAGGCTCGAAGGGCTGAATGGCCTACTCTTGCACCTATTTTCTGTTTCTATGTCTTGAGGAAAGGTTGAGCAGGATGGGCTGATAACTTATTCTATTCGAGTTGAGGTGATTTTATTGAAACACAAGATTGAGGGATGTGACAGGATCAAGACCAGAAAGATGTTTCCTCTGTTGGGGGAAATCTAGAACTAGGGGAGGCAGTTTCAAAATAAGGGATCTCCGAATTATGAGATGAGGAATATCTTTTCTCAGATTTGTTGGTGCTTAGATTTCCCTTCCTCAGTAGTGTATGTTATGTATTTATTCAAGGCTGAGACACATTTTTGCATTGACATGGGATTTAAGGATTATCTGGAGGATGGGGAGGAGGGGGAAATGTTGGTGGGTGTTAGTTAAGGCCACAGTCAGATCAGCCATGATCTTAACAAATGGCAGAGCAGCCTCAATGGACTGAATGGCCGACTCCTGTTCATATTTCCCAAGATCTCATGTGACAAACCAAAAAAATCATCCTGATAACTACCGAAAGCAGTTAGGTTTCTTGGAAAGATCTTATGATTGAAATGCATCATGTAGTTCTGATAAAAGGTCACCAAATTGAAATATTAACCCTTTCTTTCTCTACAGATGCTGCCTATCCTGTTGTGTATTTTCTGCATTTGCAACAGTGGATTGTCCATACTATGTTTCCAGCAGGTCATGGTGATGAATCTGTTCTTGAATAATTAACGGGTTCATCACCCAAGGAGTTTACATTTCCAGAACCAAAAGAGATCTAGTATTTGAAATGAATTTTTTTTGGTAACGGAGTGATCTCTGAAGCAGGTCAAGGATGTTAGTACAAAGTAGCGAAATGAATGCAATGCTACTGGAAAATAGTCCTAAGAGTATTAATGGGCCACAAGCTTCGAATCCCACCACCCACCCCCTGACCCTCAAATCAATCTTCTCAAAATGTTGAAAGTAGACTGTAGGGACACAGAATTCTAAAGGCATTCATCAAATATAGCTAAGTTTTCACTCAGGAAAGGTCATGCACCACTAACCCAACCTTCCAAACATATGACCAAACTTTTAATATGACCGATATTCATAACATGTCACAATGTCAGAAGTTAGAATGGTTTTGCGCCCAACATTATCATTGACAATCTTCCCGTTAACAACCTATGCACGACAAGAAATTATCAACTCCTTCTCTTTACCTTTAGAGCTGGATCACTGGGTAACTTCGATGTGTTGAAGAACCAGTCAGACTTGGGGTTGTACAACACTGTTGATTAAACTGAGTGCGAAGCAGAATCATGCAGCTTTAAGATAGCTTCCTTATCGTTTGACTCCCATTAGCTGTGATGCCCATGACACCAGTAAAAGGCCGTCTGATTTCAGTTTCACTTCCAGCATTTAGATTTGTTAAATCGAGACTGTGTGGCCATTCTAAGGACATGTGCATTTACTTATCATATTTCCCAATGAATCGCTTAGTTTTCAGCTTTCCCCTATTATCACTCATGAAGATTGGATTGATCGCGTTGCTTATCTTTATAATTTACTAATTCGGCAAAACGGGAGATTTTTGTTGCAAATTCCTGTGAATGAGGCAGAACGACTCAACTGACAAATTATCTCGGAAAACGATTTAGAGCTGAGGTCACTCAACCCTCTGTCTCCCTTGGTTAGATTTACATCCCTGCCATTTGATTTCTGGATGTTACATCACTAACAATTCTAAATACTAAAAAAAAACAATTAAAGAGTCCAAGCTTGATTTGCACTGTACCCAACAGCAAAAAAAATTAACTGCTGTCATGTTATTGCCTCGAGTTCTTGTACAATAAAAAGAGATCAAAATGAAGAATCAATAAGTGCAGTTGAAATTAGCATTAAAAATGAGATTAAAATGAGTTCTCTTTTTGTTTGGTGAAAACAGGCTCCAACAGTCAAGGACTCAGATTGGATTATTGATGCTTGAGCTCATTGTGCTGTGGCTGATCAATCTGCAGCAGAAAAAAAAGTAATTGTTCTCATTGTTACAGATAACTTGCGTCTCTCTGGTCCCTCTCAACAGTTACACCATCTGCCTACTTCCTCGCCTCAACTGTCTGAGGATGATTAATGTCACTGAAACTCAGATTGCTTTATGCATAAAAAGTGTTACTTGCAATAATAGTTGTTTTCCCATTAAGTAGCTGGCCAGGTCTTTCAGAAAGTTAGAAGGAAATGTTGAAAACCATTCCCATCAGGCAGGAATGCATCCATAATACTCGTGACAAAGAGGCTTCACATTTCTCATTGCAGTAATAGGCACGGCCTGTGTAGTTGCTTCCACTAATGCACTGCGCTTTCAGGTAACGTAGGAAAAGGGACAGAATTTACCATAAGAATCACCGAGTACAGCAAATCATTCAGCCCATCAGGCTTGTACCAGCTCATTGAAAGCCCATCTTACTGTGCAGTCCTGCAAATCAAGGCTCCTGAAGTTGTCCAGGCATACCACGAAAAGCCAACCTTCACTTCAAAATGCGTGCAGATGCAGGAATCTTGCAGGGACCATGCTGTAGAACAAGCAGGCAGCAACCAACAAAGCAATAGTAAAAGAAACATTGCTGACAACCATAATTCTCTTCTTCAGATATTTCTGTCATTAATCAGTTTAGAACAGTAAGAATCTGGAATGTTGTCTCGGCACATTGAGAAATGAAAGTGTGCTACAGAGAAGATGGAGATATTGTGCTCATCAGGTCTCAGCATGTCCTGCTCAGACAAGATAGGAAGCATCTACCCTCTGAACTAAATTCTGCTGCACACTGACTGCTTTGCTCATCTTTGCCAAAATTGCTCACTATTCCAGGAATCCTGGAATGCAGATAATCTCTGGTTTCCTTTCATGTTCTCTTTCATGTACAGCCGCCTTCTCCTTCAAATTTGCTGTCATCACCCATCTCCTCAAAATTTTTAATTCCCTCCAATCATGTTTCTACCCATGCCACAGCAGTGACCTAACCTTCGTCACAAATGATATCCTATGTAGCTGTGACCATGATAAACTATTCCTCCTCAACTGGTCTACAGTCTATGACATCATAGAATCATAGAAACCCTACAGTACAGAAAGAGGCCATTCGGCCCATCGAGTCTGCACCGACCACAATCCCACCTAGGCCCTACCCCCATATCCCTACATATTTACCCAACTAATCCCTCTAACCTACGCATCTCAGGACACGAAGGGCAATTTTTAGCACGGCCAATCAACCTAACCCGCACATCTTTGGACTGTGGGAGGAAACCAGAGCACCCGGAGGAAACCCATGCAGATACGAGGAGAATGTGCAAACTCCACACAGACAGTGACCCAAGCCGGGAATTGAACCCAGGTCCCTGGAGCGGTGAAGCAGCAGTGCTAACCACAGTGCTACTGTGCCAACATGGCTGATCATGTCATCCCCATCCAACACCTTGCCTCAGTTGTCTAGCTGGGTAGGACCATGCACTTAGCTGCATTCTTGTCTAGCGAATCATAACTAGAGAATCAGCTGCAATGGCTTCTGTTCCTGCGCTTGCCTGCCCCCATCCCCATCATCATGCTGAAACATGGTGTATGCTCCACATGTACACTGATTACACAGCTCCACCGCTCTTGGCCACTCCACTGCCTCTCATTTGTCATGCTGCTTGCCAAGCAGAAATTTCCTTCAGTCAAATTTTCTAAGACTAAAATTATCTTCTTGGATCTCCACCACCAACTCCATTTTCTACCCAGCCACTCTGAAGCCTCACAACACCAGATTGAAGTCCAACAGGTTTATCTGGTATCACGAGCTTTCAGAGCACTGCTCCTTTGTCATGCGAGTGCACTCCCATCTAGCATCCTCCGTAAACTTCTCATCCAAAACTCTGCTGCTCCTAACCTAACTTGCAACAAGTTTTGTTTACACATCATCCCTGTACATGTTTACCTACAGTGACTCCCACTGAGCAAAGTCTTGACTTTCAAATTCTCAGCTTTGATCCTTCTATGGCATCACCTCTGCCTATCCTTGTAACTTCTTGCAGCAAATTTCCAAGATCTCTGGTCCTTCAATTCGAGCCACTTGCAGATTCTTGATCGTCCTCACACGGTCATTGGCAGCCACGACTTTAGCTGTCTAGGGCCCAAGGTCTGGAATTTCCACTCTAAAACTTCTCTGCACCTCTACCACTCGACATAAAACATGTCTCTTTGACCAAACTTTTGGTCACCGGTCCCAATATGTTTCAATGCCAGGTTTTGTTTGATAACGCACCTGTGGAAGTGCCTTAGGACATTTGATATATTAAACTCCATATAAATGCAACTTTTGTTGCAGTCAAACTTTCCTTCCATCCTTCGGGGCCAATCTCTTGTTCAAATCTGCGTACACCAGATTGTCAAGAGCTTTTCTAAAGTCTTAAAATATATTGTCCAATGACTTTCCCAATCTCTTCAAAGTTGTATCGATATATCACATGATCTTGCTTCCACAAAACTGGGCTTGCACCAATGTAAATATATTAAACACAAACAAAAGTTGCATATGTTTTTCTACAAATTTTTATTCTTAGTATTGATTAGAAAAAGAGTCTGAAATCTCAAATCCCCAATTGCATCAGACTCTACTGTTAGGCACTTTCAAAAATGTGTTCAGCCTTTTGTTAGATTTTCTCCTTTTAATACTGTAGCAACAAGCCACAAAATTCACCAACACTCTTACTGCTTTGGGAACCATCAGTGAGCGGAGTACTTGCCCTCTGACAGTACTGCTGTCGTCACAATGCATTGAACAGTTGTGCTTGTACATGACTCTCTTGCGGTGGTGTACAGAGTTCTGAAAGGCAGCAGTTCCACAAGCTCAGGTGAATGCAAGATCCCAGTCATCTAAAGCCGGCCATCAGCCCCTTGGAGACAATACCTTACTATGGCTAATATTACAAATCCCACACAGACAGTAGAACTTTGTGTCCCACTATCTACTAA
Organism: Mustelus asterias; assembly: GCF_964213995.1. Taxonomy (NCBI): domain Eukaryota; kingdom Metazoa; phylum Chordata; class Chondrichthyes; order Carcharhiniformes; family Triakidae; genus Mustelus; species Mustelus asterias. Next base: position 74,034,742 of record NC_135803.1, on the reverse strand, counting down.
TACGTATCCCAATCGCTACACCTGAATTTTGTTGTGTTAAACACAGGCACTATATAACATGAAAGATAATGCGATGATTGCACTGTGCCAGTGTGGTATGTGGCTTGATGCAATAGGGTGCAATGCTGTGGTAAGTTTGCAGCACAAATCCACATCAGTGGAAACTGGGTGCAGTCCAGAGTGGTGCAGGTATGTGTGTGTGGAAGGTGCGCACGGTGACTTTACATGTATTACAGTGTAGACTAATGTGGGCTATAGATTTATCAGATGCTGCACATAGAACGTATGGTGACTCTGGCGATTCATCAACAGAGGATGCATTTTGCAAAAACCTGAAGCATGAATACAGTGATTCTAAGTAGATGGCACTTTTTAACATCCACGCTAACAATGTATTTAGCAATGAAAATAAATAAGACTATCAGGTACCCAAAGGGCAGTTGGGGTTGTGCCATCCTTAATGTAGCACCGATGGGAATACTGTTCCTTTACGATACTGCCTGAAAACTCTGCTCATGTACAAGCCAATTCTTACACTAAACATTCAACCCCTTTTATCAGCAGAAGTCTTACTGGGACCTGGGATTCAGTGAAGCAACTATGAATGGATCCAATGTTAACGACAATGCAAATATTGGGGAGCTGACAGAAAGGACCAGTTTATATTGCAAAAACAAATCACAAGCTTAACATAAATTAGGCCAAGTGTCTTAATGCAAGTTTGAATTCAGCAATACTCCTGGGCAATTATTACCAATGAAAGATCAACAGGCTCTTACTGCTTCTTCGAAGGCGCACACCAGTCATTGAGGCAATTCTCACAAAGGCTAACAACAAGAAAAAAAATAACCACACTGATCACAAGTATGGAGGAGTCTGGAGTCTTGTTATCCCAGAGACTGCCACTGCAGGTAAGCAGCAGAACTCCAGATTGTTAGTACAAACAATAGAAAGTACTTTTAAAAAAAGACAGCTAATCAACTTCTCTCCTGAATTCTAACAATGCAATCCGCCAGAGATACATAATATACAAAAAAAGGCATCAAGCAAAATATCCCAAAGCCCCGCTCACCCGATACAGTACATAATGTCCATAAGAGGAGACAAGCAACTGGCAGAGCAAACCACTTCCTGGGGATAGTCCAGATTCCAGAGGCATCCAGTCAGTCTTTCACTCTGCAATTCAAGTATTGAAATGTAGAGAGGGGGAAGAGGGACCATGTTTTCTTGGAAAAAATATATAAAAGCAGCATCGACCTTGCTTGCGTGGGTGGCCGGTAAGACGTACAATTCCCCATGTGGATCTCAGCAGCTGCTCTGCCATGTCAATGCAGACCGTGATACTTGATTCTGATTCTTGGAGGGGCAGGGGAGGAGTCAAGGGGAAAGAGGAGGAATTCCTAGCGATTACTCTTCATCGCATCCTTGGCTGCCAGAATCAGTGGCGTCAAACTAGATAAGGGCTTGGCCAGCTTCAGGAACGGATGCTGTGAAAGACAGAGTGAGAGAAATGAGAATGCCCTCAGACCCAAAGACTGTGGTTAAATCAAAACAATACCAGATACAACAACAATACCAGCTTCTAGTTACTCCATAAATACAGCAACCGGTCTCCACACTGAGGAGATGTGTTCCCAATGGTGGGGAAAAACTCTGGACTCTGGTCTCCTCTGAGCGGCACAGAGGCACAGTGGTTAGCACTGCTTCAATTCCCGGTTTGGGTCACTGTCTATGTGGAATTTGCACATTCACTGCGTGGGTTTCCTCCGGGTGCTCCGGTTTCCTCCCACAGTCCAAAGATGTGCAGGTTAGGTGAATTGGCCATGCCAAATTCTCCCTCAGTGTACCCAAACAGGTGCCGGAGTGTGGCAATTAGGGGATTTTCACAGTGACTTCATTGCAGTGTTAATCGAAGACTACTTGTGACTAATAAATAAACTTTAAATTTTAACTGGTTTTCCCAATTTTAGAGGTAGGGGAAATCAAAAACCTGGTTCCAGTTTTTACTGGGGTTCAGAGAGATCCTCCTTGTATATCCATGAAATTCAGTATTATGGCAGCTGTGAATAAAGAGTTGATGTACTGTGTTCACACCAGGGTACACATGGACACGGGGACACACGCACAAACCAACTATATCAATTTTTTTGGGGTGAAAGCACATATTGACCTGAATTCTCATGTAACCCTAGAATGAAAACATCTGAAATTTCAACTGAAGGGACAATCAGTACCTGCAATAATTCCTTTCCAGAGCCTCGTTTTTCAACATCCATCTCCAAACAGCGATTCAGAAAATCACGGAAAATTGTGGAGAGTTTCTCCGGATTCTGCAGCTCTGGAGTGCCATTAGTGGCAATCAGGTACAAGGCCTGCAAGAGACACAGATAAACAAAGGAGTGAAGGTTAACGAGAGCTGCTACAGGTCCAGACTAATAGTTGAATACAGCCTCACCAAACCTCTTCCAAGCATTGGCTAAGGCCCCCACTTAAGTAAAGATTTGAAACAAAGATTCAGTGAACAGTCTGGTTCAACATCTGCCATGTGATTTGAGCTGTATAGAAAACAATCAGCCATGTGGTAAAACTATCCTTCATAAAAAAAACTCACCAAAAACAAGATTAACCAGCTCCAAAATGAGAACAGAGAAAATGGCAGAACTCTGGAACATAGCAGGTCGGCCCTTTAGCTAAACTGATCATGGTTGATTTGCATCTTAACTCCATTTTACCCATCTGGATTCTGGAACTTTTATACAGCCTTGCCGAGCAAACCAATTAACCTGGCAGGGGTGGGGGGGCACATTCACACTAGCTCAAATTAAGGTTTTGCCCCCTTATTCTGGACCCCAGAGGAACTATTCTTAAACACCGCAATTAGATCGCTCTTGATCTTATATGCACAAGGGAATATGTGCGAAGTCCATGCAAACTAATATTTATAACTTAACCCTTTCATCCCGGGAATTATTCTGGCGAATCCATTACTTTTTATTAGTCACATTGAAATAAAAGCCAATATTCCATGAGCCGTCCACACACTGTTTATACCTGCCCACTTGTTTTTAGTGATCTCTGCACTTATGCCTCTCCGTAATTCTTAGTTTCTTTATTTACGAAATCTTGCTGAGGTCCAAAGGAGATGACCTCAGTTTTGCACACTCAATTAATCTCAATGTCTCTTTGAAACTTCCTGTTCCCATCTTCACTCTAGGCTAGGTATTTCTGATGTACAAAGAGCAAAAATACCACCAGGTGAGAATAAAGAATTTTGCATTTGAAGCAATGAGCATAAAATGAATATGGTTATATTAATGGAAGATTTCAAATCTTGGTGTGTTGAGACACTTATCACACCCTTCCTTCCCTCCACCTCATGGTGCTGCCAGCAGCAGGGTGCAGGGCTTGAATGGAGATGAAACTGAGCCCCAAGTTCTTTCTGAAGAGCAGTCTCAGTGCCCGACAGCCTCCTGAATCTGAAGAAAACCAAATGGAAATCTGCATGATCTTGGCACTATTTGTCTGCTCTGTGCAGCCTATTCCCCATTCTCATTACTCTGATTAATACAGTTAAATCCAAACTGTCTTGGTTTTCACAAAGCTATGAGTCCTTATTTTGGAGTATGAACAAGCTCACAATTCACTTCAAAAATAATTCCAAGCCTTCTGCTTCTGCAGAATAAACCACTTTAGTTTAAATGTTTTAAGCCTCTCCTATGCACTTTTGCCTCTTGACAAGGTTGTGGACTCACCCTCAGTGGATTCTCATTTAGATAGGGGGGTTCACCCTCTACCATTTCAATGGCCATGATTCCCAATGACCAGATATCGACCTTGGGGCCGTATGCTTTCCTTGTCACTACCTCAGGTGCCATCCAGTAAGGGGTGCCCACCATGGTGCTGCGCTTGCTCTGTTCTGGTGTGATCTGGGCACAGAACCCAAAGTCAGCTGTACAGACACAAAATAAACAATGGCATTAGCAAAGCATTTGGAAAGCTTCAGTAATGAAACCAGCATTGACATGGCAGATTATAGAAAATTATTTGAGATTCAGCTCGAGTTGGTTACTTTCTTAATAAGCGGGGGGAATACTCCTACTGCACCGCTGCAGATACAATTTCTTTTAAAGTAGCCAATTTGTGGAATGGTGGTGAGGAACAAAACATTGGAAACTGTGCAGGTCATAGACTCAGGAGATTTACAGCATGGAAACAGGCCCTTCGGCCCAGCTTGTCCATGCTGCCCTTTTTTTTTAAAACCCCTAAGCTAATCCCAATTGCCCGCATTTGGCCCATATCCCTCTATACCCATCTTATCCATGTAACTGTCTAAACGCTTTTTAAAAAACAAAATTGTACCCGCCTCTACTACTGCCACCTCTGACAGCTTGTTCCAGGCACTCACCACCCTGTGTGTGAAAACATTGCCCTTCTGGACACTTTTGTATCTCTCCCCTTTCACCTTAAACCTATGCCCTCTAGTTTTAGACTCCCCTACCTTTGGGAAAAGATATTGACCAATGCCCCTCATTATTTTATAGACCTCTACAAGATCACCCCTCAGCCTCCTATACTCCAGAGAAAAAAGTCCCAGTCTATCCAGCCTCTCCTTATAACTCAATCCATCAAGTCCCAGTAGCATCCTAGTAAATCTCTTCTGCACTCTTTCTAGTTTAATAATATCCTTTCTATAATAGGGTGACCAGAACTGTACACAGTATTCCAAGAGTAGCCTTACCAATGTCTTGTACAACTTCAACAAGACGTCCCAACTCCTGTATTCAATGTTCTGACCAATGAAACCAAGCATGTCGAATGCCTTCTTCACCACTGTCCACCTGTGACTCCACGTTCAAGGAGCTATGAACCTGTACCTTGAGATCTTTTTGTTCTGGAACTCTCCCCAACGCCCTACCATTAACTGAGCAAGTCCTGCCCTGGTTCAATCTACCAAAATGCATCACCTCGCATTTATCTAAATTAAACCCCATCGCCATTCATCAGCCCACTAGCCCAATTGATCAATATTTACAAATGAAGCCAAATACGCAAGAACAAAGGAACGAGTGGTGGCCTTTTAGCTCCTTGAGCCTGTTTGCCATTAAGGCTGATCTGTGCCCTAAAAACCACAAATCTGTCTCTGGCTCACTTTCCTTTATACCTTCAGTTAACAAAAATTTACCAATCTCAGATTTAAATTTAATTGATCTTGCATAATTGCAATTTGTGGAAGAGATACCAAACTTCTACTATTGTGTGTAGAAGTGTTTCCTAATTTCACTCCTGAAAAGCCTGCCTCTAACTTTTACACCATGTCTCCTAGACCTAGAATCCCCAAACCACTGGAAATAGCTTCTCTCAATCTACCTTATCTGCTCTGAAGATAAACTTTGATCAAATCACCAGTTAACCTTCTAACTTTCAACAAATACAATCTCAATTTGTGCAATCACTCCTTGCAAGTTAACCCTCAAGAGTCCAGCCATTTTGGTAAATCTACACTATATTCCCCCTAAGACCAGTGTGTGGAACTGTGAGAACAGTTTACAATACTCCAAGTATAACTTAACAACAGAAGCATAATTACTGCCCTCATGTTCTAATCGTCATGGGATAAAGGCCAGCATTTTGGTTAACTTCTGTACAGGGTATTTGTAGATGATATTTTAATGATCCACGTATCTGAACCGCCAAGTCTCTTTGGATCGCCATTATTTCTAGATTTTCCCCATTTAGAAAGAACCCTGTTCTATTCATTTTAGGTCAAAGTGGATGTCCTCATATTAATCTACATTGAAATCAATTTACAATAGCTCTGTCCATTAATTTTATCTGTTAATATCTTTGTAATTGTATTCTTTCATTTACACTTGATAAAGTCTCAATCTTCATTCAGAATGCCAAGTGTGACATCAACGTCTCATTCATTCATGAATCTGCTACACTGGAAGAGCAGCCAAACAGAGATCAACACTTGAAAAAAATAATGAAATTACAAATTCAGATTATAATACATTTTCTGCACAGTTCTGAGGATTTGAGTTGATGAATCCTGCTTCAATTTAATTGCAGGGCAATGTGAATTTCAGTACAAGGGTGAGGGCAAAACTGTTACTCACTGAGCTTCACAGATCCGTCCATGCCCAGTAGCACATTATCGCTCTTGATATCTCGGTGAATGACCTGGTTCGCATGCAGGAACTCCAATGCCTGTAGGCACTGCCGGAGGAATAACAAAGATTGGGCTCAGAATTGCACTCAATAGGTTAACTTGCTTGAAGCTCAAAAAATCTATGATGAGATAATCTGATGTACAGACATACTGCTATTGGATTATCCCTCTGTAGTGTTCAGATATAGAAATTTCTGTGCAAAACCAGCACTGTATTCCAGGGTGACAACTGTCAGCAATGTTTTATTGCCAGCTTAATATTTGCTCCCTACCACACCCTTACAGTTCCACAGGCATCAATTGCTCCCTGGTTCCTTGTACAGGGAGTCACTCAATGCCACCGCTGGCAGGCATTTTGACTGACCCATGAACTTGGTAGGGGACGGCAAAAGAAAACTGAAAGTATTCTCATTTGCTATGTACTTTCTAGTCGAGGTCAGTTGACAGCAGTCGGGAGTAGAAAGCGGATTGATCTCCGCCATAACATAGGGAGGCTGTAGACAAGTGTAACTTCGAATGCCAGCTCAGCTGCAATCTGATATCAGTCATTACTAACTGGACCATTTATAGGTGAACGTTTTATACTTGTTTTTATTTTTTTCATGGGATGTGGGCATCAGTGGTAAGGCCAGCATTTGCTGCCCATCCCTAACTGCTCTTGAATTGAGTGGCTGAGTGACAGTTAAGAGTCAACCATGTTGTTATAGGTCTGGAGTCACATGGCCAGACCAGGTAAGGATGGCAAATTTCCTTTCCTCAACGACATTGGAGAACCAGATGGATATTTACAACAATCGGTGATAGTAGTCATGGTCACCATTACTGAAACTTGTATTGAATTTAAATTCTACCAGCTGCAGTAGTGAGATTTGAACCCATGTCCCAAGAGCAATAATCTGGGCCTCTGGATTACTAGACAAGTGACATTACCAATACCCTACCATCTTCTTTTATAGTTACTTGCTTCAAAGGACTTCCGAATTCCATGGGAGCAACATTACTTAGTGGAAGCCAAATGGAGAGAGATTCTATCAAGTTCAAAATTCTTTTCTAAACAAATCCCTTCATTATTTTGCACTACCATGGCTCCACCATCTCCTTCCACTCTGCCGGCGCTCTTTCGCTCTTTATCCATTTACCTCCAGTTTTTCCATCGGTGGTGGCACCCTCAACAGCCCTGGCCCTACTTCATTCCACCTTTTAAAGCCAGCTTTACTCTTTTCTTTCCAAGATGGAGAGGATGACACAGTGGCAAGCACTGCTGCCTCTCAGTGCCAGGGACCAGAGTTTGATTCTCAGTTTGGGTCACTGTGTGGAGTCCGCACAGGTTTCCATCAGGTGCTCCGGTTTCCTCCCACAGTCCGAAAAATGTGCTGGTTAGATGCACTGGCCATGCTAAATTCTCCCTCAGTGTACCTGAACAAACCCCGGAGTGTGGCGACTCAGGAATTTTCACAGTAACTTCATTGCAGAACATTTTGCGAGCCTACTTATGACACTAATAAATAAATCTTTGATATTTTCCAAGGTATTTCATAAATGTGGTCTTCTTTTGCAAATCACAAACTAGTTCATTTTTAAAAATTCAGAATGAGGAGTAATCAAATTCAAAAATCAGGCAGCCTGCAGAGCTGCACAAGAAAGAATTTCCTCAATCTAGTAAATGCGTTTCATTCTGGTCATGAAATACCAAGCGGGGCCAGAGCAGAGAGAATGGTGGAAACTTTGCACCCAAATTTTGAGATGTTGAAAGAAAACTCCAAATTGTAGCTGGATACACTGATGAAAGCCAAGGAGGGGCCTTTCAAAGAGGGAGAGTAGATAAATGGACATTAAGTTTTACAAAACAGGATGGGAAAACACCTCACAGGATGTCCTGCAAATAAAAGATAGTGTTCCATGGGTTTTGGCAAATGTCAATGGCAGGGATTCTAAGCACTACAGATGTGGCAATAAGAACTGAAAATGCTGGAACAGCATGGGCGAGTCAGTGCCTGGATTTCAAAGTGAGGAAGCAGGGAGAGAAGCAGAACCCCACAATGCAGAATTGAAGGGATGTAATAGCTCACCTGAACCTGCTTTACTGACTGACCTGTCAAGAATTTTAGTTTCTTTGCATGTAAACAAATCAAAATAAAGCAATTTATACCATCAGTCAACATTCCTTTTAGTAGGACCACAAATGATGAATAGTTGGAGTTGGCAGCTTCCAAGAAGGAACATGGAAGAATTGGAAAGAGTTTTCAATCATGCCCTTACCTCCCTACATACTGCAGCAATCTGTGCCTCATCCATACAGGTTTCTGTAACCACATCAGTCAGTGAACCGCCAGCCAGATATTCCATCACAACACAAAGCTCGTCACCCACCAGGTAGCTAAGATAAAATGAAAGAAAGTTTCAGTAATTCAGTTGTCTAGAATTCCAAAAGCAAGGTAAGTTCCACACCCCTCCAACAATGGATACACCCCTCTTCCCTTTTGTGCACCACACTGGCAAATGGAGACACAACAGTAGAGATTTACCATATACAACGCCCTGGTTTCAGACGTGGCCACTGGAGACTGTAAATAACTAATTCCTGAGATGCCATGTTTCAGAACGACATGGATGCAAGTCACAAAGCAGATTATGACCAGAAGTGCACAGATAGTCATCTCTCCCAGTTACCTGTCTAGGAAGTTGACAATGTTGCTGTTCTTCAATTCCTTCATCACCAAAATCTCATTGATAATCAGCTCTTTCTTTGGCTGTTTCTGTAGGTTGATTTGTTTGATTGCCACCTGAGAAAGCAAATATATAACATGCAAATACAGCATCTGTCTGACTCCTCCACCATCCCACCGCACAGGTGATCACACTTATTACAAATATAGACAAAAAGCATGCATTAATTTGACAGCAGCATATCCTTCTGTTCTATTATTACATATTCATTAAGTGGACTGATACATGGAAAGGAATATGGATTTTTTTTTCATATTCTCATAAGAACATAAGAACTAGGCAGGAGTAAGCAATTTAGCCCCTCCAACTTACTCCCAACGATAGATGTTAAACTAACTGGTCTATAGTTTCCTTCTTTCTGCCTCCCCCTCTTTTTGATTAAGGATATTGTGAGCATTTGTCGAATCCACTGGCATCTTTCCCACATCCAGAGAATTTTGAAATATTAACCAATGGATCCACTATCTCTGCTGCCACTTCCTTTAAGACCCGAGGATATAGGCCACCAGGCTCTGGAGACTTGTCTGCCTTTAATGCCAATAGTTTGCCCTGTACTTTTTCCCCCTCGTGATGTTTGTTCCAAGTTCCTCTCTTTTATAACTTCTGAATTACCTGTTACTACTGGGATGGTACCAGTGTCCTCCACTGTGAAAACTGAGGCATAAAGTACTGATTTAGTAAATCCGTCGTGTATTTCCCCACCATCATTCTTCAAGAGACAAACATTCACTTTAACTACTCTCTTCCCTTTTATATACTTAGAAACTTTTGCTATCTTTAAATTTTCTGCTGGTTTCCTTTCATAATTTACTTTTATCTTTTCATTACTATTTTAGTAACCTTTTGATCGTTAAAAAATTCCCAAACTTCCAGCCTGCCACCAGCCTTTGCAAAATGGCATGTCTAAATTTAACCTTTTTTTAAACCAAAGATTTACCTAATGCATCCGTGGCTAACTTCCTTGCTCAGCCACAGACGCATTCCCCCCCACCCCTTTCCTCTCTCTGGAATATGTTTTAGTTTGGAGGACTTGAATATCTCTTTAAATATCTGCCACTGTTCATCAGCTGTCTTACTTTTTAGTCTCCCAACCCACTAGGGCCAAATCTATCCTCATATCAATGCAATTTGCTTTATTTAACTCCCGAATGCTAGTGTGGAACTCCAGTTTCTCACCCTCAAACTGAATTTGAAATTCGAGCATACCATGATCACTCTTCCCGACAGGATACTTAACTATGACATAATTGCACAATACCAAATCCAGAATAGCCTGCTCCTTGGTTGGTTCCACAACATATTGCTCTAAGAAACAATCTCAAATGCATTCAATGAACTCTCCCTTGAGGTTACTCTTGCCAATTGATTAATCCTAAATGCATATTAAAAACACGCATGATTATTGTCATTCCTTTCTTTCAAGCCTCCAGTATTTCCTTGTTGATGCTGTGCCCCACTGTGGAAGGGCTGCTTGGGGACCTATAACTTACTCCCACCAGGAACTTCGTTCCATTGCCATTTCTTATTTCTACCCAGACTGATTCTACATCCTTGATCTCCTGTACCTACATCATTTCTCACGACAGCACTGATCTCCTCCTTTACTGACAAAAGCTACATCACCTATTTTGCCTTTTTGTCTATCCTTCCGAAATAGAGTACTCTTGGATATTCAATTCCAAAATCTGGTTTCCGTGCAACCAGGTCTCAGTAATTAGCACCAATTCCTATCTATTTGCTCATTTTATTTTGAAAGCCTCAAGCATTCAGATACAAATCTTTTAAGTTTGTTCTGTTATCAAATTTTCCTACTCGACTATGATTCCTCGGTGCAATTTGTTCACACATTCTGTTCCTTTTATTTTCTGTTAACAATCAGTCTCATCACTGACCTGCACTTTTACCTTCTCCTTTAACTTTTATTTTTTAATGCAACTATCACCTTTCATGCAACTGAATGCCCCCCTATTCAGGGGGGGTATACATCGCCTTGGGCGGTGTATACCCAAGCAGCACTTCTGGCTTTGCAGAATTCTTCACAACACCCACAAAACATAATGAACCAACTTCACTCTCGATTATGAATGGTAAATCACAAATGTAGCATATTCCTGGAGATCAGTAACAGACACCTTCCAAGTGAAGGGTTGGGTGCATGGTGGCACAGGTTCAATTCCAGCCTCGGGTCACTGTCTGTGTGGAGTTTGCACACTCTCCCAGTGTCTGCGTAGGTTTCCTCCCACACTCCAAAGATGTGCGGGTTAGGTTGATTGGCTATACTAAATTGACCCTAGTGTCAGGTGAATAAGGTTTGGGTGGGATTGTGGTCGGTACAGACTTGGTGGACCAAATGGCCTCCTTCTGTACTGTCGGGATTCTATGATTCTATGAAGCACCTTTCTCGCATTTATAACTCAGCTTGTGAATACAAAATATATTTGTGCTCAGTAACAAACACCCCACAATCCATCTTGGGTTTGGAATTGGCAGTCTGAGGTTAGCTTAACATCCGAGACAATCACTGAGTTTAGTGTATCCAAGCAGTGACATACCTCCTGTCCTGTTGCTACATCGATGGCTGTGAATACTGTCCCAGAAGCACTGTAAAGAAACAGATGTAAGATTAAGTCACATAACATCTGTATCAATTACTAGCCTGATCAATGGAAAATACAAATAGGATTCTAGACTTGCCCCCAAAGGTCTGTACTCTACGAGAACCCACTAATGATCTGGAGCCATTTGGGAGAGATTGAAGTGTTCAGAGATGCTCTAGTCACCTTTGAACACTAAACTAGTACATTCAACCTGGCAATGATTCACACAGTGGGTGAAGAAACAGAACTCACCCCTGTCCGATTTTCTCAAATCTGGTGTATTTCTTCTTTGGATCTCCGACACTCACAATACTTCCTGCAACAAAATGCACAATGAGATTAATGTAAAAAATATAACAGCTTTAGTCTTTTGAACAGCCCACAGATGATAGTTTGTTGATAGTTATGATAAACTGTACCATCTCGAGAGCATACAGTCCTCTGGTATAATCAAAATCAATCTACCACCTCGAAAATAGCCCTTCAATCAGGGATTGCACCTCTTGGTACTATGAATTTCTGTTCCTTCCTCCTATTATATGCATTACAAATCTCCCCAAAGTTCTCAATGTCAAAATTGTAGGAACAGGTAGTCATTCAATTCTCTGAACCTGTTCTACCATTCAATTAGATTGTGGCAAATCTATCTACCACCTTTGTTGTGAGTACTTCTATACTATTGCCTGACAAAAATCTATTCCTCTTCAGTTTAAGTTGTCAATTGACCTAGTGTCTGGAAATAATTCCTCTCTATCAACTTCTTTAAGGAATTTTAGCACCCAGATTAGATCATCCAAGAAATACAAGCTTAACCTACAAACCCTTCAAATTTCATTTGGCATCATTCTGGAGATCTCCTTGTAAAGTCAACACATTCTTCTCGATGGTCAGTGTTCAGAAATGAATTCCAATGTAGCTTACCACAACTTTCACTGTCCTGACTCTCAGTGCTCAAATTAGTCATTAATTTACCTCTCCTAATGCACAGGTGTCAGCTACAGTCAGCGTCAATCTCCCCAAAAATCCATCACTCAAATCGCAGCCAGCAGCATCAGCATTACCAACTGTGTCCAAGTGTAGAGAACTCACGCAGTCAGGGTCAATCTCCACAGCTTTCCAGCAGACCATAATCAAATACAATCCTGCGCCATTTTTACTAAAAATGTAGAATTTGCTTGTTGCATTTTAACGAGATTTGAGATAGAGGCAACTATTCAGGAATCAGTGGGGCACTCTGATTGTGCTGAGCTGGCATTCTGAGCAAATCCTAAAATAGGAATTGATGCTCAAGGCCAAGATGGTGTGAGCTTTAGCATGTACTCAAATTCATTTGTATATAACTACAGTGTTAAAGAGTTGACATTACCCGCAGAATGGTTACATTCACCTGACACCCCAGTCTTTAAACAAAGTAATTAAAGCAGGACACCAGAAATGTACAACTTTTCATAATTCCGCTGATTAATTCAAAATGAAAATCAAAAGTGTTCTCAACGGTTAAGTAAAGCTCATTCAGGACTTTTGTTTTATATCTGAAATTCCAATGGTCGATTGCTTCAGTTCAGTTGAATCACAGAAAAATACCCTTCAGCCCATCACGTCTGTGCCGATCAAAGACAAACCACCTGACTACTCTAATCCCACTTTCAAACACTTGGTCCATGGTCTTGTATGCCTTGGCATCACAAGTGCACATCTAAATAAGTTTTATGTTGTGAGGGTCTCTGTCTCTACCACCCTTTGATTGAAAAGGTTTTTCCTCACATTCCTTCCAAACCTCCTTCCCTTACCTTAAAGGTATGCCCCTCTAGTCATTGATCCCCCCACCAAGGGGAAAGTTTCTTCCTCTCTATTCTATGCTCCTCAATTTTATATACCTCAATCATGTCTCCCCTCAGTCTCCTCTGCTCCAACAAAAACAACACCAGTTTATGCAATCTCTCTTCATAGCTAAAACTATCCAGCCTAGACAACATCCTGGTAAATTGCCTCTGCACCCTTCCCAGTACTATCATATCCTGCCTAAAATGTGGATCGCAGAACTGCATACAATACTGTTTCTACACAGTGCCCATAGTGTCATCCTTACCCAACATTGAATTCATCGCCAGCCAGAACGACAGCATCACATTATCTCCGTCATTATGCTGACTTGCAGGTCATACTTATAGCACAAACATGAAGTTTTCCATGAACTCCTTCAGCTGCAAATGTTCTTGGAGAGAGATTGCTACTTGATCTGGCTCATATAACACCAGAACCATCAGTACCAGTTCAACATGGCTGCTAAACACCTTGCTTCATACCCACATCTGACAACTGCAGTAAGACAACATAATTGATGCAGAGGCTCTCATCTTGGAGTTAAAAACTGAGCACTTACTCAGTTTTTCCATTATTTCATCATCTGTCATCTTTGCCTTCTTTTTTGTTTTGTCCAGTCCCTTTGAAGTGCCATCGCCATCAGGTTCTCTGCTGGCAGGAGGTGGGATTGGATCAATCACAGACCGCGTGTAAACCTGAAAAGAAAATAGTGCAATGAGGTGATGCTAATATACAGATTTGTACTGTAATACTACACAGACGCAGAGGAAAAGATAGTATATATACATTTAGAACTATATGTCAACACCAACAGGAGTGGTTAGGTTAAATGGCCTGCTATAATTTCTATATAACTAGAGGTGTAAAAACAGATTTTAAAATCAAGATTGCAGGTGGAAAATCCATAAGAACAAAACGGGACCCTGAATTTGCAAGTCAGTGCACTGAACACAAAACACAGATGTTTATGCATTATGATATCCATAGTGGAGGCATTTTGGAGGCACATTAAATCCACTGAAGAGATACAGCATCACGACCAAGATACCAAGAACGAAGCCACGAGGTTATGATGAACTGCTCAAAAATCTAGGACCACTTTCACTCAAGATGTGGAGGCTAAAGGGGGTTCTAATAGAAGTGCCCGAGGGTAAAATTGAAATATAATTTCCACCAGTTGATTAATTCATAAAGGGAGTATAAAGTTTGGGATTAGTATGAGAAACAAAGAGGAAGGTCAGCAGTTACATTTTACTACAATGGGTTGACAATTGAATGCATTCTTATTAATAGCTGGACAGTCAAGCATGTTAGTTAGGACAGAATTCAAAGGGAAATGCAAAGAGCACCGAAGCAAGATTAGGTGGACAGCGCCAAAAGGGAGTTTTCCTGATGCAGGGACAGTGATCTCTTGGTTTAACAATACTCACAGACTTGGTGCACTCTGGCCGCGGTGCAATGGCTGGAGGTGGGGCCTCGTCATCGTCATCCTCCTCCAAGACAGTTGGCACATTTGATGGCTCTGTGCCCTTTGTACTACGCTAAAGACAAGAAATTACATTTTATAACACTTGCATACAAACTACATTGCATTCCTCCTATATCTGTGATGTATATACATCACAGTCCCTTCCAGCCGCAACACAAGTATTCCTTCCCCCATAAAGGCTAATAAGCATCTCAATTATCCCTCTTCCCTATTTGTGTGTCATAATGTGTAACATTACCCTGTGGTTTTGCCACAGCGGAATGTTATGCATCAAGTGCAATTGAGTGATCCACTACCGCTGGCTATATTACTGCAAGGGGAGGGGGGGGCAAAGTCTGTTAAGTCTCTCCTGCCGGAACACAACTTCTACAACACCAAGGCCTGCTGTTGCACCTCTACAGTGGCACATGGTAACTAAGGAGCCCAGGTCCCTAGGCTGAATGGCAGGGGACCTCTATGGACCCCAAGAAATGCAATATACAGGCTCACCAGTGTACAGAAATACCCTACCATATCATCTATGTCCCCAGTTATGGGTCAACCAGTACGCATTGCACTGTGGGCCCAGCTCAGGAGAGTCAAAGGCACTGGAGTGGAGTGCTATAGGTAGCTGGTGATTCCTTTAAGCAAACACCTTCTGGCAACTCCTGCAATCGAGTAAGCTCCAGACATGTGGTCCCCCACCCTTCCTTTGTATTCAGTCTAAGAGGTTGAGAGGGAGATGCAGATGCTGGGCAAGTCTGTCTCCAAATCCAGGTAACCAACATTTATAATCGAAATTCCATGCAGTGTTCCTTCATTTAATCAATTCAAGATCCTGTATTCTGCTTTTACAGCACATTTCCATTGCATTGCCCTCAAATGATCAGGCATTATGGTTCATTAGCATTAATGACCTTAAACATACTGGAGCAACAAGTGGTCTATAGGGCACCCTAATCTTAAGGGCAGCATGGTAGCACAGTGGTTAGCCTACTGCCTGAGAGCAGGGCACACGGGTTCAATTCTGTCCTTGGGTAACTGTCTGCATGGAGTTTGCAAGTTCTCCCCGTGTCTGCGTGGGTTTCCCCCAGGTGCTCCGGTTTCCCCCCCCAGTCCAAAGATGGGTGGGTTAGGATGATAGGTCATGCCAAATTGCCCCTTAGTGTCAGGGGACTATAGTAGGGTAAACATGTGGGGTTACAGGGATAGGGCCCGAGTGGGATTGTCATCAGTGCAGGCTCAATGGAATGAGTGGCCTTCTTTTGCACTGGAGGGATTCTATGATTCTATAATGTGCAGAAGCCACCTGAAAACAGGCAGAGGAAGCAATGTGTGACACAATGCAAGACAAGATACCAAAAATACAAGATACTCACCGCAGGTGTGACTGCAGGAAACCCATCTGGTTGTTCTGTTTGAAAGAAAGAAAAGGAACAAATTTACACCTCTTGTCCACATAGTCTGATCATTCAAGACCTTAGACAGGAAACGTAACTTTTACTCATCCGACCTTTTGGTCTCTGCTTCATCGCCTTACCTGTGAAGCTCAGATACTTCTGTTTCACTGTATCTTTGGAATCATAGAATTTGAGCACATCAAGCACCGCCTGAGGATTTTTCTTCTGTTCCAGTTTGGTGATGTTGGATGTCTGTAATAGCCGAGCCCACTGTTCGGGCATTCCCTGTAAAACACCACACCAACTTCAAATAAAGCTGTAGCAGTGGGAACTGGAATATACAAAGATTGCACCAGGAATAAACCCAACTCTAGTCAGCTAAATCATGAAAATGTCAGACTGCCCAATATGCACTGGAGGTACTGTTCACACATTTGCTCTTCCATTCCAGATGCCTTTTGCAGTCAGGGAGCCAGTATTCGACCAGGTCCCGAGCCTCTGTCAACAGCATGCTGCAATTGGCTACAAAGCAATTTGTGCACAAGAGCAATGTGCCAAGAGCTCAACCACCAACTCTCCCACCATGAAGAGCTCATGCTTGGTCTCCATTCACACATTCTCTTGCCTGAGTGTCAACATAATTTTGTGAAAGAGAGACTGTTTTACCAAGTGACTAGAGATTTGAGGGGATGTAACAAGCAGGCTAGATAAGTGGAACCATTAAATGTGGTGCACCCAGACTTCCAAAAAGCATTTGGAAAGGTGCTAGATAAACGGTTACTACTCCTGATAAGAGCTCATGACGTTGGAGGTGATATGTTGGCATGAGTAGAAGGTTGGCTAACAAACAATAAACAGTGTCGGGAAAAATTTTCAGGTTGGCAAGCTGTAATAGTGGAGTGTCACAGGAATCAGTGCTGGGGCCTTGACCATTTATTATCTTTATTAATGATTTGGGAAAAGGAATTGATTGTATTATTCCCAAAATGCTGACGATGAAAAGTTTGGTTGAAAAGCAAACTGCAAAGAGGATACAAAACCCGGTTTTGTAAAATAGATTGTTTTGTAAATACATTGGTTAAATTAGTGAGCAAAAATTTGGCAATGGTGTTTGATAGAAAGAATAGAAAAGCAGAGCATTGTTTAAATGGAGAGCAGTGCAGAGGGTTAGCAAAGAACAGGAAGTAATTAGAAAGGCACATGGAATTTGGCCTTTATTGCAAGGGGGAATGAAGTAGAGAAATCTTGTTACAACTCACATTGGATTGTTAGTGGATTCCTGGGATGAGGAGATTACCTTGAGGAAACATTGAGCAGTTTGGGCTTACACTTCCAACAATTTGGAAGAATGACGGGTGATCTTTTTGAAACACAAGATTCCAAAAGGGCCCGACAGGGGTGTTGAGAGGATGTTTCCGCTTGCATGGGTATCCAGAACTTGGGCCATAGTTTAAAAATGAAGTATCTCCCTTTCAGGATGGAGATGAGATGGAATTTCTTCTCTCAGAAGATTGTTAGTCTTTGGAATTCTCTTCCATAGAGTGGTGAAAGTTGGAATAATGAATGCATTCTAATGTCTGTAGTGGACATGTTGTTAGAAGGTATTCTAACTGACAGGATCTACAGGCATTGAGAGAGGCAGGACTGAATAGGGACCACCAACATGACTGAGTGGAAAATCATGTCTCACAAATTTGACTGAGTTTTTTGAAGGGGTAACCAAGAAGGTAGATGAGGGCAGTTCAGTCGACATTGTCTACATGGACTTTAGCAAGGCCTTTGATAAGTTACCGTGTGGCAGGTTGTTGCACAAGGTTAAATCTCACGGGATCCAGGGTGCGGTAGCCAATTGGATACAAAATTGCCATGATGGCAAAAGACAGAGGGTGATTATATAGGGTTGTTTTCAAACTGGAGGCCTGTGACCAGCAGTGTGCTTCAAGGATTGGTGCTGGGTCCACTGTTATTTGTCATTTATATGAATGATTTGGATGAGAATATAGGAGGCATGGTCAGTAAGTTTGCAGATGACACCAAGATTGGTGGGATAGTGGACAGCGAAGATTATCTAGGATTGCAATGGGATCTTCATCAATTGGGCCCGTTGGCTGATGAATAGCAGATGGAGTTTAATTTAGATAAAGGCGAGGTGATGCATTTTTGCTAGATCAAACAAGGGCAGGACTTACTCAGTTAATGGTAGGGCGTTGGGGAGAGTTATAGAACAAAGATCTCAGAATATAGGTTTGTAGCTCCTTGAAAGTGGAGTCACAGATGGACAGAGTGGTGAAGGCGGCATTCAGCATGCTTGGTTTCATCGATCAGAACACAATGCAGGAGTTGGGATGTCTTGTTTAAGTTGCACAAGACGTTGGTAGGGCCGCACTTGGAATAATGTGTACAGTTCTGATCACCCTATTATAGAAAGGATATTAAACTAGAAAGAATGCAGAAAAGATTTACTAGGATCCTACCCAAACTTGATGTTTTGAATTATATGGGGCTAGACTGGGACTTTTTTCCCTGGCGTGTAGGGGTGATCTTATAGAGGTAGCCAAAATAACGAGGGGCACAGCCAAGGTAGATAGTCAATGTCTTTTCCCAACAGTAGGGGAGTCTAAAACTAGAGGGCATAGGTTTAAGGTGGGGGGGGGGGGGGGGGAGGAGAGGAGAGATACAAAAGGGTCCAGAGGGGCAATTGTTTCACAAGTGGTGAGTGTGTGGAACGAGCTGCCAGAGGTAGGAGAGGCGGGTATAATTTTATCTTTTAAAAAGCATTTAGATAGTTACATGGCAAAATGGATATTGAAAGATATGGGCCAAACGCAGGCAATTGGGACTAACTTAATGAAGGGCCTGTTTCCATGCTGTAAACCTCTGTGACTATTCACAGTTGCATTAAACAGATTTTTTTACTGCAAGGGAGTTAAGGGTTATGGAGTTAAGGCCACAATCAGCTCAGTCCATGATCATCTTGGATGGTGAAGCAGGCTCATTTGACCTACTCCTGCTCCTATTTCTTATGATCATTCAACACCTGCCCACAACAAAATGGGGCCAGGAAGCAAATCTTGACTGAAAATTTCTATTTACCCCTTTCAGGAGATAAATTTGAAAGGCTACATTGGCTGAAGTGCACCAATCACAAAGACTAAAGGAATGCTAGACTAACTCAGGGGCTAGAATACAGAAGAGGAAGTAATGTTTCAGTTTTACTGAATTTTGTTCAGACCCCATTTGGAGCACATCAGTTCTGGAAACTGCACTTCATTCAGGAAGGACATAGTGGCTTCAGATGGGATATATTAAGTTATGAGGACAGGTTCCATAAGCTCGAGTTATTCCAGAGTTTGGAACGTTGAGGAGTGACCTAACCAATGTGGCTAAGATAGGGACTTTGTTTGACAAATAAAACTGTGCTCTGGTGGAAGAATGGAAAAAAATATGGCATAGGACACAGGCATTCAGCCTATCAAGTCAGTGTGAACTGCAAAATGAACTATCCAGCCTAATCCCGTTTTCTAGCTCAAAGTGCACAATAATGCCCAAGTACTTTTCAAATGTGATCAGTGATTCTCCCTCTAGTCAACTTACAGGCAATGAATTTCAGACCTCATTGGTGAATAGATTTTGCAATTCTTTCCAATCCTTCTACCAAATGCTTCAAATCTATACCTGCTGATTATTGATTTTTGTACGAATTGAAATAAGGCGTGGATAGGAACAATCTATCTAGGCTCCTCGATATTGGTCAATTAAATCTCCCCTCATTCTAAACAAAACAAATCCAGCCTATCTAATCTTTTCTCATAGCTAAAATTCTTAATTTCTGGCAACATTTTTGACAATCTCCCCTGGATCTTCTCTTGTGCAATTTTAACCTGAGGCTATAATGTCAGAAGATGAGAACATTTGAGAATGCCCAATGGCTATCTGGTAAACCCTGCTGCAGCAAGCTGGTAACCAGCTGGCAGGACAGAAGCACTTGGTGACTGTTATTACAAACCTCCCAAGACAGAAGGCTAGCGTGACCCTTACAGATTGATGCAATGGGAGGTGGCTGCCAGCACATTTGTTGGAATAGGGCCAATTGCAAGTTGCTTGGCAGTCAAGCCAAAATGGTCACAATGAGAAAATTCATTGCACTTATCATGTACTTACAGTGAACTCCCCTGTCACAGCATCGAAACCAACATGGATCGTGTGCTCAAAGTCAGACGGTGGAGATATTTCTGGCCGTTCTTTTTCCCTCTTCTTATTCCCTGTACAAACAACAAAAACCCTGAGCAGTTGTCAATCAACCAACATAACACAGATGGACCCAACTGAAAGAAGAGAGAATTTCAAATGATACAAGGTGAATGGATGAATTCCCACCGATCCAGCAAAAGAACACAACTCAGTCACACACCTTCCATATGGATGCCACCCCACAACACAGCAAACAGATATGGTGGTGGTTATAGAAATATAGAAAATAGGAGTAGGCAATTCGGCTCTTCATTATCATGGCTGATCGTCCAACTCAGTAACCTCTTCCCGCTTTCTCCCCCATATCCTTTGATCATTGAACTTGGAACAGAGGTGAGAGTTCACACACCAAGTCCCTTATCACGAGTTGTGAAGCAGAGTCATTTGTGAGCCGGCACCAGAGGAAGCATTGTTGAAAAACCATCATTTTCACAGTAACTTCATTGCAATGTTACTGTAAGCCTACTTGTGACACTAATAAATAAACTAAACTATTCACCTAGCTCATTCTCATTCAGGGAAGTTGATGTGACATCCCACCCCAGTTTGGTCTACAGCTCACTTCAGTAGCACATTACATGGTTGATTCTCAATGTTTTCTCAAGTGAACTACCGACACCATCTTGGCACAAGTTGCGTACCTCAAAAATGAATTTTAAAAAAGGCACATGTCAAAACGTCACATACAGGTCATGTTGAATCACAATTGTATGCAACATACAGCCATCTCCTCTTATTGTGTTCCAAGAGAAAATAAGTATCATGAAATATATATATTTTAATTGGTCAATTTTCTGTGTATTAATTTATCCGACTCAAACAATTTTTCAGCTTGCACAGCAATGAAAGATTCATTCTCAACAGGCTCAGCATAATTCTCAATCATCCAACATGTCAAAAAGTAAAGCAAACCACTCAAGCATGGAGATTAGTTTACTCATTATCAATGTTGAAGCCCCCTAGCCAACCCCCAGGGGCATGGTGGCAAAGTGGTTAGCACTGCGACCTCACAGCACCAGGGACCTGGGTTCAATTCCGGCCTTGGGTGGCTGTGTGGAGTTGACATGTCCTCCCCACGTCTGCATGTGTTTCCTCTAGGTACTCCTGTTTCCTCCCACAGTCCAAAGATGTGTAGGTTAGGTGGATTAGCTATGGTAAATGTGTGGGGAAGGCTTGCATTAACACTGCAATGAAGTTACTGTGAAATTCCCCTAGTCGCCACATTTCGGTGCCCGTTTGGGTCAATGCGCCTAACCACCACGTCTTTCGGACTGTAGAATGAAACCTGAACACCCCTGGAGGAAACCCACACAGACGCAGGGAGAACGTGCAGACTCCACACAGACAGTGACCCAAGCCAGGAATCGAACCCAGGTCCCTGGTGCTGTGGGGCAGCAGTGCTAACCACTGTGTATGTCTCTAGAAAAGAGAAGGCTGATGTGTGGTTTGATAGAAGTTGATTATAAAAGGGTTTAATCGGCTAGGCTTAGAGAGAAAATGTTTTCACTTGAGGGGAAGCCAAACTTAGCGTCACAAAGGACACTTGTGGAGCAAACACCAGCATGGAGCAGTTGGGCCAAATGGCCTGTTGCTGTGTTTCATTTCTATGATGTGGAGATGCCGGCGTTGGACTGGGGTAAACACAGTAAGAGTTTTAACAACACCAGGTTAAAGTCCAACAGGTTTATTTGGTAGCAAATGCCATTAGCTTTTGGAGCACTGCTCCTTCGTCAGATGGAGTGGAAATGTGCTCTCAAACAGGGCACAGAGACACAAAATCAAGTTTCAGAATACTGATTAGAATGTGAATCTCTACAGCCAGCCAGGTCTTAAAGATACAGACAATGTGAGTGGAGGGAGCATTAAGCACAGGTTAAAGAGATGTGTATTGTCTCCAGATAGGACAGCCAGTGAGATTCTGCAAGTCCAGGAGGCAAGCTGTGGGGGTTCCTGATAGTGTGATGTAAACCCAACATCCCGGTTTAGGCCGTCCTCATGTGTGCGGAACTTGGCTATCAGTTTCTGCTCAGCGACTCTACGCTGTCGTGTGTCGTGAAGGCCGCCTTGGAGAACACTTACCCGAAGATCAGAGGTTGAATGCCCGTGACTGGTGAAGTGCTCCCCCACAGGAAGAGAACAGTCTTGCCTGGTGACTGTCGAGTGGTGTTCATTCATCCGTTGTCGTAGCATCTGCATGGTTTCCCCAATGTACCATGCCTCGGGACATCCTTTCCTGCAGCATATCAGGTGACAACGTTGGCCAAGTTGCAAGAGTATGTACCTTGTACCTGGTAGATGGTGTTCTCACGTGAGATGATGGCATCAGTGTTGATGATCCGGCACGTCTTGCAGAGGTTGCTGTGGCAGGGTTGTGTGGTGTCGTGGTCACTGTTCTCCTGAAGGCTGGGTAGTGTGCTGCGGACAATGGTCTGTTTGAGGTTGTGCGGTTGATTGAAGGCAAGAAGTGGGGGTGTGGGGATGGCCTTGGCGAGATGTTCGTCTTCATCAATGACATGTTGAAGGCTCCGGAGGAGATGCCGTAGCTTCTCCGCTCTGGGGAAGTACTGGATGACGAAGGGTACTCTGTCCACCGTGTCCCGAGTTTGTCTTCCGAGGTCGGTCGGTGCGGTTTTTCGCTGTGGCGCATTGGAACTGTCGATCAATGAGTCGAGCACCATATCCTGTTCTTATGAGAGCATCTTTCAGCGTCTGGAGGTATCTGTTGCGATCCTCCTCATCCGAGCAGATCCTGTGTATACGGAGGGCTTGTCCGTAGGGGATGGCTTCTTTAACATGTTTAGGGTGGAAGCTGGAGAAGTGGAGCATCGTGAGGTTATCCGTGGGCTTGCGGTACAGTGAGGTGCTGAGGTGGCCGTCCTTAATGGAGATGCGTGTGTCCAAGAATGCAACCGATTCAAGACAGTAGTCCCATGGTGAGTTTGATGGTGTCTGAAAAACCGCACCAACCTCCTCAGAAGACAAACACGGGACACGGTGGACAGAGTACCCTTCGTTGTCCAGTACTTCCCCGGAGTGGAGAAGCTACGGCAGCTCCTCCGGAGCCTTCAACATGTCATTGATGAAGATGAACATCGCGCCAAGGCCATCCCCACACCCCCACTTCTTGCCTTCAAACAACCGCACAACCTCAAACAGACCATTGTCCGCAGCAAACTACCCAGCCTTCAGGAGAACAGTGATCACGACACCACACAACCCTGCCACAGCAACCTCTGCAAGACGTGCCGGATCATCGACACGGATGCCACCATCTCACGTGAGAACACCATCTACCAGGTACACGGTACCTACTCTTGCAACTCGGCCAACGTTGTCTACCTGATACGCTGCAGGAAAGGATGTCCCGAGGCATGGTACATTGGGGAAACCATGCAGACGCTACGACAACGGATGAATGAACACCGCTCGACAATCACCAGGCAAGACTGTTCTCTTCCTGTGGGGGAGCACTTCAGCGGTCACGGGCATTCAGCCTCTGATCTTCGGGTAAGCGTTCTCCAAGGCGGCCTTCACGACACACGACAGCGCAGAGTTGCTGAGCAGAAACTGATAGCCAAGTTCCGCACACGAGGACGGTCTAAACCGGGATATTGGGTTTACATCACACTATCAGGAACCCCCACAGCTTGCCTCCTGGACTTGCAGAATCTCACTGGCTGTCCTGTCTGGAGACAATACACACCTCTTTAACCTGTGCTTAATGCTCTCTCCACTCACATTGTCTGTATCTTTAAGACCTGGTTGGTTGTGGGGATTCGCATTCTAATCAGTATTCTGTAACTTGATTTTGTGTCTCTGTGCACTGTTTGAGAGCAGATTTCCACTCCATCTGACAAAGGAGCAGCGCTCCGAAAGCTAATGGCATTTGCTACCAAATAAACCTGTTGGACTTTAACCTGGTGTTAAAACTCTTACTTTCATTGCTATGCCATTCTATGTAATATTAATTGAAATCAGTCTCAATCTAGGTTTCAACCTAAATTTGTTTAATCTCAATCATAGCTATTTAAAATATCATTGATATTTTACTGCATGAAATTTCTGACCATACTTGGACTGCAGTGTCTTTATATATTCCTCAGAGTCCCATCCCTCTCTTGCCCACTACCAGTTACTCGGCTGTGACTCAAAAATATGTACACTTGGATCAATCTGTCAATCTCGAGCAACAGAAACTGCCAGCATGCATAAAGAAATGGGGGATGGGACGCCTCCCATTGTAGAGGTTTCATTGAAGATGGAGAATAATGAAGCAGAGGAACAGCACAAACAGTTCATTGTGCTAAGTTCAAGGGATAAGATTCCAGAATCATTGGAAAAGCCAGTAATTGTCTGCATGGTGGTGCAGGTGGAGGCACTGCCTGCTACTGAAAGTTCATCCTCCTTCACCCTGTCCTCTCCCTAAAGGAAGATCACAAAGATAATCACAGCACTGAATCATTGGGATGTTTTGCCAGATCGCTGACACTGTTGGTAATGTGAAGTTTTTGACTGAAGTCCTTTTGGACACTATCGTGCAGAAGTGCACCATTTATTGTTAAATTTAATCCAACAATGCCATTTTCAAATACACAGTCACCAAACAGAAAGACTACAGCTACTGTTGAGTCAACCCAACACCACTATCTTTATTCAGACTGTAACTACAATAAAACAAATCTCTGCTTTGCCTACTTCCAGAGAAATTCTGACAGGTATAGGTTTAGATTGAAAACTGGGGATGATGACTTGGATGAAGTGCATTGTGACCCAAAGGGTTTTACCACGGAATCCCTACAGTGCAGAAGACAGACATTCAGCCCATAGAGTCCGCATCAACTCTCCGAAAGAGCATCTTACCCAGGCCAGCACCCCTGCCCTACCCCCGTAAGCCCATGCATTTACCACAGTTAATCCACCAAAAACTTACACATCTTTAGATACCAAGGGGCAATTTAACATGCAAATCCACCTAATCTGCACATCTGTGGACTACAGGAGGAAACTGGAGCAGACCCACACAGACACTGAGAATATGCAAACTCCACAGTCACCCAAGACTGGAATTGAACACAGATCCCTGGCACTGAGGCGCAGCAGTGCTCACCACTGTGCCACCTCCTTTGAAGGCAGAGTTGCCTGTCGTAGTACACAGCTCTGGTCAAGCCCCTCCAGCCGTGATAAATGTATGCACTATACCCCTTCCCTGCATCATATGCAGTACAAGTACCTCCTCCATGTTACCTGCTGCACGCCCAAACATTACCATTCATTACACGCAGATTTAATTCCTCAACACCCTCGTTATATCCCACGTCCACTTTGCATATTTCCCACTGCATACTTGCCTACAGTGACCACGTACCCACCACACCGGCCCCGAGCATCCTCCCCCGGCCCCATTGCTGGATTCCCTGCTATACCTTTTTCTCCAGTGTTTGAGAAAAACTTGAGTTTATTCCGCTTCTGTTTCTCTTCAGGTACAGATGGCAGTGGCTTGGCAGTGTGGTTGGCCAACAGGGCATCCTTACTGCCCATTGGGAAGCTGGTGCTGCTCACACGTACTGGGGGTGCAGGTGGTTTGTCCTCCAACTCTCCGTTATTGGACATTATTCCAGATTATGCAACCCTAGGAAAAGATGACAATGGTTAGCATTGACAGGCAACTCAACAGGTAGAAGAGAACTTGTAAAAATAAGACAGTGTTATTGACTTAGGACAGCTACAAAAGGCCCAAACATTCCTCCTGCAGAGTGTTCAGTAAAAAATAAGCGGCGATCACGACATTAAGTGGCTCAGCAAATCAAGATTCTATATTCTTTCATGGGATTTGAGTGTCACAAGGCCAGCATTTATTGGCAATCTCTAATATCCTTTGAGGAGGTGGTGGTGAGCTGCAGTTAGAGATGGGAACTAAATGCTGGCCTGGCCAATAACACCCACATCCCACCAAAGAATTCAATCATATCCTGACGTATCTGCATCTTAACACCACAAACCCATCTCAGTTCCATATGCCTCAATGCTATTGCTGAATAAAATCCAATGAGGTTTCAGATTTCGACTATGCTTTGTGTGAAGAAGTGCTTCCTGACATCAACCCTGAATGGCCTAGCTCTATTTTAAGGTCATACGCCCCTGCTCTGTGCAGAGAAATAAACATTAGCCTAAATCTCTTGGTCATTGTAGCTCTCGGCAAGCAGTCTTACAAGTGATTACAACTTTGAACACCAAATGCCCTGTAAAGACTGCCTGTTCTGCGACAGCATTATTTTGAGAGCGCAATAACCTTATACTTGTTTATCATAGAATCATACAGTATTGAAGAGGCCCTTCTGCCCATTGAGTCTGCACCAACACACGAGAAACACCTGACCTCCCACCTAATCCCATTCACCAGCTCTTGGCCCATCATAACATTTATGGCTACGTGCTCAATCAGGTACTTTTAAGTAACCCGCCTCGACCAACCTTCCAGGCAGCGCATTCTCAACTGTCACCATCCCCTGGGTAAAAAAGGTTTTCCTCACATTCTGCCTAAACCTACTAGCCCTCACCTTGAACCTATGTCACCTCGTGACTGATCCTTCAACTAAGAGGAACTGCTGCTCCCTATTCACTCTGTCCATGCCCCACAATCCTATACACCTCGAGTCTTCTCCTTCAGCCTTCTCTGCTCCAATAAAAACCAACCCAAGCCTATCCAAACTCTCTTCATAACTTAAATGTCCCATTCCAGGCAGCATCCTGGTGAATTGCTTCTGCACCCCCTTCAGTGCAATCTCATCCTTCCCATAATGTAGTGACCAGAACAGCACACAGTACTCTAGCTGTGGCCTCACCAAAGTTCTATACAACTCCAAAATGATTTCCCTTTTGTAATCTGTGCCTCAATTGATAAAGACAAGTGTCCCAAAAGCATTTTTCATCACCCTACTGTGTCCTTCCGTCTTCAGAGATCTATGGACAAACACGCCCAAGGTCCTTTTGTTTCACAGCACGTCCAGTTTCATGCCACACATTGAATTCTTCCTTGTCAAATTATCCCCTCCAAAGTGTATCATCTCTCACTTTTCAGAGTTAAATTCCATCTGCCACTCATCTGCCCCATTTGATCATTCTGTCTATATCTTTGTAGCCCAGATGATATCATAGATGGTACGCAGATAATAAGAGCAGGGCGTTTGGTTAAGTACCACACATGGCTGTCAAAGTCATAATCCCAGGTTGGGATATATGGTTTGAGTTGGGGAGCTTCTCATACTCTAGTATACTCTAGTGGTATGCCAGACTGGATGCAGACTCCTTAAACAGAAATGCTTCTGACTAAGGACAAGGGCCAATTTTGGCAATAGGCAAAAGACAATAATGCTCCCTGGCAGGTTTATTCACCAATTCACACTCCAATGCATAATTGTACGAGCCAAAACAAACATACAACTGGAGCAAAACAATTGAACAAATTGTCCAGTTTGAGCTGGTGTCAAGAAAGGATTCTCTCACTGTGTTTCAGGAGTCTGAACTGAAATGCCTGCAATTAATCTGGTTATTTGGTGTTCTACACAGCTGGTCATCCCAATCTAAATCAGGATTCTCATGTGCAAGAAGCTTACAGCAGGGGCTCCAACTCGGAACATCTCTCTACTTTGTCACTGTCAAGATAGTGCTTCAGTCCAATAATGGGGTCTGTGGGATATGGCTGCATATTTCATTCTGGTTTCAGCTTCAATCTGTGGTTCATTACTTGGTCTCAGCCAGGGTAGCAATAGGTGGATTTAAACTGTCCTCACCTCCCTCGGTTTTGAGGATGACAGGGACACTACACATCATTCAAAAGCCATAACCAAATTTAGCACAAACTAGGGTTCCAAGAAAAAATCATACCACCATGCACCTGTTTCACAATCGTACATGTGCACACACCAACTGCAGTTCCAGCAATCGCCCAGGATGTGTAGGAAATTTGTAATGTCCTAACTGTGCATTTTAAGAAAAAGATGTGGTTTGCATGCATAGATTCAAAGTAAAACAATAGTTTGAAAGATGTTCTCTGCACAGAACAGAATATGAAACTAAGACAGAAACCTGTGAAACACCTAAATGACCTCATGATCAAGTTGTGTGACTTGCTCTTAAAGCAATGGTGTAATCATTGAAATATATAAGTCAATCTTTTTTCATAGCTTCGAAGAGCCTTTAGTTAGTGTGGAGTGCATTAGGTATAGGTACCATGCACGCACACAGGTTCTGCTGCATATTACGTCAGAACATACTGAACTCAGAGTGATCATCATACCAATCACTGATAGGTCAACATCGTGAACACTATTATACGCTGATGTGAGGAAAAAGCATCAACTGGCACACAGTCACCATTTGATCTGCAGCCAAAAAACCCTTACTTACAGGAAGAATTGCAAGTATATGATCGGCCAACTGGAAACTACTAAGCAGGAAGCTGCTACCTCTACCCAGCAGCCTATCTACCAAAGGATTCACTGACTTCAATGTCTGGAAATGTTTGATGCAATCTCAAAATCTGACCACCAATAAACCTCACATTAACAAAGACTGAATTTCACATTCAGTTGGTGCAAATCAAAGGCCCCAATTACAGTCACAGATCACAATTATAGAATCATAGAACTACAGGAGGCCATTCGACCAGTCATACCTGTATTGATTCCCTGTAGGAGCAAGTTACCGAAAGCCATTCCCCCACTACTTCCTCATAACTCTGAATATTCTTCCTTTTCAGATTACAATCCAATTTCCCCTTAAATGTCTCAGTTAAACCTGCCTCTACCAACTCTTGGGCAGCATATTCCAGATCCTACCCGCTCACTGTATGGAGAAGTCTTTCATGGTGCTGTCCAATATCAGATCAAACGGAACACTTGTGTTATGTTTCGACTTACTGGAACACATCACATGCTGTGATGTGTCAACCTCATCATAATGAATAGAAATTTAAATTATTAAATTTGCCTATTGGCTCCTGAACTGAAAAATGACAAGCACCATATAGTGCAGACAGCAACAAATCTTCTCAATCTACTCAACTTATACGCTACCTGAACACCAATTTACGATTGGCAGATGGTTTAATGAGAACTTGAAGATAGAGTATTTGGGGTGACAGTGGTGTAGTGGTAATGTCACTGGACTAGGAATTCAGATGCCCTGACAAATGCTCTGGGGACATGGATTCAAATCCTCCCATGCAGCTGATGCACTTTAAATTCCATTAAATAAGTCTCAGTAATAGTGACCATGAAATTATCAGCGATTGTTGTAAAAACCCATCTCATTCACAAATTCTAAGGAGAGCTGCCACCTTTACCTGGTCTGCCCTACATGTGACTCCAGACCCACAGCAGTGTGGTTGCCCTCTGAAATTGCCGAGCTCCACCCCACTAACTTCACTCCAGATTCAGGCCACCATTCACACTGCTTTTATAAGGTAGCTCTACCTTTACCCTTCATCTGAATCTGTCCTTTATCCAATGGCGAAGGTTGGACTACAAGTTGCATTTAATGCGGACAAAGCAATGCATGTTTAACCCATGTTATGCCAAGAATATTCGCAGATTCTCTGCAAATCCAAAAATGCAAAATACCAATGATCAACATGCCACTTCACCATGAAATTCCTTATAGGAAACTCGGACTTGAATCCAGAATAACTCCCAACAAGCACCACACAGTCCCTCTGCCTTCCCACCTCCCCAAGCCTTTTCACTCTGCTCTTTGTCGCCAGTCTCAAATTCATGGAATAAGAATGGTTTTAACAGCAGTCACTGGCCCTATAATCTAACAATAGCAGGCTCTGGCAGAGAACAAATAAGCTATTGAATATCTTACACCAAGTAACTTTTTCCAAAGTAAACAAACTACAGTTAATCTCGCAACATGTACTAAGAAATTGCTCATGTCTTTACCGACAGTTGACAAATGGTGCACTTACAAAGACAGTTTCCATTATAAATGCCGGCACAGGAATTTATCAAGAAAAGACCTGCATTTCAATAGCACCTTTCACAACTCCAGAATACCTCAGATCACTTCAAAGCCAGTTAAGTACTTTTAAAGTATAGAGACATGTTACAACGTCAATTTGCACACAGCAAGCTCCCACAGTCATGAGATAACAATATTTTGAGATGTCAGTTGAAGGTTAATTGTTGAATAGCACACCAGGAAAAACTGCCCTATTCTTTGAGATAATGCCACAGGGTCTTTTCATAGAAATCATAGAAACCCTACAGTGCAGAAGGAGGCCATTCGGCCCATCGAGTCTGCACCGACCACAATCCCACCCAGGCCCTACCCCCACATATTTACCCGCTAATCCCTCTAACCTACGCATCTCAGGACTCTAAGGGGCAATTTTTAACCTGGCCAATCAACCTAACCCGCACATCTTTGGACTGTGGGAGGAAACCGGAGTACCCGGAGGAAACCCACGCAGACACGAGGAGAATGTGCAAACTCCACACAGACAGTGACCCGAGCCGGGAATTGAACCCAGGACCCTGGAGCTGTGAAGCAGCAGTGCTAACCACTGTGCTAACCACTGTGCTACCGTAATCAAACAGGCAGAGGAGGCCTCATTTTAAGGTGTCATCTGAAAGCTTGCACCTCTGACAGTGCAGCACCCCGAGAAGTGCATAAGTGTTCCACTGGATTAGAAGTGTACCGACAAACAGATAAGATTTTTACCACATACTAAACGAATTATTTTTGTATGAAGCCCCAGAGCCTGAAACACGTACCCAACCTTCGCCAAGAGTCTGCTTGCACCTGTTTCGTAAGTATTTGCACTTACTGCATCATCTGGTGACAGTTTTACGTTCTACTCAAACTGCATACACAGAATTCGTACCACATCCTTCAATTGCAAAATCTCAATTGGCTTCTTTAAACGTACCAGAAAGTTAAGATATAGAAAGGAAATAAGGTCACAGTCAGATAAGTATCTAGAACAGATGAAACTTTGGAGTTTGTATAGCAAACAGGAACAAGAGTAGGCCATACGAGATAATGGCTGACTTCCACCTGATCTCCATATCTCTTGATTCCCTTAGTGTCCAAATATCTATTCGATATACTCAACAATATGGCATCCACAGCTGTCTCTCCGGTCGAGAATTTCAAAGATTCATACGTCTTTGAATGAAGAAATTTCTCATCTCAGTCCTAAATTACTGACCCTTTAATGTGAGTTTATGACCCAGAGTTCCACATTCTCCAGCCAAGGACACAGACTTGGCATCTACCTTTGTCAAGCTCCCTCAAATGTCTCCGAGATCAGCTCACATTTTAAACTCTTTATCTCTCATCTTTAATATATTCTTTTTCTATATTCCCCATGAAAGTGGCAAATTTCACACTGCCCCATTCTATTTACTACCTTGTGTGTCACACTTAACCTGTTTTGTATTCTCTTTAAATCCTCCTCACAGCTTATTTTCCACCTACCTTTGTATCAGCAAAGTTGGATGCATTCAGACTCTGA
The DNA here is from genome assembly GCF_964213995.1 of Mustelus asterias. Taxonomy (NCBI): domain Eukaryota; kingdom Metazoa; phylum Chordata; class Chondrichthyes; order Carcharhiniformes; family Triakidae; genus Mustelus; species Mustelus asterias. The sequence continues at coordinate 74,002,785 of NC_135803.1, read as the reverse complement.
GATAAAGGCCCAATCACCAAGCCTTGCTCACCTCTTCATAATCACAATGCACCAATCCAAAAGGGCTCCATTGATTCCTACTCTGCTTTGTCTGCTAATCAATCTCCAAATCCAAGTGAATATATTACCCTAATCCCATGAGCCTTAATCTTGCTAACCACTTGTGTGGCACTCTGATATCTTTTGAACAGGGAGTTCAACTGTGACATATTTACTTCCAACGACTGAAGGAAGATCAGCTACCAGGACCCTCAACCAAAACTACACCACATCTCACATCATAAATTCCAAACAGAAAACGTATTATTTCATGGATAATACATCCTCAGCTCTCCCAGCTCAAAAGGACACATGTTCCTCAATGGATACATCAATCTTTACTTTCAATGGCAATAATGGCAAAATTCATTAAATATCTAACCTTAGTTGCCTGAAAAAAAATGTTGGTGAGGCCAGTTTCCTGAAATGTTGTCATTCTTGAGGGTGGTGGTCCCTTTATAATTTCCATCAGAATTTCCAGGACTTTGTAACAATCAAACAGCAGCAACATATGCTCAAGCAAGGATGCCTGTGATCTTGGAGCTATCATTGCTTCAATGATATTGTGGCTCTAATCTGCCTCAATGACAACATTGAGATATGCTGAATATCTTGGGCAAGAGGGCAGAGGGGAATCATGTAGAACAACCAGCATCCAATTCTCTTTCCTGATCCCATCAAAAGTCTGGATGGAAGGATACCATCCTCCTCTGCCATTACAGTCAATACCAGCTATATAAATGCATGTGCAGTGAAGATTTGGCCTTTATTCATAGCTGACTGGTACACAGTAAATGACTAATGATGATACCAGAAATGCATGAGTATAGATATTAGCAAAGGATTGGCAAACTGCACCTCTGAAAAAAGCTTTGAGGGGTGACCTAATACAGGTCCTAAAAATTATGAAAGGGTTTGATAGAATGGTTACAGAGAATCCTTACATGGGGACAAGGCCATCAACATGAGAGCCATGAAAAAAATCTAATTCAAAGTTCAGAAGCAACTTCTTTACCCAAATAATGTAGAAGGGAGTGGTTGAAATTAATAGTATCAATGCATTTAAGAGGAAGCTAGTGAGGGAGCAGGGAATAAAGGATTCCAATAGTAGATTTAGCTGAGGAAGTTTAGGAGGTTCAAATGGAGCATAAAACACTGGCTTGGATTAATTGGGCCAAATGGCTTGGACACACTATGTAATCAGGACAGCAATGGAATCTCAATTCATTTTAATTGATGTCTTTGAGCCATTCGGAAAGGTATGACAATTTATCATCTCCACGAACCGATACAATCCAAGTAAATATATGTTTTAAAACATACAAGTCCACCATACCAAAAAAAAACAAACAGCCCAAGGTATCTTCTCCATCCTGCTACCATCATCCAACTAAGATTGGGTGTAGGATACTAACAAAAGGTTTATTGTCACCAGCCACCCCAACAGATCCACCATACATTCGTTGCCTGTCTTGAATATTCAGAGAACTACATGACGTCCAAGAGTATGGGAGTGGGAATTAAAGCACGAGCCATGTTTGTACACGGAACAGAGCTATTCAGCAAGTAGTCGCACAATCAACATTGAGGAAACCACAATGCGATACTGGATGAAGTAGAACAATACGCAAGAGGCTGTGCTATGTATATATGCATCTGTCAGCAGCAGGAGATGCCATCTTTTACTTTAATTCAATCTACAAAACGGTCACTTAACACTTCAGTTAGCGTCAGATTGGCACAAATTGCTTGGAATGCAGAGGCAAGCTGTGCAAAGTCACAATCACAAGTACTCTTGTGTGATTGCCACCATGCCTCTATAAAGCACCAGTTTATCATCCTGAGGTGTGCTATTATGCCATTGTCTTATGACAGTGAGAACCAGCACAAGATTAAATGTGATGGATCTGCCTACATGTACAATCAACAATTGCAGCCCTGTCACTGGACCCATCACAGGGTAACATTTGGATTCCAATAGCTCGTCAACAGCAGCATGCATTGACCACAATGACAGCCAAAGAGAGTGGATGTGTTCCAAGATATACAAGGGCTGGGATTTAGCACTGATTAACCTCTTCACGCTCACTGGTACCACTATTGCAGCAAGACTTCAAACCAACCTGATAGCCAGTGCTAAAGCAGCAAGGTATTAGGCTAGCAATACAGAAATGACCAATTATTGCAGAACCTGTTGATTAAGAAAGCAGATATTCATATGACAAAACCCCCTTTCCCCCATTGCTATCAATTCACATTTACAGAGTGACACTTATCTAGTACAGCATCTTGTCGCTGAATAAAGAACCACTTCAGGGGTCCATTGAATATATTCTTTCTTGAATACTTTGTGCACAAACCTCACAAAACTAGATATCCAGCAAATCCATAACTGGCTTGTTATGGATTGCCTGCATAACTACAACTCAAATCTTGTTCTCAGAATAAAGAGATGGTATGCTGCATCTTCTCCCCACCTATACATTTCTTAAAGTATAAGTTGCTGTCCTACAGGAAAGTAGATTCCACTTCACACCCTCCCACGTGGCAAATTCATTATCTAAGTGATAGAGATGAGGAGTGGGTCAGCCAGTTGGGCTGGGTCCAGGTGCTTCCTCACTTCTCAATGAGCCACAGTAACTGCAGTCATTCTCCAAATAACCAGTGAATCTGGTGCTGTCAAATTTGCATCCGTTCACAAACACTAAACACATTCAGGTTTCAATTTCTCTCAATCACTGAATTTTGTCTTCCCCTGGTGTTTTGGCTTGTAATTTTGCTTAAATCTCCAGTTTGGTGCACCTTTCCTTTTGGACATTGAACATCTGGTGTTGGAACAATAAATAATCATCCTCATTTACTCTGATCAGGACAGTCACAAGTTTTTAAAAATTTCATGGGATGTGGGCATCACTGACAAGGCCAGCATTTGTTGCCCATCCTCAGTTGCACTTGAACTGAATGGCTTGCTAGAACATTTCAGAAGAGAAGGCATATGTCATGCTTGCCTTTATTGGACAGGGCATAGAAAATAAAAGTTGGCATATGATGTTGCAGTTGTATAGAACGATGGTTAGGCCACATTTGGAGTACTGCGTCCAGTTCTGGTCGCCACACTCCCAGAAGGACGTGGTGGCTTTAGAGAGAGTGCAGAGAAGGTTTACCAGGATGTTGCCTGGTATGGAGGGTCTTAGCTATGAGGAGGGAGTGGGTAAACTGGGGTTGTTCTCCCTGGAAAGACGGAGGATGAGGGACGACCTAATAGAGATGTATAAAATTATGAAGGGTATAGATAGGGTGAACAGTGGGAAGATTTTTCCCAGGTCAGAGGTGACGAACACAAGGGGTCACGGGTTCAAGGTGAGGGGGGCAAGGTTCAACACAGATGTCAGGGGGACATATTTTACACAGAGGGGGCCTGGAATGAACTGCCAAGCAAGGTGATTGAGGCGGACACGCTGGGATCGTTTAAGACTTATCTAGATAGCCACATGAACAGACTGGGAGTAGAGGGATACAAAAGAATGGTCTAGTGGGCACGAGTGGCGCAGGCTTGGAGGGCCGAAGGGCCTGTTCCTGTGCTGTATTGTTCTTTGTTCTTTATGCCACCATCTCCCCAAGAGTGATGAATCACAATCAGATCTCTTTCCCTTCATGCGCGCCACTTTAAATTCGGCAAGAGATGATAAATTGTCATACCTTTCCGAATGGCTCAAAAACACCAATTAAAATGAAGAGAAATTGTCTCCAATCTGATTTGTCACATGTATTAGTATGCAAAGTATTGTTTCTTGCATGCTATGCAAAGCATACCGTTCATAGAGAAGGAAATGAGAGAGTGCAGAATGTAGTGTTACAATCATAGTTAGGGTGTAAAGAAAGATCAACTTAGTGCGAGGTAGGCCCATTCAAAAGTCTGATGGCAGCAGGGAAGAACCTGTTCTTGAGTCAGTTGGTACGTGACCTCAGACTTTTGTATCTTTTTCTGGATGGAAGAAGATGGGAGAGAGTATATCCAGGGTATGTGGGATCCTTAATTATGCTGGCTGCTTTTTCTGATGTGGAGATGCCGGCGTTGGACTGGGGTAAACACAGTAAGAGTTTTAACAACACCAGGTTAAAGTCCAACAGGTTTATTTGGTAGCAAATGCCATTAGCTTTTGGAGCGCTGCTCCTTCGTCAGATGGAGTGGAAATCTGCTATTCCCTGGGGGGGGGGGGGGGGGGGGGGGGGGGGGGCTCTGGACAGGTTGTTGGTGATCTGGACACCTAAAAACTTGAAGCTCTCAACCATTTCTACTTCATCCCCATTGATGTAGGGGCATGTTCTCCACTATGCTGCTCTCCTAAGCTGTGATGATGACTGAATAACGCCAGGGGAGACCCACTGTAAACAAATGTTTAAATTTGCTCACAAAATTCATCGCAAATCTTGTTAAATATCTGAAACGAGTCTAGACAAGTAGTGCGTTAAACTTTGGAATACAGGAGCACAATATAGAAAAACAAATTAGCTCATAGGAAGTGCTTCAAAATGCTAACCCAAAAGCAAAATCTGAAATAAGGACAGAAAATGCTGGATAAACTCAGCAAGTCTGACAGCATCTGTGGAGGGAGAAACAGAGTTAACATTGGTCTGGAGTTGAGCTCAAATCTGAGGTCATACAGACTTGAAATGTTAATGGTTTCTCTCTCCACAGATGCTGCCAGATTTGAATTTTTTCAGCAGTTTCTGTTTTCACTTGAAAGTGTTAACTGTGACAATGTACTATACAAATGTAACTACACTAATAACCAAAACAATCAAAATATCAAGTCAGAATAGTTAATACATGCAAAGTTGACCCAGCTCAAGCTTTCTTTTGGCAGCATGAGAATGGGTCGTGTTTTCAAGTATTCCACACTTTGCTGACGCTGTTAATGTGAGTCAAATGTGTGCTACTCACAAAGGCCTAACCACATCGGAGACTGCTTTTCCTGTACAGTCACGGAACAGAAACACAGAAGCAGCAGCCAATCGGGGTCTCACTGAAGTGTACCCATCGCAGTCTACTCTCAAACCAACCTTTTTTGGTCCTGACAGCAAACAGAATCATGGCATCTGTCCCACTGCATCAACCACACATGCACATTCCAGCCAACTGCAGAGTGACTAGGTTCAGATTACTTCCTGTGCATGTACAGCAACATTGTAGTTATGCTATTGGACTCGTAACCTGTACCAAAGAGGAAGTAATACACGACGGACGGTGTTACGAGGTCTTGCAACCAACAAATCAAGTCAAAGCTCTGCAGTTTTGCCACATCCAATTGCAAATGGTGGCAGCCAAAAGGTTAATGGATAGAGAAGGCTCAATGAATATTCTCAATGATACAAGGGCAAAAGGCAAGGCTGAAAAACCTGCAACTATCTTTAGTCAGAAATAGTGAATAATCCTCATCAGCCATCACTCCCTGTCGCTCACACACACCTCAAGTAAAAAGGCTGTGGGCTCGAGACTGGAGCACAAAATCTTGGTTTACATTATGCAGTAGTCGTAGTAATGTGTTATACTGTCATAGGTGCTATCTTTCAGCTGAAACATTAAACTAAGGCCTTATCTGTCCTCAGAGAACATGAAATATCTATGGTATAATTTCAAAGACTAGGGGGAGTTCATCACAGTATCTTGGCCAATATTTATCCCTTAGAGCCTCAACCATATAACAAAAAAAGGTTTGCTGGTCATTATAAAACCTTGCAATATGCAAATTGGTTGTCACACTAAAATTTTAAAAATACTCAATGGGACAGCCCGAGGTCACAAAACACTATATAAATAAACATGTTGTCATTCTCTCTTTTCTTGACCTCCTCCTATGGTACCCACCATCACAAATGCCAGTCATCAGCCAACTAGATTTACTCCAGATAATATCTAGAAATAGCAGAGCACAATGGAGACAGCAAAGGACATGGGTCCTGATAAAATCCCAGCTGTAGTGAATACCTGAGCTCCAGATCGAGCCAAGCCATTCCAGTAGTCAGAAGACTGATATTTACATAATGTGGATAATTGTCCAGGTCTGTCTTGCCCACATTTGCAGGACAAATCCAACCCAGCCAATACCACCCTATCAGGCCATTCTCTATCTGGAAGGAGTCAATAGTGTTATCAAGCAGCAGTTGCTCACTAATTATCTGCTCAATGTTACTCAATTTGGGTTAATAAGATATAGCACAAAAACAGGCCACTTGGCCCAGCCAATCCAAAGGGCGGCACGGTAGCACAGTAGTTAGCACTGCTGCTTCACAGCTCCAGGGACCTGGGTTCGATTCCCGGCTTGGGTCACTGTCCGTGTGGAGTTTGCACATTCTCCTCGTGTCTGCGTGGGTTTCCTCCGGGTGCTCCGGTTTCCTCCCACAGTCCAAAGATGTGCGGGTTAGGTTGATTGGCCATGCTAAAATTGCCCCTTAGTGTCCTGGAATGCGTAGATTAGAGGGATTAGCGGGTAAATATGTAAGGATATGGGAGTAGGGCCTGGGTGGGATTGTGGTCGGTGCAGACTCGATGGGCCGAATGGCCTCTTTCTGTACTGTAGGGTTTCTATGATTTCTATGATTTCTAATCCATGGCAGCATTCCAAGCTCCACCCTTCCTGATATGACTATCAAGCATCAACCTCGATTTAGTCTACCTGTTTACTGAACGTGAGTGCCGAGTTCCAAAGGTGTGGCGAGGGGAACGGCCCTCAACATCAAATTAGCCTTCACTAGAGTGTGGCACCAAGGAACCGGAGTCAAAATGAGAAAAAACCATACACAGTGCACGATGATCATCTGCAATGTGCTGCCTGAAAGGGGAGTAGAAGGAAATTCAATAACAACTTTGGAAAGGGAATTGGAAAATACTTGAAGATGAAGAAAAATTTAACAGAGCTATGGAGAAAAGCCAGGGAGTGGGACAAAGTGGATCCAGCACATGTATAGTAGGCTGAATGGTCTCCTTCTGTGCTGTATTATAAAAGATTACATAAAACTGAAGTCAATAGGGATCATGTGGAAATTCCCCAGTGCAGTTACACCTGGCACCAAGATTGTTTGTTGGTGGTCAAAGATCTCATGCCAGGCCACTGCTGCCAGAGTGTCCTTGTGTCCTAGGCCCAATCACCATCAGTTTCTTCAATGACCTTCCCTCCAACAAGGTCACAAGTGTGGCAGCTTACTAATGAATACAATGTCCAACTCCATCTGCAATGCTTCAGATAACAAAGCAGTCCATGTCTGCACAGATCAAAACCTGGACAACATTCACATATTGCGCTGCTAAGCATGGCACAAATGGTACTTCCCAAAAGTGCCAGTGACCATATTCAACACGTGGAAACCTAACAACCTCCCATTGGCATTCAGCAATACAATCCCCAAATTCCTGAGTCACCATGGAGCAGAAAGCCAACTGGACTAAGCATGTCAATATGTGGCTATTGGAGGATGTCAGAGGCTGGGGTATTTTTATGTTGAGTGGTTCATCTCCTGATTTCCCAAAACCACTACAAGAACAGCAATGCACAGGTTACAACTGTGATGGAATCCACACTTGTCTGGATGAGTGCTCTTCAACAAACATGAGCTCAACCAGGCAGGCAAGGCCACCTCCTTGATCAGCACTCTATCCACCACCATAAACTTCCACTTGCTCCACTGCCCCCCACAGCAGCGCGTGCCATCTACAAAACGAGGCACCACAATTCTCAATGGCTTCTTTAGCAACAACTCCGAAAGCCACGAACACCAACATCCAAAAGGACAAGGGCAATGGGAGCATGGGAACACCATTAGCTCCATGTGACACATTATCCTGACACGTACCGAGGACAATCCTAGCTGTGACTGACCCTTTCCTTTAAAGCTAATGACACCAATTGATGAGGCTGATTGTCACCCCAGAACAACCAGGTCATCAGTCTGAGAATAAAAGGCAAATCCAGTACAGATTTCCATAAAGACTCAGTATCATGTCATTCTTGTCACTGATCTCCATGTTTCCTAGGTTCCAGAACATGTCTTCACCTCTATTTTGGGTAAAGTTAGAGAGATACAAGGGTCAAACCAAGAACCATATTCAATGTACCCCATTTTATCAGGTCCTCCAACATATCTTGACATAATCTCAATTTAAATAGGAAGAACAAACACCTTGTTAGGCAAACCAACAGAATAATTTAATAAGCAAAACATTTACAGCAACTGTAAATCTTGTCGTATCAAAAACAAAGATTCTTTGATTTGATTTGTCACATGCATTGGGATACAGTGAAAAGTATTGTATTCATCTAACTCTCAACATAACACTGATCAGGAAACCATGCTTGCACACCCCAACACCATAGACCTAGACAATCAGAACCCTACCCCCCAGCCCCATGGTCCTAGAAAATCAGAGCCCTACCTTCCCCCAGACCCATCTCCCTAGACAATAAGAGCCCTCTGTATATGCTTTTAGCCTCCCCAAACTTAAGTTTCCTGAAGGTGTTGTCTCTCTGTGAGACTGAGTGCTGACCACAAGCAATCTGGCTGCTTAGTAATCCCAGAGACAACTTCCTTCGTGGCTGACTACGAGCGTGACTGAGAAATCAGCCCATATTCTAATACAAATAATTGTGTTCAAGCCCCACTTCATGGTTTCAGCTCAAAACCCAATTCAATAATGAGCCGTATTGAGGTGCCACCCTTCAGTTGAAAATGTTAACTCAAGGCTCTCTGATATTTATTTACAAGTTCAGGTACATATTAAAGACTCTAAAAGGACGGTAACATTGATTCAAAAACAAAGTTGGCCAATGCTTCCAATAATTGAGTGAAAAGACCAATGACCTACATGTGACCCAAGTAAGCGCCAAGCTGACTGTGCTCAGAATGCCACAACTTAGCTCGGCGCCTCGAGACGGAAGGGAAATCCTGTGCTAGCCACTGGGAAGCATCCTTGAATAGACACTGGGCTAGGACAGAGGCGAAGTTAGCTAAGAGGCCTTCCGTGGTCAATAAGCTCCAACACTTCGCACAATTTCAAAAATTGAGGGGCAGATGGGAGACACCAAATTTAGGTGCAAGTTCACACAGGAGGCAGCCAAAATCCAACAAGGTATCAATAAACGTTGCAGAATAGGGTGTAATTGGCAAAATATTTTGAACACGGCATTTTCGATGGTGCATTTTGGTAGAAAAAATAAAGACACCAGACACTTTGTACTGGTTGGAATGTGAAAAGCACTTGTGTGTGGAGTAGCTATATTTACAACAATAAAGTACAGGTAAAGGCAAGCTCTGGATCATGGAGTCCAGTGACGAACAGCAAATGATAGATGCATTTAAGAGAAAGCCACATCATACAGCATGCTGAAAGGAATAAAAGAGTATGCCAATATGGCTCAGTGGGAGAAAGCTCACTTGAAGCACAGCTTAGTGAAGCCAAATGGCTTGATTCTGTACTGTAGTCTTAATCTAATGCTCATAGTCTGGGTATACATAGAATAGCGTACATAGAAGAATGGCTACCTGGCCCAGACACTGGCAGTTGCCAATAGCTACAGAACAAGATTCCAACAGGAGTCAGTGCCTTCAGAAATGGGAGAAAACCACAAATCCATCACCCATCAGATTCCTCCAATTCCACAGGAGTTTGAAAGAACATTCCAACATTTCCTGCCAGGCATGTTATAATGTGGTGAAAAGCTTCACTAAACAGGAAGCAACTGAACAAGACACATCATGTCTGACTAAGCAACTCACACCTATCAGACTGAGGGAAGTGAATGCTTCTTCCCCACACCTAATGTTGTGTACAGACAAGCAACCATCCAGCACTTGGATCTGATGGGTCTGGCTGCAGCTGTCTCACATGTCAAGGCTTATTTGCTGACAGTATCAAATATATCCCTCAGTCTCCGTTTTCCTTACTGTCGACTGCACTCTATGTTTTCAAGTAAACACTTTTCTTAGAAATAGCATTTCTTACCATAATCTCCTCTGGATAGATGATTTCTTTGTAGCTAGCTGCAATTTATTTCTATATATAAAAGCTTCAATATAAACTCCTTTAAACACTACCCTCAGTAGCTCATCCTCCTCGTATAACCATCGCCCTTGTCCTGATTAAATTTCTGGTCAGGGATTGTGTCCTGTGAAGGCCAAAATCTTGTTTCAGAGGAGATGGTGGTTTTAGATCAAGCACTTGCCTCCCAGGGCAGAAAGGGTTCAGGGGGTGGTGGTTACATCGTGTAGCAATTTATAAGCAGGCCAAAGAACACCAGATGCTTGGGGCAGGTGCCTTCATGCAAGCAGGAGAAAATAGGACAAGTGTTAAAACAGGGCTAGGTTGAGCAGTCTTAACATATTGCGCTGATTGACTATATTGAATTCCTGGCTGTAATCTATCCCTTTATTTAAAGGCAGATTGTCTACCAAGAGCTGAGTAACTAGGTTATTGAAAAGTAAAATTAAAAGTCATACGCAGGATGTATTTTCTCTCGGGGCTCAGTGTCATTTGCCATTCGTCAATGGACTCCATGATCCAGAGCATGTCTTTACCTGTGCTATATCGTTACACAGTCCAAAAGATGAGCTGGATAGGTGCATTGGCCATGTTACATTCTCCCTCAATATACCTGAACAGGCGCCAGAGTGTAGTGACTAGGGGATTTTCACAGCAACTTAATTGCAGTGTTAATTTCAGCCTACTTGTAACAATAATAAATAAAATTTTAAACCCAGCGAGACAAGAGTCAAACTGAGAACCTTTGTCAATGGTTTGGTGAAGCACATTTTGAATAGCTTATGCAGTTTTGGTTCCCACATTTAATGAAGGATATACTTACATTGGAAGTGATACAGCAAAGGTTCACTACATTGGCCCCTGGGATGCAAAGATTGCCCTATGATGAGAGGCTGAGTATTCTCTGGAATTATGAGAGGTGATCGCTTTGAAACCTACAAGATTCTAAAGGGGCTCAAGAGGGGAGAAATGGGTTGTTTCTCTTGGATGGGGATGGGAAATCTAGAACAAGGGGGCACAGTCTCAGGACGAAGGTAGATCAATTAGGACTGAGATGAACGAAATTTCTTCATTCAAAGTGTTGTGAATCTTTGGAATTTTCTAGCCAAGAGGGTTGAGGATGTGCCATCATTGATTATATTTGAGACCAGAATAAACATTTTTGGTCTTTCAGGAAAATATAGGCTATGAGGAGTGGATAGAAAAGTGGAATTGAAGTCCAAGATCAGCCATGATTGTACTGAAGGGCAAAGCAGGCTCAATGGGCTGTATGGTCTACTGCTTGTAGTACTTTCATTTCACTCCAGGTTATTTTAGTTTATATCATGTGCCATAGCACAATATCACCTACAGTAACTAACCCTACAGCTTAAACTACAAACTAGCAGAATCATTAACTTAACATTGAACAGAAAAATAAGCAGTATATTTTAAATGCTTGCAAGCTTTTACAAATATCATTCTCATATTAAAAGATACATCTCCTGCACTAACTCTTGATTTAATATTAATCAGGGAAACATGGCTGTTTACTTTATTGACCACTTGCTACCTTAATTTGTACGCCTGATAGCTTCAGAGTGACAAACAAGCTGAACGCAGGTAACCCAATGCAAGTCCGTACGAGGCATCCCCCACCCAGGCTACCCAAGCAGTCCAAAGGAGTGGTAAAGCGGCCCCGCCCCTGAAAGGTAAGTTTTCAACAGTTAGTGGTAATAAAACAACTACTTTTTAAAAAGCTGGAAAAACTCAACAGGTCAGGCAGCATCTGTGGAGAGAGAAACACCATCTGTGGAGAGGAACAGAGTTAATGTTCCAGGTCAATGATCTTTAATCAAAACTGGAACATTAATTCTGTTCCACTCTCCAGAAATGCGCTAGATATTTCCAGTATTTCCTATAGATTTCCAGCATCTGCGGTGTTTCAAAAAGGATGTCAATCACCTGTTACGCCTAAAACATTAATTTGCTTGCGCTCTTCAGACACTGACTGAGTCGTGTATTAACACATTTTATGGTTACATTTCAGTTAAGCAGCATTTGCAAATTGCGCCATTTGAATTGAATGGCATGGGTTGACTCATAGATCACTTCTCAACACTCCACAGACAAAGGTAGCAAACAGTATGCCCAGCGAGGCCTTGTCCCGATTTGTGTTTAATCAGCCCAGACTCGAGCACAACTTTCTTTGCAGTTTCCAACCCCAGCCAACAGCACCAGCCTTTAATCTGACATGCACCTTGATCAGCAAGAAGGAATTCAGTAAATAATCCCTTATAGGCAAGAGCTTCGATTTTGATACAACTACGACCAGCACTGTTAACGCACTCAGTGAGCAAACTGAAGTGTGTTGCAAGAGAAAAGGAACCAGGTTGACAGGAAACAACTCCCTCAACAGACCATTAAGTAATTACAACGCATTATAGTGCTGGGATCCTAGGTTCAAACTGCGGACTCTTGCAAGCTTAGCTTAGCCACAGTGGTTGGTCCATTACCAATGACTTCAGAGCTCCTGGGTTAGGAAGTCAAGAGTCTGCTCCTGAAACTCTGCCTGGTGCTGGTGGTCAGGAGGCAAGTACGGAATTGGAATCAACCAATGAGTGCTACAGGTTAGGCTTCAAATGAAAATTGATTGCAAGTGGAGCAGAAAGGGAGCTGCTGACACTCATGAAACACGATCCAAACAAGGGTCAACATCTTCAGACAGCAAGATAAAAAGGCTTCCCAATACAGGGACTAGATAGGGAACAAGCACAAAGCTCAAGTACCAATGCAGCTTTGCAGTTTAAGCAGGTTAAATACATTCTTTAAGATTTTAAATTATACATTCTTTAAGATTTTAAATTATATTTCTTGTAAAAGTCCAATTGTAAGTCACAGAAATAAACAAGAAATAGTAAGCCAATTAGCCCATTAAGCCTGCTGTCTTTCAATACAATTGTGGTTGATCATGACCTGCAACTCCATTTTCCAGCCCACCCCCCTTAATTTCGAGACCAAATATTTCTCTATCCCAACCTTAAATTCAACAATAGAGCATCCACAATTGTCTGGGGTAGAGAATTCTAAACTTTCACAACCCTTTCAGTGGAGTAATTTCTCATCTCAACCCCAAATGATCAACCCTTTTTCCTCTGACCAATGGAAATAATCTCTCAATGTTCACCCTATCAAGGCCCTTCGGAATTTTAAAGGTATCAATTAGATCACTTTTCATTCTCCTAAATTCTGGAGAATGTAAGCCCAATGTACACAGCCTATAAGACAACCCACTTATCCCAGGGACCAATTTTAGTGAACCTTCACTGTACCACCTCTGATGCAAGTATATCACTTAGTCAGATGTTTACAACATGAAAACAGGCTCTTCAGCCCAACTTGTCCATGCCGCTCAGTTTTTAACCACTAAGCTAGACGCAATTGCCTGCATTTGGCCCATATCCCTCTATACCCATCTTACTCATGTAACTGTCTAAATGCTTTTTAAAAGACAAAATTGTACCCGCCTCTATTACTGTCTCTGGCAGCTTGTTGCAGAATTCACCACCCTCAATGAAAAAATTGCCCCTCTGGACCCTTTTGTATCTCTCTCCTCTTACCTTAAACCTATGCCCACTAGTTTTAGACTCCCCTACCTTTGGGAAAAGATATTGACTATCTAGCTGATCTATGTCCCTCATTATTTTATAGACTTCTATAAGATGACCGCTAAGCCTCCAATGCTCCAGGGAAAAAAGTCCCAGTCTATCCTTATAACTCAAATCATCAAATCCTGGGAGCATCCTAGTAAATGTTTTCTGCACTCTTTCTAGTTTAATAATATCCTACAATAGGGTGACCAGTGTGGCCCTATCAATGTCTTGTACAACTTCAACAAGACGTCCCAACTCCTGTATTCAATGTTCTGACCAATGAAACCAAGCATGCTGAATGCAGTTTTCTCCACCCTGTCCACCTTTGACTCCACTTTCAAGGAGCTATGAATGTGTACCCCTAGATCTCTTTGTTCTATAACTCTCCCCAATGCCCTATTTACTGAGTAGGTCTTGCCCCAATTTGATCACCTAAAAATGCATCACATCACATTTATCTAAATTAAACTCCATCTGCCATTCATCAGCCCACTGGCCCAATTGGCCAAGATCCTGTTGCAATCCTAGGTAACCTTCTTCACTGTCCACTATGCCACCAATCTTGGTGTCATCTGCAAACTTACTATCCATGCCCCATAAATTCTCATTCAAATCATTAATAAAATTAACAAATAATAGTGACCCAGCATTGATCCCTGAGGCAACCCGATGGTCACAGGCCTCCAGTTTGAAAAACAACCCTCTACCTTCTGTCATCAAACCAATCTTGTATTCAATTGGTTACCTCACCCTGGATCCCGTGAGATTTAACCTTAGGCAATAACCTACCATGCGGTACCTTGTCAAAGGCCTTGCTAAAGTCCATGTGGACAACATTGACTGAACTGCCCTCATCTACCTTCTTGGTTACTCCTTCAAAAACCTCTTAAATTGAGACATGATTTTCCACTCACAAAGCCATGCTGACGGTCCTTCATCAGTCCTTGGCTCTCTAAATGCCTGTGGATCCTGTCTCTCAAAATACCTTCTAACAACTTACCCACCACAAATGTTAGGCTCACCAACCTGTAGTTCCCAGGCTTTTCCCTGCAGCCCTTCTTAAGCCAAGGCACAACATTTGCCACCCTTTAATCTTCAAGCACCTCACCTGTGGCTGTCAATGATTCAAATATCTCTGCTAGGGGACCCGCAATTTCCTCCCTAGCCTCCCACAATGTCCTGGGATATCAATGGGGACGAAGTAGAAATGGTCGAGAGCTTCAAGTTTTTAGGTGTCCAGATCACCAACAGGCTTCCCAGGTTTTTCCTTGCCCCCCTCTTCTTTAACAAAGGCACAACATTGGCTACCCTTAAATACGGAGACCAAAACTGCACACACTATTTCAGAGGAGGTCCTACCACAAACTGGACACATACTTTGGTTCTGTCTTCACAAAGGAGAAAATAGCAGAAATGTTGGGGAACACAGGATTTAGCCAGAGGGAAGAACTAAAGATCAATATTAGTAGAAAAATGGTGTCAGGGAAACTGATGGGATTGAAGGCTAATAAACCTCCAGGGCCTGATAATCTACATCCCACGATACTCAAGAAAGTTGTCTGAGAAATAGTGGATGCATTGGCAGTCATCTTCCAAGATTCTGTAGGCTCTGGAATAGTTTGGGTCGCTAATGTAACCTCACTATTTAAAAAAAAGGGGGGTCGAAAGAAAACAGAAAATTCTAGAATGCATCAAAGATTTTAAAGCAAAACACTTGGAAAACAGTGCCAAGACTGGACACAGCATGAATTTATGAAAGGGAAATTATTTTTGACAAATTTAATTAAATTCTTTGAGGATGTAACTGGTAAGAGTTGATGAGAGGGAGCCAGTGGATGTGGTTTATTGGATTTTCAGAAGGCTTTCGACAAAGTCCCACATAAGAGATTAGTTTGTAAAATTAAAGCACAAAAGGATTGGGGCAGTGTACTGAGCTGGATAGAAAACTGGTTGGCAGATAGGAAACAAAATAGGAATAAATGGGTCTTTTTATAAATGGCAGGCAGTGAATGGTTGGGTGCTGCAAGGCTTGATGTTAGGACCCCAGCTATTTACAGTATATATGAATAATTTAGGTGAGGGAACTAAATGCGATATCACCAAATTTGCAGATAACACAGAGCTAGATGGGAGGGTGAGCTGTGAGGAGGATGCAGAAATCCTTCAGTGTGATTTGGATGAGTGGGCAAAAGAATGGGGCGGCACGGTAGCACAGTGGTTAGCACTGCTGCTTCACAGCTCCAGGGTCCTGGGTTCGATTCCCGGCTCGGGTCACTGTCTGTGTGGAGTTTGCACATTCTCCTCGTGTTTGCGTGGGTTTCCCCCGGGTGCTCCGGTTTCCTCCCACAGTCCAAAGATGTGCGGGTTAGGTTGATTGGCCAGGTTAAAATTGTCCCTGAGATGCGCAGGTTAGAGGGATTAGCGGGTAAATATGTGGGGGTAGGGCCTGGGTGGGATTGTGGTCGGTGCAGACTCGATGGGCCGAATGGCCTCCTTCTGCACTGTAGGGTTTCTATGATTTCTATGATGATTTCTATGCAGTATAATTTGGATAAATGTGAGGTTGTCCACTTCAGTAGCAAAAACAGGAAAACAGGTTACTATCTGAATGGCCAGAAATTAGGAGAAGCGAATGTGCAACAAGACCAGGGTGTCCTCGTACTCCAGTCACTGAAGGTGAGCATGCAGGTGCAGCAGGCAATAAATAAGGCAAATGATATGTTGGCCTTCATAGCAAGAGGATTTGAGCACAGGAGCAGGGTTGTCTTGATGCAGTTTTACAGGGCCTTGGTGAGGCCACACCTGGAATATTACATGCAGTTTGGTCTCCTCACCTGAAGAAGAGTGTTCTTGCTCTAGAGGGAGTGCAGCCAAAGGTTTACCAGACAGATTCCTGGGGTGGCAAGACTGACATACGAGGAGAGGTTGAGTCAGTTAGGATTGTATTCGCTGGAGGTCAGAAGAAGAATGAGGGAAATCTCAGAAACTGGTAAAATTCTAACAGGACTAGACAGGGTAGATGCAAGAAGGATATCCAGAACCAGGGGCTGTCTGAGGACACAGGGTAGACTGTTTAGGACAGAGTAGAAATTTCTTCACCCACAGTGGTCAGCCTGTGGAATTTGCTACCACAAGTCAAAACATTGCATGCTTTCAAGAAGCAGGTAGATATAGCACTGGAGGTAAAGGGAATCAAAAGATATGGGGGGGGGGGGGGGGAGGAGAAGGCGAGATCAGGTTATTGAGTTGGATGATCAGCCATGATCATAATGAATGGTGGAGCAGGCTCAAAGGGCCGAATAGCCTCCGCCTGCTCCTATTTTCTATGTTTCTGAACCTGTACAATTGAATCAAGACTTGTTCATCATTCTACTCTGAGCCCCTTACAAAAAAGGCCAACATATACTTGCCTTCCTAATTGCTTGCTCGTTTTATGTTCCTTGCATGAGTACACCAAGTTTCTTTGAACATCAACACTTGAAAGTTTCTCACCTTTATGAATAAAAAGCATAAGATTAAGACTAAAGAGAATATCATACTTCCTTACATTACACTCCATCTGCCATCTTGTCCACTCACTGAATCCATCTATATCTCTTTGCAGCCTCTCTGCATCCTTCCCACAACTTAGCTTTCCACCTTGCTTGGCATTCACCAAATTTGACACATTAGTCTCTTCATCCGAATCATTAATAGATTGTAAAAAGCTGAGGCCCCAGCACGGATCCTTGCAGCACTTAATTCACTGCCAACCAACATGAAAACGCCCATTTTATTAAAAGCTATTAACCAATCCTCTTATCAATGCTAATATATTACCCCCAAATTCATAAGCCCTAATTTTGTCTCAACCTTTTGTGCAGCAAATGTCTCTAGGTATATTACATCAACTGGTTACTCTATCTACCCTACCAGTGCTGTTTTCAAGGGAATTCCAGCATTTTAAGCTAGTGACAGTGAAGGAAAGGCTATATAGCTCCAGGTCAGGATGGTGATCAGCTTGATGGAGAACTTGTAGCTTGTGTTCTCATGTCTGTTGCCCTTGTCCTTCTAGGTGATAGAGGTCACAGGCTTGGAAGGTGTGTTTGAATGAGACTTGGTGAGTTGCTGCAGTGCATCGTGTAGATGGGGGACTCTGCTGCTACTGCGTGTCAGCGGTGGAGGAGGTAACTTCTTAAAAGATGGCGAATGTGATGCGAATCAAGTGGCCTGCTCTGTCGTGGATGGTGCCGAGCTTCTCGAGTGTTGTTGGAGCTCCATTCATCCAGACAAGTAGAGAGAAACTCTAAGGGTTAGAGAAACTCTTAAGAAAGACTTACCCTTTGCAGATGGTGGACAGGTTTTGAGGAGTCAGGAGGTCAGTCACTCTCTGCAGATTTTCCAGCCTCCGACCTGCTCTTGTAGCCACAGTATTAAAATGGCTGGTTCAGTTCAATTTCTGGTCAATGGTAACCAGATGGGAATTGAGTATTGGTAATGCCATTGAATGTCAAGGGGTGGTGGTTAGATTCACTCTCGTTGAAGATGATCATTGCCTGGCACTTGTGTGGCACAAATGTTACTTGCTACTTATCAGCCCAAGCCTGAATGTTATCCAGGTCTTGCTGCATTTGGGCACTGACTGCTTCAGTATTGGGGGAAATGCAAATGGTGTTAAACATTGTGCAGTCAGTGATGGAAGGAAGATCATTGATGAAGCAGCTGAAGATGGTTGGCCCTAGGGCCGTATCCTGAAGGACTCATGCAGTCATCTCCTAGAACTCAGATGACCTCCAAACACCACAGCCATTGTGCTAGTATGACTCCAATCAGTGGCAAGTTTTCCTCTTGATTCCATTGATTCCAGTTTTGCCAGGGCGCCTTGCTGGCTCACTTGATTAAATGCAATCTTCATGTCAAGTCCAGTCATTTTCACCTCACCTCTGGAGTTTAGCTCTTCTGTTGCAGATGGTTAAACCAATCAGGTCAGGAGCTGAGGGTCCGTGAGTAGGCTGTTTATAAGTGCCGCTTGATAGCACTGTCGATGATCCCTTTCATCACTTTGCTGATGATTGAGAGTAGACTAAAGCAAAAACAAAATATTGCATATGCTGGACATCTGAAAAAAAAAGTGCTGAAAAATAGGTCTTGCAGCAGCCATCGAGAGAAAAATAGTTAACGTTGAGTCCATATGGCTGTCATACAGACTCTCCACTGATGCTGCCAGACCTGGGTTTTTCCAGCATTTTCTGTCTTATTGAGAAGCGACTGATGGGCCAGTAATTGAACGGGTTAAGTTTGTCCTGCTTTTTGTGGAGGGGACATAGCTGTTGTTAGGTATGTGCCAATGTTATCGCTGGAACAGCTTGGCTACGGACACTGCAAGTTCTCGAGTATAAATCTTCGGTACTATTGCAGGAATGATTTTGATTTCAGAGCTCATAGCTATTGCAGTAATTGGTGTTAGGCTAACTGGCCTGTACTACTTCATTTTCTCTCTCCCTCCTTTCTTGAGGAGCGGTGTAACATTTGCCAATTTCCAAATCTAAGGTATATTTAAAATCTATGGTATAATGCATGCAGCAGTCTTGTAACTCCAGAAGCGTCAATCTACCAGTTCCTGACCCGGAAGTAACAAACAGGAACAGACAGCTCAACAAGGAATGCAGCAAGTAGAGAACCAGCTGGTTAAAGTGTGAAAATGTTAACAGCAGCAAAGCTATCCAAGAAAGTGAATCAGTTGGGCAAGTGCATACCAGACTCAGCAAGCCCCATGAGGGGAGGGGATCTGTCACAGCCAAACTCTAATTTTGACTCTGCATTTTGCTCGTGGCACCATTGGCTCAGGTGGGAGCACTTGTGCCTCTGATTCACAAGGTTGTGGGTTCAAGTCCCACTCCAGGGTTTCAAAATCAAAGCTGATACTCCAATATTGTACTGAGGCAGCGCTGCCCTATTCGAGGTGCTGTCTTTCAGATGAGGTTTTAAACAGAGGCCCTGTCTGCCTGCTTAGATGTAAAAGATCATTGGCTTAGGCAAGCTGTGATCTGGTCAATATTTATCCCTCAATCAATATCATAAAACAGATTATTTGGACATCATATTGCTATTTATGGGAGCTTACTTTGTGCAAATTGCCTGCCATATTTTCTACATTACAATAGTGGATGCACTTCAAAAGTACTAGCTGTAAAGCACAGAGGCATCTGGTGGTTATGAAAGAAGCTATTGAAAATCCTAAATTCCAGGCTACTTTTATAATAACACTTATTTTGCTGTGTCACAAATATCTTTGAAGCACAATGATTATTGCTGTATAAGCAAAAACAACATCCCACAAACTACTAAGAACAAAGGCCAGTTCATCTGTTCCTGGTGCTGCAGGTGAGACAGGAATAGTTCTGCAGGGTCAAAGTTCACTGAAGCAGCGAACTGCATTAAGATCTTATCAGCGTTCCCTCAGTATTCACACAGGAACATGAATCCACTTTGAGCTCAAAACCCTCACATACTCCAATCCACAACCTTCTGAAGAAGCAAGAGTTCTGCCAACTGAGCCAAGCTGACACATTTGCCATATCACTCCAAGATATTTATTACACCAGATATAATCCAGCTAGGCTCTTCAGTTAAATTCCAGACTCAAAGTGGCCAACTGAAATCTGCTAGTGCCCCAATTCACCACCTGACTTTTAAAAAACTACCAAATCCAGTATTTGAATAAGAAACACTGCTGCCCATTTCAATGAGTCAAAGAAACACTGCCCAATTGCAAAACAAATGTCAATATTTACAAATACTGCAGGTTGGATGGGCAGTTGAAAGAAAAGGAGAATTAATGGGACATACCATTCGGACTATGACTCAAATGCAGGATAAACACAAACATCAGGCAGGCAGGCTTATTCCTGTGCCTGCAATCTCCAAGTAGCACTGCAAATCCTGATGTGGTATTCAAAGCCACCACTTTCTGACTCAGAGGCAAACAGAGTACCAACCTAAGAGAATAAGAGTTTTTTAGCAACAAAATACAAATCGCAGCTTCTGTATACTACAGAACACCAGCAACAAAATGTCTATCTCAAAGCAATCTCCAACCACCTTGAATGTACTGGAACAAGCTATAACAATCAGTAAGCAATTAGCTTGTCGCTGACAGGATATGGGCCAAACTAGTGTTAGACAGTCTATCGCTTTCAAACACTGCTGAAAACTGTTGCTAGAAAATGCTGACCTTTGGCCTCGAGAATATGTACAGGCAGGTTCCTAACGGCAAGATACAAAGGAAGTCGTTCACTCAAACAGAGTTAGAAGTAGAGGTGGTTCTGCAGTCAAGCCAGCAAGTTATGCATGTTGTTTTGAACAGCACAAAGTCCAAAGGGAGTTTACGCCATTTAGACTTCCTCTAGCTGCCTCCAGGTAAATGATCAACGTTTCTCCTGAACCTCACTTCCTACTCTCAAAAACTCTCCACTTGTGCAAGAGAGGCTAAAGAGGAAGCTGTGTGAGTACACAACAGCACAGAGAGCCGTCAGTTCCTGTTAATGACATCCTGCCCGGGCACAACAACAAAACTGCATTAGGGACAGCAAAAGAGCAGCACAACACTCTTGGCTCCTTCACAGGCCACGTGCTTGAGGCCTACTCACACCTGTCATTGCCAATAAATCAAACCAGCACCTGAGCCAGCATCATGCCTTTGTTACCTCTCAACTCAACTAATCCAACATACTCCAGGCTGCTATCTCACGTTCGACCTTCGGTAAACTTGATGTTATCCAGAGCTATGCTGCCAGTGTCTCAATTCAAAGCAAGTCCCATTCCCCTATCATCCCATGCTTGTTGACCTTAATTGGCCCATCTTGATATTAAAATTTTTATCCGTGTATTCAAATTCTTCCATGGCCTTATCTTCGTAATCTCCTCCAGCCCTCCAACACTCATATCTACACTCCTCTAATTCTGGCCTCTTGTACATTCCAAATCAGAATTGCTCCAACATCAGTGGCCATGCCTTCAATTGTCTCGGCCCAAGCTCTGGAATTCCTTTTACACCCTCTTTGCCTCTACCTCACCTTCCTTCTTTAAAGGCACATCTTAAAATCTACCTCTGGTCATCTGACTTATTTCTAAACGTGATTTGATGTCATACTTTGTTTTATAATGCTCCTGAAGCACTTTGGGACTTTCCATTATTTAAAAACGTGCTATATAAATACAAGCTATCGTTTAATGACCCTGAACTCAATTCACTGAGCAGCTAAGACAGTTCCAGCACATTCTGCAAGCACTGTTTTGGTATTGAGTCTACAGACACCAGTATCAAACTGCAACACCTCAGACCAAACTAAAACATTCACTGCATTAGTCCCATACTTCCTCCAAATTCCATCAGCTAACACCACCACCTGGAATGGGACCAAAACCCAATGAACCTGCTTATCACAAACGGTCCTCAGTTCCCGATTACCACAGTCATACTTTGTTTTGTAAGCAGTGATCTCAACACTAGCAGAAGCTGCCAGAAAAGATTGTAATAAATAGTAGGCTATTCAGCCATTCGAGCCTTCTCTGCCATTCAGTTAGATTATGGCTGATTTGATTGTGGCCTTGTCTCCATTTCCTGTCTGTCCTCTTTACCCTCAACTTCCTTGTCAATCAGAAATCTGTCTTGCTCATTGAATATACTCAGCCTCCACTGCTCTCTGGGGAAGAGAATTCCAAACACTAATGACTTTCAGAGAAAAATAATTTCTCCTCATCTCCATCTTAAATGGGAGACCCTCCCCACCATTTTGAAACTGTACCCCTAGTTTTAGATTCCCTCGTGAAGGAAAACATCTTCTCAGCATCTACCATGTTGGGGTCCAAAGAATCTTACATTCTTCAATAAGATCACCTCTTTTTCCTTCTAAATACCACCGAGTATAGTATAACAAGGATGAAGGTGATAAGTCAATGGAAGTAAACATATTGACAAATTTGCAGGGGTACATCGAAAAGGCAGGACAGGCAACAGGTAAATTGGTCCTTCATATGGCCTTAAAAACAATGGGTCAAATGGCCTCCCTCGGAGATGTAACCAATCTGAAACAACAGCTTGGCTCTGTCCACACCACTTGCAGAGTCAGGAAGCCATGAGAGTTCAAGTCTCACTATAAGCAAATAAGCACACCATCAAGACTCAACAGCGACAGAGGTGCCCTTTTTCCAGTGAGATGTTAAGTTGAGGTGCCATCTGCCTGGTGAGGTGGATATTAATAATCCCATTTCACTATCGAGGTGTCCTCGAGAACATTTCTCTCTTCTGGTGGATGTGGTGGCACTGGAGGCTGTTCAGAGGTTTCACCAGACTGATTCCAGCGATGAAAGGGTTGTCATACGAGGAGTGGTTGAATAGCTTGGATTTGTGCTTGCTGGAGTTCAGAAGAATGAGGGGGTAGGGTCCAATTGAAGTATATAAAACGCTAAAGAGGATTGATAAGGTGGACGCTGTGTTCCCCCTTGTAAACCTGTTGGACTATAACCTGGTGTTGAGACCGCTTACTGTGCTTCCCCCTTGTGGGACGGTCCAGAACAAGAGGTCATAGATATACAGTGACAAGAGGTAGGTTCAAAACAGATGGAGAAACTACTTCTGAGGGTTGTGAATCTGTGGAACTCTGCCCGTTGAGTGCAATGGAGGCAGAATCAGTCAACAGATTCAAGGAAGAAATAGATATGTTTCTGATGAAAAGTGGGGAACAGGCAAGGGAAGTGGAGTTGGGACCAGGATAAGATCAACAAATGATTACGTTAAATGGTGGAGCAGGCTCAAAGGGCTGAATTGCCTCCTCCTGTTCCTAATTCCTATGTTGCTATTAATTCACAGCACCAACAAACAGATAAACTATCCATTATCTCACTGTCCATAGAATCCTTACATTGCAGGAGGCCACCATTCAGCCCATCGCATCTGTACGGCCCACAATCCCACCCACGCCCTATTCCTATAACTCCATATTTACCTTGCTAATCCCCCTGACACGAGGGTTAATTTAGCATGGCCAATCCACCTAACCTGCACATCTTTGTACTGTGGGAGGAAATCGGAGCACCTGGAGTAAACCCACGCAGACACGGGGAGAAAATGTAAACTCCACGCAGACCAGTGACCTGAGGCTGGAATTGAACCCAGGTCTCTGGCGCTGTGAGGCAGCAATGCTAACTACAGTGCCACCATGTTGTTTGTGGAATCTTGCTGCAACATTTAAAACATTAAAATTCTTAGTTGGGACCAGGAGGATGGAAAAGGTGCAAACATTTGTTCTTTGAAAACAAGCAACACAGTTTTTATTGACCTTGATCAGAAAATAAGTAGTCATACAGATTTCACTAAAATGAGCAGAAACGGAGATTTCAGTCCCTTCGTTTTCACATCCTCGTACTCTGAACAGAAGTAGCCCATGAAAATTTGAGGAACTAAATCAGAGAGAGAGAGAGTGTGCAGGTTCAGGCCTGTCTGCCCTGTTTGGAATGCATCAAATATTAGAGTCTCGACTGAACACGAATCCTCTGCTTTGCTCCGTGCCTGACAACACCAATATTTGCTGCTGTAAATTATAGTTCCGTTTAGCAGCTCAACTGTGTAATGAGCAAAGTGTCAGTCACCAAATACTTTCTGCCTGTGACTATCAGACCAAAGGGAGACAGTCATCCTTGAAGGAATGCTTATACATGTAGTTTCGGCAATCCTTATTTTCCCCGGTCCAACAACTACTCCTTGCTCCAGATTTTAATCAAAATCACGTTTCTTGATAAAATCAGTAGCTCGATTGCTACAGACCCTTCAAAGTAAATGTTTCAGATAGTGTAACTACACACACTAACAATCAGACCAAATGAATTTATGGCATCCCAATTAAGCACAATGATTATTTCAAACCTATTGCATACAGACACAGCACTGAATACTACATTAACCACTTCCTTCAGAATTCTGGTCTCTTGCAAAAATTCAGTACAAGATTCTAATACTGCAATCACCTCTTATTCAGTTACTCTGCTCTGTTGCACTTCCGCTCAAAGTTTCCCAGTGCTGTGGAGTCAGGAAATGGTAGATTCAATGCAGTTGTTAGTACAAATACCTGAATTTCAAAATTGTTCCACAAGACAGAGGCACTGATAGCACTTTCTCCCAACTTCTTAAATAAGCTCACTTCCTGAACAAGATAACTCACCAGTTTGTCCCGAATTCAGAGACACATTCCGCCCCACCCCACAAGTTCCTCCTACATAAAATCCACTAGAATACCTTCACTGATTTAAAGATACCCTCCCCAATTTTAAGATCTGAACACACCATTGCCACCACCCCCAGACTCCTGGCTGAAAGTAACAAAGATGCCCACATTGTGTCCCTGAGACACTGGTCACCACTTCTCAACCTTTGGATCGCCTCAAACTGCCACAATCATCAGCCAGTTACAGCCCTACCCGCAAAACCCTTTATCCCTTTCACTTTCCATTCCCTGAGACACCCCCAAATCCTCTCGCACACATACACAACCCTCCATCCCCTCCCCAACAGGCTCCTCTGTCCTCACCCACACCGCCCCCACAAGACATCCCTCCATTTCCTAGCTTCACCTACCCCCTCTTGCCCACAGCCACACACACCCCTTTCCAACCCCCCCCCCCCAGATTCACACGCACCCACTTCTCTTCCACCCCCCAGCCTCTCACCTCAACCCCGCACACAACCTCCCCAAGCCTCTCACATAAGCCCCCTCCTCACTGCCTCACGCACGCCCCCCCTCCTACCCTACCCTCACCGCCCCCCTACCCTACCCGCCCCCCTACCCTACCCTCACCGCTCCCCTACCCTACCCTCACCGCTCTCCATGGGACAGTCCCTCTAGTGCCGTGGGTTTTCCTTTGACCCGCGCTGCGCTCCTCTCCCTCTCTGACCCGCGGGCTCCTTCTAGCGCGGCAGGTGCGGTAAAGGAGGTGGCCCAAACTCACCCAGATGGCAGGCTGTATCTGCGGCAGTGCAGCCTCGGGGCTCCCCCTGTGCGGGCGGGCAGGGACACTCAGGGCGAGCCTCGGCCGAATGGCGGAGGGAGAGAAACGGAAGTGAAGCCGCGGCCCGGCCAAGTCGGGGGACGGACCGGGAGGGGAGTGGGCAGGGCCGGGAGGGCGAAGCCTCGATACCGACTCCTCCTTGTCTCACGGCCGGCTGTTGGGCTCCGTGCTCGGGCGCGCTCTGACCGACCTCCTGCTGCTTGTTGGGATTTGTAGTCTTGCACTCGGTCCCCCCACCGCACGCCCGGCCTCAGGCAAATTGCGCCAGAATGGACTACAATTCCCGGCATGCACAGCGACTGTCTTCTACGCTGCATTGTGGGATAGCAGTCTGGTCCTCCGCCGGGACGAAGAGGACCACATCTTCCAGAACGCACTGCGACTGGCCGCTTCCCAGAAACCATTGCTGCTCCTGTTGCCATGAAACGCAGCTGCTGCACACCTTCCACTACCGCGTCCTCGCCTGCCGCCCGGATACACCTTGGCGGGCCTTGTTGCCATCGGGCAGCGGAGGTCCCCGCTGGATCTCCCCCAATTATCTTGGGGACCTGGGGTGGAGGGTGCTGCATGCAGCAGTTCTGCACAACCGTAATGTTCACGGGCTCCGAAGAGTGCCCCTTCTGTGGCCTTGTGGAGACCGTGTACCATGTCTATGTTTTGTGTCTTAGATTGCACTGCCTTTTTGTTTTCCTTTTATTGATGTTTTGTTTGCACTTCAGTCCCATGCTCCTGATCTACGGGCACCCGGTGCGGAGAGGGTCGGGTCGGGATGGCGACCTCCTCGTGAACCTGCTCCTGGGCCTGGCGAAACGCGCCATTTACAGGTCCAGGCAGCGGGCGATCGAGGGGGCCGTCCATCCTGACTGTCTGCCCCTCTACCGTGGCTACGTTCGTGGCCAGGTGTCCCTGGAGAGGGAGCATGCAGTGTCCACGGGCACGGTTGACGCCTTCCGTGCCCGTTGGACCCGCAGGGGTTGGGGTGCGTTATCGACCCTAATAATCACATTTTAATTTGATGTTTTCAAGTTTCCTTTGTACTTTGATTTTGTTCGGGCTGTTCCCCCTCCTTTTGGGGAGCTGCCCCTTTTACTTTGGCCTGACTTAATTTGAGTTTGTTTATTCGGTTTGACCTAAAAAGAGGCCATGAAACGTAGCTGCTGCACACCTTCCACTACCGCGTCCGCTTGTCACCCGGGTACACCTTGGCGGGCCTTGTTGCCGTCGGGCAGCGGAGGTCCCCAGTGGAGGTCCCTCTACGGAGGGATCTCCCCCAATTACATCGAGGACCTGGGATGGAGCATGCAGCAGTGCCGCACAATCGTAGGATTCACTGGTTCACGGGCTCCGAAGATTGCCCCTTCTGTGGCCTTGTGGAGTCCGTGGACCATGTCTATGTTTTGTGTCTTAGGTTGCACTCCCTTTTTGTTTTCCTCAAAAACCTTTTATTGATGTTTTGTTTGCACTTCAGTCCCACGCTCCTGATCTACAGACACCTGGTGCGGAGAGGGGAGGGTCGGGATGGCGACCTCCTTGTGAACCTGGGCCTGGCGAAACGCGCCATTTACAGGTCCAGGCAGCGGGCGATCGAGGGGGCCATCCATCCTGACTGTCTGCCCCTCTACCGCGGCTAAGTGTGCGGCCAGGTGTCCCTGGAGAGGGAGCATGCGGTGTCCACGGGCGCGGTTGACGCCTTCCGCACCCGTTGGGCACCGCAGGGGTTGGGGTGCGTTATCGACCCTAATAATCACATTATGAATTAATGTTTTTAAGTTCCCTTTGTACTTTGATTTTTGTTCAGGCTGTTCCCCCTCCTTTTGGGGAGCTGCCCCTTTTACTTTGTCCTGACTTAATTTGAGTTTGTTTATTTGGTTTGACCTTAAAAGAGGCCGTGAAATGCAGCGTGGCACTCACTCTCACTGGGATCCCAATGTAGGGCTGGAAGAAATGTTGTTGTTTAAGTGAAGGAAATGGAGGGAACACACGGAAGAATGTCCCCTGGTTCTCTAACGCTTCCCTGAAGCTGATGCTGGAGACAGTGAGGGTCAAATGGGAGATGCTCTTTCCTCTGGAGATGCGGAGATGCCAGCATTGGACTGGGGTAGGCACAGTAAGGAGTGCCACAGTGTATCTCCTACGCTGCAGGAAAGGATGTCCCGAAGCGTGGTACATCGGCGAAACCAAGCAGAAGCTACGACAATAAATGAACGGACACCACGCAACAATCGCCAGGCAGGAGTGTTGCCTTCCAGTTGGGGAACACTTGAGCAGTCGAGGACATTCAGCCTCCGATCTTCAAGTAAACATTCTCCAAGGTGGCCGTCAAGAACATGACAACACAGAATCGCTGAGCAGATACTGATAGCCAAGTTAGGGGCGGAACGGTAGCACAGTGGTTAGCACTGCTGCTTCGCAGCTCCAGGGACCTGGGTTCGATTCCCTGCTTGGGTCAATGTCTGTGTGGAGTTTGCACATTCTTCCTGTGTCTGCGTGGGTTTCTACCGGGTGCTCCGGTTTCCTCCCACAATCCAGACGTGTGGGTTAGGTTAATTGGCCATGCTAAATTGCCCCTTAGTGTCCCGGGATGTGTAGGTTAGAAGGATTAGCGGGTAAAAGATATGGGGATAGGGCCTAGGTGGGATTGTGGTTGGTGCAGACTCGATGGGCCAAATGGCCTCTTTCTGCACTGTAGGGTTTCTATGAAAACCAGTACTTTCTATGAAGTTCCGTACACATGAGGACAGCCTCAACTGGGATCTTGGGTTCATGTCACACGACTTGTAACCCCACCAGCCTGGGCTTACAAAATCCGACCAACTGTCCTGGCTTGAGACAATTTACATCTCTTTAACCTGTGATTATCCCTCTCTCCACTAGCACTGTTTGTACCTGTAAAGATTTGATTACCTGTAAAGACTCGCATTCCAACCATTCTTCACATTCCAATCTGTAGTTATCCTGTAATTGTGTCATTGCCTATATATGCCGTGTTTGTGAACCTACCTCCACTCACCTGATGAAGGAGCAGCACTCTGAAAGCTCGTGATTCCAAATAAACCTGTTGGACTTTAACTTGGTGTTACAAAGAACAAACAACAGTGCAGCACAGGAACAGGCCCTTCGGCCCTCCAAGCCTGCGTCGATCACGTTGTGTTATCTGGACCAACCGCTTGTATCCCTCTATTCCCTGTCTGTTCATGTGTCTATCCAGATAAGTCTTAAATGTCGCTAATGTATGACTCAACCACCTCACTTGACAGGCCATAACCACCCTCTGTGTAAAAACTTCCCCCGCATATCTCCACTGAACCTTCCCCCCCCCCCTTACCTTGAACTTGTGCCCCCTTGTAATTGTCATTTCTACCTTGGGAAACCGCTTCCAACTGTTCACCCTATCTATACCCCTCATAATTTTATAAAATTCTATCAGGTCACCTCTCAGCCTCTATTTTTCCAGGGAGAACAATCCCAGTTTATTCAATCTCTCCTCATATCTAATACCCTCCATACCAGGCAACATCCTAGTAAACCTTTTCTGTACTCTCTCCAAAGCCTCCACGTCCTTCTGATAGTATGGTGACCAGAATTAGACACAGTATTCCAAATGTGGCCGAACCAACGTTTTATATAACTGTAACATAATTTGTCAACTTTTATACTCAATGCCCCGTCCAATGAAGGCAGGTATGCCGTATGCTTTCTTCACCACCTTTTCCAGCTGTGCTGTCACTTTTAAGGATCTGTGGACCTTCATGCCCAGATTTCTCTGTATGTCTATGCTCCTGCTGATTCTGTCATTTATTTTATAGCTCCACCTGAACTGATCTACCAAAATGCATCACCTTACATTTGTCCGGATTAAACTCCATCTGCCATTTCTCCGTCCAATTTTCTAGCCTATCTATATCCTGCTGTATTCTCTGGCAATCTTCATCACTATCCGTAACTCCACAAATCTTAGTATCATCCGCAAACTTGGTCATCAGACCAGCTATGTTTTCTTCCAAGTCATTTATATATATTACAAACAGCAGAGGTCCCAGCACTGATCCTTGCGGAACACCACTAGTTACAGACTTCCATTCAGAAAAACACCCTTCCACCGCTACCCTCTGTCTTCTATGGCCAAGCCAATTCTGAATCCATCTAGCTAGTTCATCCCTGATCTCATGTGATTTAATCTTTTGCACCAACCTGCCATGAGGGACCTTGTCAAATGCTTTACTCAAGTCCATGTAGACAACATGCACAGTCCTTCCCTCGTCAATTATTTTTGTCACCTCCTCAAAGATATGACCTCCCTCGTACAAAACCATGTTGTCTATTGCTAACAAGACCATTCAGTTCCAAATGTGTCTCAATCCTATCTCTAAGAATCTTCTCCAACAATTTCACTATCACTGACGTCAAGCTCACTGGCCTATAATTACCTCGGTTATCCTTGCCACCCTTCTTAAATGACAGGACAACATTGGCTATCCTCCAAGCCTCTGGGACCTCACCAGTAGCCAACAAGGAAACAAAGGTTTCTGTTAGAGGCCCAGCAATTTCATTTCTTGTCTCCCTCAGTAAGATGGGATAGATGCCATCTGGCCCTGGGGATTTGTCTACCTTAATGCTTTTTAATTCATTGAACACTTCCTCCCTCATAATGATGACTTGTTCTAAAGGGTTTACATATTTCTTCAACACACCATCAATCGACGTGTCTCCTTTGTGAATACTGATGCAAAGTACGCATTAAGGATCTCACCCACTTCCTTTGGTTCTACGCATAATTTCCCTCCTTTGTCCTTGAGTGGACCAACTCTTTCTCTAGCAAACCTCTTGTTCCTAATTTATGTATAAAATGCCTTTGGATTCTCCTTAATCCTGTCTGTCAAGGACATTTCTTGACCCATTTTTGCCCTCCTAACTTCCTGTTTGAGCTCTTTTCTATTTTCCCTGTATTCTTCCAAGTGTTTTAGTTACCTCGACCTCATGTATGCATTCTTTTTCTTTTTGACTAGACTCACAATTTCCATGGTCATCCACGGTTCCTGAATCCTGCCTTTCCTGTCCTTTTTCATGGGCACATGCCTGTCCTGCACTCCGATCAACTGCTCCTTAAAAGACGCCTACATGCCAAATATGGATTACTCTCAAACAGCCTCTCCCAAACAACAGCCTCCAAATCCTGCCTAATCCGGTTGTAATTAGCCTTCTCCCTAGGACAACACTCGTCCTTTTCCATGAGTACCCAAAAGCTTACGGAATTGTGGTCACTGTCCGCCACATGTTCCCCCACTGCAACTTTGATGACCTGGCCGGGCTCATTCCCTAGTATTAGGTCCAGTATGGCCCCCTCTCTAGTCGGACTATCCACAATTGTTCCAAAAAACCTTCCTGAATACATTTAACAAATTCCTCACCATCTGGACCCCTAGCCCTGAGGGATTTCCAATCAATATAAGGAAAATTAAAGTCTCCAACTACAACAACCCTATTATTTCTACATCTGTCCAGAATCTGCTTACACATCTGTTCTTCAACTTCCTGTGGGCTGTTGGGAGGCCTGTAGTACACCCCCATCATAGTGACTGCCCCCATCCTGTTTCTGAGTTCTATCCACAGTGTCTCATTACATGATTCTTCCAAGATGTCCTCCCTCTGTACAGCTGTAATATGTTCCCTAATCAGTATTGCAACTCCCCCGCCTCTTTTACCTTCCCCTCTGTCTCACCTAAAACACTTGTATCCCGGAATATTTAGCTGCCAGTCCTGTCCTTTTAACCAAGTCTCTGTTATCACTACCACATCCAAGTTCTGCGCAAGAATCAAGGCTCTAAGTTTATCCGTCTTACCTGTTATACTCTTTGCATTGAAGCAAATGCACTCCAGACCTCCGGGCCCACTGAGTTCAACCTCTCCCAGCCTGCTCTTCCACTTAGCCAGCTTGGCCTTGATACCATGCTCATCCTTTACACTTTACAAGTTTTTACACTTGCTGGCCTACTGTTCTGATTCCCACCCCATGCCACATTAGTTTAAACCCACCCAAACCATACTAGCAAACCTCCCAATTGTGAGACTTCTTACTCGGGATGGGAGGAAGAGGCCAGCAACCCAAATTAAACCAGCTTGGCTGGAAATTGCAGAGATGGTCAGTGACAGGAGTCCAGGACATAGAAACATAGAAAATGGGAGCAGGAGTAGGCATTCAGCCCCTCAAGCTGCTTCGTCGTTCACTATGATCATGGTGATCCTCTATCTCAATGGCATACTCTTGTGCTCTCCCCATATTCCTTGAAATCTATTTCCCTTTGAAATATACTCAGTGATTTGGCCTGCACAGCCTTCTGTGGAGGAGAATTCCACCCTCTGAGTGAAGACATTTCTGTCCAGCCCTGTCAAAATTTTATATGTTTCAACGAGATCCCATCTCATTCTTCTAAACTCCAGAGAATACAGGCCCCAGTTAACCCAAGTTCACCTCATACGACAATACTGCCATTCCAGGAATCAGTCTGATGAAACTTTGCTGCACTCTCTCGATGTCAAGTATATTCTTTCTTAGGTAAGGATACCAAAACTGCACACAATACGTCAGGTGTGGTCTCACCAAGGCCCTGTACAGCTGCAGTGAGACATCCTTGATCCTGTACTCAAATCCTCTTGCACTGAAGGCCAACATATCCATTTGCCTTCCTAACTGCTTGTTGCACCTCCATGCTTGCTTTCAGCGACTGGTGTACAAGGACATCCAAGTCCCTTTTTACATCAACAATCCCCTATCGACCACCACTTAAATAATACATTGTCATTCTGCTTTGCCCACCAAAGTGGATAATGCCACACATATCCACATTATACTGCATATACCATGCATTCCCCCACTCACTCAACTTGGCTAAATCATCTTGAAACCTCTGAACATCCTCTTCACCATTCACATTCCCATCAAGTTTTGTGTTGTCAGCAAACTCGGAAATATCACATTTGGTTCTCTCATCCAAATCATATATATATATATATATATATAGTGAATAGCTGAGGGCCTGCAGACCCTACTCGTCACCACCTGCCACTTTGAAAGACTTGTTTATTCCTACTCTCTGCTTCCTGACTGCTAACCAATTCTCAATCCATACCAATATATTACCCCCCAATTCCATTCGCCTCAATTTTGCACAGTTACCTCTTTTGTGGCACTTTATCGAAAACTTTCTGAAAATCCAAATACACTACATCCACTATTTTTGAGGATGTAACTATTCTACTAGTTACATCCTCAAAAACACCAGTAGGTTTGTCAAACGTGATTTCCCTTTCATAAATCTATGTTGACTTTGTCTAATCCTGTTGGTAGTTTCTAAGTGCCCTGTTTTTGTATTCTTTATAATAGACTCTAGCACTTTCCCTCCTACTGTTAGTCTCACGGGTCTGTAATTTCCAGTTTTTTCTCTCAATCTTTTTTTAAAATAGTGCAGTTACATTTGCCACCCTCCAAGGGACTGTTCCAGAATCTACAGAATTTTGGAAGATGGCAATTGGCGTATCCACAATTTCCATGATTACCTCCTTTAGTTTCTGGGATGTAGATTATCAGGCCCTAGGGATTTATCGGCTTTCAATCCTGTTAATTTCTCCAGCATTGTTTTCCTTAATTAATATTGATTTCTTTTCATTCCTCCTTATAGACCCTTTATTCCTTAGCATTTCTGGAAAGTTATTTGTGTTTTCCTCTGTGAAGACAGAACTAAAGTTTCATAGAATCATAGAATCTCTACAGAAGGAGGCCAATAAGTCCATCAAGTCTGTACCGACCACATTCCACCCAGGCCCTAATCCTGTAACCCCACAGATAAACTCTGCTAATCTCCCTGACACTGGGGTCAAATTAGCATGGCCAATCAACCTAATCCATACATCTTTGGACCGTGGGAGGAAACTGGAGTACCCGGAGGAAACCCACGCAGATACGGGGAGAAAGTGCAAACTCCACACAGACAGTGACCTGAGGCCGGAATTGGACCTGGGTCCCTGGTGCTGTGAGGCAGCAATGCTAACCACTGTACCACCGTGCCACTCTGGTTATTTAATTGCTCTGTCATTTCCTCATTCTCCATAATAAATATTTCTGTTTCAGAATGCAAGGGATCTGCATTTATCTTCACTAATCTTTTTTTTTACACATTTGACAGGACAGGACTTGAATACTGTGTCGGAAAAGGTTTAATGACCTACTCAGGTCAGGAAAGGTGAGTGTCATCTCACCTTCTTAGTGTCATCCATCACTCTCTGCCTTCCCCAGCATTCTCCAGTTCAACACTCCTTTGACCGACACACCATGCAGTTCCCACTCTCTGTTTTCTTCAGCCACCCCTCAGCCAAACACTCATACTAACCATTAACCCATTGTTCACTCCCACCCATCCTCTACGGTTGCCTATTGTGATTAAATGTATTCCTGGAGTTTCATCTTATCGTTTGCCCCCATGTTCCAGTCATTAATTGGCACATTCATCCTTGTGGTGCACTGCCTTCCTACGCCACTTGGAAAGCAAAAAGACTCATTGCCCAATTGGGTGATGCTTAGACATTTGTCCAAGG
Organism: Mustelus asterias; assembly: GCF_964213995.1. Classification (NCBI taxonomy): domain Eukaryota; kingdom Metazoa; phylum Chordata; class Chondrichthyes; order Carcharhiniformes; family Triakidae; genus Mustelus; species Mustelus asterias. Next base: position 73,968,450 of record NC_135803.1, on the reverse strand, counting down.
TTTTCATGCAGCGATGTCCTGGAGATTGACTTTCATTTGTAATATTAGTTTTAAATAAACAATGCTAAAGAAATTAACTGGATTGAAAGCCGATAAATCCCCACGGCCTGATAATCTATATCCCAGATACTAAAGGAGGTAGCCATGGAAATAGTGGATGCACTGATTGTCATCTCCAAAATTCTGTAGATTCTGGAACAGTCCCAGCAGATTGGAGGGGGCAAATGTAACCCCACTATTTTAAAAAAAAAAGGAGAGGGGGGAAAACTGGAATTTACAGACCTCTTAGACTAACGTCAGTAGGAGAGATTATCAGTCAACAGCCTTTTTTCTCCAATTTTCAATATTTTCATATCTAGTAAAGAGAAATGTTCAAAGAAAACAACAAAAAAACCCAATCTTTTTTAATGTCCCAATGATTTTCTCCAGGTCTTCATGCAGCAGTGTCCTGGAGATTGATCTTCATTTCCTGAAGAATCCAGGGTAATTGTGAAATGGTTGGCATCGCCACACCCATTACAGTCTCCCTCTACAAATGTTCTCATTGTATCGTGATCACAAACTCCACTTCTCACACTTGTAACTTTTGGCTTCAGAAGTCAAACATTTTTTTGAGGCTCTTTTTGAGATTTTACCAAGGGCTACTTTTTGGTGCTCAGGGCCTTCCTTCTCATTCTCACTAACTCCTTAATTAGGTAACGCAATCACTTAGGAACATTATCTTCTGTATTTGTGATGATATTTTATGCTTTCCTTCTTTAGATGGATGATATCAAATACATGTGTGTATTAAATCTTTTATTCCTCATGCACTTGGAAGCAAATTCAATAGAAACCTTCAAAAGAGGATGGGATTGTTGTGGGAAAATCACTGCTCGGTGTCGGACTTAAAGATTCAACACGCAGTTTTATTTGGACAAAGCTTTGGGAGAAGCGCTGGGCTCTCCGCAGTGCACGCAGTCACCTCCTCAACTTTACAGTTGAGCATCTTTTATACATTTTCAAATAATAGACAAGTACGGACATTAGCCGTCTGCACATCGTTATACATAGAGTAGATACATTTATGCATTCCATCAGTGACTGATCTCATTACCAAAACTCATTGTTCTGGTTCTGCTTTATCTCAAGCTAAGGTGCCTCAAGGTCTGATCTATTTCCTGCAGTAATTTAGACACTAACAGGTTTTAACTCGCTGTGCAATGTCTGCGCCCAAGTCAGCACATCTTAATGTCTTTTCCTAGAGTCCATTTTGTGCCAGGTAACCATCTTGTACACTTTAATTTTGAGTTTACTCCAACAACTCTCCCTTTTGGTCAGGATTATGATTTAATAATCCATAGACCAACAACACCAACGGGTCTGGCAATTGATATGCCTGACCCGTAACCAACAGGTCGTGCGTTCACAGGTAGACGTCCACCTTCTCGCTCTTTCCTTCATTGTCATCGTCCTCGGTGTCTTCGGGAGTTCCCATCAGGTGTTCTTTTCCGGTGACCACACTGGCCCCTGGCACAATCCGAGTCATCATGACTTTACAGCAGACATTAAGACATCCGACAATTAAGCAACATACAATTATTATTGCAACGGGAATAATCAGTCCGTGCATTAAATAGGACCCCCAGGATCCCCCCAATAACCATTCGAGCCAGCTATTCCCCTTCTTGGCCCGGTAGCATTTAATATCCTGGTTATTGGTCTGTACGAACTGTATATACCGCCAATTGCTCGGTTCATAAGAACATAAGAAATAGGAGCAGGAGTAGGCCATCTAGCCCCTCGAGCCTGCCCCGCCATTCAATAAGATCATGGCTGATCTGAAGTGGATCAGTTCCACTTACCCGCCTGATCCCCATAACCCCTAATTCCCTTACTGATCAGGAATCCATCTATCCGTGATTTAAACATATTCAACGAGGTAGCCTCCACCACTTCAGTGGGCAGAGAATTCCAGAGATTCACCACCCTCTGAGAGAAGAAGTTCCTCCTCAATCGTGGGCTGAAGGGCCTGTTCTGCGCCGTAATGTTCAACTCTGTCCTAAACTGACCCCCCTTTATTTTGAGGCTGTGCCCTCTAGTTCTAGCTTCCTTTCTAAGTGGAAAGAATCTCTCCACCTCTACCCTATCCAGCCCCTTCATTATCTTATAGGTCTCTATAAGATCCCCCCTCAGCCTTCTAAATTCCAACGAGTACAAACCCAATCTGCTCAGTCTCTCCTCATAATCAATACCCCTCATCTCCGGTATCAACCTGGTGAACCTTCTCTGCACTCCCTCCAAGGCCAATATATCCTTCCGCAAATAAGGGGACCAATACTGCACACAGTATTCCAGCTGCGGCCTCACCAATGCCCTGTACAGATGCAGCAAGACATCTCTGCTTTTATATCCTATCCCCCTTGCGATATAGGCCAACATCCCATTTGCCTTCTTGATCACCTGTTGCACCTGCAGACTGGCTTTTTGCGTCTCATCTTTGACTTTCTGCCTGATCTTATTAATTGGTAAGTATCAAACGGCTATGTCCATTCGGCTGAGCTGACATGAGTCCCATTGCACTGACCACAAATGTGTTGCCTCCCCACGGTTACGTTCAGGCATCTTTGCTCGTTACAGGTACAAGTGAACTGGCCTCTGTTTACCTGACAGTGCTGACGGACACACTGCGTCTGTACACAGGAAACATTCTTGGGGACCAAGGCATATGCACATCCCCCTGCCCCGAGAAGCAAAGTGGGTAGCTTACATCATCTGAGCATACTCTTCCTCCCACTCCCTGGAGCCCCCTGCACACAGGATCTGTGGGGTTTATTAGTTCCACACATCTTCCCTGTATATCCCTTTTATATTTACCTGTTTGTCCTTTACAGGGTGCGTCTGAGGTATCTGCCGTATATAAGTCATGGGGGGTCCACCCAGGGGTGGCCACAATAGGGCCTCTACAGATTGGGCTAGCGGGTAACACACCGTTCGATTACCATGTAAATGTACATGAGCCTTGTAGAATAAGTTATCTTCTAGCCCTGTCAATCTTACAATCGCGACAACATAGAGTAATGCAATCATTTACGCGATCTTAGACATGTTCGCAACAGGCAAGTATCAATCTGATTACTCTATGTTAACTTTCCAAAGGCTGTATTGCCAACCCGAACGCGTCAGTTAATCTTGCTTGTAGTCGTCACCTGTTTTGGGGAAAGCACTCTGGTCACTTTAATATCACTCATTCGTTTCTTTGTATAATTTCAGCTGGGTCCAATGTTTCCATATACCTTTCGCCCTTATGTCCAGACAGGCACAGGTATCTCCACTAATTATGACCTCATATGGCCCATTCCATTTTGGTGCAAACCCTGGTTTTTCAGGTAATGTTTTTACCAAGACGCGACTTCCCGCTGTTGGGACGTCAGGGAGCATTTCAAGCTCTCTCTGTGCGTCTCTTTCTTCCTGATTATCCTTTATTAATTCACGCATCCCTTTTAGTTGGGCGCTTAGTTCCAAAACATATCGTTTAATTTTGTCTTTTAGTGGACCTACATTGGCCCCTCCTGTTATGATGCTTTCTGGTAATTGCATCGCCTGTCCTGTCATTAGTTCATAAGGGGTTAATCCAGTTGTTCGGTTTGTGGTGGCTCTTAACCTCACTAATATAGTGGGTAATACTTCTGTCCACGTTTTTCCTGACGTTTGCATGGCCTTGGCCAGGGCATTCTTAAGGGTTCTGTTCATGCGTTCCACCATTCCAGAACTCTGCGGGTGGTAAGGGATGTGGAATTTTTGTTTTATTCCCACCAGTTGGCACACTGTTTTTACCACCTTTCCGGTGAAGTGCGTCCCTTGATCCGAATCAATTTGTATGGGTATTCCTCATCTAGGGATTACCTCCTCCGCCAATATTCTAGCCACCGTGGTAGCAGTACAATTTTTAGTAGGGAACTATAATCTACCCACCTGGTAAACTGATCTATAATGACCAGACAATAGGTTTTGCCGTGGGATTGTGGTAGTGGCCCTGTGAAATCTATTTGCAGATGTTCCCAGGGCCCCTTTGGTCGGGGCTGGTGTCCCGTCTTAATTTTTATGGGTCGACCGGGGTTGTATTGCGCGCATGTCACGCATCGGTGACAATGTCGGGCTATGTCCCTTCCCATTCCTTTCCACCACCATTCTTTTCCTATACTAGTTGCCATGGCCTCTCTTCCCGCATGTGAGAGTCCATGGCGTAGTTCCAAGAGGATGTTTTGTATGCACTCTGGTGCCATTTTGTCTCCAAACGTTATCAGTCCCTCTGTTCGCTCCCTGTACTTCCCACTTCCCCTTTTCCTCTTTCGAGGTATCCTCGTGTAAGTCCCGAATATCTATTTAGTCTCCTGTCTGGCCCGTTACTGCTATTGGCAGCTTGCCAACTGCCTCCTGCTCTAATGCTAATTGCGCTGCTCTATCTGCGGCTTGGTTCCCTTTATAATTTAACCAATCTGGGTTATCCCTTTCTGGTTCCTTCTGATGCGCTTTAATTTTTATTCCTGCCGCTTCTCGGGGTTTTTTGCTGGCTTTTAGCAATGCCTCGATCCTTTGTTGGTGTTTAATAGGAGTTCCTCCCATGGTTACAAACCCCCTTCTATCCCATGCCGTCATATAATCGTGTATTACCCCGAATGCGTACCTACTATCAGTATATATGTTTACCGTCTTTCCTTCGGACAATTCTAGTGCCTTTGTGAGTGCTACTAGTTCCGCCACCTGCGCGGATAGACCTCCGTCAATTCTTTCTGACTTTACCGTTTCCAATTTGTCATTTACTACTGCCCATCCTGTCCGGGGTGATCCTTCCACGTATTTACGTGAGCCATCTACAAAAAGGGTCTCCTCAGCTGTTGCTAAAGGTACATCCTTTACCCTACCTTCCTCTACACCCGTATCTATGTCTCCACAGTTATGTGGTTCTCCTGTATCCAAAATTCCTTCTGCTGGGTTATCTCCTGTATCCCTTACTATTATAACTAATTTGCTGGGAGGTAGGAGGACGGCTTCCCATTTAGCCCTTCTTATGTTCGAGTCGGACCTTAACTTTCCTGTATTTAGCATTTCCACCAAGGTGTGTTTGGTGTGGAGGATTATATTTCCTGTCATTACCATCGGTTCGCTAACCTTTACGGCCCAGGTGGCACAATCTAAGGCACCTTGGCAGTCCGGTTACTACCGGCCCTTCTGCTGTTGAATAGTATTTTTTTTGAATCATAGAACCCCTACAGCACAGAAAGAGGCCATTCGGTCCATCGAGTCTGCACCGACCACAATCCCACCCAAGCCCTACCTCCATATCCCTACATATTTTACCCGCTAATCCCTCTAACCTACGCATCTCAGGACACTAAGGGGCAATTTTAGCATGGCCAATCAACCTAACCCGCACATCTTTGGACTGTGGGAGGAAACCGGAGCACCCAGAGGAAACCCACGCAGACACGGGGAGAATGTGCAAACTCCACACAGAAAGTGACCCAAGCCGGGAATCGAACCCAGGTCCCTGGAGCTGTGAAGCAGCAGTGCTAACTACTGTGCTACTGTGCCTATGGGTCTCCGTTTATCGCCATGATCTTGCATTACTACTGCAGAGTAGAAACCCCCTTCATTATTACAGTGTATGTGGAAATCTTTATTGGAATCTGGTAGTCCCAGTCCGGGGGCTGATATCAGTTCTGCCTTTAACTTATCATAGGCCTCTTCTTGTTCAGGTCCCTATTCTACGGAGTTTAAAGCTGCCTTTACCCCTTTAACTAGTCTCTGTATAGGCTCTGCCAATTTTGCAAATTCCGGGATAAAACTTCGGCTATAGTTAAACAGTCCCAGCACCTTCCTGACTCCTCTTACGGTGACTGGCCGCGTCATTTGTTGTACTGCCTTCTTTCAGTCTGTTGGCATTTCTTTAAGCCCTTGTGATATTAAGTGTCCTAGGTACAGGACTTGTGCTTTCCCGATTTGTGCCTTTTTGGGGCTCACCTTTAACCCTGCGGTTTTCAGTTCATTCAACACTAGGTATAGTGCTCCCTGATGTCCTGACTTAGATTCTGAGGCTATTAATATATCATCCACGTATTGTAGAATCGTGCTACCCTCTGGTAGTTCTACCCTGTTCAGGATGTCACTCATTACTCGATGGACGATAGCGGGGCTATTGTGGAATCCCTGCGGTAGGTGAGTCCAAGTGTACTGTTTGTCTCCCACTGTAAATGCGAATTTGTCTTGGGATTCGGGATCCAAGGGTCGGGACCAGAATCCATTGGCTATATCCAATACTGTAAAGGTTTTATGCTCCGGTGACGATCCATTCAGGATTGTCGAGGGGCTTGCTACAATGGGGTGCAATTTGGATGTGACTTTATTGAGGCCGGTGTAGTCTATTGTGAGTCTGTAACTTCCGTCGGGTTTGCTCACTGGCCAGGTAGGGGAGTTAGTGGTACTCGTAGTTTCCCTCAGGATTCCTTTCTCCACTAACCCTTTAACTATCTCCACTACAGCTGCCTTTGCTTCCGGTTTTATCGGGTATTGTCGGTGGGGCTTATGCTCCGGTCCGGGCACCTTTATCGGGTCAGTTTTGGTTAGGCCAGTGTCTGATTTCATTTCAGCCCATACTCCGGGGACAGAGGCATAGAGGCTCCAAACCCCTTTGTTTCTAGTCGCCAATCTCTGGTGGTGGCTGTTGCCACCTTGATGGTCTCAAAGTGACTTGTGAGTTTTCCTATTCCGGTTTTCCGGCCGTCCCGTTTTGGCCAGATGAATTCTCCCTTCCCACAGTCAATCAAAATCTCATACTCCTTCATTAAATCATTTCCCATTATTGTATCCTCGTTATTTTTACATACATAGAATCTCATAGGTATATACAAATTATTTATTTCTACTAACGTGGTCTCGCTCAGGTAGGCGGGTGTTTTGTTCCCTCCTATCCCTGTTAGATAAATCATTCTACTTGTAGTGGGTAAGGGAAGGTCGGTGACAGATATGGATGCTCCTGTGTCCAACAGCTTCTCACATTGCCTGCCTCAGACACATAGATCCTTCCCTCCTTCTTACCCTTATGAATGGGGGCTGCAGGCCGTCAGCCTTGCTGACCTCAGAGGTTCTTTAGTTCCTCCAATTCCGCTGTGGACATGGATCGGGGCGGGGGTCTTCCATGTTTGTCCCAACATATTGCTTCCGTGTGTCCATTTTTATTACAATGATTACAATGTCTCCCACTGTTTCCAAATTTATTTCCTTTCCTTGGGACCCAGCACTCCTTTGCAAAGTGCCCTTGTCGGCCACAATTGTGACAGGTCAGTTTGGGCTTAGTTCCGTTCCCGCTACCGTAGGTGGCTACTCTTTCCTGTCTTACCCTCGTCTGAGATTTCTCCTCCCCGCCTCCAAGTACGCCACTAGCCCATTCCACAAGTTCATCATAATCCTGGGACATGATCACTCCCATTTTTAGGATGGTTTGGTGAGCGCTGGAGAGCCCATCCTTGAAAGCCTGGATGAAGGCTCGATCCCCACGGCCTGGGTTTCCTTGGCCTGAGCATTCCTGGTATACTTGGAACAACCGTTCCCCGTATTCAGAAGCTCCTTCCCCCTTTTGTTGCTTGGTTGTTGTGATTCTACTCCAATTAGTAGGAGCATTTCCTAAAACTCTCTGGACTTCTGTTTTAAACAGGGTGATGGGTGCCTGTTGGACATCTATTTCTGCTGTTAGGGCTATTGCATGTGTCCAACGTCCCCCACTGTAGTCTTGTGCTGGGGGAATGGCGGGCCCTCCGGCTACCTGCCTCCATTTGTCCGCTGGACATGCGGCCCTGACCAGTTGGTGTATATCCCTTTGGTGCAGTTGGTGTCCAAACCGTATCTAATTCTTCCCAAAATTTCGTATTTGCGCTTCTAGGTTGTAGTTTACCCTGGGAGGCCATTATCTGTTGTCTTTTGCCCGGGGTGATTGGTTTGTAATTTGCTGTTGGCTGCGCGTCCGTTCCCCCTCGGGTTACTGACGCCAAGTTGTGTTCTAGCGCTTCCCCTTCCTCTGGAGGGGCGGTTGATCCCTGTTGTGTGGACTCATAAGGGGGCAGAGGAACAGTTTCCCCTCCCCATTGATTCTCCTCTAATACTCGATTCCTTTTCTCCAATTCCCTTACTCTGGATTCTAATTTTTTAATCTTATCCTTATCTTCGTTCCACTTTTTAGTGGAGGTGACTACTTGTCCAATTAGTCCAGCTAATTGATGTACTAATAATATCCCTGCCTTCTTTGTTTTGTCTCTCTTTTCCCCATCTACCCACTTTCTCTGTTGTTCTAAGGTCTGAGAAACATCCCAGCCATCCCTTTGCATCTCCTTAATCAGCGCATGTCTGTCTGTCATATATTTATCAATAAGAGAACCCGCAGGTCCCCACTTAGTTTCTCTATCTGTCATCTCACAGACTTCTACACCCCCGGCCACGATTACTTCCTTAGCAATGTGTTTTCTCCACCGTTAGGGTTTCTATTTATACTCACTACCCCAGCCACAATTACTTCCTTAGCAACGTGTTTTCTCCACCGTTAGGGTTTCTATTTATACTCAAGGCCACGATTACCTCCTCGGCAACGTGTTTCCTCCACCGGAGTCCGGCTCTAGGTCAGAGTGATCAGCTCCTTTTCCACACCACTTTACAACGTGACAGACAAGTACACAAACTTTTATGCAAACAAGTGGGAAACTCTGTGTTTGTTCCCCACTACAGAGTTTGATGCTAAATGACCTTTGTCACTTGTGCTTCACGATCCTAAGTGCCCATGTGCCTCTACGCCCACTTCAGGGTCCTGACCTTCACGTGGGGGATTTCCCCTCTTAACAAGTACTGAGAAAATTATTAGAACTAAAAGCTGACAAGTTGCCAGGTCCTGATGAACTTCATTCCTAGGGTCTAAAAAGAAGCAGCTGCTGAGATAATTATTTTTCTAAAATTCCCTGGATTCTGTCAAGGCTCTTTCAGATTAGAAAATGGTGAATATAACTCTTCCATTCAAGAGAGGAACAAGACAAAAAGCTGGAAACTACAGGCCAGTTAGCTTAACATCTGACATAGGGTAAATGCTGGAATCTATTATTAAGGAGGTTATAATGGAACATTTAGAAAATCGCAATGCAATCAGAAAGAGTCAACAGGGTTTTGTGAAAGGGAAATTGTGTTTGACTAATTTCTTAAGAGTTCTTTAAGAAGGTAACAAGCAACATGGATAAAGGGGAAGCTGTGGATGTAGTATATTTGGATTTCCAAAAGATAAGATGCCACATAAGAGCTCATGGTGTAGGGGGTAATTTATCAGCATGGAGAGAGAATTGGGTAGTTAAAAGGCTTAGGCATAAATGGGTCATTTTTGGGTTGGCAAGATGTAACAAGTGGTGTGCCACAGGTATCAGTGCTGGGGCCTCAACTATTTACAATCTATATCAATGACTTGGATGATGGAACTGAAAGTGTGGATGCTAAATATTTTGATGACACAAAGGTAGTTAGTAAAGTAATTTGTAAAGCGGACATAAGGAATTGCCAAAGCGTACAGATAAGTTAGGTGAGTGGGCAAAGATTTGGCAGGCAAGAGTATAATGTGCAAAAATGTGAACTCATCCACTTTGGCATGAAGAATAAAAGGCAGCATGTTGTTTAAATTGAGAGAGATTGCAGAACTCTAAAACGTCCTGGTATATGAATCACAAAAAGTTAGTATTCAGGTACAGCAAGTGATTAGAAAGGCAAATAGAATGTTGTTGTTTATAGCAAAAGAAATGGAATATAAAAGCAGGGGTGTTTTATGACATTTGTATCGGATATTGATGAGACCACATCTAGAGTACCCTGAACAGTTTTGTTCTCCTTATTTAAGAAAGGGCATAACTGCCTTCGGAGCAGTTCAGAGAAGATTCACTCAACTGATTCCTGGAATGAGGGGGGTTATCTTATGAGAAAAGATTGGATAGGTCGGGTCTGTATTAATTGAAGTTTAGAAGAATGAGAGGTGATCTAATTGAAACATATAGGGTCCTGAGGATACTTGACAGGATGGATGCTGAAAGGATATTTCCCCTTGTGGGAGAGAGTAGAACTAAGGGACACTGTTTAAAAAGAAGGGATCTTCCATTTAAGATGGAAATGAGAAGATTTTTTTTCTCTCAGGGGGTTTTGAGTCTGTGGAACTCTCTTCTCCAGAGAGACGTGTAAGCATTTTTATTGAATATTTCAAAAGCTGAGTTAGATAGTTTCTTGATTAACAAGGGAGTTAAAAGAGTATGGTGGTAGGCAGGAAAGTGGTGTTGAGGCCGCAATCAGATCAGCCATGATCTCATTGAATGGTGGAGCAGGATTGAGGGGCCGAATGGCCAACTCCTGCTCCTATTCCCCTCAGTCCAAATGGCTGCCTCAAGGCAGACAGGGCCTCAGTTTAATGCCTCATCCGAAACACAGCAGGTAAAATGAAGGCCCATGCAGGGCAAGTTCTGCGATGCATTTTCCGCTGGTCGGAGTGGCGGAAAACCATGCCCAATTTTGTGCTCGGAAGCTAATTAATTATGTATAGGTATCTCTCTGAATCACATGGCAAGTTGGGAACGGATTCACTTGTTCTGGCATTACCTAATGCAGTTGAAGGTCCTGACATCTTTCTTAAACACGAGCTGAACAGACACATTTACTCTCTCCAGCCCAGCTGTCTTAAGAGATGTCTTGAGATAGCTGCACACAAGAAGAAGACTGCACCAAGATTTAGCCACAGTTTCCTCGAGGCTTTGTCAAGAGGAATGCGCTAATACCAGGATGTCTACTATCCAATGGTTGGCTGCAGAACCAATCAACCTCACCTCGCCGGCATGGGAGGTAGTTGCAAGGGAGGTCAGCTCATTGGGCACGCACCCGAGAAACACCATCTAGTGCAGGGAGAGGATGAATGATTCACTTTACCAGCATGAGTCAATCTTCAGTTCACTCCAATCTTTCACTCTCATCATGACATCATGCACTCAAAAGGGTTACACTGCTCAGGGATCTCACACAATATTAGCGGGGCAGACATCAGCACTGAATGTTTAAAAATTCCAAGATGGCCCCAGAGCATGGTGACTTTTTGCAAGCTGTGCCCAGCGTACCCTCTAATTCTATCTTTTACTCTCGTTCTATGCTTTTAAAAATGTGCTTTTACTCTTTTAAACCCTGTAACAATGCTTTAATTCAATCAGTTTCTTCCCTGCTGCCATCAGACTTTTGAATGGATCTACCTTATATTAAGTTGATCTTTCTCTACACCCTAGCTATGACTGTAACACTACATTCTGCACTCTCTCCTTTCCTTCTCTATGCATGACATACTTTGTCTGTATAGCGCGCAAGAAACAATACTTTTCACTGTATACTAATACATGTGACAATAATAAATCAAATCAAATCAGGTTGCCTCATGGCACATTAACATCACCAACATTTCATCTATCATCTTGCACGAACTCCACCAGCCCTTACTGATCACATACAGGAGGCATTCTTGCTTCCCAGCCTGTGCTCCATCCATTCTCATCACATTCCATACATTTGTCTTAATTCATGCCAAGCTTGCCCACAACAGGAGGGAGAGATCCTGGAGATCCTGGGACAGCCGTCATCCAGGAGCTCACTCACTTCAAGGAAGATGCCACCCTGCAGGCAGGTAAAAAACGGGGATCACTCCTGTGGGAAAGGTGAGATTGGCCTCTCCCAGCAACCAACTAAGGATGAACCCTTCATGAGTTGATCACACCCTGACATTCACAGTGAGTAACATGCAAGCTTCTATTCAGCATGTTCAGGAACTTAATCTACCTTCTTTCTCTTACAGGCACTAGTGGGTCCAGGCAGACCAGCAGGGCCAACATAAGCCCCATCCCCCAGCCCACCTCAGAGGAGGCTACAGAGGAGACACCAGAAGAAGATACATCGCTGTGTTCACTTGCACCCTCCACCAGCGCAGAGACACACAACTCTGTGGCTCATAGTTCTAGATTAAGCTAGGAATCACATTCTGGAGGACACCTCACTGACACGTCTCCACAGTAGTCGGAGGAAGTGACAGCCCTGGTCTCTGGCACTCGGAAGACTGCTGCAGGTTAGGTACCCATTGAGTCTGAGTCAAATGGCCGCGGAAAAGTGCTGGAGATGCAACGACAGGCGGTGGAAAATCAGATCGAGTTGTGAGATAGTCAACAGACTAGTGCAAAGGATGGACGCGTTTGTCCACTTTCTGTCTGATGCCGTGGCTTTAACATGCAAGCACCTTAAGGTCACCATGGCCACCTTGGGAGACCCTGGTCCAGCAGGCTGTACTAGATATGTACTTGGATTCGCATTCTATCACTATAGGCATTGGTACGATCCATCAGAGGCCAGGTGAAAAGGAGACACCTCAATCTCCCTTCAAGTGCTCTCTTCTCTTCAAGGAATCGGGGAGGGGTCCTCAGGCATCCAAATGAAGGAAGGGTTTCAGCCAGGCACCCTTGGAGCCTCCACAGGACACTCCAAGAGTGTCCTTCTGCTCCAAGTGCCCTCTGCCTGTGACCCCATCAACTCCACCTGGTCAGGCTGAGGAGGGTGCATCTGCCCCTGAGCAGGAAACCATTATCAGGCCGGAGCCTTGCAGGCCTCGGGCCTCAGGAGGACAACACCATGGTCATATTAAACAATAAGGTGTAGCAGTCAGCAGGCTACCTCTACCTCTGCTGTGGATGTTAGGGCTGCACCCAGATATAGCGGCAAGAGTAGGAAAATTAAGAAGTTTTGAAATCACTTCTGGGTCACAGGAGTTCCATCACTCTACATATCATGCAGATTTTTTGCTGTTCATGAAAGTGGTCTAATCATTTGAAAGTGTCATGCATATACATTTATGTGGCCTCTTATTGTGAGGGGCAGCCATGCTCCCCCTCAGTGATCACTTCCCTTTGTGACCTCAAGTGAGGTCTGCCTGATCCATGATAGTTACTCAACTCTCGATATCTCAAACTCTTTATTGGAAGTTTGTGCTAAATGCATTAGTAACCTTTATTCCTTCCAAGATAACATGGAGGTAGGCCTGCTCAATAGCCTTGGAGAGTTAGCTGCAATTTATTTCTTCTTGGTAGTGCCAGAGCAGAAGACCTGCTGTCATGATGATCTCCCCAACCATGCGTGCATTTGTGTCCGCTGAAGTTTCTCATTAACGTGATGACGACTGCATCAAGTCCTTTGACTGCCCTTTGTGCTGACTTTCACTTCATATAATGCACTGATACATTATTTGCCACTGACCTATCCAAAGATTACGGCCTGATGAGTCACGAGGGTTGAAGGTGCAAATCCAAATGCTGAGCTTGCTCTCGATGTTATTGGTTTTAAAGGCCTTTTGGTGCACAGGCATGGCACGAAGTGATGGAAAGAATGTGGCTGCCTCCTGTTGTCTGCATCTTACTCCTGGAATCTTATGGCTATTAGTGTGGCATGGGGATGTTTTCCACATAGTGTCCTTCAATTGTATCCGCACATGGAAGCCAACCCTCACCTCCCTCTTCAGTTTTTTTGCCCTTCCTGTTCTCCATTGTCTGAGGAGCTCTCAGCCTCCTCCATGTCTCCCTCTGGTGAGGGATTCACCTCTTAGAAGTGCCAGGTTGTGAAGAGCGCAATAGACCACGATTGTGCACGATACAGCCTGCAGAAAATACTGCAGAGCCCCACCTGAGCAGTCCAGACATCAGAGGCGAATCTTCAGGATGCCAATGGTCTGCTCGATGATGGATCGTGTTGAGATATGCGCCACGTTGACCTCACCTCCGAAGCACAGATGTCATGAGCTATCATTTGAGTATCCTCATTCCCAAACAGCTAGCCCTGTATCACTTAGGCTCTTCAAATATGTGAGGCATCTGGGAATGATTCAGGATGTATAAGCCATGGGAACTCTCATGTGCATGATGTGCTTCTGATGATCGCACATCAGTTAAACATTCAGGAAATTGAATCCTTTCCTATTAATGAACAACAGGTGCTGCTGCCCTGGAGCCCTTGAAGCCACATGTGTGCAATCGATTGCACCCTGCACTCCAGGGAAGCCTGAGATAGCTGCAGGCTAAAGGCCATGAAAACTAGCAGCCTGGTTAGTTTCTTTGCGTGTGAATTTCACTTAATGATGAGCCTTCCTGTAGAGGGGATCTGTCACTTCCTTGATACATTTATGTGCTGAGGATTGTGAGATGCTGCTCTGGATCCCTGGAATGAACCACAGGCAACACAATTGAATGCACTGGTTACCTTCAAGATCATTGGCAGTGAATGTCCACTCAGTCCACGAGGCATTAGATCCTCCTGCAGAATGTGGTAGACATGATTCACCAAACTCTTGACAAGTGCAGATTTGCACAGCATTGTCTCTTGCTCATTTCCAGATAGGAATGTCTTCTGTAGATCCTTGGTCACATGAGTCACATCTATGGAACGGGTCTAAGCTCTTCATCCTCTGGTTCTTGATGGAACTCCCCTGGACCATGGAACTGATTCATGGAATCATCATACAATCTCTACAGTGCAGAAGGAGGCCATTCGGCCCATCAAGTCTGCAACAACCACAATCCCACCCAGGTCCTATCCCGTAACCCCACATATTTACCCTGCTAATCCCCTGACACTAGGGTCAATTTAGTGTGGCCAATCAACCTAACTTGCACATCTTTGGACTTCTCCTTCTCCCCCTCAATTGATCACTGCCATCAAGTAGTCAGCATCCTTCTTTTCTTTGTGAACGGATAGATGCAACAGATGAATGAATATTGGACAAATATAGTAAACCTTCTTATTTGCAACAGAGAGTTGTGTCTGTGCTATCAGCTTTTCGCTGATACAGCCTTGTAGCTGAGGTGCAAGCTCATGGATCTTGGTGACCAAGATGCCAAACCTAATATTTGACATCTCAATCCCACAGATGTTGGAAGAAGTTTGGATGCGTTCATTGAATGCGCCACCTTACCCAACTTACTCCTGCAATTGCTGATCTGGTATACTGATTAAGGTTAACTTGCACATGAGTTACGACTGGATGTCCTACGCCACATTCTCCATGCCAATTGGAGAAAGCATATTCAAGGCTTTCATTGATGATCTGACAGATATGCAGCAGCCGTGCCTCCTTAACACTTGCTTCTATTCTGTTATCACATTCCTCTCTGATAATACTGAAATGGAGCAATTGTATTGAAGCCAATGACTCCTGCAGTTCCTCACTAAGGCGAACCAAATAGCATTGGCTCCAATGACACCTTCCTCTTTGAAGTCTTCCTCTTTTCTCTCAGCTCTGACTCCATTTCAATGTTGTGACCCAAGGTTTGAGAGTGTCCCCTGAAAGGGTCCCTTAGTCCAGCAATGTGCTGCTCCCGTACTGTGGAGATGCTGGCGTTGGACTGGGGTAGGCACAGTTAGAAGTCTCACAACACCAAGTTAAAGTCCAACAGGTTTATTTGGTAGCAGGAGCTTTCGGAGCGCTGCTCCTTCATCAGGTGAGTGGCACCTGAAGGACTTTAACCTGGTGTTGTGAGACTTCTTACTGCTCCTCCCATACTGCCTCAGACCCCTCCAATTTTTCTGGAACCTCATGGTGTGCAGGTAGATCTCCCTCTGGTTATCCTCCAGCCTCCCCCCACAACCCTGGGTCCAACTGTTGTTGTGGTGGACATTCCAGTCTTCCTCCCTGACCCATCACTGTTGACGTCTCCATGTCCCATGAGAACCTCACCCCTCCCCATCTCGAGGCTGTGTGCATGGTCACATATAGGAGAGTCCCCCATTTACAGACTGCAGATTTCTCCCTGATCCATGATCATCCCATCTACAGCCTGGTACCAAGCCAGACAATCCCATCACTACCGACCGTGAGCACACCCTGCACACCAAGTTGTGCCTTATCGCAGTTGAGCGCAAAGGCCTTACTCCTCCCTGGAGCGAGTGTATGACATGCATGCCATGTACATCCCTGAAGTCTGGCCCCAGGACTGCCTTTAATTGCTCACCTTGAGAGATCCACAGGGCCGATGGACAGCCTCTAATCTCTCACTCTGACCTGTTGGCCCCTGGCCATGGACATTGACTGTCTTTCAATAAATTCCCCGTTCCCTCGTGACTAATCACAACACAGTCTCCCTTCCCCCTCAGCCATGAGGCTTTGTCCAACCCATCCCTCCTGTCCCACACTAACATAACCCGCCCCCCCCCCCCTTCCTATCCTGGAATCAAGGTACATCCTCCCTTCATTCATACAGTTCACCATCCACGTCTTGTGTATCTTTATTCTGGCCTCCCATATCGGGCTCCCGTTTCCCTCAATCTCCCCTCTGTCTGTCATTGTTCCCCCTCCCCTGTCCCCTCCCAACTCTTTCAAAGAATCCGATCGAATCCCTACAGTGCAGAAAGAGGCCATTGAGTCTGCACTAACCCTCTGAAAGAGCATCCCATCCAGGCCCTCCTTTCTGCCCTTTCCCCATAACCCCGTGCATTTACCACGGCCAATCCATCTAACCTACACAGCTTTGGACACTAAGGGGCAATTTAACAGCACCAATCTACCTAACCTGCATATCTTTGGAGTGTGGGAGGAAACCAGAGCACCCGGAGGAAACCGACGCAGACATGGGGAGAACTTGCAAACTCCACATGACAGTTATCCAAGGCCAGAATCAAATGCGTGTCCCTGGTACTGTGAGATAACAGTGCTAACCACTGTGCCACCATGCTGCCCCTTCGCCCTCTGTGTCCATTATCCACACCCACCTTCCAACCGTCTATACCCCATTGCACCCTCATATATCCCTCACCTTTTCCTTAGCATCGCCTCCTTCCCCCAGTTGCAATATTGATCTCTATTAAGAGTGCAGTCCTGCCTGAGAGCTACTGCAGAGTGGTGTCCTGCTGGAGAATGGAGGCATCCACGGTGAGCAGACCACCCCTACACCCCACCAGTGTGCTTTCACACTGCTATTGCGTAGAAACTGGAGCAGCACTGCTGCAGGTAAACTTTGAGTGTTGTACTCATCTCAAAGTCACGAGCGAAGTGAGGGCTGACCAATGCGTGCCACTCAATTCTCAAATGTGTTTCAGACCGGTCTGAATTCCACTGGCAGGATTGGAAGGCGGAATGTGATTCTGTCGAGTAGTATATTTAATGAGTATTCACGACATGGTAATTCATGCAAATGGTGTTCCCGACACCAGTCATTGGCATCCCTGACCCGCCATTAACCAGCCATGAAAGTGGCGAGGGAAAAATTCCAATCTGTTTTCCAGCTACTGGGAATCCGACTGGGAATCCCTCCAAGTTTTCCATTCCTGCCCACCACAAAACCTGCCACTGGCAGGAGGGGAAAATTCTATCCAGCACCTTCAACAGTGCAGCTATTCCTTATGATTAACACCTGAGTGTCAGTCTTGGTTTTGAGTTCAAGTTCTCTGAAGTTGGGCCCTGACTCAGAAGTGAGACTGCTGCCCACTGAGCTAAAGCTGTAACACTCCATTCCAGTCTCTCCCCCTTTTTCTCAGGGACTCTATCCATTGCTGTTCTCCCTCTCTCACTGTTATTCCCTCTCCATTCCAAAGAAGGATGTTCCCAATGGTGGGGGTTTCCAGAACCAGGAATCACAGTCTGATTGTTTGATTATTGTCACATGTATTAGGATAGCGTGAAGAGAAAGATCAGCTTAGTATGTGTTAGGACTATTCAAAAGTCTGATGGCAGCAGGGAAGAAGTCAGTTGGTACGTGTTTTCAGACTTTTGTATTTTTTTCCCCGTGTAAGAAGGTTGAAGAGTGGCACGGTAGCACAATGGTTAGCACTGCTGCTTCACAGCTCCAGGGTCCTGGGTTCGATTCCCGGCTCGGGTCACTGTCTGTGTGGAGTTTGCACATTCTCCTCGTGTCTGCGTGGGTTTCCTCCGGGTGCTCCGGTTTCCTCCCACAGGCCAAAGATGTACGGGTTAGGTTGATTGGCCAGGTTAAAAATTGCCCCTTAGAGTCCTGAGATGCGTAGGTTAGAGGGATTAGCGGGTAAAATATGTGGGGGTAGGGCCTGGGTGGGATTGTGGTCGGTGCAGACTCGATGGGCTGAATGGCCTCCTTCTGCACTGTAGGGATTCTATGATTCTATGATTTAAGTATGTCCGGTGTGCACGGGGTCCTTGATTATGCTGGCTTCTTTCCTGAGGCAGCGGGAAGTGTAGATGAAGTCAATGGATGGGAGGCTGGTTTGTGTGATGGACTGGGCTATGTTCGCAACCTTTTGTAGTTTCTTGCGGTCTTGGTCAGAGCAGGAGCCATACCAATCTGTGATGCATCCGGAAAGGATGCTTTCTATGGTGCATATGTAAAAATTGGTGAGAGTGATCGTGGACATGCCAAACTTCCTTAGCCTTCTGAGAAAGTAGAGGTGTTGGCGGGCTTTCTTAGTTATAGCATTTGATTTGATTTATTATTTTCACCTATATTAATATACAGTGAAAAGTATTGTTTCTTGCACGCTATACAGCTATACTGTTCATAGGGAAGGAGAGAGTGCAGAATGTAGTGTTACAGTCATAACTAGCATGTCGAGAAACATCAACTTAATGCAAGGTATCAGTGTGGAGGGACCACGACAGATTTTTGGTGAACTGAACACCGAGAAACTTGAAGCTCTCGACCATCTCCACTTCATCACCTTTGATATAGACAGGGGCACGTCCTCCACTATGTTTCCTGAAGTCGATGACTATCCCCTTTATATTCCTGAGATTGAGGGAGAGATTATTGCCATTGCAGCATTTCACCAGACTCTCTAAGTCCTGCGGATACAGGGTAGACATTTTAGGACAGAGATTAGGAGAAATTTCTTCACCCAGAGTGGTCAGCCTATGGAATTCACTATCATAGAAAGTAGTTGAGGCCAAAACATTGTATGTTTTCAAGAAGCAGTTGGATATAGCATGTGGGGCAAAGGGGATCAAAGGATATGGGGGAAGGCAGGATCAAACGATTGAGTTGGATGATCAGCCATGATCATAATGAATGGCAGAGCAGAATCGAAGGGCAGAATGGCCTCTTCCTGCTTCTATTTTCTGTTTCCTACATTTCCATTCCACTGCTCCCCCTCTCTCTCCCTACAGGGAAAAGATGAGCTTAAGCCGAATGAGTTGCTCTTGCAGAGAACTGACACAGGCATGTCAGGCTGAATGGTTTCCTGTGCTGTAGCCAATCTACGATTTTAAATGCGAGTTTTTTTCTTTTCTGTCTGACTCTCATAGCAACGACCTGAATTGGTTGACACAGTTTGTTAAGCTGGGAGCCCATACAATCACAATGTTTACTGCACAGAAGGAGAACATTCAGACTGACAAAGGGTCATTTGGACTCTGCAAGTCTATCCCTCGTTCTATGTTATTCTCTCTATTTCTAACCCTCCCTCTTTCTCTGTTATTCCCTCTCCATTTCTATCCATCACCAACCCCCCCACCCCAATCCCTCCTCGTCTCTCACTCCTCTCTCTGTTATTCCCAAGAATACTTGAAAATCAAGAGGAATCAAGGCAGGGAAGAACTTAAAATAATTACAGTCGCTAGGGAAGGCGTACTGGGAAAACTATTGGAACTAAAAGCTGACAAGCACCTGGCCTGATGACCTGCATCCCAGGATCTTAAAGAAGTGGCTGCAGAGATAGTAGATGCATTGATTCTGATCTTCTGAAATGTCCTAGTTTCTGGAAAGGTCCTGATGGATTGGAAAGCCACAGATGTAACATTTCTATTCAAGAAAGGGGGCAGACCGAAATTATAGGCCAGTTAGCCAGACTGGAAAGTGCTAGAATCCATTAGAACATAATAGCAGGTCATTTAAAAAATCATGATACAACCAGACAGAGTCAATGTGGTTTTGTGAAAGGGAAATGGTGTCTGGCTAATTTATTAGAGTTCTTTGAGCAAGGTGGTTAAGGGGAAACCTATAGATGTGGTGTACTTGGGTTTACAGAAAAGCTTTTGATACTGTGTGCCACATCAAGAATTACTACACAAAGTAAGAGCCCATTGTGTCAGGGGTAGTATATGAGCATGGATAGAGGATTGGCTAACTAACAGGAAACAGAGTAGGGATAAATGAATTATTTTTGTGTCCTCAACTATTTACAATCTATATACATGATTTGAATGATGGGACTGAATGTATGGTTGCTAAATTTGCTGATGACATAAGATAATTTGGAAAGTAAATTATCAAGAGGACAATAAAGAGTCTACAAAGGGATTCAGATAGATTTAGTAAGCAGGCAAGAAGATGGCAGTATAATATGAGAATGTGAATATGTCCACTTTGGCATGAAAAATAGAAAAGCAGTATATTATTTGAACGGACAGAGATGGCAAAACTCTAGTAGAGAAAAATCCAGGTATCTTGGTACATGAATCACAAAACATTAATGTGCAGTTACAGCAAATGATTAAGAAGGTAAATGGAATGTTGGTTTTTATTGTAATGGGAATAGAATATAAAAGTAGAGAAGTCTTGTTACAGCGGTGTAGATTGCATCAGGAATACTTTGTACTGTTTTGGTATCCTTGCTTAAGAAAGGATAGAATTTCATTAGAAGGTTCTCTTGACTGATTCCTGGGATGAATGAAGGTTGAACAGGTTGTGCCTATACCATTGGAGTTTAGAAAAATAGAAGATGATTTTATTGAAACATATATGATTCTGAGACAGTTTGACACAATCATAATGCAACCAGACATTGATATTTCCCATTGTGGAGGAGTCTAGAACTCGGGTTTCTTAATTTAAAAATAAAGGGTCTCCTATTTAAGACTGATGAGGAGAATTTTTATTTCTCTCAAAGGGTCCTTAGTTTGTGCAATTCTCTTCCCCAGAGAGCAGCGGAGGCTGGCTCAATGAATATATGCAAGGCTGAATTAGACAGACTTTGATTGACAAGGGAGCTCATAGTTATTGGGTGAGCAGACAGGAAAGTGAAATAGAGGCAACTCTATTTATCAAATCAAGCAGGTTGAATGGTCTACTCCAGCTCCTACTTCTTGCATTCTCTCCATTGTTTCCTCTCCATTTCTAGGCCTCCCCCTCCTTTGAGAAACTCTTCCCATTGATGAAAGGATCAAGAACCAGAGGACACTGATTTAAGGTGATTGGCAAAAGAAATACTGGTGACGTGAGCAAGAGGTTTGGGTCTGGAATGGACTGCCTGAAAATGTGGTAGAGGCAGATTCAATCATGATTTTCAAAAGAGAATTAGATAATTTCTCAAGAGAAAATATTTGCAGGCCTACAGGGAAAAGATGGGCTTAAGCCTAGTGAGTCGCTCTTGCAGAGAACTGACACAGGCATGTCAGGCCGAATGGTTTCCTGTGCTGTAGCCAATCTATGATTCCAAATGCGAGTTTTTTTCTTTTCTGTCTAATTCTCATCGCAATGACTCGAATTGGTTGGCACAGTTTGTTAAACTGGGAGCCCATACAATCACAGAATGTTTACAGTACAGAAGGAGAACATTCAGCCTGGCAAAGGGTCATCTGAACTCGAAATGTCAGCTCTTTTTTTCTCCTTACAGATGCTGCCAGATCTGCTGCAATTTTCCAGCATTTTCTCTTTTGGTTTCAGATTCCAGTATCCGCAGTAATTTGCTTTTATTCAGCCTGTCAACTCTGTGTCGGCTCAATTTGATTAATCCCACTGCCCTGTCCCTACCCTGCTGCTTTGCAAAATATCTCCCTTCATGTTCTTATCCAATTTCCTTTTGAAAGCCACGATTGAAACTGCCTCCACTGCACTCTCAGGTACACTCCTGATCCTAATTACTTGCTGCATAAGAATGTTCTTACCCATGTTCTTTTGCAATCATCTTAGATCAGTTGTCATCTGGCTCTTAACCCTTTCACCAACAGGGAACAATGTCTCCCCAGCTGCCTAATCTGGATCCTTCATGATTTTGAACATCTCTATCAAATCTTCTTTCAACCTTCTCTTCTTAAAGGAGAACAACCCCAGTTTCTCCTATCTAAGTCAAGGTCACTCATCCTTTGAACTATTCTCCTAAATATTTTCTGCCCCAAAAGCTTAATACTCACGCTGCCAGAGATAGCTAAATTCCCAGACTGGAGTGACATAGGACCATAACTTCTGGAGTCAGCACAACACGAGCTTACTCATATCACACAACCACGGAGAAAGACCTGGATGCACAGAGGGGATGGTGCAGGATTTTGATCGAACATTACCCACGCAAAAAATTGAGAGGACACGCTTTATCCTTCCCCATAGAACTCAACCTACACAGTAATTTAGAACCATGATAAGCTTGCGTTCCTCATTCCAAGAAGAATTAAAGAGGAAGGTGTCGGTTCCAGGCAACAGCTACATTATTCATTTAGCAACCGGCTTCCGCCAGTATCAAACATGGCGATACGAAGTCTGCACAGAGTTGTTGCGCATGCGGCTCCACCACAGGTCTATTTCCGAGTCAGCCAGGGTTGAAAATGGCGGCCTGCGGGAGTGAAGCCCGGGTCGGGGATGTGGAGGAGGACGCTTCCCAGTTGGTGTTTCCGAAAGGTACCGCGGGGCGAGGGAAGATATTCGGCGGATAGAGGCGAGAGAACAGGGGATGGTGAAGGAGGTTGGGGAGAGTCGGGGGGGGGCGGAGTGTTGGGGAGAGTCCGGGGGGAGCGGAGGGGTGGGGAGAGTCGGGGGGGAACGGAGGGGTGGGGAGAGTCGGGGGGGAACGGAGGGGTGGGGAGAGTCGGGGGGGAACGGAGGGGTGGGGAGAGTCGGGGGGGAACGGAGGGGTGGGGAGAGTCGGGGGGGCGGAGGGTTGGGGAGAGTCGGGGGGGCGGAGGGTTGGGGAGAGTCGGGGGGGCGGAGGGTTGGGGAGAGTCGGGGGGTGGGAGGTTTGGGGAGAGTCGGGGGGGGGCGGAGGGTTGGGGAGAGTCGGGGGGGCGGGCGGAGGGTTGGGGAGAGTCGGGGGGGAACGGAGGGGTGGGGAGAGTCGGGGGGGAACGGAGGGGTGGGGAGAGTCGGGGGGGCGGAGGTTTGGGGAGAGTCGGGGGGGGGCGGAGGGTTGGGGAGAGTCGGGGGGGCGGGCGGAGGGTTGGGGAGAGTCGGGGGGGCGGGCGGAGGGTTGGGGAGAGTCGGAGGGGGCGGGCGGAGGGTTGGGGAGAGTCGGGGGCGGCGGGCGGAGGGTTGGGGAGAGTCGGGGGCGGCGGGCGGAGGGTTGGGGAGAGTCGGGGGGGGCGGAGGGTTGGGGAGAGTCGGAGGGGGCGGGCGGAGGGTTGGGGAGAGTCGGAGGGGGCGGAGGGTTGGGGAGAGTCGGAGGGGGCGGGCGGAGGGTTGGGGAGAGTCGGGGCGGGCGGAGGGTTGGGGAGAGTCGGGGCGGGCGGAGGGTTGGGGACAGTCGGGGGGGGGCGGAGGGTTGGGGAGAGTCGGCGGGGGCGGAGGGTTGGGGAGAGTCGGGGGGGGCGGAGGGTTGGGGAGAGTCGGGGGGGCGGAGGGTCGGGGAGAGTCGGGGGGGCGGAGGGTCGGGGAGAGTCGGGGGGGGCGGAGGGTCGGGGAGAGTCGGGGGGGCGGAGGGTCGGGGAGAGTCGGGGGGGCGGAGGGTCGGGGAGAGTCGGGGGGGCGGAGGGTTGGGGAGAGTCGGGGGGGGCGGAGGGTTGGGGAGAGTCGGGGGGGGCGGAGGGTCGGGGAGAGTCGGGGGGGCGGAGGGTCGGGGAGAGTCGGGGGGGCGGAGGGTCGGGGAGAGTCGGGGGGGGCGGAGGGTCGGGGAGAGTCGGGGGGGACGGAGGGTCGGGGAGAGTCGGGGGGGCGGAGGGTCGGGGAGTGTCGGGGGGGGGCGGAGGGTCGGGGAGAGTCGGGGGGGCGGAGGGTCGGGGAGAGTCGGGGGGGGGAGGGTTGGGGAGAGTCGGGGGGGGCGGAGGTTTGGGGAGAGTCGGTGGGGGCGGAGGGTTGGGGAGAGTCGGGGGGGGGGCGGAGGGTTGGGGAGAGTCGGGGGGGGGGCGGAGGGTTGAGGAGAGTCCGGGGGGGCGGAGTGTTGGGGAGAGTCCAGGGGGGCGGAGGGTTGGGGAGAGTCCGGGGGGCGGAGGGTTGGGGAGAGTCGGGGGGGGGGGGGGTGGAGGGTTGGGGAGAGTCGGGGGGGCGGAGAGTTGGGGAGAGTCGGGGGGGGGGCGGAGAGTTGGGGAGAGTCGGGGGGGGGGCGGAGAGTCGGGGGGGGGTGGCGGAGGGTTGGGGAGAGTCGGGTGGGGGGCGGAGAGTCGGGGGGGGTGGCGGAGGGTTGGGGAGAGTCGGGGGGGCGGAGGGTTGGGGAGAGTCGGGGGGGCGGATGGTTGGGGAGAGTCGGGGGGTGGGAGGTTTGGGGAGGGTTGGGGAGAGTCGGGGGGGCGGAGGGTTGGGGAGAGTCGGAGGGGGCGGGTGGAGGGTTGGGGAGAGTCGGAGGGGGCGGGCGGAGGGTTGGGGAGAGTCGGGGGCGGCGGGCGGAGGGTTGGGGAGAGTCGGGGGGGCGGAGGGTTGGGGAGAGTCGGGGGGGGCGGGCGGAGGGTTGGGGAGAGTCGGAGGGGGCGGGCGGAGGGTTGGGGAGAGTCGGGGGGGGGCGGAGGGTTGGGGAGAGTCGGGGGGGGCGGAGGGTTGGGGAGAGTCGGGGGGCGGAGGGTTGGGGAGAGTCGGGGGGGGCGGAGGGTTGGGGAGAGTCGGGGGGGGCGGAGGGTTGGGGAGAGTCGGGGGGGGCGGAGGGTTGGGGAGAGTCGGGGGGGCGGAGGGTTGGGGAGAGTCGGGGGGGCGGAGGGTTGGGGAGAGTCGGGGGGGCGGAGGGTTGGGGAGAGTCGGGGGCGGCGGGCGGAGGGTTGGGGAGAGTCGGGGGCGGCGGGCGGAGGGTTGGGGAGAGTCGGGGGGGGGCGGAGGGTTGGGGAGAGTCGGAGGGGGCGGGCGGAGGGTTGGGGAGAGTCGGGGGCGGCGGGCGGAGGGTTGGGGAGAGTCGGGGGGGCGGAGGGTTGGGGAGAGTCGGGGGGGGCGGGCGGAGGGTTGGGGAGAGTCGGAGGGGGCGGGCGGAGGGTTGGGGAGAGTCGGGGGGGGCGGGCGGAGGGTTGGGGAGAGTCGGGGGGGGCGGGCGGAGGGTTGGGGAGAGTCGGGGGGGCGGAGGGTTGGGGAGAGTCGGAGGGGGCGGGCGGAGGGTTGGGGAGAGTCGGGGGGGGGCGGAGGGTTGGGGAGAGTCGGGGGGGGCGGAGGGTTGGGGAGAGTCGGGGGGGGCGGAGGGTTGGGGAGAGTCGGGGGGGGCGGAGGGTTGGGGAGAGTCGGGGGGGCGGAGGGTTGGGGAGAGTCGGGGGCGGCGGGCGGAGGGTTGGGGAGAGTCGGGGGCGGCGGGCGGAGGGTTGGGGAGAGTCGGGGGGGGCGGGCGGAGGGTTGGGGAGAGTCGGGGGGGCGGAGGGTTGGGGAGAGTCGGGGGCGGCGGGCGGAGGGTTGGGGAGAGTCGGGGGCGGCGGGCGGAGGGTTGGGGAGAGTCGGAGGGGGCGGGCGGAGGGTTGGGGAGAGTCGGGGGGGGCGGAGGGTTGGGGAGAGTCGGGGGGGGCGGAGGGTTGGGGAGAGTCGGGGGGGACGGAGGGTCGGGGAGAGTCGGGGGGACGGAGGGTCGGGGAGAGTCGGGGGGGCGGAGGGTCGGGGAGTGTCGGGGGGGGCGGAGGGTCGGGGAGAGTCGGGGGGGCGGAGGGTCGGGGAGAGTCGGGGGGGGGGGGAGGGTTGGGGAGAGTCGGGGGGGGCGGAGGTTTGGGGAGAGTCGGGGGGGCGGAGGTTTGGGGAGAGTCGGGGGGGCGGAGGTTTGGGGAGAGTCGGGGGGCGGAGGGTTGGGGAGAGTCGGTGGGGGCGGAGGGTTGGGGAGAGTCGGGGGGGGGGGCGGAGGGTTGGGGAGAGTCGGGGGGGGGCGGAGGGTTGAGGAGAGTCCGGGGGGGCGGAGTGTTGGGGAGAGTCCAGGGGGGCGGAGGGTTGGGGAGAGTCGGGGGGGGGGGGGGGGGGTGGAGGGTTGGGGAGAGTCGGGGGGGGCGGAGGGTTGGGGAGAGTCGGGGGGGGGGGGGGGTGGAGGGTTGGGGAGAGTCGGGGGGGGCGGAGGGTTGGGAAGAGTCGGGGGCGGCGGAGGGTTGGGGAGAGTCGGGGGGGGCGGAGGGTTGGGGAGAGTCGGGGGGGGCGGAGGGTTGGGGAGAGTCCGGGGGAGAGCGGAGGGGTGGGGAGAGTCGGGGGGGGCGGAGGGTTGGGGAGAGTCGGGGGGGCGGAGGGTTGGGGAGAGTCGGGGGGGGCGGAGAGTCGGGGGGGGTGGCGGAGGGTTGGGGAGAGTCGGGTGGGGGGCGGAGAGTCGGGGGGGGTGGCGGAGGGTTGGGGAGAGTCGGGGGGGGCGGAGGGTTGGGGAGAGTCGGAGGGGGCGGGCGGAGGGTTGGGGAGAGTCGGGGGGGGCGGAGGGTTGGGGAGAGTTGGGGGGGCGGAGGGTTGGGGAGAGTCGGGGGGCGGAGGGTTGGGGAGAGTCGGGGGGGGCGGAGGGTTGGGGAGAGTCGGGGGGGGCGGAGGGTTGGGGAGAGTCGGGGGGGCGGAGGGTTGGGGAGAGTCGGGGGGGGCGGAGGGTTGGGGAGAGTCGGGGGGGCGGAGGGTTGGGGAGAGTCGGGGGCGGCGGGCGGAGGGTTGGGGAGAGTCGGGGGCGGCGGGCGGAGGGTTGGGGAGAGTCGGGGGGGGCGGGCGGAGGGTTGGGGAGAGTCGGAGGGGGCGGGCGGAGGGTTGGGGAGAGTCGGGGGGGGCGGAGGGTTGGGGAGAGTCGGAGGGGGCGGAGGGTTGGAGTGAGTCGGAGGGGGCGGGCGGAGGGTTGGGGAGAGTCGGGGCGGGCGGAGGGTTGGGGACAGTCGGGGGGGGGGCGGAGGGTTGGGGAGAGTCGGGGGGGGCGGAGGGTTGGGGAGAGTCGGGGGGGCGGAGGGTTGGGGAGAGTCGGGGGGGCGGAGGGTTGGGGAGAGTCGGGGGGGGCGGAGGGTTGGGGAGAGTCGGGGGGGCGGAGGGTTGGGGAGAGTCGGGGGGGGGCGGAGGGTTGGGGAGAGTCGGGGGGGGCGGAGGGTCGGGGAGAGTCGGGGGGGGCGGAGGGTCGGGGAGAGTCGGGGGGGACGGAGGGTCGGGGAGAGTCGGGGGGGCGGAGGGTCGGGGAGTGTCGGGGGGGGCGGAGGGTCGGGGAGAGTCGGGGGGGCGGAGGGTTGGGGAGAGTCGGGGGGGGGGAGGGTTGGGGAGAGTCGGGGGGGCGGAGGTTTGGGGAGAGTCGGGGGGCGGAGGGTTGGGGAGAGTCGGTGGGGGCGGAGGGTTGGGGAGAGTCGGGGGGGGGGGCGGAGGGTTGGGGAGAGTCGGGGGGGCGGAGGTTTGGGGAGAGTCGGGGGGGGGCGGAGGGTTGGGGAGAGTCGGGGGGGCGGAGGTTTGGGGAGAGTCGGGGGGCGGAGGGTTGGGGAGAGTCGGTGGGGGCGGAGGGTTGGGGAGAGTCGGGGGGGGGGCGGAGGGTTGGGGAGAGTCGGGGGGGGGGCGGAGGGTTGAGGAGAGTCCGGGGGGGCGGAGTGTTGGGGAGAGTCCAGGGGGGCGGAGGGTTGGGGAGAGTCCGGGGGGCGGAGGGTTGGGGAGAGTCGGGGGGGGGGGGGGGGTGGAGGGTTGGGGAGAGTCGGGGGGGGCGGAGGGTTGGGAAGAGTCGGGGGCGGCGGAGTGTTGGGGAGAGTCCGGGGGAGAGCGGAGGGGTGGGGAGAGTCGGGGGGGGCGGAGGGTTGGGGAGAGTCGGGGGGGGGGGGCGGAGAGTCGGGGGGGGTGGCGGAGGGTTGGGGAGAGTCGGGTGGGGGGCGGAGAGTCGGGGGGGGTGGCGGAGGGTTGGGGAGAGTCGGGGGGGGCGGAGGGTTGGGGAGAGTCGGAGGGGGCGGGTGGAGGGTTGGGGAGAGTCGGAGGGGGCGGGCGGAGGGTTGGGGAGAGTCGGGGGCGGCGGGCGGAGGGTTGGGGAAAGTCGGGGGGGCGGAGGGTTGGGGAGAGTCGGGGGGGGCGGGCGGAGGGTTGGGGAAAGTCGGGGGGGGGGCGGAGGGTTGGGGAGAGTTGGGGGGGGCGGAGGGTTGGGGAGAGTCGGAGGGGGCGGGCGGAGGGTTGGGGAAAGTCGGGGGGGGGGCGGAGGGTTGGGGAGAGTTGGGGGGGGCGGAGGGTTGGGGAGAGTCGGGGGGGGCGGGCGGAGGGTTGGGGAGAGTCGGAGGGGGCGGGCGGAGGGTTGGGGAGAGTCGGAGGGGGCGGGCGGAGGGTTGGGGACAGTCGGGGGGGGCGGGCGGAGGGTTGGGGAGAGTCGGAGGGGGCGGGCGGAGGGTTGGGGAGAGTCGGAGGGGGCGGGCGGAGGGTTGGGGAGAGTCGGGGGCGGCGGGCGGAGGGTGGGGAGAGTCGGGGGGGGCGGGCGGAGGGTTGGGGAGAGTCGGAGGGGGCGGGCGGAGGGTTGGGGAGAGTCGGGGGGGGGCGGGCGGAGGGTTGGGGAGAGTCGGGGGGGGGGCGGAGGGTTGGGGAGAGTTGGGGGGGCGGAGGGTTGGGGAGAGTCGGGGGGGGCGGGCGGAGGGTTGGGGAGAGTCGGGGGGGGGCGGAGGGTTGGGGAGAGTCGGGGGGGGCGGAGGGTTGGGGAGAGTCGGGGGGGGCGGAGGGTTGGGGAGAGTCGGGGGGGGCGGAGGGTTGGGGAGAGTCGGGGGGGCGGAGGGTTGGGGAGAGTCGGGGGGGCGGAGGGTTGGGGAGAGTCGGGGGGGCGGAGAGTCGGGAGGGACGGAGGGTTGGGAAGAGTCGGGGGGGCGGAGGGTTGGGGAGTGTCGGGGGGGGCGGAGGGTTGGGGAGAGTCGGGGGGGGCGGAGGGTTGGGGAGAGTCGGGGGGGGGGCGGAGGGTTGGGGAGAGTCGGGGGGGGCGGAGGTTTGGGGGGGCGGAGGGTTGGGGAGAGTCGGTGGGGGCGGAGGGTTGGGGAGAGTCGGTGGGGGCGGAGGATTGGGGAGAGTCGGGGGGGGGCGGAGGGTTGGGGAGAGTCGGGGGGGCGGAGGGTTGGGGAGAGTCGGGGGGGGCGGAGGGTTGGGGAGAGTCGGGGGGGGGCGGAGGTTTGGGGGGGCGGAGGGTTGGGGAGAGTCGGTGGGGGCGGAGGGTTGGGGAGAGTCGGTGGGGCGTAGGGTTGGGGAGAGTCGGGGGGGGGGCGGAGGGTTGGGGAGAGTCGGGGGGGCGGTTAGTCGGGGGGGACGGAGGGTTGGGGAGAGTCGGGGGGGGCGGAGGGTTGGGGGGGGCGGAGGGTTGAGGAGAGTCGGGGCGGGCGGAGGGTTGGGGAGAGTCGCGGGGGGCGGAGGGTTGGGGAGAGTCGGGGGGGCGGATTGGGGAGAGTCGGGGGGGCGGAGGGTTGGGGAGAGTCGGGGGGGGGCGGAGGGTTGGGGAGAGTCGGGGGGGCGGAGGGTTGGGGAGAGTCGGGGGGGGGCGGAGGGTTGGGGAGAGTCGGGGGGGGGCGGAGGGTTGGGGAGAGTCGGGGGGGGGGCGGAGGGTTGGGGAAAGTCCGGGGGGGGGCGGAGGGTTGGGGAGAGTCGGGGGGGCGGAGGGTTGGGGAGAGTCCGGGGGGGGGGCGATGGAGAGTCCGGGGGGGGGACGGGGGGACGGAGAGTCGGGGGGGGGGGGGAACGGAGAGTCGGGGGTGGGGGGGGGAGAGTCCGGGGGGGGGGTACGGAGAGTCCGAGGGGGGGGGGGGGGGAGACGGAGTGTCGGCGGGGGGGGGAGACGGAGAGTCGGGGGGGGGTACGGAGAGTCCGAGGGGGGGGGGGAGACGGAGAGTCGCGGGGGGGGGGGGGACGGAGAGTCGGGGGGGGGGGAGACGGAGATTCGGGGGGGGGGAGACGGAGAGTCGGGGGCGGGGAGACGGAGAGTCGGGGGGGGGGGGAGACGGAGAGTCGGGGGTGGGGAGACGGAGAGTGGGGGGGGGGAAGACGGAAAGTGGGGGGGGGGGAGAGTCGGGGGGGGGGGGGGGGGGAGAGACGGAGAGTCCGGGGTGGGGGGGGGAGTGGGAGACGGAGAGTCGGCGGGGGGGGGGGGGGGGAGACGGAGAGTCCGGGGGGGGGGGAGACGGAGAGTCCGGGGGGGGGGGAGACGGAGTGTCCGGGGGGGGGGAGACGGAGTGTCCGGGGGGGGGGAGACGGAGAGTCCGGGGGGGGGAGACGGAGAGTCCGGGGGGGGGGGAGACGGAGAGTCCGGGGGGGGGGAGACGGAGAGTCCGGGGGGGGGGAGACGGAGAGTCCGGGGGGGGGGGGGGGAGAGACGGAGAGTTCCGGGGGGGGGGGGGGTGGGAGACGGAGAGTCGGGGGGGGGG
Source organism: Mustelus asterias (assembly GCF_964213995.1). NCBI lineage: Eukaryota > Metazoa > Chordata > Chondrichthyes > Carcharhiniformes > Triakidae > Mustelus > Mustelus asterias. The sequence goes on along the minus strand of NC_135803.1, from coordinate 73,938,050 downwards.
GGGTGGGGGAGACGGAGAGTCGGGGGGGTGGGGGAGACGGAGAGTCGGGGGGGGGGTGGGGGAGACGGAGAGTCGGGGGGGGGTGGGAGACGGAGAGTCGGGGGGGGTGGGGGAGACGGAGAGTCGGGGGGGGGGGGACGGAGAGTCGGGGGGGGGGGGGGACGGAGAGTCGGGGGGGGGGGGGGGACGGAGAGTCGGGGGGGGGGGGACGGAGAGTCGGGGGGGGGGGGACGGAGAGTCGGGGGGGGGGGGACGGAGAGTCGGGGGGGGGGACGGACGGAGAGTCCCGGGGGGGGGGACGGACGGAGAGTCCCGGGGGGGGGATACGGAGTGTCCCGGGGGGGGGGATATGGAGAGTCCCGGGGGGGGGGGAGACGGAGAGTCGGGGGGGGGGGGGAGAGACGGAGAGTCGGGGGGGGGGGAGGGGGGGAGACGGAGAGTCCGGGGGGGGTGGAGACGGAGAGTCCCGGGGGGGGGGAACGGAGAGTCCCGGGTGGGGGGAGGGGAGACGGAGAGTGCCGGGGGGGGGGGGGAGGACAGAGTCGGGGGGGGGGGGGGGAGAGACGGAGAGTCGGGGGGCGGGGGGGAGACGGAGAGTCGGGGGGCGGGGGGGAGACGGAGAGTCGGGGGGCGGGGGGGAGACGGAGAGTCGGGGGGGGGGGGAGAGACGGAGAGTCGGGGGGGGGGGAGGGGGGGAGACGGAGAGTCCGGGGGGGGTGGAGACGGAGAGTCCCGGGGGGGGGGGAACGGAGAGTCCCGGGTGGGGGGAGGGGAGACGGAGAGTGCCGGGGGGGGGGGGAGGACAGAGTCGGGGGGGGGGGGGAGAGACGGAGAGTCGGGGGGCGGGGGGGAGACGGAGAGTCGGGGGGCGGGGGGGAGTCGGGGGGCGGGGGGGAGACGGAGAGTCGGGGGGCGGGGGAGAGACGGAGAGTCGGGGGGGGGGGAGACGGAGAGTCGGGGGGCGGGGGGGAGACGGAGTGTCGGGGGGGGAGACGGAGAGTCCCGGGGGGGGGGGATACGGAGAGTCCCGGGGGGGGGGGAGACGGAGAGTCGGGGGGGGGAGGGGGGGAGACGGAGAGTCCGGGGGGGGGGGGAGACGGAGAGTCGGGGGGGGGGGGGGGGAGGGGGGGAGACGGAGAGTCCGGGGGGGGGGGGAGATGGAGAGTCCCGGGGGGGGGGGGGGGGAGGAGTCGGGGGGAGGGGAGTGGGAGACGGAGAGTTGGGGGGGGGGGGGGGAGACGGAGAGTTGGGGGGGTGGAGACGGAGAGTTGGGGGTGGGAGACGGAGTGTTTGGGGGGGGGAGACGGAGAGTCGGGGGGGGGGGTGGGAGACGGAGAGTCGGGGGGGGTGGGAGACGGAGAGTCCGGGGGGGGGTGGGGGGGACGGAGAGTCCGGGGGGCGGGGGGGACGGAGAGTCCAGGAGGGACGGAGAGACGGGGGGGACGGAGAGTCCGGGGGGGAGGGGGAGACGTAGAGTCGGGGGTGGGGGGAGAGACGGAGAGTGGGGGGGGGGGGGAGACGGAGAGTCCGGGGGGGGGGGGGAGACGGAGAGTCCGTGGGGGGGGGGGGAGAGACGGAGAGTCCGGGGGGGGGGGGGGGGGGGAGACGGAGAGTCCGGGGGGGGGGGGGAGACGGAGAGTCCGTGGGGGGGGGGGGAGAGACGGAGAGTCCGTGGGGGGGGGGGGGAGAGACGGAGAGTCCGGGGGGGGGGGGGGGAGACGGAGAGTCCGGGGGGGGGGGGAGAGACGGAGAGTCCGGGAGGGGGGTGGGGGGAGTGGGAGACGGAGAGTCGGGAGGGGGGGGGGAGACGTAGAGTTCGTGGGGGGGGGGGGGAGACGTAGAGTTCGGGGGGGGGGGAGACGTAGAGTTCGGGGGGGGGGGAGACGTAGAGTTCAGGGGGGGGGAGACGTAGAGTTCAGGGGGGGGGAGACAGAGAGTCTGGGGGGGGGGGGAGACGGAGAGTCCCGGGGGGGGGGGGGGGGAGGAGTCGGGGGGAGGGGAGTGGGAGACGGAGAGTTGGGGGGGGGGGGGAGACGGAGAGGTTGGGGGGGGGTGGAGACGGAGAGTTGGGGGGTGGGAGACGGAGTGTTTGGGGGGGGGAGACGGAGAGTCGGGGGGGGGGTGGGAGACGGAGAGTCGGGGGGGGGTGGGAGACGGAGAGTCGGGGGGGGTGGGAGACGGAGAGTCCGGGGGGGGGGGGGTGGGGGGGTGGGGGGGACGGAGAGTCCGGGGGGGACGGAGAGTCCGGGGGGGCGGGGGGGACGGAGAGTCCAGGAGGGACGGGGAGACGGAGAGTCCGGGGGGGGAGGGGGAGACGTAGAGTCGGGGGGGGGGGGGGGGGGGGGGAGAGACGGAGAGTGGGGGGGGGGGAGACGGAGAGTCCGGGGGGGGGGGGGAGACGGAGAGTCCGTGGGGGGGGGGGGGAGAGACGGAGAGTCGGGGGGGGGGAGGGGGGGGGGGAGACGGAGAGTCCGGGGGGGGGGGGAGAGACGGAGAGTCCGGGAGGGGGGTGGGGGGGAGTGGGAGACGGAGAGTCGGGAGGGGGGGGGAGACGTAGAGTTCGGGGGGGGGGGGGGAGACGTAGAGTTCGGGGGGGGGGGGAGACGTAGAGTTCGGGGGGGGGGGAGACAGAGAGTCTGGGGGGGGGGGGGGAGACGGAGAGTCCCGGGGGGGGGGGGGGGGAGGAGTCGGGGGGAGGGGGAGTGGGAGACGGAGAGTTGGGCGGGGGGGAGACGGAGAGTTGGGGGGGGGTGGAGACGGAGAGTTGGGGGGTGGGAGACGGAGTGTTTGGGGGGGGGAAGACGGAGAGTCGGGGGGGGGGTGGGAGACGGAGAGTCGGGGGGGGTGGGAGACGGAGAGTCGGGGGGAGGGGAGTGGGAGACGGAGAGTTGGGGGGGGGGAGACGGAGAGTTGGGGGGGTGGAGACGGAGAGTTGGGGGGTGGGAGACGGAGTGTTTGGGGGGGGGAGACGGAGAGTCGGGGGGGGGTGGGAGACGGAGAGTCGGGGGGGTGGGAGACGGAGAGTCGGAGGGGGGGGAGACGGGAGAGTCGGGGGGGGGGGAGACGGAGAGTCCGGGGGGGGGGGGGAGACGGAGAGTCCGTGGGGGGGGGGGGAGAGACGGAGAGTCCGGGGGGGGGGAGGGGGGGGGGGAGACGGAGAGTCCGGGGGGGGGGGGAGAGACGGAGAGTCCGGGAGGGGGGTGGGGGGAGTGGGAGACGGAGAGTCGGGAGGGGGGGGAGACGTAGAGTTCGGGGGCGGGGGGAGACGTAGAGTTCGGGGGGGGGGGGAGACGTAGAGTTCGGGGGGGGGGAGACGTAGAGTTCGGGGGGGGGGAGACAGAGAGTCTGGGGGGGGGGGGGAGACGGAGAGTCCCGGGGGGGGGGGGGGGGGAGGAGTCGGGGGGAGGGGAGTGGGAGACGGAGAGTTGGGCGGGGGGGGGAGACGGAGAGTTGGGGGGGGTGGAGACGGAGAGTTGGGGGGTGGGAGACGGAGTGTTTGGGGGGGGGAAGACGGAGAGTCGGGGGGGGGGTGGGAGACGGAGAGTCGGGGGGGTGGGAGACGGAGAGTCGGGGGGAGGGGAGTGGGAGACGGAGAGTTGGGGGGGGGGGGAGACGGAGAGTTGGGGGGGGGGGAGACGGAGAGTTGGGGGGGTGGAGACGGAGAGTTGGGGGGTGGGAGACGGAGTGTTTGGGGGGGGGGAGACGGAGAGTCGGGGGGGGGTGGGAGACGGAGAGTCGGGGGGGGTGGGAGACGGAGAGTCGGAGGGGGGGGAGACGGAGAGTCGGGGGGGGGGGGAGACGGAGAGTCCGGGGGGGGGGGTGGAGACGGAGAGTCCAGGAGGGACGGAGAGACGGGGGGGACGGAGAGTCCGGGGTGGCGGGGGGGGGAGACGTAGAGTCGGGGGGGGGGGGAGACGGAGAGTGGGGGGGGGGGGAGACGGAGAGTCCGGGGGGGGGAGAGAGTCCGTGGGGGGGGGGGGAGAGACGGAGAGTCCGGCGGGGGGGGGGGGGGGGGAGAGACGGAGAGTCCGGGAGGGGGGGGGGGGGGAGAGTGGGAAACGGAGAGTCGGGGGGGGGGGGGGAGACGTAGAGTTCGGGCGGGGGGGGGAGACAGAGAGTCTGGGGGGGGGGGAGACGGAGAGTCCCGGGGGGGGGGGGGGAGGGGACGGAGAGTCGGGGGGGGGGGGGGGGAGTGGGAGACGGAGAGTTGGGGGGGGGGGGGGGAGACGGAGAGTTGGGGGGGGGGGAGACGGAGAGTTGGGGGGGGGGAGACGGAGAGTTGGGGGGGGGGGGGAGACGGAGAGTTGGGGGGGTGGGAGACGGAGTGTTGGGGGTGGGGGGAGACGGAGAGTCGGGGGGGGGGGGAGGGTTGGGGTGAGTCGGTGGGGGGCGGAGGGTTGGGGAGAGTCGGGGGGGGGGCGGAGGGTTGGGGAGAGTCGGGGGGGGCGGAGGGTTGGGGAGAGTCGGGGGGGGGCGGAGGGTTGGGTAGAGTCGGGGGGGGTACAGGGTTGGGGTGGCGGAGGGTTGGGGAGAGTCGGGGGGGGGGCGGAGGGTTGGGGAGAGTCGGGGGGGGCGGAGGGTTGGGGAGAGTCGGGGGGGCGGAGGGTTGGGTAGAGTCGGGGGGGGTACAGGGTTGGGGTGGCGGAGGGTTGGGGAGAGTCAGTGGGGGGCGCAGGGTTGGGGAAAGTCGGGGGGGTGGGGGCGGGGGGTTGAGGAGAATCGGCGGGGGGGCGGAGGGTTGGGGAGTGTCGGGGGGAGGGTGGGGGGGCGGAGGGTTGGGGAAAGTCGGGGAGGGTTGGGGAGAGTCGGGGGGGGCGGAGGGTTGGGGAGAGTCGGGGGGGGGGGCGACAGTTGGGGAAAGTCAGAGGGGGGAGGGAGGGGATTCAGGGAGTGTTGGCAAAAGCAAGGCAGTTCAGAGAAAGGGGGTCTGGGGCAAGTGAGGAGGCTTGAGTAATGGGGGAGCAAGGGGGTCTGGGGAAAGTTGGTGGTCAGAAGGGAATTGGAGAAAGTTGGGGTAAGCGAGTGAGTTTTGTGGAAAGTTGGGGCAAGTGAGGGGGTTTGGGGAACTGAGGAGGCTTCGGAAATGGAAGAGGGGTTGCGGGAAGCAAGGGGGTTTGGGGTGTTTTGTGGGGGGGGGGGAAGGGGAATTTGAGGGGCTGAGAGGGATTGATGCGTTTGGAGCGAAGGGGCAGGGAGCAAGGGGTTTTGAGGGGGAATGGTGGTTGCACCATCCCCTCCATTTCTCCCAACCCCCTCCATTTCTCCCAACCCCCTCCATTTCTCCCTGCCCCTCCCCCCTGAGGCTCCCTCAGCAATTTATTTGCCCCATCAACACCACTCTCCTCTCCCATGAAGCCCCCCCAATCCACTCACCCTTTAAATCTCTGGCCAATGTGGACTTGACAGTAAACAGATGTTGTGATTTTTAACTGAACAATGTGAAGGAAACTCTGTACCTTCGCTCGACATGAGAAAAAAACCACATTCTCTCCTTTGGGCTGTTTTATTTCCAGCTGAGTAACCCCCACTTTTGTGTGTGTTTTATTTGCTTAATTTCACGATTGAAATTTTAGAAAATGTCACATGAAACATGACATGGGCACCTGATCACTGTGCAGAATGAAAATAATGCTGCAATGTGGTCAATGCCATTTCTTGTGGTGGTTATCACGCCTCTTTCAGGACCTTTTTAAATTTAAGAAAAGCTTTATTTACTTGACACTTTTTTGGTACCTTTATTAATTGGGTTCTGCCCAAAGTATATGTACCATTTACTGCCCAGCAAACACTCAGAGTATGGGGGTGCGTGGGTGTGATCTGATGAGTTCATCCTTTGATTGTCCCCCTCTGCTTGGGTACAATACTGTTCTAACCACTCTGATTGTGGGTGTTTTACGTATGGAACGCAATAAACAGGAACAGAAGCAGTAAACCCGATGCCAGATGCTAGTTACTGGGGCTCCAGCAGCGTACCGTTCGAGGGAGCGATTTGTTGAGAGGGTTATAGTGGGGCAACTGACGGAAGGTTTAGTTCCATTTGGATGGTTTTTGTGTTCTCAGAATTTGAAAGCTCGGAGACCCTGTTGAACTCTGAAGTACACATGCTGCTGGAGCACAGGAAGCAGCAGAATGAGAGTGCAGAGGACGAACAGGAGCTCTCTGAAGTCTTCATGAAAACATTAAACTACACAGCCAGATTCAGCCGCTTCAAAAACAGGGAGACCATCGCCAGTGTCAGGAGGTCAGTACAGGTGGATTTCAAAATGTTCAGTGAATTACAATATGCGGTGTGTATCCTGTTTGTAGGGTTAGCAGCTTCAAAGCTTTAAGAAAAAAAGGCTTCCGTCTTCCCTCACATTGATCCATCAGCCATTGTAATCACATAAAACCTTCAGAAGGGCGTGGGATAAATATTCTTGAAGAGGAGAAAGAATAACAAGGCTATTGAAAAGAGCAGAGGGATGAGAACTAATTGGGTAACTACTTCATAGAGTTGGCATAGGCGTGATAGGCCAAAAGGTCGCCTCCTGTACTGTAGAATTTTGTAAACTGATAACCTGTCCATATGCTCACCTGAAGCTTTAGATGCTCGGGTTGATCACCGGTCTTGTAAGTTCAAGCTGTCCACTTAGACTAGCAGTGTTTATACCCTAGAACCACTGATCCTCCTTGTGTGCAGCTGGAATCTCTCAATTGTGATTTGAGGAGACTTCCCTTGATACCTAGCAGCATGAGTTGCTTTCCTTCAATAGTTTGTTTATTCTCCCCAAAGTAATTTGTCTTCTACCCATTATTTTATCTATGATTGTAAATTTACACGTACAGTAATCAATTGTTTTTTTTCATTCTTGTTTAAGCTTCTCTGTGCTTAATCACAGACAAACCCTTCTTTCCTTATAGCTTTGCGGTTCCATTTAGTAAGTGCAGAGGAATCCCTTATCACGTGGGGGAGATGATGGTGTAGTGGCAATGTCACTAGACTAGTCATCCAAAAGGCCAGGCTCATGTACAGCAGCTAGAGGAATTTAAATTACATTAATAAATCTGAAATATAAAGCTAGTCATTTTAATGGTGGCCATGACAACTATCATTGAACCATCTGGTTCCTAATGTCCTTTAGGAAATCAGCTATCCTTAACCAATCTGTTCTATATTTGAGTCCAGACCCACCGCAATGTGATTGACGCTTGACTGCCCTTTGAAACGGCTGAGCAAGCCACTCTGTTCAAGGGCATTTAAGGATGGACAATGTCCAATTACATGCCATGAAAGAACAATTAAGTGGTCAGCTGAATTTCTCAATTTTATTTTCACAATGTTTATCATATTAGCCATTTTCTGTCCATGTCATTCATGTTACAAGCTTGTTCCTGGTTGATGCTGCCAGATGCCTCAGTGCGCACCCTCTGCCTGTCATCCAAGGATAGGGCAGGGGGTTGGGTAGAGAAACAAATATCCCAATCAGCCAGACAAATGAACCTGCAATGTCTATAGGTGACTGTTCTGCTCAGTGGAAATGGTGGTACAGAATCCAAATAGGAAAATGGGTTCTTGTGGAAAGATTGAGTTGAGTGTGAGTTCATCTCTGGGTTTTATTTGAAGTATAACTTTCGTTTTCTCTTTCTTGTAGTCTGCTATTACAGAAAAAATTGCACAAATTTGAGCTGGCCAGTCTGGCCAACCTGTGTCCCGAAACGGCTGAGGAGGCCAAAGCTCTCATTCCCAGGTCAGTGCTCTGTTCTGAGGTGGTGACTTTGATCAAGCTTTATGGTTGTTTTCCTATAACTGGGTTATTTGGGCCTAAAGGGAATGGATGACAGCCCAGCACAATGGATGCCAGGTGTTTATCGATTACCAAGACAAGGTTAATAAATTGCTAGGGCTTACAGTCTTCCATTGGCACATTAACTATCTTTCATCTTGGGACACAATTTAAACTTGTGATTATGCTTTGCTTTAAAAGTGATATTTTAAAACAAGCTCATTTTCCAAATCCTTTTTATGTAAAGAAAAAAGATGAAAAAAAAAAGTGACAAGCACAAGAAGTTAAGAGTTTGACCATGTTGTGAACTACAGCAGAGACTTTGGAAACTTGTTGCTTGACGCCATTTTCTGCCAAGCAAAATACATTGTATTGTCTAACTTTTAGTTTCCAGAGTGAAATGAAATTAAAATGAAATGCTTTTGAAGATCTCTGGCAAGTCCTTTGGTGATTCATGCATTAGTGTTTGCAGTTCCAAGACAAGGCTTATGATCATTCCATGATCCACAAGCTGATAGACCCTTGTCATTAGTCACATTGTCTTTTCTGCGGTGAACTGAATGGTGCGAATGAATTCTAAAATCCCCTATTTTGGGGTTACGATAAAAGATTTAGAAGTTGTAGTGAACATTTTTAGATGGGCAGATGCATTCAGAATCTGCTGCTCCGCTAACTCTTTAGAGGCCAATACTAGTCAGAAGGCCCTCAACAATACTCTAGTTGTGGCATTCTTTTGTTTCCTTTTAGATCTTCTGTCCTACTCAACCCGCCTCTCTAATCCTCTCTATATATGATATCCTGTGTGACTACTATCGTTGTATTCTGTCCCACCTCGACCTCTTCATGGCTTTTGAGGAATTTGACTACACAGCATCCTCCCAGCACTTCTGTGGTGTTATCCATTTCCATGGTAGCAGCTTTGAACATGCCACGTCCTTTATAACGTCTCACATTCAGCACATTTCCTGCAATGGCTTATTTTATTCTTGCACCATACCTCTGTGGTGCCCCCAGGGATCCGTTCTATTCTTCAATAATATACTGCTCCTCTTGTAAACATGGGGCCAGATTCCACCTGTATTGTGATAATGCCTTGATATAGCTATCCATCGTCAACTTTGAATAAAGTGTTCTTCCCAACTAGTTTTTCTGACAAAATTGTGGATCATCCAGAGCTTCCTGCAGCTGAGTATCGATAAAACCCACCAAGAACAGCTTGTATTTATACAGTGCCTTTACCATAATGAAACATAAAGATGCATCCCAGGAGTATTATACAACAGTCTGACACCGAACCACACAAGGAGATATTAGATTAGATGGCCAAAACCTTGGTCAAAGAGAGAGGTTTCACGAAGAGTCTTAAAAGAGGAAAGCGAGATGTAGAGAGGCAATTCCAGAGCTTAGGGCCCAGGCAACTGAAGGCATGGCCACCAATGGTGTAGCAATTATAATTGTGAATGCACAAGGCCAGAATTAGTGGAACGTAGACATCTCGGAAGAGATGCAGAGGGAGGGGAAAGGCCATTTTTGTATTTGAAAACAAGGGTGTGAGCTTTAAAATCAATGTTGATCAGCAAGTACAGAACTGATAAGAAAATGGGTTAAGACAAGGGCAGCAGAGTTTTGGATGACCTCCAGTTTACGCAGGGTAGTATGTGAGAGACCAGCTAGGAGTGCACTGGATTAGTCAAACCTGGAGGTAACAAAGAGATGAATGAGTGTTTCAGCACCAGATGAGCTAAGATAGGGAAGTCAGGAAATGTCACGGATCTGGAAAAAGGCGGTCTTAGTGATGACACAAATAATGAGGTCAGAAGCTCATTTCGGGATCAAATATTATACCAAAATTGTGTTATCTCAGACCATTATCAGGAAGAGGGATGGTATTAGTCATGAGGGAACAGAGTTTGGATTGGGAACCAGAAATAGTTGCTTCAGTTTTCCCAGTATTTAAATGGAGAAAATATTTGCTTCTCCAGAACTGGGTGTCAGATAAGCATTCTGATTTAATAACGGAGGAGTTGAGAGAGGTGCTGATTAGGTCGAGCTGCTCATCAGCATTTATGTGAAAACTAATGCTGTCATTTCAGATGTTGCCAAGATGGGCAAGGATCATTTTGGGGATGGGGACACACCTGAAGTAACAGTGGCAGTTGCAGGAAAAGCAGCTATTACAAGTGGCTAGTTATGATTAGATAGATTAGAAGGTTCCATATGAGAGTGGTATTTCCCAGCTGGATGACAGGAGAGGTATTGGAGGAGGATGGTGTGATCAGTCGTGTCAAAGGTTGCAGAAAGTTAAGAAGGATGAGGAGAGAAAGTTTACTTCATCAGTGACATAGGATGCCATTTGTAACTTTGATAAGAGCTGTTTCAATATTGTGGTGGGGGAGAAACCTGATTGGAGGGATTCAAACATGGGGTTCTCGGAAGATGGGCGCAGATTACAGAGGCAACACCAAATACTTTGGAGAAGAAAGGGAAGTTGGAGATGGGACTGTTATTTGCAAAGACGCTTGCGTCAAAGGTTGTTTTTGAGGAGAGATGTGATGGTGGCAGATTGAAAGGAGCGAGAAACAACATGGGAAGAGAAGAAACCGTTAACAATATCAGCTAATATGAGAACCAAGAGGGGAAATTGAGTGATCAGTTTGGTGGGAATTGGATGGAGGGAAATAGAAGTGGGTGCTATGTACAAGATGAGTTCAAAGGACACGAGGAGAGGTAGAGAAATAGGGAAAGATGAGAGTTCAGGGCGAGGGCTGGGGAGAGCATTAAAGGAAGTTTACTTGGTGGCTCACTGGAAGAGAGTGACATGGCAGAGGCAGCTGTTTGGATTGTCTCAATCTTAGTAATAAGAGCTACTGGCACTTGTTGGAGGTGAGGGGAGAAGGGTTTAGTCAGATGGTCTGTAGTTGATAAAAGAATTGGGGGTTAACTTTGCATTCCAGAATGATCCCGGATTCAAACAGTTTTAGTAGATGAGTAGGGCTCCATAGTGTTTTATGTAGTCCAGCCAGATCTAGCAGTGGATGGCTAAACCAGTTGTGCGCAATATCCTTTCAAATCGTTATAAAGTGGCGATATATATATATGGATCTCTGGAAGACATTTCTGGTAGTTGCAGTTTATTGTGACAACTTGATCATCATCATTTTTCTGGTTCTCTCGACCAACTTAAAAGAGCCAAGTCAATTGGCTCCAGAGTAAGAAAGCAGCAAGGGGGATTAGCTTTGAAATCACCAAAACAGACATGTTCCACTGCACTTGGTCCTGATTGACCCTTTGCCTTGAAATTTTTACTCCCTCCTCGATCATTGATCTGTGCAGGAGAACCATACCCCTGATCACAGCAGCTTCTGTGCTCTAGTGGTCAGTCTTCACCTTAATTATGTTCCCACTTGAACTCAACCACTTCCTGGTGGGTTACTAGATGTGTAGGAACACAATCCTAATTGCTTTATGCCCCTCCTGTCTTCAGCAAGGGAAACTGTTATTGGCTGCAGCCTTCAGTTACTTCCACCTGGCAGAGGTCAGCTTAATCAACATGTAGTGAGGGTCAAACCCAAATCGGGCTCTGCGCCTCAAAACCATGCAACCCAATTCTTTGGCAAACTGAGCCATTTAGAGACGCTTCCATCTCTACATCTACCCGAACAAATAAGTGCTTATGCTGTGAATCAGCTATACTGAGCTTGAAACCAATGACCCTGTGTCAACATTTCTTGTTTGACCTCTGTTAGATATGTTTGCTGAGGGTTTGGCAAGTTTTAAATATGCATGTGGAATAGATGGTTTTGTTCTGTGATGGTGATTGCAGTATATTCGTGTCTTTCTCTTTCATCCCTGCCGTTCTCTACATTTTGAATTTCAGCTTGGAAGGTCGATTTGAGGATGAGGAGCTCCAGCAGATCCTTGATGATATTCAGACCAAACGAAGCTTTCAGTATTAACACCAGCTTCTTCTAAGCCATAGCTCTTCCTCATGCTCTTCAGCTGAACACTGGTGCTGATGATTCCCATTGCCATGGATTGAGTGAAGATGAAGAGGCAATTGGCTGAAGCTCAACCAGGCTGGTGACATCAAAGAACCTGATAAACCTTTGGATTAGTTTTAGATCCAGAATCAATCAATCGCACATTTCATGAGGTCCAGAGTGTAAAATATACTCTGGAATCACCAGAAGGAAAGATCTTTTTTTTCATTCAGATGTCTAGATGCTGGATATTTTGTACGTCAATTTTTTCTTTTGACAGTGAAATCCTGTAACAAATTCTCATAGGACATTTTCTAATTATTGTTTTATTAAAGTGAGGACGCACACGTCAGATCGCGGTTGACATTTGATTCTGTTTGAAAGAAGTCAGAAGAGAAAGGAAGTTGATCCTTGAGAATAGATTTGAGTCACAGCAATGATCTATTGACAATGGCAGCTAAGTAGGGCACATGGTACCTTTTGTAAACAAGCTGTGTTTTATTGAACTGCCCTAATATCCCACATGCACACTTATCTGTACAGATATAGTATCTGAGTAGGACTGCCTCTAACCAGTGCTTCAACAGCATACAACAGGAAAATGAGAGAGGAAGAGCTACCAGCAAATGCAAAGTGTCTCTCTATACTGAAGGCATTGTTGTGTTTGGCTTCACTGCTTTATTTCTGATCTGTGAACACACAGTGAGTCATAGTGGCTTAATTGATGTGTGGGACATCATCCAGTATCCACCAGGAAGGGGCTGCACAGAGAATCCATACAATGTAGAAAGAGGCCATTCGCTCATCATATCTGCACTGACCACAATTCCACCCAGGCCCTATTTCCGTAACCCCTCATTTGCCCTGCTAATCCCCCCCACGCTAGGGTTAATTTAGAATGGCCAATCAACCTGACCCGCACATCTTTGGATTGCAGAGGAAACCAGAGCACCCGGAGGAAACCCACGCAGACACAGGGAGAATGTGCAAACTCCACACAGACAGTGACCCGAAGCTGAAATTGAACCCGGGTCCCTGGTGCTGTGAGGCAGCAGTGCTAACCACTGTGCCACCCAAGTAAAGTGGTTAGATAAGTCTGTTTGTGCCCCTCACTCTGCCACCTCAGCTGTGAGTGACTGCATTGGCACAGACTGGGATTGAGGGATTAACGTGCACACAGTTGAATTTGGTGGGGGGGAGGGGGGAAGCCAGAATTTAATTTGTTTGCCAGGTCTATTTGAGGATGAGTAGCTCCAGCAGAATCTGATATTCAAACCAAACAATGCTTTCAGTATTAACGTCACTGCCTCATAAACACAGCCCTCCCTGGTGCTCACTTACAAAGAACAAAGAAAATTACAGCACAGGAACAGGCCCTCCAAGCCTGCACTGACCATGCTGCCTGACTTCACTAATACCCCCTACGCTTCCGGGGACCATATCCCTCTAATCCCATCTCATTCATGTACTTGTCAAGACGCCCCTTAAAAGTCACTGCCGTATCCGCTTCCACTACCTCCCCCGGCAACGAGTTCCAGGCACCCACTACTCTGTAAAAAAAAAAAAAATCTGCCTCGTAAATCTCTTTTAAAACTTGCCCCTCGCACCTTAAACCTATGCCCCCTAGTAATTGACTCTTCCACCTGGGAAAAAGCTTCTGACTATCCACTTTGTCCATGCCTCTCATAATCTTGTAGACTTCTATTAGGTCTCCCCTCAACCTCCGTCGCTCCAGTGAGAACAAACCAAGTTTCTCCAACCTCTCCTCATAGCTAATGCCCTCCATACCAGGCAACATCCTGGTAAATCTTTTCTGTACCCTCTCCAAAGCCTCCACATCCTTCTGGTAGTGTGGCGACCAGAATTGAACACTATATTCCAAGTGCGGCCTCACTAAGATTCTATAAAGCGTCAAAATGACTTGCCAATCTTTAAACTCAATACCCCGGCCGATGAAGGCAAGCATGCCGTATGCCTTCTTGACTACCTTCTCCACCTGCATTGCCAGTTTCAGTGACCTGTGTACCTGTGCACCCAGATCTCTTTGCCTATCAATACTCCTAAGGGTTCTGCCATTTACTGTATATTTCCTACCTGTATTAGACCTTCCAAAATGCATTGCCTCACATTTGTCCGGGTTAAACTCCATCTGCCATCTCTTCACCCAAGTCTCCAACCGATCTATATCCTGTTGTATCCTCTGATGGTCCTCATTGCTATCCGCAAATCCACCAAACTTTGTGTCGTCCACAAACTTACTAATCAATCCAGTTACATTTTCCTCCAAATCATTTATATACTGACATTTAATACTATTATTATATATTTATTATTATATACTATTATTTACTTTTATATACTGACATTTATATTTATACTGACCATGATTGATGCCATCTAGTGATACGAATGAATTTTAAAATCCCATATTTTGGGGTTCCGGTAAAAGATTTGGAAGCTATACTTATGTTGTTTATTTTCCTAAATATTTGTTGAGGAATCTCAGCACCTCGGAATGAACTGAAATCTAACCTGGGGAGAATGAAAGCATCATTAAGTGTGCCATTCAGGTTTGCTCTCTTAACCAATATTTCAACTTAAATTTTCTCAGATGAGATTGAGGATGTTTCATCACAGAACAGCTTATCCCATGTTAAATCCCAAAATTTCTTGTTATATTAGCTGAGTCAGCAGTTGATGCACAGCAGTCAGGTACGGGGATAGAGTGTGGAAGCAGTGAGGCAAGTCGACAAAGTCTCCCATGGTGAAACTTGCATGATTCTATAGTTCTGATAAACCCATGGTTTCACTTGGTTCTCAATTCACTTTCCTTTCCAATGTCCCTTTTTTAAAATGAACTCCCCTTTCCAAATGTACCTCCTGAGCTTTGGAATAAATTCATAGAATCATAGGAACCCTACAGTGCAGAAGGAGGCCATTCAGCCCATCGAGTCTGCACCGACCACAATCCCACCCAGGCCCTACCCCACATATTTTATCCGCTAATCCCTCTAACCTACGCATCTCAGGACTCTAAGGGGCAATTTTTAACCTGGCCAATCAACCTAACCTGCACATCTTTGGACTGTGGGAGGAAACCGGAGCACCCGGAGGAAACCCACGCAGACACGAGGAGAATGTGCAAACTCCACACACACAGTGACCCGAGCCGGGAATTGAACCCGGGACCCTGGAGCTGTGAAGCAGCAGTGCTAACCATTGTGCTACCGTGCCGCCCATTTGATATATTATTCTGTGCCCTGAGTTTAAAACATTTCTTCAGTTTTGCTTTGCCCCTCAACTTAACCCATATTCCTTGCTTTATCCTGGCTTTTGATTTAAATAATAGTTTTTATTTTTCTGATTCTCTCATAACCCCAATCTCTGTACTTTAGCTCCCAGTTTAAATCAATGTTGTCTGTTACAAGGGTGGTGGCATAACTTGATAGTACTATCAGCTAATAGATTAGGTCACTGAGCGGCATGTGGGTGAGCGCTTTGGGAGTAAACATTGCAATAAGAAAAGTTAAAGGAGAAATTATCTACAAAATTTAGATTGGTTTAAGGCAGACTTTTATTGTACCTGTTAATTCTCGGATACTTCCGACCAGTTTGCTTACTACAAGGTTTTACCCCGGTGCCCCTATTTGCAAGATGGACAAAGGACAAACACAAGTAAAGGTTCAACAAGTTTATTAATAACAGCACTATTAACCCTTAAATTACCCACATAAAACAAGAGGATACCCCAGATTCAAGTATACTACCCGCAAGATGGTTTGGTTAAACTGCAGGCTTGATTCTGAGTCCCTCTGGTCCGTCGTCACGAAGGTGAGTCTTGATTGCAGCTTCTTCCTTCCTTCCTTCTCTGGTCAGTCTTCCGAATGGTCAAGGCCGCCTCCCTTGTCGAGTCTTCGCTGCTGGTGTGTCTGAAAATGTGTTCCTTTATCCCCTTGCCTGCTTGCCTTTCCAGAAACCTCTCTGGCTTCTGGCCAATGAGGTCCCAGGAGGGGGTTCTAATACCCAGTGGGTTTCTTGATGTCTGCCTGACAGGACACCGGGGGCCTACTCCCAGGTGTCCATCTCCATGCTGTTGCTTACATGTAAACTGCAGATGTGCGGGCTAGGTTGATTGGCCATTCTAAATTTGCCCCTTTGTGTCCCGGGATGCATAGGTTAGAGGGGTGAGTGGGTAAATATGTAGGGATATGTGGATAGGGCCTGGGTGGGATTGTGGTTGGTGCAGACTCGATGGGCCGAATGGCCTCTTTCTGCACTGTAGGATTTTATGAACTCTCGGCGACAGAAAGTCTGGCCCGATCTGGGCTTCTAATGATAGGCCGGTGCATTTCAATGAGGTGCAATGATCTCCTGCTAAGTATCAGTAGAGTGCAATGACCTTTGATGGGTGATTGATGGGTCAGGCCCAGACATGTTTGTGTATTTGTACAATTGGCCTGCCTGAGGTTTGATTGTGTTTGATTTTAATATGCCCAATTCTTTAATTTAGGATATCCAATTTTATTAGCTTTAAAACTAGGCCCTGTTTATATTACCACATTCCCTCCTCTTGATTCAATGAGCGTCAGCGAACCGGATCTCTCAATTCTTACCAAACCATCTTCACAAGCAAGTATCCCGAATCTGGGATTGATAGCATCATCCCTAACCCACAATAGTACCAACAAATTTAAATGAAGTAAAATAACTTAAAAAAACAATAAGAAACAATACATCAATCGGGTATATACAAAGCAATAAACAGTACAAAATGACAAGTGACTATACATATTAAGTATAGATGGGAGAGTATCAAGGCTCTTGATTGTAGAGCCTCTCCCGATGTCGGATGGCCCTTGCCAAGTCCAAGTTTTGCAGAAATTCCTTCTTCCATCAGGCGATTATGAATGTGAGGATGGTTAGGTACACTGCCATAAGTAGGATTCCTATTACGGTCAGGTGTGACAGAATGTGGCCCCATGGGTGGATTTGGACATTTGAAGCCCAATCCCAGAGGTCCTCCCACCATGTAGTGATTCTAATTTCACTAATGTTCTTTTCTATTTCCCTTGTTTGTTGCACCACTTTGACAAAGGTCTTGTGTGCTGTGATCAATTGTGTCCGAATTTGTTGAAGTTTCTTGGGGAGAAGTGTTATCCCAGTATCAAATTTTTCAAAATAGTCTCCCAGGCTTTGTCTCAATTTCTCGCTAGCATTTATTAGTGTTTTCTCTCTTCTGTGTATGTCTACCATCTCAATTAATCCTATCCTAGCGGGAATCTGTGGTTTAATGCAAAAGGTAGTGTTCTGGGTGTTACAAACGGCTGCCCCATACTGGTAATTTTCTAGCAAGGTTGTAATACAAAATGCTCCTTCCCCCTTTTAAGCTACTCAGGTGACATCCTGAATTTCCAATGTATAATTTAGGTCAGTGGTTGTTCTGAATCCACACAGGGCATGTTCATTTTCATACACCAGATATGGGCACACGACCATTTTGTCTGTGTGTTCACATTTCTCCAGACTGGTGCCTATGAGCTTCCCTCCTTTCTCAACCACATACAGTAGAGTCCCCTGGTATCCCATCCACATCCTTCCTTTAATGATCCCTATATTTTCGGCTTCAAAAAGTCTCTACCCGACCGTATCTTTTAAAATTATTGGGATCCCCAGCACCATTCCTAGTCCAGTCCCCGGGGTTCCTCTACAACTATCGTTAGACCAGACCTTGGTCAATTGCCGTAATTGACAGTTAGTGACATTGGGGTGTCTTTTTCCCCGGTACAGGTGTTCAATCTGTTCATCACTGATCCAGGACAGAACTTTCCCCCTGCTAACCTGGTCGAGATTCTCTTAACTGCTCGACCATCCATTGCCCATAGATGCTACATAGGGTTCGGTTCTGTTGCCTGGCATCATCTTCCACCGTCTCTCGGGCGATCTGATGAATAGTTTGGGCATGTCCTTCTAGTACAGTAACCATAAGGTACTAACCCTGTTCTTAGCCAAATCTCCCTTGGCATCTTGCCGAGCATTTTCATTTAAGCTGTCCAAGGTCTGTTTAACTTGTCGGGTTATGACTGAGCTTATTATCCAAATCAGTCAGATCCAGTGCATTAATGGTGGATATTCCTGCTCCGTATGCAGTCGCCAGATCATTCAGGATTTCCCTCCTCTTGCGCCCCTTTGACCTGGGCGTCTCTTCCCCGCGTGTGTCCCAGTCTTTCTGCTTAGCAGCCTCTGGGTCAAGTGGAGGTACAATTTTCTAAGTGGGGAGGGACACCAGTCTGGTAATTGTGTTCCGGCTAAATCTGCCACTACCAGTACCAATTCATAGTCTGTATTGTCGAATAATATTTTCCCTGTATGTTTTGGTATCAACCCATTTTGGGGCCCTGGGGTGGTTTCGGGACAAGTGGGGATGGGTGTGCTAACAATTGGTCTTAACCCATTCTTAATTTCATCGTAAATATACTCATTCTGAACAATCTTACCGGGGCACTTCTTTCCGAATTCCAGCCCTTTTTCTGGGCCGTGGGCTAGACAGGCTAGCTCCATGCACCCATGGTTAGTGTACACCCACCAATCACTAGTGAGGGTCGTCCTTGGGGAGCAGTAATCAGAGCTCCCATTATCTTTCCTGTACACCACTCTTTGGCTATTACACCCATAGGTGATACTCTTATTGGGGTGTACCCATAGGATGCCATCCTCACATTTGACTGCATCTGGTGGGGTGAACCACATATATACGGGGTATCATAGGCTGATCTTCTGGTCTTCAGTTGATGTGGTGTCTGTGGTTCGGTCTGAGACGAGGAGTCCCAGATAGCAGAGAAGTATGTAGTTCATTCTGGGGGAGAACAAGGTGGCACCTGTTAATTCTTATTAATACCTGATTCTCTTTTACTTACAAGAATGTCGTATGATTCCCTTCTTTTTTTTAAAAAAAAACAAAGAAATAAGTAAATGAATAATAAAGGCCCAATAGTGTCACACGAAGGGTTGGTCGGCAATCAGTGTTTAATGGGGTTGAGTGGGGTAAGGAGTTTGCAGAGCGTGAAAATAAAATGTTGGGAATGTGGCAGCTGTCCTTGTTGTTGGAGGACTATGGCACAGTATAACAATAGATTCTTCATCCCACAACCACAGTGGTGTGTCGGAAGATTATGACGCAGTATAATGTGGACAGATAAGCCCTTTTCAATTGGGTGATACGTGGAGTGGACGGATAAAGCTATTTGCAATCTGGACTGTGATGTCCTGATTCTTTCTTAGTGGAGGGAACCTATGTGGGCGGGCTTTGGCTGCCAGATACCCACTGCGTTACCACCTCTGGTAGTGAGCGCCGGGTCAAACGGTTCTGGGAGTCCCAGTACCAGGGGCGCCACAGGGGGTAAGGTTTGCGGGTTCCCCATCCTTTTCATCGGGGTCCCCTGGGTCGGGGTTTTATTCCTGAAGCCCTGTAAATTGGGGCAGGAACCGAGGGTGCGCGTGCTGTTCCTGGGGATATTGGTTGATAACCTGGGGTACAGATTGTGGACCGTGGTTTAGGTCCGGTGCTGTGGGGTGAGGGTTGGGGCTTCCTTGTGACTCAAAGACTCCTTCCAGGGTGACATGGTATTGGTGAAAAGTTTGCTGGTATCATGTGAATTTTCTTGTGGTCTACCATGACCTTGTATACCGAGGGGCTGGCCTTATCTACCACTGGATAGGGTCCGGCATATTTGGGGGACAAGAACATTCCAGGCTGGAAGATTCTGAGCGTTATCTGTTGCCCAACCTCATATTCGATGGGTTTTACCTTACCATCAAAATAGGCCTTACTTTGCTGCTTCCGTTTGCCTATCTTAAGGGCTGTGGCCTGTATGTTTTCTAGGATGGCTCTCACGGCATTTTTGTCGGTGAGGGCCGTGACTTTGGGCCCGGACAGATCCAGCCCGAGTAAAGGTTCAATTCCTCGCATAGGTCGCCCAGTCATGAGGACATGGGGGGTGAATCCGGTGGAACTAGATACGGAATTGCGCACTATCATTAATATGAAGGGAAGGACTTTGTTCCAGGAGTGATTGTTCTGCTGAACGGTCTTACGGATCATATCTTTGAGGGTCCGGTTCATCCTCTCTACTACACCGCTAGATTGGGGGTGGTAAGCAATGTGGAATTGTTGCTTTATCCCAAACAATTCCATTACGTGTTGCATTACCCGGGCAGTGAAGTGCATGCCCTGGTCCGAGTCGATGCTGCGGGGAAGGCCCCACCTAGTGAATATATGCTGCACTAGGATGTCAGCCGTGACCTTGGCTGTGTTAGTGCGGGTTGGAAAAGCTTCCACCCATTTACTAAAAGTGTCTACGATGACCAGGATGTATTTGTAACCTCCCACTCCAGGCAGTGGACCAATATAGTCAATGTGGAGATTTGTCCGGGGACCTTCCACAGGGCGAGTCTGCCTCAGTTCCCCTTTGTGGGCATATTTATCAGGATTGTCCTGTGCACAGATGATACAATTATCGACGTAATGCCGCACATCTTGTTCTCGGTTTGGCCACCAACACAATCCTTTGATTCGCTCACTTGTGGTTCCTGCCCCTTGATGGCCCTGGACATCGTGGTTTTGGAAAATGATTTGGTTACGGTCCCTGGTTGGGACCACATATAGGCCGTCCTTAAGGACAAGCCCACCCTGTACTGATATTGTGTCTCGCCATTTTTCAAAGGAGGCGGGGTTTGCCCCTTCCTGAATTTGTTTCAGGTCCTGGTCACTGCTCTGGGCTTGTTTTAGGTCTTCAACCTTGGTCTGGCTAACAGTCACAGCTTCAATTCGCTCTGTAACTATTGGTTGCCAAAATTCCCCCTCTCTAGCACCCTGTTTGGCTAATTCATCCGCCCTTATGTTCCCAAGTGGGGAGGTGCGGTGGTGGGCCTTTACTTTAATTATGCCATACTCGCGGTCTTGGGCAGCCTGGAAAATAAATCTTAACAGTGGGGCTGATGGTAGAGGTTTCCCATCTGCTGATATGAATCCCCTTGCTTCCCATAGGGGCATGAAATCTGTTAAACTGTTGCAGACATACATACTATCGGAGTGTATGTCCGCGGGTGTGGGGAACAGGTCAGGATGGCTGACTACGTATGCTATCGCTGCCAGTTCTGCAGCTTGTGCACTCGTGTGCTGGGAGTTTTAAGGCTATCTCCCTCAGGGGCTTGCCTTCTTGGTCTTCCACGTATATCCCACATCCTGTCCCCCTGTTTCCCTCTTCCACCATGGATGACCCATCTCTACAAAAATTTTTAAACTGTCCTGAGCCTGGGTTTGGCCGATTCCCCTGGCTCCTCCCCCCTTTTGTTTTGGCAAAAATGGCCCCTTGGTCTTTTATTGCCGGAACCTGGCATTCATGGGGCTCCCCACCGTAGGTTAGGTTGTCTGCCAGGAATGTGGGGACCCGCAATGTCTCGACCCTGTAACATGAGTGTCCACTGTGCAATATGGTTTTGACTAACCGTCCCATCTTTAATTCGGCCGTTCAGCAGTAGTTGTATGGGGGTGTGTTCTGTAAGTATAATGAGAGGGTTCAAGCCGACTATGTAGTTAAAGCGGTGCACTGCCCAGAAAACTGATAATAAGTGGGTTTCGCACACCGAAAAACTCCGTTCAACCAGAGTTAGTATGCGGGAAGCGTAAGCAATTGGGCCGAGGCGTCCATGGAGGAGCACAGCAGCTAGTGTGCTGTCAGTGGCCGCTACTTCAAGGGCAAAGGGGAGTTCCGGGTTGGGTACCTGTAAGGCAGGGGCTTGTGCAAGGGATTGTTTGAGGTCTGAGACTGCTTGTGTGTGTCTCACAGTCCAGACCCACAGGGTGTTTTTTCGTAAAAGTTCGGACAGGGGAGCAGCTTTAGTGGCGAAACCGTCTATGTGGTTGCGGCAGTACCCCACTAAGCCCAGAAAGGAGCGCAGGGAGCTCACGTCCTTTGGTAAGGGAAGGCGTGTTACAGATTCGATTCGCTTCCTTTCTATCTCATGCTTTCCCTCAGTCACTACTGGACCCAAGTAAGAGACCTGTTGTCTCATGATCTGGGCTTTCTTGGGATGTACCTTTAACCCTAATGTAGTGAGGAGGTTCAGCAGTTCATACATTAACTTTAGATGTTCCCCTCTTGTTTCAGTCTGTAAGAGGAGATCATCTACGTATTGTACCAAACATTCTGGTTTGGAAAATCCCTCAAAGCCTTTTGCCAAGCGCTGGTGAAATATGGAGGGGGAGTTATGAAAACCTCGTGGTAAACACGTCCAGGTGTACTGTTGTCCCTGGAACGTGAAGGCAAATTTGTATTGACAGTGGTGATCTAAGGGAATTGACCAGAAGCCATTACTGATGTCCAACAGTGTGAAAAGTTTTGCATGTGGGGTTTGTTTCATCATGGCTTCTGGGCAGTCGCCACTGTGGGGGCTGTGATGGGGGTGGTCTGATTTAGGGCTCGATAATCAATTGCGAGCCTCCAGGAACCGTCCAGTTTCCTTACCGGCCATATGGGGGAGTTGTTAGTGGAAGCAACAGGGCATAGGACTCCTTGTTTTAATAAACTGCTAATCACCTTGGCCACTTCCCCTTCGGCTTGCTTAGGGAAGCCGTACTGTCTTTGGGGTTTAGGGTCAGGACCTTCTATGATTACCTCCCCTGTTATTCGGCCGCAGTCATGCTTGTGACTGGCCAATGCGTGTGTGTGTTTGGCTAATATACCCTGTGCGTCAGGGTCCTCCGTCATTTCTGTGGGCCTGATCCACAATTCTCCAAAAATAGATATTCGGTCTACGTATCTGCCGGTGGCCATCTCGACTGGGGATTGACAGGTGGTTGGCATTAGCCAAATGCAACAATTTGCGGGGTCAAACGATAGGTTGCATTTCCTCATAAGATTGGACCCGAGAATGTGCTCTGCCTCTAGGTGGAGTTTAACCAAGATAACTGGGTGATGACATATTACCCAGTCGAAATTCTAATGGGTCTGTTTCTAAGCCTAACTGTAAATGCCCCGTAAAGCCACTTAACATTATTGTTTTCCTGGTAGGCCAAGTACAGCTGAGGTCATGGGATGTGTTAAGAGTGGTACAGGATCCCCGTGTCCCATAGGAACTCGATGGGGCGGCCTCCTACTTTGCCTTTTACAAGGGGTCTCCCTACACTATCCCATTCGGTGTTGCAAACCCAAGTTGGGGAGGTCTGACACAGTCATGCTTCCAGTCCGGAGTCTAATTGGGGGTAGAGGCTGAAAGGGGTGTCGGAGGCATCCACCGGGGTTGTGATGTATTGTCTGGCAGGTCTTTCTAATGACATAGGTCGGGGTTCTCATCTGTGAAATCGTTGGGGCGGTCGTGGGGTCTGGCTGGGCGGGGCTCTACATTCCCTGGCAAAATGGCCGATCTGGCCACAGTTGTAACACTGCGCTTGTGGGGATAGATATCTGGAAGTGGCTTTGTCTTGTTCCCTGTACCTGGGGTTGGGAATATATCGGGGTTCTGCGCGGGGCTGCGGTTTTCTGTATTGATGATTGGCAGGGGTATATGGGGGTGGGTGCCCGGAGTTTCCCTGTCCCCTGTTTCCATCTCCCCCTTCATTACGCCAAACCGGGGCTGGGTCTGTGTGGATTGGGTTCATCTTTCCGTGTTTTGTGGGCTTGGGGGTGTCTGTTTGTCTGACTTCCCGTTCCCCCACGAGTCATTTTGCGGATGGCCCAGGCTTCTGTATGTGTATTATCATCGGGATCAAAATTCTCACAGGCTTTCCGACTCCCCTCGGTAGCGTGTGCTATCAGGGTCTGGATCCATGTGGACCGGTGGTGTGCATTTAATTGGACTCGATTTAATTGGCCGAAAACCGCAACAAATTGGTTCCATAGCTGGCCAGCATAGGCTGTCGGGTGTTCCCCTCTCTTTTGTTGGCAGTTGTTTAAGCCTTGTACCGGGTCATCCCTATTGTAGCCTATGGCAGCCAGAACGGCTGCCTTCATTTCTGGTAGGGTTCCCCCGGCCATGTTCTGGGGTTCGGGTAGGGCGGAACGGATGACAGGACTTAAACGTAACAGAATAAGTTTAACCTCTTCTGCCTCGTCTAGGCCGTTTAAAACACGATATTGAGTAACCTGGTCAAGGAGAGCATGTGGATCCCCGGAGGGTTCAAATACTCCAATCACTTTAGCTATGTCAGTAAGCTGTGTCATGGTGTATGGAGTTACATAAGTCACATTGTGGTTCTGTCCGTCCTGTCGTTGGGTGGTGACCGGATTCATCGGTACAGGAACCGGATTAGTGACTGGGCTTATTGGGATGGTAAAAGGACTAGGAGCTGAGACTGAGTTTTCCGAGATGGGGGCTGGATTAGGTGGTGCCGTTGGTTCCATTACCGGGAAGGGAGGTGGGGGTCCCCAGTCAGCCAAGTCAGCAGTGACGCTAGCTGTTGCATAATGGCAGGCATCCTCTTCTAAATCCCCCCACTCTACCCCTGGGTCACTATCCCCTGTTTCAGTCGTGTATGCACACATTACCCCCCTTTTTATGGCTAGTTGTGATTTTAAATCTGCAATCTCATGCAGGCATTTGGAGTGGTCTGTTGCGCGGCCTGTATTTGCTTTTCCTGCTTGGTGCAAAACTTTTACTGCAGCCTGCAGGTTGCTGCATTTACGTTTAATTTCCTCTACCTGTTGCAGCGCAACCTCTCTCTCACTGACAGCGCGCTGTGCCTTTTGGTAGGCTTTATCACATTGAGCCTGGAACTGGCTCATGTGTATCATATTGATTTGGTTCCTTTCCTCGTGTGTCTACCTCCGCTTCCAATTGTTGTATGCACGCGGTAGCACTCATTAAGTCCTGCTTTAGTTGGGTTACCTGGGCCTCTCTGTCCCGTTTAACCCGGATAATATCCGCTTCTCTACCATGGAGCTATTCTAGACAACTAGCGATCGCAATCGCCTTACTAAGCTTGGGAGCCCTTTTACCCCTTCCTTATGGTCATGATTCCAACAATTCTCTCCCTCGGATCCCAGATCTGGTTTTGGGGCGTCACCCCACTGTACCCATTTGGGCCACTTATGGTTCAAATATAAACGGAGAACTTCCTCCCATTCAGCATGACTGGCCATAATTATTTCCTTTTAGGATTCGTCACTTGAGTATAGGTAAGGGATCGGGGTAGGGGTCCGGTTTTCACTAAATTCCCTCCCATAGATTTTACCCAAATTCCCTAGACTGTTCTACTTCTAACTATACAGCTTGTCCACCTTGTGTTCCAGACACCGGGTTTATGGCCCAATTTACTAGTCGAATTTGTATTAGTCCTTCACTCACTTTAAGACTGGCCATCACGTGGGACAGCTGCCCTCTTAATTCAGGCTCAGACGGCGTGTTGGAGAATACAGGGTTGAAGGTTCGACTTCGGAGCAACGTATCACTTCTTATCGAAGGACCGTCTGGGGTGCCAGATGTTGTACCTATTAATTCTCAGATACTTCTGACCAGTTTGCTTACTACAAGGTTTTATCCCAGTGCCCTTATTTGCAAGATGGACAAGGGACAACCACAAGTAAAGGTTCAACAAGTTTATTAATAACAACACTATTAACCCTTAAATTACCCACATAAAACAAGATACCCCAGATTCAAGTATACTACCCGCAAGATGGTTTGGTTAAACTGCAGGCTTGATTCTGAGTCCCTCTGGTCTGTTGTCACGAAGGTGAATCTCGATGGCAGCTTCTTCCTTCCTTCCTTCTCTGGTCAGTCTTCCGAATGGTTAAGGTCACCTCCCTCGTCGAGTCTTCGCTGCTGGTGTGTCTGAAAATGTGTTCCTTTATCCCCCTGCCTGCTTGCCTTTCCAGAAACTTCTCTGGCTTCCGGCCAATGAGGTCCCAGGAGGGGGTTCTAATACCCAGTGGGTTTCTTGATGTCTGCCTGACAGGACGCCAGGGTCCGACCCCCAGGTGTCCAGATACCATAGAAAAATAGAAAGCAATTAAGATTGAATCGGTCTTATAAGGACTCCAACAATGATCAAACTAAAATAGAAAATAAGAGGTTCAATGTGAGACATGTTCTACGTAAGAGTATGTGAATTTCCTTAGATCAAACAGTCGTAAAATATTTTCTATCAATAAAATAAGATGCCCAAGAGGAGGGGAATGTTAAAAAGAATGCTGATCATAAAATGCTGGAGTCCTTTCTACTGACCGTTGGTAAAGAGAAGGATATCAGTAAGGTGGCAGATCCTCATGAGGATGAAATGAGCAAATTTTGATTGGAAATTAAAATTCGCAATGGTTTGATTACAGGAAGACAAACTTTTCCCCAAACTCCAAGAAGCATTTGCTGCTTCTGAGGCCAATTTTCCATTTCTCTGCCAATCCTAAACTGCAGACTTCAAGAGTTTGGTTTTGGTCATAATTTTTGATTACCACAAACAGTGGTGGTTTTGGCACTGATTCCTCAGGCATCCTGTTACTTGCCTCTTCCATTCTCATGTGTGTACAACTTCCCTTTTGTTTCCTCTGATTCACTGAATTTACAATGAACTTCAAAACTTCCTCCCCATTCCTTGCATTCCACTGTTATGGACTAATCTGTGTGGTGTGATGTCAAAAGCTTGACTCTAATGTACACGTGAGCGGATCTGGATGGGGATGTTTCCACTGAATCTGACAGCTTAAGAGTGTTACCAACAAAATGTGATGTCACAGGAAATAATTGTGACTTACAATCACTGCTGACCCATTCATGGTGGTAATGAACCATCTGTGGTGTTGCCCCTGAAATGCAAGACAAGGTGAATATATGCCTCTATTGAAGATGCTGTGGGTTTATGTAATGGGGATATGCAATTCCATCTAGTGGTAGAGGGATGCAACTGCAGATGTGATTCAACGAAAGTAGCATTATATTGAACCCAACTAGTTTATATTGATGTTCAATTCCTCAAGAAAAGAACCACCTTCATTATTATCTGGGCAACGTTCAGGATTGAGGAAATAACATTCAAGCCACATAAGTTGCAGGCAATAACCATCTCCCAACAAGAAAGAATCAAACTATCTCCCCTTGACATTTAATGTGTTACCATGTTTGAATCCCCTGGATCAGCCATGACCTGTAGTTTCCTGCTTTCTGTCCGTCTCCCTTTTTGAATAAAGGAGTTACATTTACTATGGAACCTTCCCCAAATTGAGGAAATTTTGGCAAATTAAAATCGATGCATCAACAATCTCATTAGTCACTTCTTTCAGGACTCCAGATGAAGTTCAGCCGGACCAGTTTAAAACTGTTTCCCTGGTTTTGCAGCTTACCAGAACAGCGGTCCCCGCACAGTTCAGATATAGATCATCCCAGCATTGAAGATCTCATTTTCCCCAGTACTGATGCCAGTGCCCCACAATCTGGAACCCACTTCTCTGATATCAGTCTTTGAACCACGCATTAATTTCTCTAATTTGTCCTGTGCCAAATTTCATGTGGCTCAGATAATCAGAAATTATTACCTTTGAGGTCTGCTTTGTAATTTGATGCCTGACTCCTCAAACAGACTGTGCAGAACCTCCTTCCTCGTCTTGCCTATGTCATTGGTACCAACATGAATCATGACCATGGTCTTCCCCCTCTCGTTGCAAGTTCAGGTCCAGCCCTGCGCGGATATCCCAAACCCTGCACCAAGCAGGCAACTCAGCTACCTGTGCTCTGGCTCCTTGCTACAGAGAAGTGTCAATCCCCCTCACTATACTGCCCTCTACTACCACTGCATTCTTATGTGCTTCCCCCAACTTGAATGGCTTCCTGAACCACAGTGCCAAGGTCAGTCAGCTCATCCACCTTGCAGCCCCCACTCTCATCCAAACAGAGCCTCAAACCTGTTGGCCAATTGCAGAGGTTGACACAATGCACTCCTGCTCTATGGGTCTCCATACCTATCTCACTCAGTTGCACTCTCCTGTCCCTGACAACTGACTAAATCTGAAAAAACTATCCCAACAGGCATGACTGCCTCCTGGTACGAAGCATCCATGTAATGTACCCACTCTCCAATGTGTCGCAGAGTCTGCAACTCAGCCCCCAGCTCAAGGACTCTGAGTCGAAGTTCCTCATGCCGTGAACACTTACTGTAGATGTGTTTGCCCTGGATCACAATGTTAAGGAACACTCATGCCGCAGATTTAACACATCACCTGTCCTGCCATGTTAATACGTTTTAAATAATTAGTTAATTAAATTATTTATTCATGGTGTTTTTTATATATTTCATTAACTTCACCACCAAGTGGTGTACTGTTTTAAACCTTGGGGATAGAGTAGAACTTGCCCACTTCCCAGATCTCACCTCACAGCTCGCCCCTTACCCTGTAGTAGAGTAAAAGCCAGTCAAAATTCCAAGCTTGCACTCAGCTTTCTTGCTGTACTCAGTTTGCTTTGCTGCACTATTTGAACTGATTATAGAAAACTGGCCAAGCTTCTGGAAGATTTTAAAAGTGGATTTAGAATGGCCACAGTTTTGTGGACTGTTGCACTCCAAAACAGCAAGAACAATTAAGTCTCAGACACCCTGGCTGGAATTTTACCGTCATGCCCACCCAGATTCTGGGGACGGGCAAGGCTTAGAGAATGGCATTCTCTGTTGGCCTCAGGTGGGATCGTACGAATCTCAGGCGGACGTGCCGATAAAATTCTGCCACCTGTCTCCAGAACTGCCAGGTAACAAAGAGGAGCTCGCAAAACTGGTTAAGCGTAAAGAAGTGCTCCTAAGAACTCCTATCTATCTCCCTTGTATGTTGATGGTTTTGACTATGGGATGTGGAAGTTACTTCTCTAATATGAACAGACTGTTCAAAGGCAGCATGGTGGCATAGTGGTTAGCACTGTGTCAGGGACCCGGGTTTGATTCCCGGCTTGGGTCACTGTCTGTGCGGAGTATGCACGTTCTCCCCGTGTTGCGTGGGTTTCCTGCGGGTGCTCCGATTTCCTTCTACAGTCGAAAGACGTGCTGGTTTGGTGAATTGGCCATGCTAAATTTTCCTTCAGTGTATCCGAACAGGCACTGGAGTGTGACGACTCAGGGATTTTCACTGTAACTTCATTGCAGTGTTAATGTAAGCTTACCTGTGAGACTAATAAATAAACAAAAACTTGATTGCTTCACACTGGGTATCAATGGCGAGCCATCATCTGACCTAAACTCCATTTCTGAAAGCCTTAACTATAAGTCCTTGCTTACAGAAGACAGACAGTACTGTAGAATGCAGATGTAACATCACTGCAGAAACCTGGCATTCTAACCTTTTTACCAAGCCATTAAGTTTAAAGTTTTCTCAAACATGTTTCCTGAAATAACCTAAATTCCCCAGGAAACTGGCCCTCTGGCTACAAATATTATCAAGGCTACCTTTCTCAGCTTGCTGCACACCTCATATTTCGCAGAAAACTCCACAAAATCCTGTTTTCTTCTACCTAGACTCACCTGGATTGTAACTCCTGAGTGAAAGAACTCTGGACTCTGATATTCACATGAATTGTTAACTATTCTGTCAATATTCATACAAGTGAAACTCCCTTCTCATACTGTATCTTTCTTGTGTGTATGGTGTATTTGAGTTGTAGTGACGAAACCTTTTCCAGGATTGTGCCTGTGAATAAATAATACTCATTGTTTAAAAATCCAAGAAGGTCTTCTGCTCGTGACTTTGTGGAAACTGATTGCACATAATCAGGGTTTTGAGAAACACATCTTAGCCTTATCAAAATTAAACCACTCCGATGATGGGGTTCCGTCTGTCTCTCTCTTTCTTCTCCATGACAATACAGATAGAATAGGGTGCTGTTTGATATTTATGTTAGTTATTTTTAATGCAAATAGTTATAACACTTACGTTCCCACTGCATTCCCAATTCTCATACCCCATCACACTCGCGCTACAAAGTGAATATGAGAGAGGAAGAGGGATTTAGGATGACAGAGTGGCAAGAGAAGAGATAAGATCATAAGAGATAGGAACAGGAGTGGGCCATTCAGTTCCACAAGCCTGCTCCACCATTCAATGAGATCATGGCTGATTTTTTTTTGATATGTTTTTTTGAAAATTTTCTTATATTTTACATAGCAAACAAACAGATACAAATCAGAATCCCAGTTTGGGGCATACACATTGGCTAACACCAGGGGCGTCCCATATAATTTACCCGTGACAATGACTTATCGGCCATTTGAGTCAGAAATGACATTGGCTACTACCAAGGGTAAGGATTTGTGAATGAGGATTGCCCCCCCCCCCCCCGCCCCCGTGCCTTGATGTGAAAGGTTGAGTGAAAGCATTGACTCCCCCATCCTCTACGGAGCCTGACATGGGTTTCTTGGAGGAATGCAATTTGGGTACCCAGTTGTCGAAGATGTTGAAGTATCTTAATGCGCTTAACCGAATGATTTAATCCCCAGACATTCCAGCTAGTGAACTTGATCGCTCCGAAGTCGGAGCATAAGGGCCTCCTCGCCAGCATCCCACATTCCTAACAGTAGCCTGGTATCCCTCCTCACTGGGGAGTCTCCCTCCCAACCGCTGACATCGGCAGAAGCCACACCCCAGGGCCCCACCCTCTCCACCGGCCATGGGGAACCAACCACGAGAAAGAGAGGGTGGGCTTGAAAGAGGCCAAACCACACCCACAGAGACAACAAGATATAGCAAAGACACAAAAACACCATCACAGACCAAACACAGC
The DNA here is from genome assembly GCF_964213995.1 of Mustelus asterias. Classification (NCBI taxonomy): domain Eukaryota; kingdom Metazoa; phylum Chordata; class Chondrichthyes; order Carcharhiniformes; family Triakidae; genus Mustelus; species Mustelus asterias. Next base: position 73,907,563 of record NC_135803.1, on the reverse strand, counting down.
GACCCCCCCCTCTCCCCCCTGTCAAACAAGGCACCTGTGCCTCCAACAACACCTTATTGCGGCGCCTTCACAGCACTCCGCATGGGACACAATTTCCACCTACATTCCCATCGCGGTCATGGTGCTATCACCTGAAAAGGTCTGTAGAAATACCAAACATTTAATACTTAACCTAACAGCTGCAAAACCCATTACCCTTTCCTGGCCGACAATTCGATCCGGGTAGAGCATGCAGATTCATAAAAAATAAATATCAGTTTACATCCGCCGTGCAGTCACCCGATTTAAAAGTCTGCTCCACAAATTTCATCGCTGCCGTTGGATCCGTGAACGTGTGCTCGGTTCCATTCTTGTGAGTAATCCTCAAGCAGGCCGGAAATCAAAGCCTAAACCTGACCCCAGGACAGTCACGCAGAAGTCGTTTGACATCAGTGAAGGCCGCCCTTCTCCTTGCCACCGCTGGGGTAAAATCTGGAAATACCAAGAGCTTATTTTTCTGGTACCTCAGAGTGGTAGCCTGTGCTGCTTGCCACAGGATTCTGTCTCGTGCTGAGGTTTAATGTATTTGAGCAAAAATGGGCCGAGGGGCTTCTCCCGGTCTGGGCTTTGCCTGTAACACTCTGTGTGCGCGATCCAGAAGCGGCTCATCCTCAAGTTCCAGCAAATTCTTCAATAGCCGGGCGACAAAGTCTTTGATATTTGGGCCCTCGATTCCCTCCGGAAGGCCTATCAGACGGATGTTACTTCGTCTTTGGCGTCCTTCGATCTCATCACATTCCTCCCTTAGGGACTTAACCTCCAATGTCAAATGAGTAACTTGGATCTTCAGCTCGGAGATAGTGTTTCCACTAAATGCCTCCAAGCCCTCAAGCTCCTTCAAGCGGTTCTCATGGGTGACGGTGATACCTTGGAGAGATTTAACAGATGATCCGAGCTCCTCTCTCAGCTCGTCTATCTTGGCCTGCAACTTAGTAGCCCACCAGTCCAACTTACGGTCCAACTTTGCATGGCCTCCATAATAGCTTCCCCGTCCTTTCGCTCAGCATGTTCTGTTCACGGATCCCTCCAGGAGGCTGAACTGCAAGTCCCAACATGCCCCTCATTGAGCTCCAGCTGCCAAAAAAGCAATCCAAAAGTAGAAATAGCAGCTTGCAATTTGCAGCAGGACCTCAGTGGCTCCTGTTTCCCACTTTAATTCACCCTTTCTTGGGTGAAAAAAGAACAGAGAGCTATTTTGCAGACTGAACTGAGATCCACAGCCCCTCCCCTGCTGAGCACACGCAGTAAATTCCAACCGGCAGGAAGGAATCTAAAAATAACCCTTTTTAGCTGGACTTTCAAAGTTCTCTCTTTGCAACTGCGCTCCAGGCATGTTTAAAGCTTGCTTTATGTACATTAACCTCTCTCCAGACCTCAACAAACAGCTGGATTTCAAGAAGGATCTTGCCACCTGTGGATCATGCTTCCTCTCACACCAGCGCCATCTTTGATTCAGCTGATCATGGCTGATCTTAATGTAACTTTCCTGTTTGCCATCTATAAACCCTGACTCCCTTGTATGTCAGAAAACTTGTCTAACTCAGCTCTGAAGATATTCAATGACCCAGCCTCACTGATCTCTGTGGAAGAGAATTTCAAAGATTAACAACCATCTGAGAGAAGAAGTTTATCCGCATCTCCATCTTAAGTGGGGGACCCTTCATTTTGAAAGTGTGCCCCTTAGTTCTAGATTTCCTCACATGGAGAAAACATTCTCGCAGCATCTACCCTATCAAATACATTCAGAATCTTATATGTTTCACTCAGATCACCTCTCATTTTTCTAAATTCCAATGAGTATTGGCTCAATTTGCTCAATCTTTCCTCATAGGTCAATCCCTTCATCACAGGAATCAGCCTAGTGAATATTCTCTGAACTACTTCCTTATCGAATATCTTTTGGAAATCCAAATACACCACTGTTTCCCCTTTTTCCACTCTGTTTGTTATATCCTCAAAGAACTCCAATAAATTTGTCAAACACATCGCAGAATCTTTACAGTCCAGAAGGCGACTATTTGGCCCGTCGAGTCTGCACTGGCTCACTGGAAGAGTGTTCTACTTAGTCCCACTCCCCTGCCGTATCCACAAAACTTTGTACATTCTTTCTTTTCAGATAGCAATCAAATTTGAATACCTTGATCGAACTTGCCTCCACCACCCACTCGGGTCGGGAAGTTTGCTCCAAACTGCAATCACCCTCTGGGTGAAAAATATTTTCCTCACATCATTTTTACTCCTTGTGAATCTCCTCTGTACTGCCTCCAATGTCTCCACATCCTTCCTCAAGTGTGGCACCCAGAACTGGACAGAGTGTTCCAGATGAGGCCTAACACATTTGTACTTTTATGTTGACTCTGCCTGATTGTGTTTTGATTTTCTAAATGTTCCCTAATAACAGATTCCAGCAATTTTTCAGTGTCAGGAGTTAGGCTAAGTGACCTATAATTTCATGCTGTCTCCCTCTCTTCAATAAAGGTTTTAAAATCTGCTGTAAATTTGTCAGATTCTAGAAAATTTGGAACATTACAACCAATGTATCCATTATCTCTGCAGCTACTTATTTTAAGACCTTAGGGTACAGGCCACCAGGTCCAGGGGACTTGTCACCTTTAATCCCACTGGTGTTCTTAGTACTTTTTCTCTCGTGATCATGATTGTTTTAAGCTCCTTTATCCTCTTTATTTTCTCCTGTTCTTGGGATGCTTTTTGTCTTCAGCTGTGAAGGCAGGTACAGAATACTTGGTCAAAGTCTCTGCTATTCCTTGTTTACCATTGTTAATTCCACGGTCTCATCCTCTAAGGGTCAGACTGTGGAATTAACAATGGTAAACAAGAAACCCTTACTTCAGCTACTTTATTCTGTTTTATATACTTGTGGATTAGTTTTCTGTCTGTTTTTATATTTTCTTACTAGTTTACTCTCTCAGTTTAATTTCTCCCTCTTTATTTTGTTTTAGTATTCTGTTGCTGGGTTCTAAAATTTCCCCAGTGTTCTGGTCCACCACAAATCTTCATAGCATTATACTCCTCTTCTTTCAATTTGAAACTAACCTTAGCTTCCTTAGCATGGATGGTGCATTCTTCTGATATTCTTTTTTTCTCAATGGGATGTTTCTTTCTTGAGAGTTATGAATTACCTCCTGAAATGTCTGCCATTACTTACCTAACATCTTTTATCCGATTTTTTCAATCCCCTTTATTGATTGAACCGTGTCTTCATATCCTTGTAGTTGCCTTTATTTAAGAAGTGCCATTATTTAAGGCACTGATTTCAAATCTAAATTTCTCCCCTCAAGCTGAATGGGAAACTCTATCATGTTACGATCACTTTTGCCTTGAAGATCTTGAAGGTTCTTTTGTCCTGGAAGTAGTCAACTAGTTTCCTCTGTATCTTGACAACAGATCCTGGAATGTATCAAATGACAGCGTGGTACCACAGTATAGTGGCCACCAGTTGATGTATGACCAGTGTACGACCCTGTAGGTCAGCACTCAGCAATTCTGCCCAACTGAGTGGTGACCTTTGCCTCCAGTTCTTGCCAATTCGCCAGCCAAGTGTCCTTGGCAGGACTAAGATAGACTCTTAAGAACTGGAGGTGGGTGATGCTCCAGGAAATTGGCTTGAGCTCCTTCTACAGTGAGTCAATCTGTTACTGATCAATCAGGAGTTTATACATCATGCTGACCAACACGTTGTACGCAAGAATGGCCTAGCATAGATCTTTGTCGTCTGTAATGAGGAGAGTGACCAACTCTCAGAGAATATATTAAACACCACTTCAGCATCCAAGTGGCGGTAGTGGGATGGATGGTGCGTTCCTGGAGGAGCCGGGGCCGTGCACGCATTGCGCGCGGGAGGAGCCGGGGCCGTGCACGCACTACGCGCGGGAGGAGCCGGGGCCGTGCACGCACTGCGCGCGAGAGGAGCCGGGGCCGCGTACGTACGGCGCGCGCGAGGGGCGGTAGGTCTGCGCCAGTGTTGCGCGATGGCGTCAGGTCCGGCGCTGGGGGGGTTGTGGAAGATGGCGGCAGTGAGGGGAGCCGCGGCCTGAGGGCATCGAGAAGGCGGCAGTGCAGCGGCGCCAGGGCGGGATCAGAGTGAGCCAGGCCGCCCGGCGGTAAGTGTGAGGGCCGCCGCTCGCAATGCCCAGTCTGTTCGCCACAAATATCCTAGCCTGGGCGGAGAGGCGCAGCCGGACCGACACGCCGCACGCCCGCCCGCCCGCCCGCCGCCATTTTGCGCACGGAGCCGGGGAAAGGCAGGCCCGGGCGTCAGGGAGAGAGCGGGGCAGGCCCTGGCCCCGGGGAGAGAGAGGGGCAGGATCGGGCCCCGGGCAGAGAGAGGGGCAGGATCGGGCCCCGGGGAGAGAGAGGCAGGCCCGGGGGAGAGGGAGAGGCAGGCCCGGGCCCGAGGAGAGAGAGGCAGGCCCGGGGGAGCGGGGGGGGGGGGGGGGGGGTGGAGAAGATGAGAGAGGGGATGGGGGGGAGAGAAGATGCGAGAGGGGATGGGGGGGAGAGAAGATGAGAGAGGGGATGGGGGGGAGAGAAGATGAGAGAGGGGATGGGGGGGAGAGAAGATGAGAGAGGGGGTGGGGGGGAGAGAAGATGAGAGTGGGGGTGGGGGAGAGAAGATGAGAGAGGGGGTGGGGGGGAGAGAAGATGAGAGAGGGGGTGGGGGGGGAGAGAAGATGAGAGAGGGGGTGGGGGGGGAGAGAAGATGAGAGAGGGGGTGGGGGGGAGAGAAGATGAGAGTGGGGGTGGGGGAGAGAAGATGAGAGAGGGGGTGGGGGGGAGAGAAGATGAGAGAGGGGGTGGGGGGGAGAGAAGATGAGAGAGGGGGTGGGGGGGGAGAGAAGATGAGAGAGGGGGTGGGGGGGAGAGAAGATGAGAGAGGGGGTGGGGGGGAAGAGAAGATGAGAGAGGGGGTGGGGGGGACAGACCCGGGGAGGAACCGATTCCTGGGTGATAGAGGTTTGGGGAGTGCAGTGCAACTTTGGAGGTGGAAAGGAACCTGGTCGGAAAAGGAGGCTAAGGATCTCAGGCTTGTCAAATTTCATGACCCTTTTAAATGGCTCCATATTCAGCAGTTGGGCTTGGATGTGACACATTGTATGCCTGATTAATGTGAAATGATAGGTAAGATGAGGAAAATTTATTCAGGTGTGTCTGCAGGGAGAAATAAATGTCCTGGGTAGAATTGGGAGAGAAAACCGTTTTTGGTTGATGAAGAGGGATTGTTCTTAAGTGTAACGTTGATGTAGAGCCTTTAAAAGTTTATTCCTTAACCGCCCCCCCCCCCGGATTCTCATCCATATGCTGCTCTTTTAGCACCATCACCAGAATACAAAATGTCAGATTCCAAATCATGGTGGTGGTACCCTGTTCTCTCTTTACACTTCCAGTTTGTCACACTTTGCCTGCCATCGTGTAATAGATTAGCAGAAATTTTGGTGGGAGGAAAGAAAATTGAACCATCATTACAAAATATGACAAAACAATGGCTGGAGTTCGAAACTGTGATAGCATGGATTTCAAAAGGGAAGTTCATGCTTGAGCAACTTTATTGAGTTCCATGAAATTTTAACAAGAAGTTAAGGGGAATGTTATGTATGTAATACATTCAGATTTCCAAATATTCTTATGGTATAGCACCTTTAAGATGTTTCATAGGATCATTATAAAACAAATTCTGACACCGAGTAACAAGAAGATATTGGGTCAGATGACCAAAAGCCTGAACAAAATTGGTAGTTTAGTGAGTACCTGAATGGAGGAAAGCAAGGTACAGAGCTATTGAGGCACATGGAAGGTATTCAAAAGCTTGGGGCCTAGGCAAGTGAAGACACAACCACCAATGATGGAGCCATTATGATTGGGGATGCATATATCTCAAAGACTTGTGGCATTGGAGGAGATTACAGAGGGAGAATGGAGCAAGGCTCTCGAAGGATTTGAAAATAAGGATGAGAATTTTTTTGCTTGACTGGGAGCTGATGTTGGTCAGCAAGCACAGTGGTAATATAGGTGCAGGACTTTGTGCATTAACACATGGGCTGCAGAGTTTTTGATGACCAAGTTTATTGGGGGTAGAATATAGGAAGACAGCCAGCAGTGCATTGGAATAGTTGAGTCCAGGGGTAACAAAGATATGGATGAGAGTTTCAGCAGCAGATAAACTGAAGTTATGGAGGTGGAAATGGGGCAGTCTTGGTGATGGTGTGACTCTGAGGTCAAAAGCTTATGTCAGGATCAAATGTGAGAGCGATGGCAAACATATTGACTTCATCTCATGCTGTTGCCAGGGAGAGTATAGCAGACTCGACTGTCAGTGGAGGCAGGGCACAAGTAACAGAATGGATGTGGCACAGTGGTTAGCACTGCTGCCTCACAGCGCCAGGGACTTGGGTTTGATTCCCGGCTTGGATCACTGTCTGTGTGGAGTTTGACATTCTCCCCGTGTCTGCGTGGGTTTCCTCCAGATGTTCCGGTTTCCTCCCACAATTTTGCAGGTTAGGTGGATTGGCCATGCTAAATTGCCCCTTAGTGTCAGGGGACTAGATAGAGTAAAATGCATGGGGTTGTGGGGATAGGGCCTGGGTGGGATTGTGGTTGGTGCAGACTCAATGGGCCAAATGGGCTCCTGCACTGTAGATTCTATTCTATGATTTATTTATAGAATGCAAAGCTGGTTGAAAACAGAAAGCTGGTTAATGGTAGTTATTTGGAATGGTTGAAGATGGGAAATGCTGTTCCACAAGGATTAGTGCAGGGGCCATTGTTCAATCTTTTCATCAACTTATGGGAAATCAAAGTATGATGTCAAAATATGTGGCCATCAAATTGTGGGGCGTTATCAGTACTAAGGAAACTTCACCAAAGTTCAGGACAGCAGTGATAAACTTGCAGTATGGGTATATTAACAGATGTACTTCAACATATGTCGTGGTGAACTTGGAGGCCATAAATACCTATAGGAAGTTCATGTCAAGATAGGACAAAAATGCAAAAGAATTTAAGGGTGACCTAATAGAGTTCCTCACAATTGAGGGGATTTGAGAGATGTAGTGAAGATGTTTCCAATTATGGGGTGTCCAAAACTAGGAACTGTAAATAGGGGCGGCACAGTGGTTAGCACTGCTGCCTCATAGTGCCAGGGACCCAGGTTCGATTCCCGGCTTGGGTCATTGTCTGTGAGAAGTTTGCACATTCTCCCCGTGTCTGTGTGGGTTTCCTCCGGGTGCTCTGGTTTCCTTCCACAGTCCAAAGATGTGCAGGTTAGGTGAATTGGCCATGCTAAATTCTCCCTCAGTTTACCCGAACAGCCGCCAGTGTGTGGCGACCAGGGGATTTTCACAGTAACTTCATTGCAGTGTGAATGTAAGCCTACTTGTGACTAATAAATAAACTTATATGATGGTCACTAATTCATTAAGTTAGGAACAATGTCTTTAGCTGGATTGGGTTGGAACTCAATATCTCACAAAGCACTCTCAATGGGGTACAAAAGTAAAAGGACCTGGGGTTACAGATTCACAAATCATTAGAAGTAGCAATGAAAGCAGAGGTGCTGGGAATACTCAGCAGGTCTGGCAGCATCTGTGGACAGTGAAACAGAGTTAATGTTTTGACTTGAACATGACTTAAACAGAAGGAAGGTGCTGTTTTATGCTATTGAAATTGGGAAAGGGGAGGCAGAACAAAAGGGAAGGTTTGGAATGGGGGAGAGGGTGCAAGAGATTAAATAATTATGTAATGGAACAAAAGGCAAAGGGAGTGGTAATGGTTGTAGTAAAGAACATTAAAGGCAGAATCATGAAAAGTTCTGTCTGAAAGCAAAAATATGAAATACAAGATACAGACTGGCACTTGGCAAAAAAAAAATCAAAATGGCAGTTTTTGAGTTCATGGTCTGAAATTGTTGAACTCTGTGTTGAATCCAGAACACACTAATCACCGTGTTTAATCAGAAGATGAGGTGTTGTTCCTCGAGCTTGTGCTGGGTTTCACTGGAGCAGTACAACAAGTCAAGAACAGAAATGGGAGCAAGCTGGCAAGTGACTGGAAGTGACATGCTTGCAAACTGAACAGAGGTGTTCCATGAAGCCATCATGTCACCCCCACCAAGGGACATTACAGTATCGCCAGTGCTGATGTAAGAGATATTTTAAAACTGAAGCATTGAAGAATTTGTGTGGGTTAATGAAACCAGGATAATGGGCAAAGGGATTTGGTGTGGGTTAGGACATGGGCAGCAGATGTTTGAATAAGCTGAAGATTGTGTAGAGTGGAAGATGGGAGGCTAGCCAGTAGAACGTTTCATAAGCGATAAACTGAGCCAGGGTGGAGTTTGGAGGTGGGGCGTCTTGGGCCAGAGTGCATACGTGGTCAGAAGCTCAGCTTTGGTTCAGAGACACCAAATTTGTGAATGGTCAGAGAGAAGGATGAAGTTGGGGACAGTGTTTCCAGCTGTGTTTCAAGGGTGACACAGTGGTTGGCACTGCTGCCTCAGTGCTAGGGACCTGGGTTCGATTCCCGGTTTGGGTCACTGTCTGTGCGGAGTCTACACGTTCTCTCTTTGTCTGCGTGGGTTTCCTCCGGTTTCCTCCCATAGTCCAATTGATGTGCTGGTTAGGTGGATTGGCCATGCTAAATTCTCCCTTGGTGTACCCGATCAGTGCCGGAGTGTGGCGACTATGGGATTTTCACAGTAACATCATTGCAGTGTTAATGTAAACCTACTTTTGACATAAATGAATAAAAGCTTTTAAGCAAAGGCCAAAGATAATGGTTTCTGTCTTCCTTCTCTGTTCATCCATTTACTGGATGTTGGACAAGCAGTGGAAAGGACAAGACAGCTAATTGTCATCAGTGTGCATGTGGAACTTCCGACATGTTTTGGATAGTTATGGAGAACCATAGCTAAGATAGAATACTGCCAACAATGAAATATAAGGAAAACTGAATCTTTCTTCAAACTTCATCTCTCTCCCAAGCCACTGCTGGAGATTGAACTGTATTGCTCAGTGTTGTCTTTGACATGGTCCTGAATTTCTAGTCACACAAAATCTCCATTGCCAATGCTGTCGACTTCCAACTCACTGAACATTGCTGGGCTACACCCCTGTCTCAGCCCATCTTCTACCATGATGCTTTGATGCCTTTCCTGGCTCCAGACTCTCCTTGCTGACCTATCACCTCTGTCAAGTTGAGCTATTTAAAATTCTGCCACTCAAATCCTAACTTGTATCAGATCCCTCTTTCTGATCCCCGCCCTGTGCTTGCTCACCTACATTGGCTTCTGGCTCAGCAACGCATCGCTTAAAATTCTTATTCTCATGTTCACTTCCCACCATGGCCTTGTCCATCTTCATCTTGGTAACCACCTTTGGCCTTCCATGCTTCAGATATCTGTACTCTAACTCTGGCCTCTAGTACATCACTGATTGTAATCGCTCCAACATTGGTTGCTGTGTCTTCAATTACCTAAACCCCCAGCTCTGGAATTTCCTCCCCAAGCCTCTCCATCTCATTTTCCTCCTGGCAGACATGTCTTTAAATCTACCTTTTGGTCATCTGACTTAATGTCTCCTATGTGGCTTGGTGTCATACTTGTTTTTATAATGCTCCTGTGAAGCATCTTTGAGACATTTTGTGGTGTTAAAAGGCATTTTATAAATACAAGTTATTGTGCAAGAGAATGTTCTTTGCAGAGGAGAGACTGAGCAGACACTCTTCAGGACGGTTAGCTGAGGTGACTTAAAACTTGGTCAGAAATGTATTTCAAAGTGTGACGGGAACAGAAATTTGGGGGAGGGAGGTCTTGGGCCATGGTGGGTCTGTCACCCAAGGTGGAATGATGTAGAGGGTGGACAGTGCATAAGAGGGCTAGATGAAGGAGGTGCTATGATGGAAGATATCGCAGTGCCTGGTGTGACTAGAAGACAGAGAGTTTTGCAGTTGAGGATCTTAAATTCAGTCTGTTGGTTGGAAGACAGTGTAAAGCAAGTGAGTCAGGATGAAAATAGTGTGTACAGTTTTGAATAATTTGACATTGATGGGAGAGTGCTAACAATGGTATTCGATAGATTAAGTATAGCGGTAATGAGGGTGTGGATACAAATTTTGGTGACCGCAGACGCAAAAGATGCAGGCAGATGTGGGCATTGCTTTAAAGGTGGATGGCTGGGTATGGTGTTTGAAGTTCTGCCCCGAGTTGGACAGAATGCTGCCTCTACCCATAAACTAACTCAGCTAGAGGGTGGGGTGGAGTTGATAGTAAAACTCTGGAGTTTTCTGGGGGTGGGGGGAATTTTGGCTTCTGTATTTCTTATGTCCACTCAGAAGAAATTCTAACTCATCCGTAACTTAGAGGCAGTCTGACAACATTGAGATGTTGTGGGGGGAGAGGGTGGTAGCTGGGTGTTGTACATGTGGAAATTGACCCTTTTGCAAATTGGGGCTGCAGAGGTGATGGTGTTGGGAGGCTGAGCCGATTGCTTGAGATACATTGGCTGATTTGGACAGGTAGGACTGAAATGATGCAAGTTCCACTGATCCTTGATGTTCATGCTTCACAAATCTTGGAAGACATATAAACAATGAGCTGGACATTTGCATTTAAACAGAAGAGTAACTATAAAATTGTCTAATATCTCTCCGATATGGTTCCACTTAAAATGCAAGAAGTGATGTATATATACTAACATTTGTTACCATTTCTCCCAATCATAGTTCCCCTTATTTTCGATTTCAAATGTATGTTGAACATTTTGCACGTTTTCGGAAGGTTTCATTTCTGAACTGTTGGCAATATGAAATGTAATAACTTCTACAGCTTTCCTTGATTTTTTTTGTCTGTGGATTGACAGAGTTACAGACCTGTGGGGGTTCCCAAAAAATCCCAATTGTTATTTTGAGTTCACGTAGTATTTCCACACAGAAACAGACCATTTAATTGATTGGCTCTATTTTGGAGTTTGCGCATCTCATGAACTTGCACCCAGCTCTCTTTATTTACACTTTATCATATTCTATTACTTTTCTCCCTTATGTACTTACCTATTTTCCTCTTAAAGGCATCTATTTGCCTCCTCTCTGGATAAAGTTATTTCTCTTCAATTCCTTAAAGGATTTCTGCACTGTAGGGTTTCTATGTTTCTATGATTTAATAATGACTGTACTAGATTTTTGACCTTGAGTCGCCTGCAAGTGGAAACGTTTGTGTCCACCTTAATGAACTCCATAATTTTAAAGACCTCCCTGCAGATACTTCCCCAAAATCCCTACCCCCATTTAGACCGTTATTTTCCAAGGATTGGGTGCTCTCTTTATTTGTCCTACCAAAATTTTGCCTGTCCTACCAACATTTTACCAATCTTTTATTGAAATTCATTTGTCATTTACACACCTATTCTGCATATTTATTAATGTGGTATTGCATTCCCCATATAAGAAGTCCATTGACTAAATGTTTGGTCATGTCCCTCAATATCTCCTCCTGTGAATTGTCAAATTTTGCTTTATTGCGCTCTTGTGAGGCATTTGGTATGTTTTATCATGTTGGTGCCATCTGAATAAATACAAGTTTTTCAGCAGCCTTAGCCTTTGGTAGAATCGTCTTCACCCTATTGTATGCTCTATAAACAAGTGCTCACTGCAACACACCTTCCTTCTCATTCTGTACTTAATGATTAGACCCGTCAGGTATTAAATCATGGCAGATGCTGCAGTGCAGGGCAGCAGTGTTTATACTGTACACATGCATTTATAATATGTACTAGTTTGTCATGCATGGTCTGGTAGTCACAGCTGAGGCAGCTGTAACAGTAAGGGGAATAAAAACAAACTAATATATAGTAATTCCTTGTCTGCCTTTTTTCTCTAACTTATTTTCAGTTGTCTCTATTTGACATTTGCTTTCTGTTCTGCCTAGAATTTACTGAATCAGGCTGCATGGTCCAACTGTTCTGTGCTGGTGTTTAGGCTCCACTTAGCTCCATGCCATACAAGAGGTACAGACAAAGTAAGTGTGTGAGGCACCCAGGATCGCACATATGCAGTAAGAAACATAAAAAATAGGAGTCAGCCATTTGCCTTCGAGCTTGTTCTGCCGAACATTCATTCTGATCACGGCCTCATGCCATCCTACTTCATTTAACCCTATTAACAAAACTAACTATTCATTTTTCCTGCCGTTACCTACCTGGCTTCCCTATATCTGCATCTATAATATTCACTTCAACAAATTTCACACTCTATAACCACTGGATAAAGAAGTTTCTTCTGAATTCCCCATTGGATTTATCAGTAACTGTATTAGTAAATTCCTATTTTTGAGCTCCTTCCAAAGTGGAAACATCATGTTTACCCCTACATTATTGAACCCCTTAGATCATCCTCCATTAAATCAGCTCTCAGATCAATTTTCTTATCAAATGAGTGTTAAGTATCATGCTTCTTGCATGATCTGCATCTTTCTTGCACATACAAAAAATATCTATCGAATCACTGAAATAATAGATACCAGGACTGTGCAAGTGTAGTCTAAATAAATTTCTGTACATGTTTACCATAGTCTTTCGGTTTTGAAGTTCCATTCCAGTAGACATGAACTCCAATGTTTTTGTATTTTATGGCCTTGTTAGCATGCATTCCTACCTTTAATGATTTGTGAATTTGTATCCCAGATCCTTTTGCTCCTCTGCCCTATTGAGGGTGCTTTGTGTAACAAATTTCACCGCTCTCTGCATAAAGGACATTGCTCCTGGATTCCTTGTTAGATTTATTTTTTGACTCAGCAAGTGGAAATATCTTCACTGCATCTACTCAAATCCCTTCATAATTTTAAAGCTCTTCTTTAGGTCACCCCTGGATTTCCATGTGCCTCTGTCCCATCTGGGCTCTATTTTCCCAGGCCTCCAAAAAGCAAGACTTGATCTATATTAAAATTATTTTGCCATTTAGAAGGCCATTCTAAAAGTTCATTGCCATCTTGTACTTGGTTAGTCTTTCTCAGTATTAACTATTCCTTCAAACAGGTGACACCTGCAAATTTTGACCTTGTATATCTGATTCCGAAGGTCTAAAGGTTTATGTAAATAGTGAATGAGTGGCACCAAACCTGTGGAACCACCGATTCCCATCTTGAGCCATTATGAATAACTTTAACTGCTCTGCAGTTCTGCTGAGGAACCAGCTTGCAGGAGGCGTTTGAAAATATAAATATGTTACTATGCATATCTCAAGTATTGATATAGATATAGAACAGTACAGCATAGTACAGGCCCTTTGGCCCTCGATGTTGTGCTGAGCTTTGTCCGAAACCAAGATCAAGCTATCCCACTCCGTATCGTTCTGGTGTGCTCCATGTGCCCATCCAATAACCGCTTGAAAGTTCCTAAAGTGTCCGACTCCACTATCACAGCAGGCAGTCCATTCCACACCCCAACCACTCTCTAAGAACCTACCTCGGACATCCCTTCTATATCTCCCACCATGAACCTTATAGTTATGCCCCCTAGTAACAGCTACATCCACCCGAGGAAATAGTTTCTGAACGTCCATTCTATCTATCCCCCTCATCAACTTATAAACCTCTGTTAAGTCGCCTCTCATCCCCCTCCGCTGTAAAGAGAAAAGCCCTAGCTCCCTCAACCTTTCCTCATAAGACCTACCCTCCAAACCAGGCAGCATCCTGGTAAATCTCCTTTGCACTCTTTCCAATGCTTCCACATTCTTCTTATAGTGAGGTGACCAGAACTGCACACAATATTCCAAATGTGGTCTCACCAAGGTCCTGTACAGTTGCAGCATAACCCCACGGCTCTTAAACTCAAACCCCCTGTTAATAAATGCTAACACACTATAGGCCTTCTTTACGGCTCTATCCACTTGAGTGGCAACCTTCAGAGATCTGTGGATATGAACTCCAAGATCTCTCTGTTCCTCCACATTTCTCAGAACCCTGCCGTTGACCCTGTAATCCGCATTCAAATTTGTCCTACCAAATTGATTCACCTCGCACTTATCAGGGTTAAACTCCATCTGCCATTTTTTGGCCCAGTTCTGCATCCTATCAATGTCTCTTTGCAGCCTACAACAGCCCTCCACCTCATCCACTACTCCACCAATCTTGGTGTCATCAACAAATTTACTGACCCACCCTTCAGCCCCCTCCTCCAAGTCATTGATAAAAATCACAAAAAGCAGAGGACCCAGCACTGATCCCTGTGGTACACCACTGGTAACTGGTCTCCAGTCTGAAAATTTTCCATCCACCACCACCCTCTGTCTTCTATGAGATAGTAAGAAGTTTAACAACACCAGGTTAAAGTCCAACAGGTTTATTTGGTAGCAAAAGCCACACAAGCTTTCGAGGCTCTGAGCCCCTTCTTCAGGTGAAGAAGGGGCTCAGAGCCTCGAAAGCTTGTGTGGCTTTTGCTACCAAATAAACCTGGACTCACCTGAAGAAGGGGCTCAGAGCCTCGAAAGCTTGTGTGGCTTTTGCTACCAAATAAACCTGTTGGACTTTAACCTGGTGTTGTTAAACTTCTTACTGTGTTTACCCCAGTCCAACGCCGGCATCTCCACATCATGACTTCTATGAGATAGCCAGTTACTTATCCAATTGGCCAAATTTCCCTCTATCCCACACCTCCTTACTTTCTTCATGAGCCGACCATGGGGAACCTTATCAAACGCCTTACTAAAATCCATGTATACGACATCAACTGCTCTACCTTCATCTACACAGTTAGTTACCTCCTCAAAGAATTCAATCAAATTTGTGAGGCAAGACTTACCCTTCACGAATCCTTGTTGACTATCTCGGATTAAGCTGCATCTTTCCAAATGGTCATAAATCCTATCCCTCAAGACCTTTTCCATTAACTTACCGACCACCGAAGTAAGACTAACAGGCCTATAATTACCAGGGTCATTCCTATTTCCTTTCTTGTACAGAGGAACAACATTCACCACTCTCCAGTCCTCTGGCACTATCCCCGTGGACAGTGAGGACCCAAAGATCAAAGCCAAAGGCTCTGCAATCTCATCCCTTGCCTCCCAAAGAATCCTAGGATATATCCCACCTGGCCCAGGGGACTTATCGACCCTCAGGTTCTTCAAAATTGCTAATACATCTTCCCTCAGAACATCTACCTCCTCCAGCCTATCAGCCTGTATCACACACTCACCCTCAAAAACATGGCCCTTCTCCTTGGTGAACATTGAAGAAAAGTATTCATTCATCGCCTCTCCTATCTCTTCTGACTCCATGCACAAGTTCCCACTACTGTCCTTGACCGGCCCTAACCTCACCCTGGTCATTCTTTTACTTCTCACATAAGAGTAAAAAGCCTTGGGGTTTTCCTTGATCCGACCCACTAAGGACTACTCATGCCCACTCCTAGCTCTCCTAAGCCCTTTTTGTAGCTCATTCCTTGCTACCTTGTAACCCTCAAGCGACCCAACTGAACCTTGTTTTCTCATCCTTACATACGCTTCCTTTTTCCTCTTGACAAGACATTCAACCTCTTTTGTGAACCATGGTTTCCTCACTCGGCCATTTCCTCTCTGCCTGACGGGGACATACCTATCAAGGACATGCAGTATTTGTTCCTTGAACAAGCTCCACTTTTCATTTGTGCCTTTCCCTGACAGTTTCTGTTCCCATCCTATGCTCCCTAATTCTTGCCTAATCGCGTCATAATTATCCCTCCCCCAATTATAAACCTTGCCCTGCCGTATGGCCCTATCCCCCTCCATTGCAATAATGAAAGACACCGAATTGTGATCACTATCTCCAAAGTGCTCTCCCACAAACAAATCTAACACTTGGCCCGTAACAGAAGTAAGACCTTCTGTTTTGAAATCTGTGATACTATTGTATTTTTGGTCTCTAGATGCTTTTTTAATACATCTTTGAATAAAGCGTATTATTTTTGCTGCCCACATAAATTTCTGCTCATTCAATGCTGGACACCAAAAAGGCAATGCGACAAACTAGAGACAATGGATAGATGGAGAAAAGTATCAATGTTCTGCAAGTCTCTATTTCATTGTGTCCTATCTTCCATACATGCCTTTGCCATTCTCTCATCTCCCTGTACATGTCTCTTTGACATGAGAACTGGGAGCAGTTTAGAATTCAGCAAAGAAAGACCAAGGGATTGATTAAGAAGAGGAAAATGGAGTACGAGAGTGAGCTTGCGGGAAACATGAAAACAGACTGTTAAAGTTTCTATAGGTATTTGATGAGAAAAAGATTGGTGAAGACAAATGTATGTTCCTTACAGTCAGAAACAGGAAAATTTATAATGAAGAACAAAGAAATGGCTGACCAACTAAATACATACTTTGGTTCTGTCTTCACAAAAGAAGACACAAATAACATACCAAAAATGTTGGGCAACACAGGGTTTAGTGAGAGGGAGGAATGAAGGAAATCAGTATTAGTTGAGAAATGGTGTTGAGCTATTCACAGTATAAATGATTGAGATGAGGGAACTAAATGTAATATGTCCAAATTTACAGATGACACAAAGCTGGGTGGAAAGGTGAACTGTGAGGAGGATGCAGAGATGCTTCAGTGTGATTTGAAAAGCTGAGTGGGTAAATGCATGGCAGATGCAGTATAATGTGAATAAATGTGAGGTTATCCACTTTGGTAGCAAAAACCGGAAGATAGTTCATTATCTGAATGGTTGCAAGTGTCCTTGTACATCAGTCGCTGAATGTAAGCGTGCAGGTGCAGCAGGCGGTAAAGAATGCAGGGGGTATGTCGGCCTTCAGCGCAAGTTGGATTCGAGTGCAGGAATAGGAATGTCATTTTGCAATTATACAGAGTCTTGATGAGGTCATCTTTGGAATATTGTGTGGAGTGTTGGTCTCTGTATCTGAGGAAGGGTGTTCTTGCTATAGAGCGAGTGCAGTGGAGGTTTACCAGACTGATACTTGGGATGACAGGACTGATGTACAAGGAGAGATTGAGAACTCTTGTCTCCTGAATCAGTTCTGCACATCATCTTATGTACGGCCTTGCAATTGAGGACTGATGTTGGCTTTTGCTGTTTTGCTTAGGAATTGCACCGACAGATGTTGGTGAAAGAGAAACCTGGCTCTGGGATTGGAAAGTAGGGGATCTATTACTGAAATTAGGAAAGAATCCGAAGAGCTTTGAAAACCTATTGGTTTTCCTGTCTTGCCTTTCCCAGAAATTTGTTTGCCCATAATAGTAAAGGTGCGATTAGTCCCATTACAATTATCATACAAATCCTTGGCATATCTGATGATGCAGGGCTTTTTTCAGCACCAAACTGGAGTACTCTGCATTTTCTGGCTGAATAATATTGGTAATCGTACCAGTGCTTTGCTTAACATTGGTGTGTGGAAACCCAATGCAGGTTTTGCAATACAGGACTGTGTGGTGCTATCTGGCCTGGTGTTTACAGTAGGCAGATGAGGCCTGGGGAACTCTAGACTCATGCTCACAGAAGATTGTTGGTGATGCTAGTTGTTCATCTGGGATGATTGAGATAACCTGAGGTGGGTAGATGGAAGGCTGAGGGACTGGGAGCAGGGGATCTCAGCGTCAGGTGTGAAATGGCTGTTGATCAGATAGGGAGAGCAGTTACACATGATTGCACAGAGAGAAGGGAGTAGAAAAGAGTCGAGAGATTGTCTAGCTATGGTTATAGCGTGCTGCATCTCTATTCCATTGGTGGTAGAGTGTTACACACAGATAGACAAATTCTCTTCCTTCTGCTGAAAATACCGAAGCAGTCATATTGTCACCAGTGGATTGTAGGAATGATTGTACACCAATCGCACAACATTATGAAAAAATCCTCTGATGTTGCTGAGTCAGAGGAATATTTTACTGTGTAATGTAATGCATTATCAGAATCACTGATTTGCAGTGGCTGCATGTCAAATTTTGCTTTAGCAATCAATGGGTAAAATATTCCAGGATGTAACAACAGAAGTTGTTACAGTGCTGCCCACTGTAGCACAGTGGTTAGCACTGCTGCTTCACAGCTCCAGGGACCTGGGTTCGATTCCTGGCTTGGGTCACTGTCTGTGTGGAGTTTGCACATTCTCCTCGTGTCTACGTGGGCTTCCTCCGGGTGCTCCGGTTTCCTCCCACAGTCCAAAGACGTGCGGGTTAGATTGATTGGCCATGCTAAAATTGCCCCTTAGTGTCCCGAGATGCGTAGGTTAGAGGGATTAGCGGGTGGATATGGGGGTAGGGCCTGGGTGGGATTATGGTCGGTGCAGACTCGATGGGCCAAATGGCCTCTTTCTGCACTGTAGGGATTCTATGATTCTAAGTATTAAAATAAGTAACAATTTAGATATATTTTCACAAGACTATATATATATTCCTAATTTAGCCTGTGAGCTGGTGCTTTGTGCATATAAAAAGTAGGTATGATGGGATATAACATAAGCAAATATATATAGTAGAAATCTCATTGTGTCCTGTTGATCTAAAAATCAATCTGCATGGTTACTCTTTGTTCCTGCTAATGGCATAGTTGTTGGGGACAAGGCTTTATGCTGTTAGCTTTTTATGGATGGAAGCACAGGCAAGATTGTTATGTGTGTCAGACCTTTGAATAGGGCTATGGTCCCAGGAGTGTGAAGTTCAAGAAGAAAGCAGAAGATGTATAGAGAAAAATCACCCTTTCACGTGTGCTGTAATAATCTTGTATGTAATGTCAATTTCCATTAATACTTTCCTATCACAGTATTTAACAGAACAGAAATAGATATATTCAGTCAGTTTTGTATCACATTGCACATCAGATTGCCTGACCTGTTTACATTCAAACAATCAACTGCCTAATATCATGACTGAAATCACAACATTTGTGGGAGATGTACAGAAACAGATTGTGTATGCGTGAAACAGCTGTATAGAAAG
Organism: Mustelus asterias; assembly: GCF_964213995.1. Lineage (NCBI taxonomy): Eukaryota > Metazoa > Chordata > Chondrichthyes > Carcharhiniformes > Triakidae > Mustelus > Mustelus asterias. Next base: position 73,888,596 of record NC_135803.1, on the reverse strand, counting down.
TAGACTTAAGCAAGGGAGGAAACTGAGAAATTGACATAGATGATAGCAAGAGCAAGTGCAAGCAATAGAGATAAAAGCAGGTAAATTGTGCCCTGGGATGTAAGGAAATAGCGAGTAAAAAATAAGCAGACAATATTTTATTTAGAAGTTGTCATGGGAGAAGAACCTATTTAAATAATGATCCATAGTCAAGTTAATTGTATAATAATTGAGTAAGATTTTCTTCCGGGTAATCATTTGTATTTCATTTTTCAGGCAGAAAGCATACTTTGTGGGGAATTTAAATTTCAGTTAATACATCTGAATGTTTCAATATATTTATAGGATAATTGCCAACTACCTTGGTACCTCATCTATTCAAATATGGTGGTACTGTAATGGCATCTGCAATTCTGAAAACATACCAAGTCTGCATCTATCTATAACACACACATTAGGAAAGCTTATCTTAAAGATTGTTTCAGAAAAAAGTAAAGAGCTGCCTTTATATCCTTTCATGTCTTTAGGACACTCTCATGTGCGTCACAGCTGGAGTATCACCTTTAAAGTGTTACATAAGCATAACTGGCAGCTGATTTATACGCAACATGGTCCATACAAACACAGTGAAGTAGCTTGTATGGTAATGGTTGAGGGAAAAATGGCAACCAGGACACTGGAATGCTACACAAATAGTGCCAGGAGTTCTGTGTCCATCTAAACAGGCAATGGGACCTTACCTTAAAGTATCACTTGAAAAGTTTCTTGCAGTTAGTGCCTTGCTGGCTTTGATTATGTGCTGAAATATTGGAGACTTCAATTGAACCAGGCTGAGACTAAATACTCAAACACACATTTTCTGATTGTGAATTTCTAAATGTAGAAAAGGAAATACTACGTCAATGACCAAAACTATTGCTGCTTTTAAATAAACATTCTTGAGGCTGAGAAAAATATTTGTGTGTTATTTAACCTGAGATTCACATCATGGTTGAAGAAATTGCTGTTCTTTTGGGAACTTAGCACACTTTTTCGAAGAAAGGAAGACATTGCATTTATATAGCACCTTCTATAATTTCAGGACATCCCAAAGTGTTTTACAGCCATTTAAGTAATTTTGAATTGCAGTCACTGTTGTAATGTAGGGAATCATGGCTGCCAATTTACACACAGTAGGAATGAGACAAATGATCAGTTTGATTAAGATAACTATTGACCAGGACTTCAGGAGATCTCAGCTATTGTTTGAATAGTGCTTGAGAAGCTTTACGTCCACTTCAGAGCAGAGAAACCTTGGTTTAAAATCTCACCTGAAATGTCGCTTCTTTGACAATACAGCACACAATATTGCACTAAAATGTCACCCTAGACCATGTGCTCAAGTCTCAAGTAGGAATTGAACTCTCAACTTCTTGGCTCTTCTCGTGGGGGCTATCATAAGCCAAGACATTTTTAAATAGACTTGTGTGGAATATTCCAGCAAATTGATTAAAACATAACAGCCACATAAAAGTGAAGAAAATACTACTTTCCATTGAATGCCCTGTGTAGTTATGCTGTGCCTATTCAAAGGCTGTGCTGCTTATTTGGACCTTGTTCTGTTTACTTGTTACTGGTGATGAACTCTCTCCATTTCAGACGTCACATGTTGGCATACCAAGACCATTAATCCAAATGTCTGTGTGTGTCTTCACATCAGATCAGGCAGCTCGCAAGCTAATATATTACCCCTGCAACATGAGATCTTAACTTGTGAAGTAACCTTGGATGTGGCACCTTATTAAATGCTTTTTGAAAATTCAAGTACACCATGTTTACAGGTTTCCCTTCATCCGTCTTGTTACTTTCTCAAAAAACTCTTAAAAAATAGTCAGGCATGATTTCTCTTTCACACAACAAGTAGAGTCAATATGGTCTTATGTTTTTTTTAAAAATGTCCTGCTTTACCACCTTGATAATGGATTCTAGCATATTTTGTGTAACAAATGTCAGATTAATTGGCCTATAGTTTCCTACTTTCTGTCTCCTTCCTTTCTTGAATAATAGTGTTACATTCAAAGTTTTAGAATCTACTGGGATCTTTCCAAAATCTGGGAATTTTGGAAGATCACAATCAATGCATCTACTATCTCTGCCACCATCTCTTTAAGATCCTGGGATGTAGGACATCAGGTTCAGGGGACAGCTTTTAGTTATAATAGTTTCCCCAATATCTTAACTCTAGTGATTGTTTTTCGGTCCACCCTTTAAATTTTCTTGTATTCTTGGGATATTTTTGCATAATTGGATATGTAAAACTGGTTAAGAATTTGCACAGTAAGAAGTCTCACAACACCAGGTTAAAGTCCAACAGGTTTATTTGGTAGCAAATTCCATAAGCTTTCGGAGCAAAACACGACAGCGCAGAGTCACTGAGCAGAAACTGATAGCCAAGTTTCGCACACATGAGGACGGTCTAAACCGGGATGTTGGATTTATGTCACATTATCAGTAACCCCCACAGCTTGACTCCTGGACTTGCACAATTTCACAAGCTGTACTGTCTGGAGACAATACACATCTCTTTAACCTGTGTTGAATGCTCCCTCCACCCACATTGTCTGTGCATTTAAGACCTGGCTGGCTGTAGAGATTTGCATTCTAATCAGTATTCTGTAATTTGATTTCTGTGTCTGTGCCCTGTTTGAGAACAGAGACCACTCCATCTGACGAAGGAGCATTGCTCCGAAAGCTTATGGTATTTGCTACCAAATAAACCTGTTGGACTTTAACCTGGTGTTGTGAGACTTCTTACTGTGTTACCCCAGTCCAACGCCAGCATCTCCACATCATAAGAATTTGCAGTCAGTTTTAAGAGTCGACACAAACCTGTTTTGGATACATGGCTGGGCAAGTGTGCAAAATAATTGTAATCATTTTTTAAACTTTCATTAGTGGGTTTCCCATGATGTTGCACAAGATTTACCGAAACAGTGTAGTCTTCAGGTGAAGTAGGGTTTGAGAGCAGAGGATAATTAACCAGAGTATGCAGATGTAATTCAGTCTGTTTTAAATTTGTTCATGTTATCTGTTTTTAACTTGATCATAAATTTCCATCTAGTCCTTTGATTAAAGCCAGGAATGACTTGCATTGTGATAAATTACATTGACAATTTTTGGTATAAATGGGGAATTTATAATCAGAAAAGTTGACGGGAAATGTGCACATTTCCTCGGATTTTTTAGTAAGAGATGTATTGCACCTGCAAGATACTGATGTATGCCGACGGTCAGTTTAATGGATGCCAGCTAGTACCTCAGCTCGTGTGATCATACACAACAGGCTGTGGCAGGTTGTTGTGGAGGGGGTTTACAATTAAGCCTGACTTGTACACCAGACACACATTTCACTCTATTATGCAAACTTGGGGTGGCAGGTCCAGCAAGCTGTGCACCAACACCAACGCACATGAGATCAGCTAACTTCGCAGAGAATGGGGATTGAACAAAGGCTGTGTTCGTCTTCATGGTCAGTTTCACAATAGATATTTCAGTTAATATTAGTATTTCTGGCAGCCTTAAAAGTTGTTTAATAAAATTCTGAATCAGAAAATCACTTGCTTCTTACAGAAGATATGGAATATGTGTTAGGTTCATTGAAGAATAAAATTAGCCTTATTGGAAGGCAGTTGTATTTAAATTTTAGTTGTAGGGAATTGTCGCATGTTTGTTTTTGATTTCCTGATTGCCATCACCTCAGTGGCTTAACTCTAGCTGAAAGTTTTAATGATTTGAGTTGGTTTAATGTTTTGAAAAAAGAAATATCCAACATAAGCCAATAGATCTGCCATTATCGCCAAGCTAAACTTGAGCTTCTTGCTTCAGCTGACAGAGAGCAGGAGGCCACCTCACCATAGAGTCATAGAGGTTTACAGCATGAAAACAGGCCCTTTGGCCCAACTTGTACCTGCCGCCCTTTTTGTTTAAATCCCTAAGCTAATCCCAATTGCCCGCATTTGGCCCATATCCCTCTATACCTATCTTACCCTTGTAACTATCTAAATGCTTTTTAAAAGACAAAATTGTACCCGCCTCTACTACTACCTCTGGCAGCTTGTTCCAGACACTCACCACCCTCTGTGTGAAAAAATTGCCCCTCTGGACCCTTTTGTACCTCTCCCCTCTCACCTTAAACCTATGCCCTCTAGTTTTAGACTCCCCTACCTTTGGGAAAAGATATTGACTATCTAGCTGATCTGTGCCCCCTCATTATTTTATAGACCTCTATAAGGTCACCCCTACGCTCCAGAGAAAAAAGTCCCAGTCTATCCAGCCTCTCCTTGTAACTCAAACCACCAAGTCCCGGTAGCATCCTAGTAAATCTTTTCTGCATTCTTTCTAGTTTAATAATATCCTTTTTATAATAGGGTGACCAGAACTGCACACAGTATTCCAAGTGTGGCCGTACCAATGTCTTGAACAACTCCTGTATTCAATGTTCTGACCGATGAAACCAAGCATGCTGAATGCCTTCTTCACCACTCTGTCCACCTGTGACTCCACTTTCAAGGAGCTATGAACATGTACCCCTAGATCTCTTTGTTCTGTAACTCTCCCCAGTGCCCTACCATTAACTGAGTAAGTCCTGCCCTGGTTCAATCTACCAAAATACATCACCTCGCATTTGTTTAAATTAAACTCCATCTGCCATTCATCAGCCCACTGGCCCAATTGATCAAAATCCCGTTGCAATTGGAGATAACTTGTCCACTATGCCACCAATCTTGGTGTCATCTGCAAACTTACTAACCATGCTTCCTATATTCTCATCCAAATCATTAATATAAATGACAAATAACAATAGATCCAGCACTGATTCCTGAGGCATACTGCTGGTCACAGAACCATAGAACCCCTACAGTGCAGAAAGAGGCCATTTGCCCATCGAGTCTGCACCGACAACAATCCCACCCAGGCCCTATCCCCATATCCCTACATATTTACCTGCTAATCCCTCTAACCCTCATATTTACCCGCTAATCCCTCTAATCTGCGCATCCCGGGACATCTGTGGACTGTGGGAGGAAACCGGAGCACCTGGAGGAAACCCACGCAGACACGGGGAGAATGTGCAAACTCCGCACAGGCAGTGACCCAAGCCGGGAATCGAACCCAGGTCTCTGGAGCTGTGAAGCAGCAGTGCTAACCACTATGCTACCGTGCCGCCAGTTTGAAAAACAACCCTCTTCAATCACCCTCTGGCTTCTGTCAAGAAGTCAATTTTGTATCCATTTAGCTACCTCACCCTGGATCCTGTGAGATTTAACCTTATGCAACAACCTACCATGGGGTACCTTGTCAAAGGCCTGGCTAAAGTCCATGTAGACAACATCAACTGCACTGCCCTCATCGACCTTCTTGGTTACCCCTTCAAAAAACTCAATCAAATTTGTGAGACATGATTTTCTACTCTCAAAGCCATGCTGAGTGTCCCTAATCAGTCTTTGCTTCTCTAAATGCCTGTAGATCCTGTCTCTCAAAATTTCAACTATATTTGAATGTAGGCTCCAGAGGTGAAATATCATTGCCTAGTTCCTGGGCTATCATTCTATACCCCAGAGGTATGTGGAGGCTCAGTCATTAAACGTATTTGTGACTAAGATCAATAAAATTTTGTATATTATGGGATATGGAAATAGTATGGGACTGTGGAATTGAGGGAGAAGGATCAGGCATGATCTTATTGATTCAGATCAGGGTTAAAGGGCCAAATAACCTATTTTTATTGTATTTTCTCCGTCCAAGATGGCGATGGCATCACACCATTTGACACCAGACTTTTCTTTCCTTGAATTTTATGCTGTTCGAAGCCTCTGTCCCTTTGAACAATTTATCCATTCTGTAAACCTTCACGTTATGTTGAAGAGTTTTGTTGAATGCCTCTTAAGATCCAACTGCTTTCATTGAGTCACTTTGGCTGCTGGCTGAGTAACCCCAAAATAATTCCTATAATATGAGTTATTGCACCTAAAACCTGTTATTCAAATGCTGACCTTTTCCCAAACATTGTTTTCTCAACCACTTTTCCCACTAGATGTGAGCCTAACTGACTTCTAAATTACAAGCCTTATGTCTCGCATTTTTGTTTGAATATTTCAATTATAGTTGTCTAATCTCCAGGGACTATTGGGTTCTCTCATTACTTTCAATCATGCACCCTATCTGGTGAAGAGGCTTTATTGATTTATAGATAAAAGTAGGTCTTAAATTCATAGGGCTATCAGTTTCAATTGGAACCTGATTTTTCACTGACATCAACATGAATTCTTGACTGACTCTGAAATATGCAAATCATAAAGTTAATCACTCAAATAGAGATAGAGCCATGTGCCTTGAACAGTCATACGTGCCTTGTGGTGTGCTTAATTAAGCCTGCAACACAATTGAAGTAGTTGGCAATTTTTGAAAGTACTTGGTATTGAAGGTTAATGCAGAGCAACGAGAGGCAGTCCCGAATGAATATTCAAGTACTTGTTCTCTCTGTTCCCATTAACCATTGAATAAAACTGTTCATGAAATTGGTATGGTATTTGATGGATCTCATGTTGTTCAGTAATTATTTATGCCTGAGTCTGGCTGCAACCTTGGATGTTGAGTTGTGCATTTGGTTTTGTGTGTGGAATTAGGAATCTTATTCACTGATTGAATCTATCCACGTGAAACGGAAAAATATTCCTAAAAGTCACCAGGTTGTAGTTACTGGATTGAGTCGGGAACTGATCAAGATGGATACTGGGCAAAAAAATTAGTACATGGAAAAACTGATTTTTTTATATGGTTTTCTTTTTACAGGTCTGTTACAAGATTTTAATCACCATGGCTTTGGAAATAACATCACCTCCTCGGTTTTTTCACATGCCGAGGTTTCAGCACCAGGGACCAAGGCACACCTTTTACAAGCGGCCAGATTTTGCTCAGCAGCAAGCTATGCAACAATTGACCTTTGATGGCAAACGCATGAGAAAGGCTGTGAACAGGAAGACGATCGATTATAATCCGTCTGTTATTAAGTTCTTAGAGGTGAGATGAGAATAACAGGGAGACCATTTGTGAATGAACATATATTAGAGTGTGCTGCACTCCTTGCTAAGTGAGAGGTTTTGGAACCACTTCACTGATTCTTCTAATTTCAGACATACTTAATGTGAAATGCACCGAGCGAAATGTCTAGTGCCACTCCTACACTCAGAGATACTCTTTTTTAAGGTGATAGATATACAATTCTTGTGAATGATGTGACACTCAGTAAGTAGCCCAATAAACTGTTACTGTTGTGTCCATTGCAATAAGCACATTTTACATCTAAGTTCGTAAAAACTTATTTTTATTATTCGCTTATTACAGAGATTTTGAGAGGTACCTCTGAAATTCAAAGCATGCAATCATATTTCAACCACCCGTTGTGTTTTTCTATATATGTACAGTACAATAATTCATTAATGTGATAGGAGACTAGCCACTTGTGGTTGGAATGTAATATCTAAGCCATTCGATGCATGCTTAATACAGGTTGTAAAAAGGAAATACAGCATTGCCTTATTTATGGGCTTGCCACAACCCAGTTATGCGAACACGTTCCAACCTGTCAAGCACAAGTTGTAATCCAGCGCGTTCCTTACCTTCTGCCTTACGAATATCTGAATTGATGCAGCACTACACTGAAATCACCCAGTCAGTGCCATTGGGGAATTGTGATCTTGTGTCCCTGACTGACTGGAACCAAATTTTGATTGGCAGTTGGTACTGTAAAGGCTCCCAATCATTTTTGCATCTGAAATCTTTCGGTGTTTTGATGAGCCAGTGTTGTGATTAATTTGATAACTATCTAAGCTTTATAGCAATTTAATTTTTATTGCTTTCTGTTAAAAATTCTTCCTCTTAGGGCTGCCTGAATTGCAGTGCTTGGGGAAAAAAAGCAATCCTATTGGTAATATTTCATCTGGAAAGCTTCAGTATCCCATAAGGAAATGATTTTCATCTATAGGTACAAGCCCAAGCAGCTTGCTGTTTGTACACTCAAAAACACAAATCTCACATGGGGATTAGGCTTAACACTTAGCTCTGATTTGTGTTTTGTTTCTTGTCCTTTCACCAACCACAATTGGTGCTGAACTAGTATCATTATGGAATCACAGCATAATCAACAAACATCACTCCTTCCAGCTGCGGACCGAGCGAGTAGCAGTTAAATTATTTTTCTAAGTCTACATGGGAAGACAAGGCTGCAACTAATGCAGCAACACAAAATGTTGGAAACAAACAGCAAGCCTGTGTGTCTTTAAAACAAACGAGCTGAAATTTCAGGCAGAAACTTTTGTCAATGAAAACACCCTTACACCAACCAGGGTTCTCTTTTATTCCTGGTCATTTTAGCCAATTCAGCATTTTTCCCTGCTAATGCTTTCTTGGTTTCTGCCATTTTGTTTCAGTTTTCTAGACTTGGTCGTTTGGGCATCACACTGCCACCAGTTGTTGCAATTTTGGGTTTCTTGGGGAAAATAAAATTTCTTCCTTGATTGGTTTCTGGCATTTACCATAAGAAAAACCTATCCTCTGCGATCTGTAAATCATACATTCTTTAATCTTCTGATCTGCCCTTTGGATAAAGGTTGTCAATTATCCTACCAATAGCAGGCTCCGTATCATCTCGTACAAAACTGCACTTCATTCCTATTCGCAGATGTTAAACGCATCAGTTTTACAAACAATAGCAATTAATTAGTAAGATGCCTGGTTGGTTGTGTTGGTAACATTTCACCTGTAGCTCAAAGATGTGGCTTTCAGTTCTACCAGAGGGTTGTGCAATTTGGGTACATTTTCAAGAGCAGTACTCTTGAGGAATTGCATTGTGTTAGGTCCTTATGGATGTGACAATTTGAAATCTCATCTGTTGTTTAGTCAGCTATTAAAGATGCAGTGGCATTGTTAAAAGAAGAGTTGGGAGTTTTCGGCGTTCTCTTCAACGTTCCTCTCATCAACTAATATCACCAAGAAAAGAACATTCAGTATGTCATTCATCAAGGTCAACTAGGATGTTACTGGTGCCACACCTACCCACATATCATTGTAGTTGAAAATGTAATTCAACATGTGAAGTTGTTTCAATCAGATGTTATATAAATATGGTTTTTTTAAAATTATATAAAAATGAAGCAGATCTTATCCTTCAAAAATAGTAATATAATTGCATCAAGCACGTGTCATCACTCAAGTGTGATCCAACTTGAAAGTGTATAGTGCTAATCATTTTTGGAAAACAACAAATCACATGTTCCCAAGAACTGAATGCATCAATCGAATAGCATCTGAATAATAAACTACCAGTGAAGAATTGTTGATCAGCAAGCAAGTACCACTTCCAAAAAGAGAACCGATAAAACTGTTTTGAGAAATCTTTCCCCCCACTAATTGTGCTCACTAAGGTGAGGACTTAGGACGGAAGTAAGGTTTCGAACTTGTAAAACAAATTACCAGAAAATTAAATGTTCAATATTTGCAATTTCTTTTATGTGCCAAAATGTATACACCTCTGTTATATGTCTTCTAGAAGTCTTGCTTCTAGAAGCCTGGGCATGAATTATTGGGGCATTCAGGAGCTATTGTTCTGTTAGCTAAGTGAATAAGTTCAAGTTCAATTAAGTGAATAATTTTAACAAGTGTCAAGCTACAACTATCAGGATTCATCAGTTCACTCTACAAGTCATGTGCACAGAAGAGTTCTTGCAATTAAAATGAAGGCTGCCTCCTATCAATTAAATGAGCACCACTTTTTGGAGGAAGGGTGGAGTTGCTGGGCACACAGTACTCCATTCACATAGGATGCTGGTATTGCTGTTTATAAACCTAGGTGCTTTCCTCTTTAGCCTGCCCTTTCCTTGGATCTATCTATGGAAATACCCTGAAGTCTTGCCAGGGAAGTGGGAATAATCGGATAGCCCTGACAAATAGCTGACACAGGCATGATGGGCCTAAAGGATCTTCTGTGCTGCATGTTTCAATAATTGATGACACTCGAACCAGAAATTATTATTCAAACTGATGTGCTATTTTCATACGAAAGCAGCAAAGCACGAACTTCATTTGAGATAACCAAGAACGTGAAGTAACTAGTGTTGTAACTAGTGTAGTTTATGCAGTTGTGCATGTTTTTTCAGAGCTATTTCAGAGAAAAAGATTTGTGTTCTTATAACGTTGGGGTTCTAACTTGCTCAGAACAAAATCCAAAAGGAATTGGGACCAAGCATTTGTGACCATATGCTGGAATTTGGAAGAAGTTGTGCCATTTCAGTGTTTCCAGTTTCTATCCAAGTAGTTTTTTAAAAGTCAAATTAACAAATAAACATAATTGTATTGGAACGTATATATTAGAATATGCAGCTATACACTGCAATTATATACAGATGAAAGTAGGAGGTAGATGAAATGTACACCGTTTACTCAGCATCTGCCTTTTCAGATTAAGTAGATAATACTAAGAAGTTCATTATGGTTCCAAACGACACCTAATCCAGAAAACTACTGTTTACTTTGTTGCAATGTTAATCCATAAACTGGGGTCTAAGAACCCCATTTTAAATTTTTGATCAAAAACCGAGTGAATTGCAATGAAATGAGAAAGAAAATCCAGATTCTGACACTTAAAAGTCCTTCATCTTCTAATTTGTTTCTGATTTCCTGATTCCAATTTTTTTGTTAAAAAGCAAATGCACTTAACGATTATGGAAGGAAAGAAGGATCAAGGTAAATTTGGTTGAGAAAAGTAATTTAGACCATCTAATCTCATCCTTACCAAATACCACTTAAATCTTTTTCCTATCACAATATCTAGTTGGTGGTTTCATGGCTTCAAATTACCCTTTCCAGCAGTTAATTTAAGTTGCCTCATTACCTTCTTAAAATAACCAACAAAAACAATCAATGGATTAAATCAAATCTCTTCAGTCCTCCTGCATCCAGTCGTGAATGAAATGGACAAATACATAATTGATGGGAGGAGGCTCCATGAGCGTTCATATCCTCAATGACAGCAGTGAGTATATAAGATGCCTAAGTTGGTGTGGTGACACCGTGGATAGCACTGCTGCCTCACAGCGCCAGGGACACGGGTTCAGTTCCAACTTTGGGTCAATGCCTGCGTAGAGCCTATATGTTTTCGTATCTGTGCGTTTTCACCAGGTGCGCTAGTTTCCTCTATCCAAAGATGTGCGGGTTGGGTGGATTGGCCACGCTAAATTGCCCCTTAGTGACAGGAGGACTAGCAAGATAAATATGTGGGGTTATCAGGATAGGACCTGGGTGGGATTGTTGTCGGCGTAGGTTTGATGGGCCAAATGGCTTCCTCTTGCACTATAGGGATTCTGTGAAGATGTAAATGCTACAGCTATCTTCCACTCTAAGGGCCGGGTGGATGAGCCACCTTGGTTGTCTTCTGAGGATCCTATCCTCATGAATGCCAGTCTTCAGCCAATTTAGTTCGCTCCATGGATTATTAAGAAACAGCTGAATGCACTGCATGCAAAAAAGGCTCTGGGCCTCGACAATATCCCAGATGTAGGGATAAAAACTTCTCCAGAACTAGCGCCAAGTCAAGCTATTCCCATACAGCAACAAAACTTGACATTTACCTGATAAATTGGAAAATTATCCAGATAAACAGGACTGAATGCAATCTGGTTATAACCCCCCACCACTCTACTCAACAGTGTAATGGAAGGGGTTATTGACAATTTTATCAAATGACATTTATTCACCAGCTTGTTCAGCTGGGGTAACTGCTCCTGGACTCATTACAGCCTTAGTCCAAATATGGGCAAAAGATTTTGAATTCCAAAGGTAAGGCGAAGGGTGTCTGCCCCTGACATCAAGGCAACATTTTATTAAGTGCAACATCAAGGATCCATAATAAAATTCAGATCTCTCTGGATTGGATGGCTGGGGGGTGGAAGAGAGGAGGAGGAGCTTCAGTGGCTGGCACAAAAAATTGTTGTGATTGTTGGAGGCTAATCATCTGAGCTCCAGAACAGCACTGCAGGAGTTGCTGGACTGTTATAGACTAAAATCAGCTGTCTCATCCATGAACTTCGTTCCACCATAAGGTTAGAGGTGAGGATGTTCATTGATTGATTGTATAGTGTTCCAACAGCATTCGCTTTTCCTCCTAATGAAACAGTCTGTCTCCACACAAAGACTTGTACAACATTCAGGCTTGGATTGATAAGTGGCAAATAACATTCACACCTTGCAAGTGCCAAGTAATGACTTGCCAAGAAGAGAGAGTTTAATTAGCTCTCCTTGAAATTCACTGCATTATCATTGGAATCCCTCACCGTCAACATCCTTGGCAGTGTAATTTAACTGGACTAGCTATATAAATACTCTGGCTACAAGAACAGACCATAAGCTAATTATTCTGCAGCAAGTGATTCGCCTGATTCCCAAAGTCTTTCCCCTATTTACAAGGCAGAAATTGGGAATGATGGAATACTTGCCACTTGCCTGGATATAGGCAGCTGCAGCAGCACTGAAGAAGCTTGACACCGTCTAGGACAAAACAGCTCCTTTGGCACCCCATCTACCACCTTAAGCATTCAGTCCGCCACCAGTGCACCTTGCATGCAGTGTGCACCATCTGCAAGATGCACTGCAGTAATTTGCCAAAGCTGCTTAAGCAATACCTCTCAAATCCTTGTTAATACATTACGGTCTTTTGGCTGGGTACCTTCATGGACTTCAAGGGGTTCACCACCATCTTCTCAAGGACATTTAGGGTTGGCAGTAAATGCCAGCCTTGTCCATGACACACACATTCCATGATGAAACAAAAATACCCCTCTGACCTGTATCATTATTGTTTTGGGCTCAATTTTTGTCGTCATGTTAAGGATCTTGTATCCTCAGAAGAAATTCAGAATTTCTAGTTGAAAATTGTGTTGTGACGAGGACACAAATACACATCCCATTTCTAAACTTTTCCTTTTAAGATGCTAACTATATGTGTCATGGTATTTTACACATTTTAAAAAAATTCTTAAAAACAATTTCTTGAATGCATGTTAGATATTCAAATACAAAAGCACAAACTTTGTGAATTAGATTGAGGCTGGCTGGACAGTCAGTTGGAGATGTAGTTGAGCTGGAGGAGATTTGAGCAAAGAAAAGACAATGAATAGATGGGGCATTCCAACAGAAGTACGCAACAGTTTACCAAGTGTCAGGCAGAAATATATATAACAAAATGATAATTACCACTGATGTGTCTTGTTTTTTGCTATCCGGCTTGGGTGAAAATAATTGATGCAGTTGACCACTGGAAAATGCTTAACTGCATCCGCGAAAGAGATGCACTGAACTTAATCTCTCAAGACTATCAAGCTTGGTGAACTGACACATTGTTGCCAGTGTATTGAAAAGGGGACTACAATAAGAACTGAACATTTAAAAATATGCACTTAGACATGTTTGTAGCAGTTTAAAAATGTTTTTTAAAAATCTGTCCCTGTGCCAAGTGGAGCAAGAACGTAGTAGTTTTGCGTCCCACTCCAGAGACTTGAGCACAAAAATCTTGGTTGATTAGTTGACTAAGGGAGAGCTGTGCATCCATCTTCATTAAAAGTTAGGCCTCTATCTAAGGTGGATGGAAAAGATCCCATGGATCTTATATTGAAGCAGAACAGGCTGGAGTGTTTTGTCCAATATCCTGCCAGTCTTTGCCTGTCAGTCAACACAAACATTATCTGATCATGTCACATTGCAGTTTGAGGGAGCTTGATGTGCGAAAATACATTTCCTACAATACAACTGTGACGACATTTCCAAAGTACCACATTGACTATAAAGTGTGATGGGTCATCCTGTCACTGAAAGGCACCAGGTTAAAGTCCAACAGGTTTATTTGGTAGCAAAAGCCACAAAAGTGTGGCTTTTGCTACCAAATAAACCTGTTGGACTTGAACCTGGTGTTGTTAAACTTCTTACTGTGTTTACCCCAGTCCAACGCCGGCATCTCCACATCATGACTATGAAAGGCACCACATAAATCCAGTTTTATTTTCCAAAATGGTGGGTCAAGCATTGTTAATTTGGAATCTGGCTTTGGTATTGGTTCAAAGTGCAGAGATCCCATGACAGGTTTTAGAAATGGATTAGGGAGCTCTTGTGTCCTGGCTCAATGTTCCTCCCCCAACCAATACCATCAAAGTAGATTACCTTGCTCCTAACCCACTGCTTTCACCACTTCCTGAAATCCACACACTGCCATGCATCATACCTGTATGCTCCTGACTTTTCTTCAGCATTGACATGCTCCATTTCAGAGTTGTCATCCATAGTTCCATTTTATCCTCTGCCTCAGATGGTACTTTCTAACAAAGAACTTGATTCCATTTCAGCTTTGATTCCATTTCAATTCTCAGATACCAAAGAGACTCTGAATCCTTTCCTCTATTAATTTCCTCTGACTTCTATCCCTCTTTCCAATCTCATCCTTTGTCGTGTTTGTACTATCTTACTATCTCTGAACACCAATAATCGATCCTAAGAGAAGCCCTCAGCTTTATTCCCTTTAGCACCCCCCCATCTCAGTGAACTTCAAACTTGACTTAAAGCTGATCTCTTAATTTCTGCCTGGCGCATTAACTTTTCCATGAATCTTCCTACTGCATCTTGCTCCCATCTGCAGAATTTATGTTTTATCTCTTGCTTTACCCTCTCTTAATCTTATTTGGGAGCTGCTCCATGACATCAGATACCTGTTTTCTTATTCCCTTTACTCTAACCTATTTCCCTGTGAACTTGCAGCACTCCATTTTCACAGATCCAGACTTGATACTATCATTCAACCTGCTAACAAAGGTGGCATTGTTGCTGTTTGAGACCGCCTTTATCTTGCGGAGACTGCCAACCCTGCAACAGCTCCACCTACCAGCCCCATGACCATCAAACAATCATTTTCCAAACTTTCACTGACTTTTTTGGAGATTGTGGTAACTTGGCCGCAAAAAGGTAGTCAAACATATTGTGATATTCATTCAGCAAGGACTCAGAACTGGAGACAGTTAGTTACACAGGTCCCTCGTGGTAAGACTATACCCGTGAAAGCCTGCGCTGTCGATGACATCACTTGTGCATGCTCATACCAATTAAAGACATCAGTATATGCATTCAAATAAGATGCTTACCATAACCCCCCCCCCCCAATGAAAGAAACGTAATGAAACTCGACTATATGTCAATTTTTCAGGAGCTTTGCAACTACACTGACCTGTGCAGTACCACTAGTGACTGTAGACACTGGTGAGGCTTATTTCAGTGGAACTGGACTTGGCGGTGCAGGAGTAGGTTGAGTAACAGTGAATGAATGTCTGACATCCTCTCATGGAGTAGAGTCCACTGGAAGTCTTTGTACAATAGGAACCATTTCCTGTTGAATATCCACAGCAGCATTTCCTTCCACTGTGTTATCGGAACTTTTGCTGTTTCCGAGTCATGGCGTAGACGAATGTGATCCTGGTGCCTGTGAACAACTCCTTCATTGGTCAGTTTTACTACCAAAACTACTGAACAACTTGAGTTGAGAATAACTCTAGGCAGCCAACGTTGGTTACTGCCTAAATTCCTTACATAGACAATTATTTGGGTTGAAATGTCTGTTCTTAGCATGGTAGCCATGTATCTCCTCCTGCTTTTCCTGTCTCCTTCCAACTCTGGATGTAACAGATCCAGGTGAGACTTTGGCTTCCTACCCATCAGTAATTTAGCTGGTGAGAGTCCTGTTGTTTGTGGTGTAATACAATACTGGAACAAGAACAGTGAGAGCTTGGTTCCCTAAATATCATCTGCCATTCTCCATAACCCTGCTTTCAGTGTCTGAATAGCCTGCTCTGCTAAACCATTTAAAGTTGGATGAAAAGTAGTAGTACAAACATGGCATATCCCATTTCTCTGCATAAACTTCTGGAACAAATCACTCGTCAATGTTGTCTCATCAGAAACGAGAATCCGGTAAACCCCGAGTTTTGAAAACTTGGCGTTGTTTCTCTGTCTTAATGGGAGCTATAATGTTGCTCATGATGTATATTTCTAACCACTTAGATTGCAAGTCCACGATAACGAGCAACATATGACCCATGAAAGGCCCTGCAAAATCCACATGAAGCCTAGACCATGGATGGTCAGGCCATTACCATGGATGTTGTGGTGCTGGTGGTGCCATCTTTTGGCCAAGCTGACAGAACAGGAATTCACCTTGTTCTCCAGGTCTTGATCCGTTAGACCACCTTGCTAAACTTTTCATTTGGGAGGCACACAGGTGAGCCTCACGAACTTCATCCAAGAGTTGTGAATAACCAGGGTTTGGGACGACCACTCTGGACCCCCAAAGGATACAAACAGCCTGCATACTCAGCTCATCTTTCCACTTTGCATGTGTCCTCAATTCATCACCCCTATAACCCTAGACTAACTCTGCATAAGGCATCAATTCATCTGAGATGGAATAAGGTCTCTGTTTGTTCACTGCTTAACCTGTTTAGCATTCACTGGAGAATGTGAAAGTGTCTCACGTGAGAAAATTGTCTCTGGAGGAAATAATGTCTGTGGGTATGTCTGGTAAAGGGAGATGACGCAGTGTGTCTGAGTTTGCATTGTCTTTCCCTGCCCTGTACACAGTGTTATACAGGTAAGCTGACAATGAGAGAACTCGGCGCTGTTTTCTCACCGAGGTCATAGGAGGAATGCACTTGGATTCACTGAAAAGACTCATCAGTGTTGTGTGGTTGGTATAGATGGTGAATGAATGACCGTAAAGATACTGATGAAACTGTTACACAGCAAAGACTAGACCTTGCCTAACTGAATATTCCTCCTCAGCTGTTGCCAGTGTACATGATGCAAACCCATTGGGTTTTTCTGACTTGTCCTCTGTCAGATAGAGAGTACTGCCCCAACACCGTAGGGCAAGGATTCCATGACAGAATGAGCACTTTGCCTTGATCAAAGTGAACCAACAAATTAGTTGATGTAACAGTGCTTTCACATCCGTGAAAACTTCATTTTGTGTTGACCCCCACTTCCATTTTGTTCCTTTGTGAAGTAATAGATACAGTGGTGTACCAACACTGTTGAAAGATCTGGCAGAAACTTCCTGTCGTAATTTACCATGCCCAGAAATGACCTGAACTTGGACACACTTCTGGGGTTTAGAGCTTCTTTGATAACTCTGACTTTGTCTTCCACAGGGACAAACCTTGCACTGTGATTTTGTCACCCAGATATTCCACACTTTGTGCCTGGAAGATGCACTTGTTATGCTTCAGGGACAGCTCTTCTCTGAAAATGTGTTTTACAGTTGATCCAGGTCACTAAGGCACTCCTCAATTTTCCCTGTGATTAGAATGCCATCTAAACTGCTACATGAGGAATCCCCTGCAACAGATTGTCCATTGTCCTCTGAATGATCACTGCACTAGAGAACACTCTGAAACCCAGATGATTGCATTTGACCAAATCCTTCGGTGTTCAAAACATACTGTTTTGAGTCCTTTAACAAAAGCTACTGGTAGGTGTCAAGTTTTGAGAACGTCTTGCTTCTTGCAAGGGTTGAAAAAAATCTTCCATCTGTGGCACTGGGTAAGCATCCAGCTTGGAGTCCTAATTAATGGCAAGTTTGTAACTCCCGCAAATGTGCATAGTATCATCACACCAGAACAGGAACATTTGGAGCTGTCCAATGTGAGAACTCAACGGGCTCAATGATTCCAGCCTCTTCAGCCGTTCCAACTCCTCCACTTTGTCCTTTCATGCATAGGGCACTATTCTGGGCTTGAAAAAGCAAGTAGTCTGAGGATCTACAAAAATTGTAGTGCCGTACAGTGTACCCAGCTCATCTTTGCAAACCTCAGGATATTTCTGAATGACATCCTTTTATCACTTTTGTGTGCTCACCCCAATTCAACGGAATTTTACTGAGCAAGTCACACCCTAGTAAACTAGGCCCTTTCTCTTGTACCATCAAGAACCATGCTTTTGCTTCTTGGCTGTTTTGTGTAATGCCCCATCTCTAACACCCTAAACATTGGTATAACCTATCCAGTGTACGTCTGAAGTTGGATCCCTGCCTGAGTAAGAGCTGTCGCCTTATTAGAGCCCCAAGTCTTTTTGTAGGCCTCTTACTCAGCACTGATTTTCAGCAACTTCAGATCAATAATACCTCTTCCTATTTTTTAAGCAGTAGGTCGTGGTCATGACTCCCCTTTTGTTTCTTATCCTACTACGTGGCTCTTTTTGTCATTTAATCCTGTTTTACACCTTATAGCACCTTCCCTATTCTTTTCTCTTCCCGCACCTCTCACTGCTTCTAAACTTCCATCATTTTTTTAACAAGTTATGTTATTTTATCAATACCAGAATTCGTATCTCCATATAATTGGCTATCTTTCAAGGTGTGGAGATGCCGGCGTTGGACTGGGATAAACACAGTAAGAATTTTAACAACACCAGGTTAATTTTGTGTCTTGATTTTGTGTCTCTGTATGCCCTGTTTGAGAGCAGGTATCCACTCCATCTGACGAAGGAGCAGCGCTCCGAAAGCTAATTGTATTTGCTACCAAATAAACCTGTTGGACTTTAACCTGGTGTTGTTAAAACTCTTACTATCTTTCAAGATACAGGAACTATCATCTTGATTTTAAATTCTGTAAGAACTCTTATTGTCTTGTGAAAAACTATTTGTCGTATACTTCACAAAGCAGGCTAGAAATCTCACTGCTGTGTGCTCAACAATGTTGTGTAGACAGTGGAGTAGAATGGGCTTAATGGCTGTGGCTGCTTTTTGTGCTGCAAGAGCCTTTGTCCCTGATATTCCCTAGGGTCAGGAAGAGGAATTGTGATCCGGAAACCCAAAAGTCTGTTTCCACAAATGCTGTGGAATTTTACGACTATGGCATGAGTATCTCCATTTTTTAAAAATTGGCCTCTCCAGTTTGCCTGATTGACAAGTTTGGCTGCCTGTTGGTGGGGAAATCCTGCAGCATAATGCTGCAGCACAGGAACAGGTTTGAGCGCAGAGTTCCTGCCTCAGTGGGAGAAATGGTGAGAGGTGGGGGTTGGGTCAATGATGGGGTTGGTGATTGGGTGAGTGCTGTAGGTCATGGAGGCTAAGGTTGTTCTGGACAAGAGTATTTAAATGGTTAAAATGGAGACATGTAGACTCCTTAAAAGATTTCACTGACCGCCTACATCCTGAGCGAGTATTGGTCATCCAACTTTCGTTCGACCTCCTTTAAAATTGGAAGTGTTACGGTTTGAGGCAACTAGGTTTCCTGTTGCAGATTTTTAATCTTCAGGTGAAACCAAAGCCACTCCTTTTTGGATGTTTAGAATTATGTCCATGATTCTAATTCTGAAATATTTTCCCCAGTATCAGTGTTAGGTTAAACTTTTTTCCCCGAAAGATTCCCCTGTTCTATCTATATTTACACCCTGCATTGTGTTTGCTTTGTGAGATCATTTCCTCCCCCAAACTGATACGTCCCAAATAGATTATCTCTGCTTTGTTTTGTGTACCTGCTGTTCAATGGGCAGGCAGACTGCTCTTGAGAATGCTTACTATGGCATGAGGTACTACCCTGTCCTATTCATGGGGTCACTGAAGCCAGTCTCGGATTGCCCAGTTGAAATCAAGCAGAATGGAAATCAAATCTGCATCATCCCTCGGCCACTGAATACTCCAATGTTCAGCTTCACTGTGGTTGCCATTTATATCGACTGGCGGCCTACTAATTTCTATTCCAGTTTTTGTTGCCCCTTAGGTTTTATTTTCACATATGTGGCCATGTCCTGTGCCAGTGTTGTTGATACCTAATAGTCAATACTAGACAATACCTGTCCTGTAAAGCAACCATATGCAGAATGAGGCTGCCATTCGTACTATAGGAAGATTTGCAAAGCCTTGGAGAGAGTGCAGATGTTTTAGAGTCAGAGTTTTACAGCATGGAAAGAGGCCCTTCAGCCCATCATGTCCATGCTGGCCATTAATCACCTATCTATTCTAATCTCATTTTCAAGCATTTGGCCTGTAGCCTTGTATGCTATGGCATTTCAAGTGCACATCTAAATACTACTTAAATGTTATGAGGGTTCCCACCTCTACCACCCTTTCAGGCAGTGAGTTCCAGATTCCTACCACCCTCTGGGTGAAAAAGTTTTTTCTAAACTCCCCTCTAAATCTCCTACTCACCTTAAATCTATGGCCCTTGGTTATTGACTCCTCTACTAAGGGGAAAAGTTTCTTCCTCTCCACCCTATCTATGCCCCTCATGATTTTATACACCTCAATCAGGTCCCTCCTCTGCCTTCTCTGCTGCAAGGAAAACAACTCCAACCTATCCAGTCTCTCTTGATAGCTGAAATGCTTCAGCACAGACAACATCCTGGTGAATTTTCTGTGTAATCTTTCTAGTGCAATCTGAACTACACACAGTGCTCTAGCTGTGGCCTAACCAGCATTTTATACAGCTCCATCATAACCTCCCTGATTTTATATTCAATGCCTCAGTTAATAAAGGCAAGTGTCCCATATGCCTTCATAGCCATCTTACCTACCTGTCCAGCTGTCTCCAGAGATCTAAAGATCAGTTTTCTAAAATGGTACCAAGCATGCAAAACTTCAGTTAACATGGAGAGACTAGAGAAATTGAGGATGTTTTCCTTAAGAAAAACCTGTATTTATGTTGCACTTTTCGCAACCACTGGACATCTTAGAGTGCTTTACAGCCAATGAAATACTTTTGAAGTGTAGTCACTGTTATAATGTAGGAAATAAGATAGCCAATTTGCACAGAGCAAGCTCCCACAAACAGCAATGTAACAATGACCAGATAGTGTAGTTCTGTGATGTTGATTGAAGGATAAGTATAGACCAGGGCAGTTGGGATAACAAATAGTTTTGGTTTCAAATTCCACTCCTGGACTTGATGACCAGGGTAGATACCAGGTGGATGTTTCCACTTGTGGCATAGGCTAGAACTAAGTGATGATGTGGAGATGCCGGCGTTGGACTGGGGTAAACACAGTAAGAAGTTTAACACCAGGTTAAAGTCCAACAGGTTTATTTGGTAACAAATGCCAAAGCTAGTGGCATTTGCTGGGCGGCACAGTGGTTAGCACTGCTGCTTCACAGCTCCAGGGACCTGGGTTCGATTCCTGGCTTGGGTCACTGTCTGTGTGGAGTTTGCACATTCTCCTCGTGTCTGCGTGGGTTTGCTCCGGTTTCCTCCCACAGTCCAAAGATGTGCGGGTTAGGTTGATTGGCCATGCTAAAAATTGCCCCTTAGAGCCCTGAGATGCATAGGTTAGAGGGATTAGCGGGTAAATATGTAGGGATATGGGGGTAGGGCCTGGGTGGGATTGTGGTCGGTGCAGACTCGATGGGTCAAATGGCCTCTTTCTGCACTGTAGGGTTTCTATGATCTATGATCTTTTTGGGGGAGCAGCGCAAAATCTTTATCACTGAGCACTCTAGATTTAATCTGATCCGTTCGGATTAATATTTCCTTTCTCTATTCAAGATATTTTCCTTCTTTCTCTCTCCCTATTTGCAGCAAGTGTAGGTAAGAGAACTGCTTCCAAGCTGAGGCCTAGAATAATCTTGAGTAGCTTGAGGGGTGGCACAGTGACCCAGTGGATAGCACTGCTGCCTCACAGTGCCAGGGACCTGGGTTCGATTCCTGGCCTAGGTGACTGTCTGTGCAGAGTTTGCACGTTCTCCCCGTGTCTGCATGGGTTTCCTCCGGGTGCTCCGGTTTCTTCCCACAGACCGAAAGACGTGGTGGTTAGGTGCATTGGCCATGCTAAATTGCCCCTAAGTGTACCCGAACAGGTGCCAGAGTGTGGCAACTAGACGATTTTCACAGTAACTTAATTGTGGTGTTAATGTTAGCCTACTTGTGACACTAATAAATAAAAACAAAAAGCTGCTGTGCTCTTCTGCTTCCTTTCCACTTGTCATTAACCTTGTAGACTCTGTTAAGTTCCTCCCATGGCAACTTTTCAACAAGTAATTCATCTTGGGGAGAATGGCAGCCATAAATGTAAGTTCTAGTTTATGGTGATTCTTCAAGCATTCAGATGGGCTTTTGTGAACTTCCATGCTGGATGACCTATAAATTCCTGGAATGCATTCTCCAGAGGAGTACCCCTTTTGTTAAGCGAATGCTCACTGAAGGCATCACATTTTCGGGAAAATCCAATGCTACATTTTTTGTAAGCCTGTTATCAGCCTACAACATGGTCTGTATTAAGGGACTGGTGCTGAAATTTGCAAGGCTGACCCCCTGCCTCAAAACACTACTCCAGCAATAGGCAATGTTGAATAATGAGACAGTTAAGTATTGACTTGAGGCAAAGACGGCTCACCCTCATTCTTTAACAGCAGACTTCCTCAAGGCTTAATATTTGTGCTCCTCAGTGCCTCTGTGGATAACATGTTGCCGGTGAAGCCCTGCATATTTATAAATGCACATGCCTTGCCCTGGCAACAAAGTCACCTTCAACCACCTTGAGTTCATCTTTTACGAAGAACTAAACACCAGAGAGGAATATTTCAGGAAATAGAAGCCAAGCCAATGCCCCACTAAACGACAGCCTCTGCATTCCTTCTGGATAACAGGAAGGCTATGCGCACCCTGAAAGTCACCTTCTGTGACAATAATGTGCAATATGACCCCCACTCTGACCTATTTCGTAGTGAAGCTGGACTGCATGTTAATCACCCATGACCACCTGAAGAAAGCCACCAAAACGGAGATCAGGGTCAAGCTGGTCCAGATATTGGCAAACACAAACCAGCGAACACCATCGGTGACAATCCTTGTGTACTCTAAGCTGAGTAGAGTACTGTACAAAGGGATGGATGAAAAGTAGCCACATTTGGCTTGCTAATGTCCTACTGAATTCTGCATACAATGCTGCATATTACTGGTATCCTTGAGTTGCATCCAACATCCTGGCTGCTGTGCTGATGCACATTCTTCTCCCATCCACTTGCTACAATGCTGTAACCCTCCAGGAACGTCAATGAAATTCATGGGCAACCTTAAACCACACCTGCACAAACCATGGCAGAAATGGTAACTTGATGCATAGTTGGACAATTAAAAGCTCTCCATTGTGTTATTCTGGTCACCCAGCTGGTTCACTAATGTCCATGCTTTATGGAAGGAAACCTGTCCTTACTTGGTCTGGACTACATGTGACTGCAGACCCACAGCAATGTGGTTGACTCTGAAATGGCCTAGCAAGCCACACAGTTGTGTCCAACTGCTGCAAAGAAAACAAAGGAATCGACCTCGGCACTGGAAATGATAATGGCAAACCCAGCCCTGTCGACCTTGCAAAGGCCCCCTTAACTAACATCTAAGGACTTGTGCTGTCTCTGACTAGTCTAGCAATAGTATAGTCGTGACATAGTCATACTCATGGAATTATAATTTACAGATAATGTTCCAGAAACAATTATGGAGGAGGCTCCATAAATATTCCCATCCTCCGTGATTGGGGAACCCAGCACGTCAGTGCAAAAGTATTTGCAACAATCTTCAGCAAGTGGATGATGCATCTTGGCCTCCTCCGGAGGTCCCCAGCACCACAGCTTCAGTCTTCAGCCAATTTGATTCACACTACATAATATCAAGAAACCACTGAAAGCACTGGATACCACAAAGACCCTGACAATATTCTGGCAGTAGTACTGAAGAACTTAAGGATTTGCCACACTCCTAACCAAGCTGTTCCAGTACAGCTACAAAACTGGCATCTACCCATCAATGTGGAAAAATGTGTCCTGTACACAAAAAGGACAAATCCAATCTGGCCAGATATTGCCCCATCGGTCTACTCTCAATCATCAGTAAAGTGATGGAAGGGGTCATGAACAGCGCTATCAAGCGACATTTGCTTCGCATTAATGTGCTCACTGACGCTCAGTTTGGGTTCCGTCAGGGTCACTCAGCTCCAGACCTCATTACAGCATTCATTCAGATGTGAACAAAATAACTGAATTTCACCTCTGACATTAGAGGTGAGGTGTGAGTGACTGCCCTCAGCATTAGGCAGCATTTGACAGAGAAGCCTGAGCAAAAATGAAGTCAGTGGAAATACAGGAAGGGGGGAGGAGGGAGGGAACCATCCACTGGTTGGAATCATACATGGCACAAAGGAGGATGGTTGTGGTGGTCGGAGGTCAATCATCTCAGTTCCAGGACATCATTGCAGGGGCTCATCAGGGTCGTGTCCTAGGCCCAGCCCTCTTTAGCTGCTTCATCAAAGACCTGCCTTCCATCATAAGGTCAGAAATGGGATGTTCATTGATAACTGCACAATGTTCAGTATCATTCGTGACTCCTCAGATACTGAAACACTCCATAGCCAAATGCAGCATGTCCTGGACAATATCCAGGCTAGGGCTGATAAGTGAAAAGTAATATTTGTGCTGCACAAGTGCCAGACAATGACCATCTCCAGCAAGAGAGAATTTAACCATAACCCCTTGACATTCAATAGCATTACCTTCACTGAATACCCCACTGTCAACCTCCTGGGGGTCTCCATTGACCAGAAACTGAACTGGACTATTCATATAAACACTGGCTGCAAAAGCAGGTCAAAAGCTAGGAATGCTGTGGCGAGTAACTCACCATCTGACTCCCCAAAACCTGCCCACCATCTAGTCAGTGTGATGGAATACTCTCCACTTGCCTGGATGAGTGCAGCTCTAATAACCCTTAAGAAGCTTGATACCACCCAGAACACAACAGCCCCCTTAGTTGGTACCCATTCCACAAACATCAACTCTCTCAACCACCAGTGAATATTAGCAGCAGTGTGTGTACAACCTACAAGATGCACTGCAGAAACTCGCCAAGGCTCGTTAGGCAGCAACTTCTAAATCCAAGACTACTACCATCTAGAAGGACAAGGATAGCAGACACCTGGGAACAAGACCACTTGTAAGTTCTTCTCCAAGTCACTTACCACCCTGACTTGGGAATATATTGCCATTTCTTCACTGTCGCTGGATCAAAATCCTGCAACTCTCTCCCTTCCTAACAGCACTATGGGTATACCTACAGCTCAGGGACTGCAGTAGTTCAAGATGGCAGCTCACCACAGTTTTGTCAAAGACAGCTAAGGATGGGCAAAAAATGCTGACCTGGCCTGACCAGCAAAGCCCACATCCCGTAAATGAATAAAGAAAAGCTTCCTTGGAGTGGCAATCAGCTCAGATTGCCACTCCATACCCACTTAACTGCACGAAAACTCTTCAGTGCCTGTCTCATCCTATATTACTCATGCAAGCCGGGTGAGATTCAGGCAGCAGAGTCTCTGGCTCTAATGTTGCAGTCTAAAAGAAGCAGAATAAAAGAATACATGCCTCTTTTTTACACACTAGTTGCCATGAAGCAGGTTTAAAGGTCCCGTAGAAAATAATAGGCCAGGGCAAGTAAGTACCCAAGGTATGTGGATGGTAAGTGACTTGGGAGAGGAACTTACAAGTGGTCTTGTTCCCAGGTGTCTGTTATCCTTGTCCTTCTAGATGGTAGTAGTCTTGGATTTGGAAATTGCCGCCTAACGAGCCTTGGCGTGTTTCTGCAGTACACACACTGCCGCTAATATTCACTGGTGGTTGAGAGAGTTGGTGTTTGTGGAAGGGGTACCAACTAAGGGGGCTGTTTTGTTCTGGATGGTGTCAAGGGCGGCACGGTAGCACAGTGGTTAGCACTGCTGCTTCACAGCTCCAGGGTCCCGGGTTCGATTTCCGGCTCGGGTCACTGTCTGTGTGGAGTTTGCACGTTCTCCTCGTGTCTGCGTGGGTTTCCTCCGGGTGCTCCGGTTTCCTCCCACAGTCCAAAGATGTGCGGGTTAGGTTGATTGGCCAGGTTAAAAATTGCCCCTTAGAGTCCTGGGATGCGTAGGTTAGAGGGATTAGCGGGTAAATATGTGGGGGTAGGGCCTGGGTGGGATTGTGGTGGGTGCAGACTCGATGGGCCGAATGGCCTCCTTCTGCACTGTAGGGTTTCTATGAATTCTTTCTATGAAAGCTTCTTAAGTGTTATTATTGGAGGGGATGGGGCATAGGATCGGGGGAAGGGAGTGGTTTGACATGAGGGGTTTGGTCTGACCTGGTGGGGCTTGGGGCACACGCTATCGTATGGGGATGATAGTGGTCATTGGGGATGAGGATGTCCAGCCGGATTTTGTGGGGTGGGGGAGGGGTGGGGGGGGTGTGGGGGCAGACGTCCCACATGAGGGGGCCGGTGGCATCCTGCGTGGGGGGGTGTACATCCCACTCACCGATGAAGGAGCAGCGTTCCGAAAGCTCGTGCTACCAAATAAACCTTTTGGACTTTAACCTGGTGTTGTGAGACTTTACTGTGCCCACCCCAGTCCAATGCCGGCATCTCCACATCCCAGCACAATATAATTGTCCTGGGGAAGTTGGTGCTTCTGGACAATTGCTGTATAAACCCTTACCTGGGAACTTCTGAAAGGGTTTCCCAGGGCATCTTTAGGGTTAGCCTCCCCAAATACGACACTGGCGAGTGAGGAAGTTATGGGCCAATGTTACATTGGATTCAGAAAGTGTTTTTTAAAATTCCAGTAATGTAAAAGGAACAAAGTTTAGGAATGGTGTATTATGTTATTGCCATTGATTTTGTGTTTTCTGGTCTGTTGCATAAGTCTTCCTCACTGTTATGCCCCCATTGACCAGAATATACCTGCTTTTCCTGAATTAGTTTCATAGCACCAGGCTGACAATTGCTCCAGAGTTAAGGAAGCTCAATACTGGTTCAGAGTACTTGGGCTCAATCTTCACGCTCTGTGACTTGGCGATTATGATTAAATCACAGAAAAATGATTTCTTAACACATTTTACACTCCAGCAACCAAAAGGAAGAGGTGCGGAAGAGTAGAATTTAGAAAAGAATGTGCACCGAGAAGATCGGTTAAATCTTTTTGTTTGAATCAAATTGAGAAGCATCAATGTTGCAACATTGAATGGAACAGCTCTGTGGTGTTGCTGTTAACATTATATTGAAGGTTATCGTCAATCTGCCAGAACATATCGAGTGAAAGTTCTCATTGCAAGAAGTGTTGATAGTGAATTAGTTTAAGAATGTGAAGTATGTATTGTATTGTGTGGCATGTCTTTGGGCAGGAACGAGTATTGGGAATTAACATTAGTATTGTGGGACAAATGAAAATGCTGAGGTCAATATATAAATGTAGAACTAGGGTCGTTCACACACCGCTGTTCAGGATGAAAATTCAGCAATACTGGTTTATGCAGAGTTTAATGCCTCATTTAATACTGAATGTGATGGTGAAGCATTGCATGGTATTGTGTAAGATCATAACTATGCATTCTTTTAGCTTTTAACTTACCTAATGAGTATGTAAATAATTTTTCTGGTTTAGTTCTTGATTTCTGATTTTTCTTTTTATCTTCAATTTTAGAATCGAGTTTGGCAAAGAGATCACAGAGACCTTCGTGCAATCCAGCCAGATTCAGCATATTATAATGATGTAAGCATCGCAAAGGCAAAGTCTTTGTAAATTCGCTGCGCCAATTTAATTTGCTGCTCGTGTTAGGTGGCCCAGCGATGCTGGTGGTCTGGTTGGTCATTTTAATTCAGTTCCACTTTGGTGGCAATGGTATTGTTTTATTTTTGTATTTCGGTAGCAGAACAGCTGGATGCTGCTCATAATGAACTTTTATTTCATTAACATGGTTCTGTTTGTGTATGTAACTCAAATAAATTATTTCACAAGAATTAGCCTGATGGAAAATAAATCAAACTAAGGCACTCTTAGGGTTATTAGCTTTGACTGAAGAAAGAATGCAGCTTAGATTAAAAGTACATCAGAGAGACAAATATACATCATGTCAAACATGGACAGAGAAACTCCTGCTGGTTACCACCTACTGTCCTCCTTCAGCTGATGAATCAGTACTCCTCTATTTTGCACACCACTTTGAAGAAGCACTGGAAGAGAAAAGCCACAGAAGATGTTAGGTTGGGAACTTCAATGTCCATCACCATGATGCGGCAACGCCACTACCGGCTGTGGTCACTGAGCCCTGAAGTTCATAGCTGCCAGGCTGGGCCTGTGGCAGGTGATACGAGAATAATAGTGAGGAAATAACCTATTTGACCTCATCCTCATTAATCCACCTATTGCAGATTCGTCTGTCTGTGATAATATTTGTGATAGAATCATCTTCATACTGAGGACACCCTTCAAGTGCTGTGTAACCCTATCACTAAATGAAATCGATTCAGAACAGATCTAGCAGCTTAAAACTAGGTATCCATGAGGTGCTGTGGGCTATGAGCTAAATTGAATTCTGCCAAATTTGTAACATCACAGCCTTGCTTACTTCTCACTGCATTACCAAGGGTACAAATGCTGGTTCAACGAGGAATGATGAAGTGCATGCCAGGAGCAGCACCCGATGTATTAGGTGCCAACACGTGTATATTAAGCAGTAAAAGCTGCTCACTGTAGATGGAACAAAACAATTTTCTAACCAGCAGATCTATACTCTGTAGTCCTGTCACATTCAGTTTTAACTGGTCGTGGACAATTAAACAATTAACAGGAGGGGGCTCGAAGAACATCGCTATCACCAACGATGGTGGCAGTGAGCAGAAGTGCAAAAGGCAAAGCTGAAGCATTTACGACCATCTTCAGCCATAAAGTGCCTAATAGATGATCCACCTTGACCTCCTAAGATCTAAGAACCCAATCTTGAACCAATTTGATTCACTTCATGTGATATCAAGAATTGGCTGAGCACATCAGCTGTAGCAAAGGGTTGGGCCCCAATATCAGACTGGCTGTAGTGTTGAAGACTTGTGCTCCAGAAGTGGCCATATCTCTAGCCAAGCCCTTTCTGTACAATTAGAACACAGGCATAGGCCTGACAAAGTGGATAATTGCCCAAGTATGTCATGCCACAAATACAGGTCAAATCCAATGTGGTTAATTCTTGTCCATCAGCCTACACTTGATCATCAGCAAGGTCATGGAGGTGTCACTGACAATGCTATCAAGCAGCACTTGCCTCCCAATAAGCTGCTTGAGAAAACACTCATTTTGGATTTGACTCGGAGCTCTTGGCTCCAGATCTTATTCTAGCCTTGGTCCAAACACGGACAGAAGAGCTAAATTCTAAAAGTGAGGTGCGAATGAATTCTCTTTCAAAATAATTAAAATTGAAGTCCAGGTGGTGAGGTGGGGTGAGGGTTGGGGAACCTCCACTAGCTGCAGTCATACCTAGTACAAAGTAAGACGCTTTTGACTGTTGGAGACCGATCATAACCTAGGATATTGATGCAAGAGTTCTTCAAGGCACTGTCCTAGGCCCAAACATCTTTAGCTGTTTCTCTCCAATGTAAATTCAGAAGTGGATAGTTGCACATTATTTAGTTCCATTTGCTACTAAGATAATCCAGCAGTTCCTGACTACAGATCTGGATAATACTCAGGCCTGGGCTGATCAGTGAGCATTAACGTTCACAACGAAGAAGTGCCAGGTAATGACCATTGCTAGTAAAAGATAATCCCGCCACCTTCCCCCATGAAATTTAATGCATGCACCATCACCACATTCCTCACCATTGACATCCAAGGGGTTATCATTGACCAGAAGTTTCACTGGACCAGCCACACACACACACACACACACACACTGTGGCTACAAGAGCAGATAACAGGTCAGAAGCTGAATATCCCACACTAAGTAACTCAGCTGTAGCCTCCCCAAGGTACAAGTTGAGAGTATGATGGAATGCTCCCCACTTGCCTGGATGAGTGCAGCTCCAACAAAACTTAAGAAACTCGACTTCATGCAGGACAAAGCAGCCCACTTGATTGTCATCCCATTCACCACCTTAAGCATTCACTTTCTCGACCCCTGGCGTACCCTCTCAAGTTGTTTCTTAGCAAGAAACTTGCTAAGGTTTCTTCAATAGAACCTTCCAAACCCACAACTCTACCATTAGGAAGAACAAGGGCAGCAGATGCACAGGAACACCACCACCTAAGGGTTCCATCTAATTGCACAAGAAATTATATCGCTGTTCCTTCAGTGTTGTTGGCTCAAAATCCTGGAACTCCCAAACAGCACTGTGGATGCACCTACACCGCATGGACTGTAGTGGTTCAAGAAGGTGGCTCACATCACCTTCAGGAGGACAGTTAAGGATGGACAGTAAATGCTGGCCTTGGCAATGACATCCGCATCCTGTAACTGAATTAAAAGGAAAAAGATTGCAGTGAGAACCAAGACTGGATGTAACTGAATTCAGGAGGAAAATGGCACTTTGCTTCTGATCACTAAGGAAATTGCAACAAACATGATACAATTATTGGTTGTGTGGCATTATGTCCTAGGGAGAAGATTGGTGCAGTGCTGTGGATAGCATCAGGGACTAACCCAATGTGAAAGAATCTCTTAGCAAGAATGCAACACCCATCTAAGAAAATTAAAAATGTGATTTAAAAAAAAATGAACGAAGTAACATACACATGCTTGAGCATTCTGACAGAATTAGTAGGAAAAACTCTGCATTCGAACCTCAACAAGTAAATGTAATACTCCAGAATATTATACTTTATAGGGAAGAGGCAGATAGATGAATGTGAGGTATTAAGATTTTTCTGTTGGTTTTGTTCTAATGTTGGTGATTCAGGTATGTGGCTCTTCATTGACCTGCCCCAGTCATTGTTGTGCTGGTTTCAGTCATGCTGGTTGCAGTATTGTGTTGGTCTGGCTTAAATTTCAGTTAGACTATTGGGTCTGGCTTATTTTTGGTTGTGCAGTTGGGTTGGTTTGGTGTAGTCTGACTTATGGTTTCTTGCTGCTGGCTAACTTGGCTTTCTGATGGATCTGTACCATTGTTTGGTTCTATTCATGTCTGTGCTGTTAGTTGCTCTTGCCACGTAACACATAGGGTCCTGATGTTATCTTTAATGTTTTCCAGTTGGTGCCGCCTATGGGAATGCTGCAAAATCCTATGAATGCTGTAACCACAAAATTTGTAAGAACCTCAACCAATAAAGTGAAATGTCCTGTGTTTGTTGTCAGGGTAAGTACTCAAAAGAATGTAAGAGTTAAACTAAAATAGATAATACATTGTAATTTTTTTGACCTTGTGCCAAACTGGTTTGTTAAATGGGAATGAAATCACTTTTTAAGAGTCTGTCAGCTGCACTTTCCACGACTTTGGACTAAGAAACATTTACTGACCAAGGTCCCGTTGATGCTCACATTATAATGAATAGATTGGTGGACTTGAATCAAGTTTGGTTCTATATTCTGATTCAAAAATATGGTAGTGGAACTGGTATACAACATTGGCAATGTGAAGTATAATCGGGAAAAGCCTCTTCCATTCAATTTTTCCCCTCCAACATATCTTTTATCCAATCAAAATTGGTTAATCTGCTTTTGCCACTTATATCTGGAACTGTCTTTGTTACTGTCTCACTGCTGTTTCTGTACCACTGCTCACAGCTGAGGTCACCTTGCATAATCATAGAACCCCTGCAGTGCAGAAGGAGACCTTTTGGCCCTTCGAGTCTGCACAGACTCTTGGACAGAACATCTTACCCAGGCCCACCCCAGTAACCCTACACCTTTATCCTGCTAATCCCCCTAATCTACACATCTTGGAACATTAAGGGGTCATTTAGCATGGTCAGTCCACCCAACCTGCACATCTTTGGACCTGGGTGGAAACTAGAGCACTTGGAGGAAACCCACACAGTCATGTGGAGAATGTGCAAACTCCAAGCAGACACACCTGAGACTGGAATTGAACCCGGGTCCCTGGTGCTGTGAGGCAGCAGTGCTAACCGTTGTGCCACCATGCTGCTTGCCACTGTACCACCGTTCCACCCAACATCACTTGTATGTCATTGGAATTTACTTCCAATTATTTGTTTTACCTTGTTGTTTGTTTTTTGCACTGACATTAATTGCACTTATCAGTCATTACTATTTTTTCCATATCATTTGTCATCAAAATCCATTTACTACTTTTGCTCTATTTCTTGGTCATAACATTTTATTTCTGTGCATAATGTAGATACACTGTTCATGAAAAATTCATCAAGATCATTAATGTTTTGAACAGTGGGAATTCTATTCCAGTTCAAATCCCTAAACCTGTTCTCTTTCAGGTTTTTTGCATCTGGATTTAACTAATATAGGCACAAGAAAACCTTTGCTTCCAAACTGGCTGATGAGCTGTCACTTGCAGTTCAAGCAACCACATGTCATGTGCCAATACCTCTGGAGAGGCAGCAGTTGGAGTGTGAACTCCATAGTATTCAGCAATCAAAGACATCCATGAGTCGGTCATTGCTTTACCTAAGGGATTGGTTTTGATGTTTGTAAATTGAAATGCTACTGTCTTAAAGATGCCATATAAATGCAAACTTTGGTGTGCTGCCACAGAAGTAACAAAATTTCCCTTTTGCATCAATTTGGTCTCAAATATATATACATTCCAGAATAATGTTTAACAGCCTCAAGAAAAGCTCTATATACAAAATGTGTTTGTAACTATTGAACTGCAATGCATCTTCCTGTTGGTGCAGTGCATAAAAGAGATAGCTGTAAATATTTTTTGCACTGAGTATTGAACATGTTTGAATATTTGAATAATTATTTTTGTTCTATGTTTAGTGGACTCCTGAAGGAAGGCGGTTGGTCACCGGGGCTTCAAGTGGCGAGTTCACCCTCTGGAATGGGCTCACATTTAACTTTGAAACTATTTTACAGGTATGAGAATCTCCAGTGCATTGCCAAATGGGGAGGGGCAGAGAGAATATAACTTATGTTACAGCAATTGAGAACGGTGTTGTAGAACTCAGCTGTTTGTGTAGTAGTGATATATTTCTAATGACAAAAACTGATGTCACCAGGAAAACCGACAGTTGGAATTATATTGGCAAACTGATGGCACAAATGCACATTCATTTGGGATAGGTGTGGGCGAGACTTTTCATTTTCTTGCTTCAGGAGATATCTATTGATGGTGTATTATTGGGCTGCGAGACTATATTTCTCAGTAGCTACAGTAACACTGCTCTTGATACTGTGCTTACTTGTAACTTTTCCTTTTTTCTGAAGTTTCTTTCTCCCCCTCCATCTCAAATATGTAATATCTTGTCCACTTAGTTAGATAGCTTGTCTCAAATCTTTTATCAAGGCCAACAAAATCCATTCCTTTCTATTCATGCAGAGAGGTTCCCCATTCCATTTTTCCCTATTGCTCTTTGAAGGTTGTGTGTTTTATCCTGGTACATCCTTTGGTGGTCCAGGCTGAGATTGAAAGCCTGCTGCCTCAAGCATTTATGGACACAAATCATGTTTTCTGTTGAGGTTGTTGCAGATCTGCAATGTTGACTGAGTACAGTCTCAATCAGACCTTCCTTATTCCAATAGTGATAATTACCAGTAGTTCTCGTTTCTCTGGACTTCAGTGATCACCATTCACTGGGATGTATTCACTCACTCTCAAAGGGCGGTTCTGCATATTTTTTTATTCTTCTACTCGGTCGTTCCAACCACATTTCCCATGCAGCACACCTTTTCTTTCTTGCCTTT
Source organism: Mustelus asterias (assembly GCF_964213995.1). Taxonomy (NCBI): domain Eukaryota; kingdom Metazoa; phylum Chordata; class Chondrichthyes; order Carcharhiniformes; family Triakidae; genus Mustelus; species Mustelus asterias. Next base: position 73,854,902 of record NC_135803.1, on the reverse strand, counting down.
GTATTGAAAATTCTGTTATTTATATTTCTTTCATTTGATGCAGGATATCTTCATTAATTTTTCTTCTGTAGCCTTTCTCCCCAAGACTTTCTAATCAGAGTGTTTAATTCCCAATACTGTTTAATAGTATATTCATCCTTGTCCTGCTCTGTGTCCTATTACTCACATTCTATAGATAGTCATCCTTAATGAAGTTCTGCCGTTGAGCTGAATTCTTATTGGGTCATGAATGTTAGTCAGTTCCAGGATGTGGAATATCATATACTGAGTTCCAGAAATGTATTTCAATCATTTATTTGTATTTCATCTGTTAGACCAAATGTTCAATACAAAATTGTGCTTTTTAACTGAATTATTATTCTGGTTTCTCTGTCATTTCTCTTCCCCTGGTTCATTTAATTGTCACAGCCTCATCTCTTTTTCCTCCGTTAATATTCAACTTTTTCCATCACTATCCCAGTTTGACTCCTCGGGTTTTAAGTTTCTCATGCATCTTATGCCACTTTTGAATATTTCTCATGCGGTTGTCGGAGGCCCAACCTCAGTTAGTAGATTTTTCATGGTAATGTTCAGTCTGTCCATTTCATACAGAACTAACTCCCTGTATAAGCAATGAACTTCCTTTTCCTATGCCTGCAAATGCAAAGTTAATATAGATGGCCCAGAGATTCCCAGACTGTACCGAGACTTCATTTTTGCTCTGTCTTATTTGTGTTAATGTGCAGTAGTTGCTTAAAGTACCAACTTTGTGCTCCTCACAATGTGCTGTTACACCTTTGCTGCCACTGACAGATGAGTAGGCTGCTCTGTTAGTTTTACCATATTTAATGTTGATACGGGATGAGGGTGTCCTTTCCATCAGGAGCAACAGCCTGATTTACATCCCCGTTTGAAGTACTTGCTGAGATTGTCGTATGTAAACACCTCTGGAGAGGCAGCTGTATGAGTATGGACTCCATTGTCATGTGTGGGTTATCCTGAGCTAGGAGGTGCTGGGGACACAAAAATATTCCCTAAAACAAAGTATCTGAACTGATACCTTTACTTAAAGTGTTTATGGATGAGACTTTCATGTGAAATGCAAACAAAAATCCATCTGAGAATGTAATCATTTTTTTTCCCAACAGGCTCATGACAGTCCAGTTAGAGCCATGACTTGGTCTCACAATGACATGTGGATGCTGACAGCTGACCACGGTGGATATGTGAAGTATTGGCAGTCCAACATGAACAATGTGAAGATGTTCCAAGCTCACAAGGAGGCGATTAGAGAGGCCAGGTGGATTAATGCTATGCAGTTTTCCATAGGGATTGGTATAATTATATTGTCATTTCAATGTATTCTAGGTGAAGTCGTGCATGGTTTCTATGAGACCCTAGGAGCAATGCTTCACATTTTATGCTCAATATTTTCATTTGTTTCCTCTTTTACACAAAGTGCCACATTGTCTGCTCTAGAACTATGGTGTGGTATTGATACGTTGCCATTTTTGAGAAATGTGGATGTTGACCGTATGCTGTACTGCTCAGAGTTTTGCTGCAGTGCTAATGTATACAAGTATTCCTTTTATGAGTTCTTTGTAAAGCAAGAATTTACATTTTTAAATAAAGTATTTCCTTTTTTTCTAAAACTGAATAAAGGTTAAAACTTCAGAAATAAAGCCAGTTTCAACACCGAAGTAAAATGGTCAGCGAAGTCCCAATGCTGGTGATCTATGCAGGGATTAAAAATAAATACCAGATCACTGACATTCAGCTACATCCAGTGGCAAACAAGATTGAAGAACTTCAAAAAGAAATTAAATTTTAAAACCATTTTGATATTTCCAACATCAAAATTGTAAAATAAAGTGGCGGGCTTTGCAGACTGTAACTTTTGCTTATCGCGTACTTTGAATTCATTTCCAGGGAGAGCTGTTTTTAAAAAATTAAATTATCCCATTTCATCTGGGTTTCCATTACGTTGAGAAAATGATGTCACAGTTTTTTTCAGTATTGTGACTGACTACGTTGTAGCATTAGCTCATTCGAAAACCTTTCCATTTGGATAATGGAGCTAAAACAATCCACTTAGCAGTTAGCTGAGGCAAGGTATTTTCCATGGATCCTAGGAGTGGGTTCTGTTTCCAACTGTTCTTTTAAGATCTGCAGTGCCAGGTTAATGCCAATCTATGTCCTGATTAAGCTCTGATTGTTAGGCTGTGATGTGTTGGCACAGCATACCAGAGGCAGCTAGTGGTAGTAAATAACCAGAAGGTAAATATCAGTAAACTAGCAGCAGCATACACTACTGTGACTAAAGTTGATGTGGCTGGAAATGTTGAAGACTGGATGTGCAACACTGAAGTGCTTGCACCAAGTGTGGCTGATTGAGCTGCATCTTTTGAATGTATAATACTTGCAATGTGACACTTGCACTTTTAGATTTCACATTTGCAGATACCTTTCACTTCTTGGGTCAGAAAATCATTGAGTGGGTTACTGTGGTTATCTGATTTGAAAATACACAATCACATTTTTTTTAACAATGAAATCGAATGGTCTACCTCCCTTAGCACACTTCATTCCCCAATGCCATTTCTGCAATCTAACTTGTAGTATTCTTTTGTAACTTCCCTCTCATCCCTGCTTCTATGAATGATGTGACTGGGAGTTAATGCTATGTAAAAAGTGCATTGTAGGAAGTGTTAAAACAGAAAAATACATCAGGACAGTATTTGCATATGGACTCCAAGGAACGTTATATACTAGAGATGCCATGTTGACCTTTGAATGGTGCAGGAATAGTCACTGTTTCTTCTTCCAGTTGTTAACACCAGTGTGGCAGTGTGTGCACTATCCCTGGTGGTACAGAAGCTCAACAGCTTAGGTATTATCTAGTTAGCACAGTGGAACCTCGATTATATACATACCTGCCATCTGGACACTCAGTTATACCCAATTATAAATTTCATGGGAGTCCCTGTTTAGTTGCATATAATTTTACAATTAATACATAGTGGAATGTTCATAAATAGAATTTTCACAACTTCTGGATTCTTGATCCAACAGAATTAGTAGGTACTGAATGACTGGTACCTGATAGAATTCACTATTCTAATGTTAGGCTTTGAGTGTGGGTGCACAATGTGAGTCAATGCATTTTGTCTGGGAGCCCAGCAGGAGTTGATGTGCTGGTATTTATTTCAGGATACTCATGTTTAAATGAAAAAAATGTAGGTCTTAATTGCGCATGCAATTAATTAATCCTCATTAATTATTCTAAAATCAATTGGAAGTTTAAAAAATCTTGGTATCAATCTAAGTATTAGGGGACTTTCGATTGTCTGCCAATTTCTGTTTCCTGCTGGGGGAAAAATCCTGTCCCACATTGGCGGATAATCGAGGTTCCAATGTAAAGCATTGTGGTTATTCTAGTTAACTTCTGGAGTCCATTTGTACAGAACGCTTATGTGAGGATGCTCCAGAATGGGCTCAATTCGGCTCCTGTTAAATGCTGACCTCTTTCCCCTACTGTGTGTCTTCATGTAACAGTTTCTCACCTACGGATAATAAATTTGCCACATGTTCTGACGACGGCACAGTTCGCATCTGGGACTTTCTTCGATGCCACGAGGAGCGTATTCTTCGAGGTATGTACAGCAAAACTCTACTGTGTACTGGGCCTAACAATTTAAATTAATATGTACATCAGGCATTGTCAAAAATCCAGCAACCAGTGCTTAAGTAGGCTGTGACAATTAGTCAAATATCCGCTTAAAACCCCATTCCCCCTTCATGCAGAGAGTAGCAAAATATATGTATTAATAATACACCTTGCACATATTTCTCATAACTCTGTGGTGCCTCTTCAATTCCAGATACTTCTATCCATCATATCATGTGTCCTCTCATTTGAGATGCTAAGATTATAATATTTTTGTGGGATGTCGCCCTTTGTAATGTGTGTTTTTTTTAGAGGGCAACTGTAATTAAGATAGTTTTGTGGATCTCCATTTCACTATTTCAAAAAGCATATAGGTTTGCTCCCAGAAATTCTACCAAAGAAATTAAGTCTTGCTGCTTAAGCGCATGAAAACCATATATTGGCACAAAAACTTTGCATACATACACACACACGTCACTCTTACAACCAATCCCAAACAGTTAGCACCCAATTGTTCATAATACAGACCCAGTGCTGCATAATGCCTATTCCGCAATCTGAACATTGTGGCTTAAATATGTTGCTGATAACTGTCAGTGTGTTTCATTTCTCTATCAAATTGGGTTTCGTAATCCCTGGGATTTGAAAGAAAGACTTGTATTTCTGTAGCTTCTTTCAGAATGTTGCACAGCATTTTAAAGCACTTTTTAAAGTGTGGCTACTGTTGAACTGTAGGAAACCAAGCAGCCAATTTATGCACAGCAAGCTCCCACAAATTGTCGTGAGATCTTTTTAGTTGTTGGTTGAGAGATAACTGTTGGCCAGGACATTGGAGCGTACTGCCTTGCTCTTCCATAAGATATTAATGCCATGGGATCTTTTACATCCGCCTGAGATTAGCAACATACCTGAAAAGACAACATCTCTGACAGTGCAGCCTTCCTCAATACTGCACTGGAGTTCCAGTCTAGACTTCGTGCTCATGCCAGGAATGGGACTTGAAACCAAGACCTTCTGCCTCAGTTGAGAGTACTAACACTGAACCACAGCTCACACATAACTATTTGTATCCAGGTCCAGCCTGTACTGATGGAGGGGCACTTGTATCAATTGGGTATGTCTGTACCAATTGGACATGGGTCTGTGACACAGATGGCCTCCTTTAACATTATTTCATTTGTTAGTCTGTTCTACTTGTGTACCAAGAGGTTTTAGGACTTGGTGAGAAGAGTGTTTAGAGAAAGAGATAAAGATTTCAAATGTTATTTTAGAAATATTCGTTCTTTGTTTTAAGTGAAGGCTTTATTGCCTTGAAGAATATTCATGTTTTTATTTTTCATAGCAGTCACAAAGTGTGAGTGTATTCAAGTTTAACATGTAGTTGAGTTGTCTGCATCATCCTCACGCTTTCATCTTTTGTAAACTGAGGAACCCATTATCAAATAATTAGTGTGTGGCAGATTTTAGGAACGATTAAATCACTGCAGTAGAATTTGCTTCTTCGGAAGATATCTTTCTCCTGAGGGCAGTGTTATATTGGAGCTCTCCAGTTACCTTGGTTCCAAGGCTGTTCGTGTATGGTGGAAGGTGACTGAATAGTGATCTGGATTTCAGCCGTGATTAAATTGATATTTGCATTAATTAATCTAGCATCGTGTACCATTTTACTTAATGGACAGCATCTCCAATAATGCAACATTCTTCATAGTCAATCAAGATCTCAAACTCTGGTGCAAGCTGAGTCCACAGCCTTTTAACCTAGAAGCAAGAATGTTATGCAATGAGTGAAGCTGACATGAAAGTTGCTTCTGCCCTCTCCCCATTCCAAAACAATCTCAGAAATACTGACAAGTGTTACCCTCAGTGTTAGCCTTTATTGTCAAGTTAACGTAGTGCTGATTGGAAATTAAATCTGGGTCTTCCTTATGGCTTTACATCACACCACACTGCATTCTTTGATTAGTGAGTCACTGGGGGGGGGAAGGTTCTACTCAGAAATGTTCAAGCATCTATCCTCTCCACCAAAACATGTACATGTGGCCTACCACTTACCAGGACTGCCAGCAAACAGGGTTGATATTTTCACCCCTTTAATGCCCAAACACTCTACAAATTGTAATACGCATACACACCTTAAACAATAGCTTAATAGTGATACTTGCTATTAATGTAACAGATTAGGTAATGTGTTTGAGCAGAAGCACATAATGTTTGGAGTGATAGATGATTTTTGTGAATTCCCCAAGTGGGAATCATGCCACCAGACCAAAGAGGTGAAAGTTTGAATCATAAGTTTTTTTTGTGTTTTCATCTTCACACTACCTGTCTTTAGCTAACTGTTATTTTTACCGTACACCCCTACACGTATAGTCTGAGAGAAAACCTGATTTAGTTCTGGTCTCAGTTAGACTGGAGCGTTGCCGAGCACTTGTCATTGCACTGTAATGTACAGTGATTGAAGCTGAGGGCTTTCTATGTCATCGTTTCTGAGTAGCTGTGTTTTCATCGATTCATCATGAAGTAAATTAGTTACTTTAAAACTCTGGAAATTTGTTATATAAGCCTTAATCTGAGTAGCCTATTCTAAAGTGCACTAAAACGATTAGATAAAATCCACCATTCTCATGTGCCCCCCACTCCCTAAAGATCTATCGTATACTCCCAAGAGATATTTCAACTGTACACGTGTTAATTTGCAAAATTCTGAAAATGAACCTTCAAAGGTTTTGACAGTGTAACATCTTGTTCATGTAAGTTTTGAAAGCTATGTTTTTAACCACTGTGATAGGTTAAGCGTCATGGAGTTATTTGCTTGGTGGTGAATTTCAACCCATATCCAGCCACACTGATGCAATGTGGAACATAATCAGCTAGCTTGTTTTAAGTCAAATTCCCAGTGGACAAGGGCCCACAACATAAAGTGCTCCGATGTTAATTGTCAGTGTCTGAGGTTGGCATTAAAGCACATTCTTGTGTCAGAATCACAGATGTGTCTTGCTTGTGGCTTGATGTGCCACATATTGCCTGAGGGCTCACGATGGAAATGTTTTACTCAGCACTAACTCTTGCACTGGGCATAAAACTGCCATAATCTTTATCAAAAAATATATATTGTGAATGTAAAATTGATTTGAAATTGATTCTCACAGCAGGTTTCAGAAGCATACAGAATAAAGACGTTTTCCTGCTTCATTTCAATAGTGACTGATAATTCAGTGGGCTGACAACAGCCACAGCAAGTTATATAGAACAGTAGCTCCTGTTCTAGCTGAATGCCTGAATTCTGTCCTGACTGTATGTGCAGTGTAGAACAGTTAGCCAGTTCAGTCTAACTGATTCAAAGCTTACTACTCCAAATAAATCCTCATATGAGGCTAGTTGATCCAAACACCTTCAAATGGTGCTAACAAATGTGCTCAAGTCTCTCCATATTCACTCATGCTTCAGCTGCAGTCCAGAAAATTAAATTATTCCTCTTTGTTTTCCATGATAATGTCTCATTCCTGAGTCATAACAACTTACATAACCATGCATCTGAACTCTTCTCTAGTCTTTTATTAGCGTTCAGTATGATTGCTGAATTATGAATCAGAATCCTGAATGCAAACGTGTACTGTGGACTTCTTTTTTTGGAATTAAATTGGTAATAGTTCATCAGGAAGCCAAACTGCCTGTGCAGAATTCAAACCCAGGTCTCAGAATTGAAAGGGTAGTGTTGAAATGAGCTAGTTCACCTAGGACTTTCACCTTTTATTGGTTACCCTTGTCCCAGGAGTATTTTAGTCTGATTATTAACTGGAACCCATTTAAATGTATAGTGATCTCATTGATGTGACTGTACTGCCGAACCTTAGTAATGATGGTGAAACTGTCAGTGACTGCTGTCATTACTCCACTGGGAATGACAGCAACTTCTGGAGATGCAGAGTAATGCAGAAATCTAGACGTTGCTGTGATTGATTCTATATCACTCTAGAAGATGCAGTGTTGAGGGACCCCCAGACTGCAATCAATGGAAAATCAATTAAATTGATGAAAATTTACAGTCATGCTGTTAATCTCAGTATAAAAACATTTGAAAAGATTGCTCCTTGTTAAATGAGGAGTAATTGGGTTTTAACATATTAACTTCATAATTACTGCTTTAAAAAAAACCCCTCTCGCTCTGACAAGCTAATTTTATATTTGTGGAATATCAAATTTCTCCATTAAAAAAATCAAATTTAATATATTTTGAGTTTGTTTACTCTAAGCTTGCATTTAAACTCAATTATCATTTAAGTTGTTCTTTCAGCATTTAAATTAAAATGAAAAACTTTAAGTGCTTTCATCTTCCTGGTTTGCTGTGTTTGAATACGTCAGTTTGGTTGGCTGTTTGCTGATACAACTGCGGTTATATGTCAAAAAGACCATTCCTTTTCCGAGGCAGCAGTATTAAATAGCTTACCGGGAAAGAGGAAATCCATGCCACAGAGATCACTAGATCGTTGTGGACAACTTTCTTTGGAATCATTGTTGAGTGTCATTGGTATGCTATTGACTGCAAAATCTGGGCCATTATCACTGATTCATCTGATATGAAAGATAAATGATTGCACACACCATTCTACTGGTCAAACAGTATGGATATAAAACCAATTTTCGATAGAGCATGCTTTGACCCCAATCTATCTTTTCAGTTCCTTACTAAACACATATGAAAAACTGAAATGAGGGAACAGTTTTCATTTCGCAAAGGCCTCTGATCCAAGATAAAAGATTGGTGAAATGAGTGGGATAAATTTGACATTCAGCTGCTTGCCATAAAGTACTCTGTTTAGACTACGATATTTATTGATAGTCACAGCAATTGCTACTTAATAGGGTGGGTTTGCATTATTTGGTCTGAATCCAATAGGCTAAGATGACAGATTATAAAACAAGGAAGATCAGATTTGAAAATGTATTTGTTTCTGTTGTAATGTTAACAGTGACTTGGGAATTTGGACTGAGGCCTTGGTCAGGAAAAGAGTTTGAGCAGAATAAATTATATAAATTAGATCAAATCATAATTACTTGATATCCTTTCTTTCTTTCTCTTTCTCTGTGGCATACACGTGCACACAGACCAACTGAGTTAATTATTTCCAACCTTCTAGCCACTCCTTGTTGGGAAATGCATTCTTCCCACAGTGAGTTGAGACCCACTGTTCATATAAAGCTTTTGTTCGTTAATGATGTATGAATGTTGATCTTTTTTATTTCAGTCACTAACTTTGATAGTTTTGGTTAATATTACTTTTATGGTGCCACAGCGTGGCCAAGGGCCCTATAGCTCTCAAGTACTCCAAGGACATGTGCTGAGAACAGGAAGATGAATGGCATGCTTTGTGCAAATGTTAGCAGTCCGTGCCACTTCATGCAGAAATATATAGATTTGTACAAGCGAAAGGAAGGCATTTGAAAAAAAACAAAGACAGTGATTATTGGAGAGGGAACCCATATTAATGCAATCCTTAATGTCAAATAGGACTTTAGCATTATGTAATGCTAAACGTCATTGCGACATCACTTTCAAATCCACTAATTAAGTGCTAGCTCTTAAACTCTTAATAGTAGTCTAGTATTAATTATTTTGTTCAACAATGTAAGTACAGTGGATATAGGACACACAGATGAACTGCTTGTCTAACACTTGCTACCAATCCATTTCTGTGAAAATAAGTATTTGAAATGAATGTATATTTTATGACGTGTACTTCAGCATGAATGTTAGCCATTTATGTTACTGGTTCACCCCATGAGTTGCTTTCATTACTTCATGTATTCTAGAAATAAGTAAAGAAAATCACAAATTTTCTCTTTTCTCCTCATGTTCTGAAGGTAATGATTTGCTTTAGGATGTTAGCACCGTAAGCATTTCCAGCTTTCCAGTATAAGTGACCATTATTCATATGTCAGCTGAGGTGGTAAGAGATGGCAGGGCATTTGACTTCAGTTGAATCACAACCACCTTTGCTCATGCCCTTGTCTGATTTGTACACATGCACTTGTCAGGATGCGATGAATGTTGGATAATGAGTGGGCAGATTCTATGACAACAGTAGTACATTCCTTTTGAATACTAGTCAGCAACCTGGAACCTAAATTGTCTGTATGACTTGGTTTCATGTTATTGATGCATTTACCCATTTAACCATCCTGGGAGGACTTTTCTTGCATGTAGTAACAACCAGATTGTCGCAGTTTGTTCTTTACGGTGCTGTGTGCATCTTAACTGAGGACACTGGGATTATTGCTGCTTATTTCATTGCTGAGTTCTAACTTCACTGCATACAGTTTAAAGCCTGTGTCTTGCAGTATGTTCAGTTTAGCTGGGTTCAGTAGTCACCATAAGAAATTCCTAAGCTTTAGTTCTGTGTGACAGTGGCGACCAACTGCTTGGGAGCAAGGTTGATGCTGTGATTCGGTGAGATTGGGAGTGGGTTTTAATTTTCTATGGGGACATTGGGGATTCTGCTGTAACTGATGTAGACTGGACTATTTTATTAGTCTTCCAAGTTAAATATTTGAAGCACTGTCTTCAAAATATTCTAAGTGTTCAAATTGTATTTGGGGTCAACGTAAATTCCATTGAGTCCAATATCTCCGTGTTCCTAACTTCAAATCTCAATCCATGTTGAGTTAGCTAACCTCATCCTTGAATGACGTGAGCTCTACAATTGGCCCTTGTTCCTTGGTTAGGAAAGAGCAAAACAATTGTTCTTAATTGCTGTCTTAACCACTTTTACTGGAGGTGTGCTTGATATATGAGCGAGGTTTCAGAACTGAATTAGGATCCATTGTGATTTCCTCCTTGCCTGATTAGCCTCCTTGCACACAACCAGACTAACATGTGAGGGCAACTTAGCCAAGGTACTAGGAAACTCAAAGAATCCTGTCTCACCAAGGTTCTTCAGGAGGGAAGCAAAAATTAGCATGAAAAATATTATGACTTTAAAATAAAATCTTCATGTGAGTAATGAGTGAAAACTGACACTGGGGGGCAGTATAGCTTTAACTCTTGAAGTGTTTGTTCAACTGCCCTGTTTTTAACAGACAATGCCATGCACTCATGTTAACTGCCTTGCTAAGTATTCAAGAGGCCATTTATACCATACATGTTGTAGTGGTATTTCTCTTGTCACATTTCTAACTGAAATGAAAATGCTCCATGGGTATAGAAGCGTTGCTGCTTTCAGTGTATCTGATCAATATTTTTACTTTGCTGCCTAATAGATTCTAAACAACCCATCATCTTTTCCAAGATTTTGTCACCTTGTGTTTCTTGACTCTGGATCTTGTTTTCTCCTTTGATTCCACCTTGGCACAGCCATCGGCTGGGAATTAACCAGAACAAATTCCTATCTGACTGTCCAGCTTTGTGCAATGTCTGCCTATGGTCTGGACTGAATTTGATGCAATCTGGTTCAGGAAACCAATTCTATATCGCATAGAATAAACAAACTGCGAAAACACTTGCTCACTTTGGGATGAAACCATTTAAAATGCCTTTCTTCTACATTACTAACCAAAGTGCAAAATAAAAACAGGCAACAATTATATTGGCAGTGAACCAACCAGTTACACTCACTGAAACGATAGTGTTATTCCAGACTAGTTTGTTTGCTTGGCAATGAACCTGATTATTTGCCACTCTATCTCTCAATCATGGCATTGGCATGTCTGTTTCCAATTAGTTCAGGTCTAATGTGGTTTTTTTTAAGATGAGTCTTAGCTTTGATTTTTCAGAATTTTCCTCAGCTTCATCCTGTTCTAGTAGTGCCAGGGTGAATAGTCACAACACAGCAAAAGTGTAATCATTCAGTCTGAAAACTGCTCCTCACGACCTGCTTGGAAAAGGTGGATATTGGGCACGAGGTTACTTTTGACACTTATTTCTTTTATTGCCTCCTGACACGGATTTCCCAGTCTTTTTAAACATTGTTTAAAGCCTGGCATTGACTGTCCCCTTTTTTCTGTTCATGAACAACATAGTGGAAGCTCCCCTTTGGTGACAGTGCTTTCACTCGGCAACATTCACCACGGCACTGACTGCATTCCACCTAATACTGTTTCTCAGTATTAGTGTGTCAAACTGTGTCCATGCAGGCTGAATATATTTTACTTGGAAGGAATTCATTACCTCTTGTGCTCTCTGGAAATTTGTGGTTGTATTAGATTTCTTATTGTTACTCTTTAATTTCAACAGTTGCACCTACAATTTAAATTACCTGTGAAGTCTACACTTTTGGAAGAAAAACAAATTCTCATAATGCTATGATATCTTGTATAATTAACAGTGAAGTTTTTGATAGCAAATGTGGTTTTGGACTTGATTCGAGATAGGGATATCATCAGCTGTTGGCATCTATTGTGAAAAATGACATGGTTTGATTCACAGCACAAGTAATCTCTCCCAATGTTGTGCTTTAGTCCTAACTTTGGATCTCCATAATTACAACATAGCTACAGCTATATTGCACATGGAACACAAGCTGTTGTGTATAATACTCCTATGTTACAGGAAATGCATTGGGCGAAAGGTACCCAGGCTGGGACCAAATATGGAACTAAACCAAGTGTAGAATTGTAGAAGACTGAATCTTTTTCTTATCACTGTCATCAGATTTTAGATTCTGCAAAGTGCTCTCTGGCCTTTCACATTCTGATATGTTCTGCACTACTGCAGAAAATAAACTCCCTGACATCACATACCAACTTTAATGATTTGGTAAACATGCTTTTAAACCTTTCCTGTTTTCTTTGGATGGAATCCAAGTGAATGATTAAGTTGGCTATTTAAATAAGTACATTTCTTTCTCAACACGTAATCAGATTTTTATTTGGATTTTCTGCCTCCTTGCACATCCTCGCTAGTATTCTGTTAGACTTGTTCCCAGTTACTCGTGTGCTGCTAATAACCACCAATATTAACTGGTGACTAAAATAATAGCACATCAAAGTTGCAAATTAACAGGATTAAATATGTCTTCCCTGAAGAATTATCTTGAAAACAATACTTATTTCTGGGAATCATGCTGTGCCAATGTAAGCCTCAGCAGATGCCGGCAAAATTATAATTATGCAGTTTTCACCATCTTATGTTCTTGAGAGCTTTGAGTTAATAGACAACATTGATAGTCTTTTAATTTATGATATTTTCCTTATTTAGTGATTTTGATTTAAAAATCTTGTGAAACAATTTTTCATGCTCACCAAAGTAAAAGATTACCCAGGGAATTAAAAGTCTTCCTTTTATGGTTCAGGCAGTTACATTTTTGTTATTGGGGATAAATTCAAACTCAAGGTAACTTCACTAATAGAAGAACATTCTGGTATATGAGTGGCAGATCTTTTCTCTAAATCTATTCTGATAGCACATTTTCTATGCATGTGTGATTTGCACCTAGTAGCTGGATATTGAGATTGGCCATATTCACTACACTTGAGGGTCAAAAAAACACAGAGCCTTTCATTCTTTAGAAAGTAAGAAAGCAATGACGTTTGTAAAGCACCTTTCACTATCTCAGGATGTTATAAAGTGCTTTATAACCAGCGAAGTACTTTTGAGGCATAGTCATTCTTGTCATGTGGGGGAGCACCAGCCAAATTGTGCATAGCAGGACTGGGTAATCTGTTATAAGGACAAGTTTATAAGGCTGTTAAAAAGCATTTGGAATCCTTGGGTTTATTAATAGAGATCCACTACAAGAAACTGGAAGAGCCTTAGCTTAGAGTATTGTGTCTAATTCTGTGCACTTTAGGAAGCATGTTAAGGCCTTGGAGAGGGTGCAGAAGAATTCCAGCAGATTGAAACTAGGGAAGAGGGACTTAATTTAGGTAGAGGGACAAGAGAACCTGGGATTTTTCACCCTGGAGCAGAAAATGTTGAAGTGTGATTTAATTAATGTTTTTCAAATTTGATGGAGTTTTAATAGAATGAGTAAGGAGAAAGTGCTTCCACTTCATGATGGTATAGAAACAGGGGACATAGATATATGATAATTGGCAAAGAGTCAGAGGAGGTGAGAATTATTTTTAATGCCTGAAAGTGCAGTGAAAGCAGCTTCGGTAGTGACTTTCAAAAGGTAATGGAATGTATATTTGCCAAGGAAAGAATTGCAGGGCTATGCAGGGCTATGGGGAGCATGGGGGAATGGGACTAATTAAGACACAGACACAATGGGGTTCCTGTGCTATACAATTGTCTGATTTGTATTTAGGTGTTGATTGATTAATATTGACTAGGACACCGAGTGAACTCTCTGCTCTTCTTCAGATAGTGCCATGGAATCTTTTTCATGTACGTCACAAGGCCTTTGGTTTGACAACTCACTCTGATAGTTTCACATTCACTCAGTTATGCATTGAAGTGCCTTCCTACATTATACGCTGAAATCTCTGAGTGAGGCATGAGCCAGAAGTCTCCTGACTCATAGGTGTGAGTGCTACCAATTCAACTATGGCTAATGTTGGTTTGAAATTCATAACTCATTTAAAAAAATTTCACTTTCCTGAAATGAAATAGCCCACCTTGATGTTTTAATCATGAATGAAGGGGATATACTTTTTGTTATCTCCCTTTCTCCAGCTAATTCCAGGACATTAACATTTTTGCTTTTAGTTGTTAAAGCTTTGCAGTTCTGTTGGACTTGTCAGCTGTTCAGCTCAATGCATTGGGTGAATTAAATTGATTGGAACACCCAAACCTTTTATCTTCCAAGGCACCTTATGCTATTGCCATGAGGCCCAACGGGCTACATGTAAAACTTAAAGCAAAATTCCCATTAGTTTGCATAGATCTGAAGCTCCCAGTACTAATAGTTTTGTTCTGATTTGGGATTTATGCACCAATGTGGTAACAGCACTACAAGTGAATCTTTCCAGACCTCCAGGCCTCAAAGTTTAAACCAAATGGACCAGCAAGTAAGAAATGGAACTGAGGCCCCTGGTCCGTATGCATGCCAGGATTTCTATCCTAAGCTATTGTGTTTCATTTTTTAGTAATGCAATCCACATGTTACTGACCTCTGAGCCCATTATTTTCTTTGTTTCAACCTTCACATTAAAATTAATAGGCCATTAACCAAATGGGGAGAACCATTTTAGACACTTTTTGATAAAACATAATGCCGTAGTAGTCATTTATTAACTGTTCCTACCTTGTTCTGGTGCCAAACATGAATAGTGCTTCTGTCAGCAGTTCAGTTTGTTTGCATTGTGTTAAAAGTTTGTTTACAGTCCTATCATCAACTTGCCCAGAGCTTTATAATTTTCTGCCCAAGCTATACATGAAAATTTGCAAAATCAATTGGATTAATTGACAAATGACACAAATCAATCAAACTCAATGGCTTGCTTCACGTTGTCATAAACCTTTTGTGATAGCTACACTTAATGAGTTGCAGACTTCAGCCTACACATAGCTCCATTAACAAGGTTTCAATAGCAAACATACAGGTGGAGTTCAGCGTCCTTTTGAAGGGAACTATCTCTTTCAGAATGCATTTGAAGTGAGGCTAGAAAATTTCAATGACACCTGAAGAAGCAAATGAAAAGGAGCTGCGGAGGTTCACTAAATGCCCATGATGCTTGCAGAACGTTCCTGAAATGACTATAGTCTATATTTGATTAGATATTTATTCAGTGTATTTTAAAAAAAAGATGAGCACAACATTACCTGTCCTTTTTTGTGACCATATAATTTGGTTTAATTAGTCAGTTGAATATTACTGGAAGTATTTGCCATATAATTTCTGCAAAATGTGCAGCAGAACAAATCCTTCTGGAACTCCATGGGTGGCTGCTACTGCCACCAGGGTTTTTCCCACTAAGGATCACGTGCTTTGTTTTCTAGGCCATTTTTATTCCTTTTAATATTTATAATTGATTCCATGATCTTAATCATTATCTACAACTTCTAATGTGAACCTTTGTTGAATGCTTTATGAAAATTCAAGTTCAACTATCTGACTTGAATTAGGCCAAGTATCTGAAATGTTCCCTTGACTTGGTAGGAGACACAATTCCCCTGCGATGTTTTCATGGTACCAGAAGCAAAATACCACTTCTGGTACCATGAAAAAGCCTCTGTTGTGCTGGAACATAGATCAACTAGGAACATGTTGTGCGAGATAACTAATATTCAGAATGTGATTGAATAGTTGACCTGCCCCTCCATAGAACCATAGAACCATAGAAAATTACAGCTCAGAAACAGGCCCCTTGGCCCCTCTTGTCTGTGCCGAACCATTTTATGCCTAGTCCCACTGACCTGCACTTGGACCATATCCCTCCACACCCCTCTCATCCATGAACCCGTCCAAGTTTTTCTTAAATGTTAAAAGTGACCCCGCATTTACCACTTTATCTGGCAGCTCATTCCACACTCCCACCACTCTCTGTGTGAAGAAGCCCCCCCTAATATTCCCTTTATCTTGTCCTGATGACTATTTCTTTTATGGAATGGTTCTCCTTCAGGAGCATGGACCTAAGAAACATTAATCTTGGCATGTTAATGGTCTTGAGTATTGAACAGTTTAGTTAGCTGCTCCACACTTAATGAGCAAGTTCTTATTGACGAGAATGGCACAGAAAGCCCCACAATGTTTTAATAGAGCAGCTGTGCCATTTGGGAGAAGCTATTGTTATTCAGATCCTTCAACCCTTCTTAAGTGTGCAGAATGTCATTGTGGATGTCAGTAGAAGACTCTTCTGTCCAAACATGGAGTCTTCAGTAATGATGATTCAGATCATTTTTAGCTGATACAATCACCTGAAATGTATGTTACCCATATCTCATGGTCACGCTCCAGAACATGACGTTACCTCAATTTTATTACAGCAGTCAGGGTAATTGAGCTGTAGAACTAAATAGCCTCTGCCCTGTAAATACAAAGGGTGGGGGAAGCTGGGGTGATTGGTGGATCTATTTGCTGGTTTCCTCTCCTGACTAGGATTTAGAAGATCAGATTACATTGATTAAAATCTTGCTGGGTGAGGACAATTCAGTTGCTGGGTTTTCTTGCTCTCAGCATTTATAGACACCCCACAGATAGAATCTGTAATCACAGCTATAAAGTTAAATGTGGAATGGAGCTTCTCAGATTCTCAGGAGGTGTTATATAAACTGGCTCCCAAGGTGCACTGTTTCTGGTAGATGACATTAATGGCCTTGGACTTAGCAGCAGTGGTAAAGCCAAAGGTGGTGACAGAACAATATGATTTCTGTCAACATCATCTGCAAGATAACCCACATGTCATGGGTTTATGCTTTAACTAACATTATTATGTTGATCTGAAGACTTGCACCTTGTCAGTGCTCGGAACAAGCAAACTCATAGAATTTTTCATCTCTAGTATTTTTACCTCAGCATAGTTCATTTACATGGGAGGTTCAAAGAATGAGAGATAACCTCTGCTACAGTGGCTCTCGAGGCAGCCTTAAGCAACAGATATTACAACATCTTCCTCCAAGCAATGTGATTTGGCCATCTTCCTGCTGAAAACTATCCCTTAAAAAGGGTATAATGTCAAGTGCAAAAGGTTATTTATTGTCAGCAACAAAGCTGCAATCGATGAGAGTGAGGTATTTCAGCTATTCCAGTTTACTTACAGCTGAGGGCTTTTCTTGTAGCTCACTGGGAATCACGTTGCTAGCTATGTGCTACTGGGGAGAAATTTCCCTTTTGTTTATTCATTAGTAGGATGTGGCTGTTGCTGACAAGGCCAGAATTATTATCCATCCCTCTTGACCTTGTGAAAGTAGTAATGAGCCACCTTTATGAATCTTTATTTTGTTTTAATATAGCAGTTTCAAACAATCGAGTAGCCTGCTAGGCTATTTCGGAGGCCTGTCAAGAGTCAAACACATTGTTGACTCCAGACCCACAGCATAGACCAGACCAAGTCAAAACCATAGGTTTCCTTCCCCAAAAGACATTGGTGCACAAGTTGGGATTTTATAACAATCTGACTGCTCCATGACCATCTTTACTAGTACGAGCTTTTTACTTCCAGATTTATTTAATTAGCTGAATTCAAATTTGTTTTCTGCTATGATGAGATTTGAACTCCTATCTCCAGATTATTAATCTGGGCAATTAGATTGCTAGTCTAGTTAAATAACCACTATACCATATTGAATGCCAGTTGGTATCCCATTTCATCATTGGTGTCTGATTTTTTTTTGACTGGTGCTTAAAGCCCAACACCAAACAATCTGATTCTTAGAATCTTATGCTGTTACAGCGCAGAAGATATAATTTTATCCATAACATTGCACCAGTAATTTTTAACCTATTTACGCTGTGATTTCACACTTATCCTCCATGCACTTTAGTTTGCAAGGATTAAGCATCTCGTTTCATACTTGGGTAGGTTAATCATAACATTTGTAATTGTTACCTTCAAAATCGTTTATCTTAATATTTTACACCCCTGCCTATCTAATTTTGCATACCTCTTCCATTGGAACATCCATTTTGTTGATCACAGCACCACAGTTTAGAATGAAGACAATTTGTTTGAGAGCTAAGTTTTAGATACTAATTTTTATATTTTATCGTATCTTTCACGAAACAGCATATTCCATCCGAGACCAGCATTAGAAGAGCAGCAGGTGCATGTTGGGATGTAAGGTTGTGTTAGATTACATAGGTTGTGTGCATGTGGAGGGTGTGAAGTCATGGAGGGATTTGAACAGAGGGATTTGAACAGAAGGTCAACACATTGGGAGAGGGAAGCCAATGACTCAGTGTGAATAGGAGTAACAGTGCAGTTAGGAAACGGCCAAGAATTTCAGAGAGTTAAAGTTTATTTAAGGTAGAGTTGAGATAGTCAAAAGGAATTGGGACACGTCAAGTGGGATATGAGATAGTTAGAAAAGATGGGGTTAAACGTTTTAGTGGCAGGAAGATTAAGACTTAGGCAGGCAAAGTTAATGTGAATGGACTAGGTGTGTGGTTTGAAGCTCAGCTCATGTTTGAGGTGAACACCAAGGCTCTTTATCGCCTGACTTAGCCTGAAAGAGCAGCCAGACGTGCAATGGGGCGATATAAGCTGGTGCCCAAGATGCACGGTTTCTGGTAGGAGATGACCTTTAATGGCCTTGGTCTTAGCAGCAGTGGTAAAGTCAAGGGTGGTGACGGAATAATATAATTTCTGTTAACTTCAGCTGCAAGATACCCTCAATGTAAAGGGCTTCTGCTTTAACAAAACATTGTCTGTTCATCTGAAGACCTGCACCTTACCAATGCTCTGAACAGGGTTTAATGGGAAGTCACAGAATTTTTCATCTCCAGTATTTTGCTTTATTTCTGCATAGTTCAATTATGTGGGAGGTTGAAAGAATGTGGAAGAACCACCAACAGATCTGCCTTCCTCCATTTTTAATGTTCATTTCTATTTCGAATTCTTTCTCTTGATTATTTTGTGTTCCCAATGCCTATTGTTTAACTCAAATCTGTGTTGCTTCCTGTGATATGATTCTAAGCATGGTCATTAAACATGTAGAAGGAACAGGAAATATACCTGGGCCAAGATGGCACTTTATGGTGCCAAATATTTAAAGAGAAGCCCCATTTGATACAAGGGTATTAATCTGAAATATTCTTTTTATTCGTACTTGTGTTTTGACAAGTTTATCTGTGCTGATGTATTGCTGTAATGTATACCAAATGGAATTGTGGATTGCAGTCCCAAAATCTGAGGAAAATTTCTGGAATCCCATGTTGTTTAAAAATAAAATTGGTCTAATCAGTTTCTGTATACTAGTGTCTTCTCCCATAATACCTGATGTACATTGAGAAATTGTGTAGCATTCCTCAGCAGAGTTTGATTTTTCCATTAGATAAGTACTGTACTACTCTGACAATGGCACATCCTTTATAGGATTTCCAAACAAAGCCATGGTAATAACTATTTCCTGTTTCTCTAATGCAACTTCCTTCCATTCTGATGGCTTTACTCACAAGCATTCATTCAAAAATAGTTCTGTGTCTTTATAAGTTTTGAGCAATCTCCTGAACAATCTGATATACTTCCAATATTTTAATAGGTTGGATGTGAAAATGTAATACAGCCTGTCTTTAGTCACACCACTTGGCACACTCCTTCCTTTGAACTAAGGGGCGGCTAGAATCATTAGAAGGCCAGGCAGTTCTTGGTGCATGCTGTTGTAAATCCTATTGCTTTGAAACCTATGGCATATTCCTGTTTTGGTGCCAGTTTTCCTCTTTTCTGAATGTGTTGGTTCTGTACAAAGACACGGTTCACCACCATCTGGCAACCTTTCACACCTTACCAACATGTTTTAAAAATTTGTTCCCAGGGTGTGAGTGACGCTGACAAGTTAGCATGTATTGTTGAGTGATCATTTTACATTTGAATAGCTTGCTAGGCCAATTCAGAGGGCATTAAAATTCAACCAGCTGGGTAGAATATAGCTGTGAATGATTCCTTTCCCTAAAGGACATGAGTGAACCGGTTTGGTATCTACATCAATGCCTGCCACATTTCTGGGGCTAACTCAAAAGACTTTACAGATTTCACAACTTACTGTAGTTTGGTTTGAAGTCATGACCTTGGTAGTCTTGTACCATAAGCACTGCATTGCCATATCTTTCATTTTTTGTGTGTCAGGTAATTATTCAGCAGGCAATGGATTAATTTGGAGGCTATTAGCATGCACGTTTACGAAGTATCACTGGATTCTGCACAGAACTTCTGTCACCTGATCTATGATCACCCAAAAGCATTGACTGGGAATTGACCCTGGGATTTTCCTAGTCTAATGATTCCCAAACTTTTTTCTACTGTGACCCCATTTTAATGCTTCACACTTCGTGCAACCCCAAAGTGAAAATGGAAGGGGGAAGAGGAAAGAGTTGTTGAGCAGGTTGGGAGTTGAAACAGCAGTTGTACAGCCACAAAAAACAGCTAAGACGCCTACCAATTTGCAGGCTCTGTTGGTGTCAGTGATTAGGCCTTGGTACCCATTGGATTAGACCACACCCACAGGTAACAAAACTATGCAACTTAAAGGGGTCTTCACAGCCGATCCCAGGACTGTCAAGTTTGAGTCCCCACTCCACAGCTGTCAGTGCTGCCTTGGAACTTGAGACTCCAGTTGTTTGTCCTGCGACCCCATGGGGTTCATGACCCACAGTTTGGGCACCTCAATCTTGGCGAATGGCTCAACTCCTCAGTGGATAAGCTCACTAAGTCATCAGGGGAAGAAGACTGCTTTATTTCAGGACATGCCTTCCAACTTTGTGGTCCCAACAAAATTAGGAATGTGCATCGGTGGCCTGCTCTCTGTTGGTCTGTCTCGCACAATCTCTCACCAAACACACATACACGTTTCGTTTATGGTTTATTACCAATACAATATCTTCTACCCACATAAAGCCCTATCTTGGCTAACATTTCCTCTCAAATTTCTACAATCCAAAATAGATGATTAAATTTTGAATTAAAATTTGCATATTTCTGACCTCCATCTCTCCAAAAATCCTGCCCTTGGACTTGGTATCTTTGCCCAGAACTGTAATGCTGTAAAATGAATTTGGATTACACAGTAACTAATTTTTCAGGATTATCAGTACTGGTCAGTCAGCAGTATTGATGGAATATTTTTCTAACTTTGAGCAATTTATGCTTGGGTTCCTTTTTAAAATAATATTTGAGAAGCTAGAGAACAAACCGAATGCTTATTTGAGATGAAGTTTGCCATGATCTCATTTTTAAAAGAACAATGAAGAAAAATGACTAATTACACGCTTGTCCTAGCTTCTTTAACTGAGTTTCATTTTGCTAATAGTTCAATTAAACAAAGTGCTGACTATTAGAAAAGGTAAATGTTTTTAATTTCTTACACCTATGTGTGAGCAAGAAAGGGCATTCACTTCCATGAATTGCACTGTGCTTCTTCAGCACTAACTTGGTATGAAGTTAATTATCTTTTTGAAAAATAAACCTTGAATTTTCATTCCATTGCAACACAGTAACTGCTGGCCCATCCACCTGGTGCCGCACTGTGAAGAGGTTCGTAATGCAGTGTTCTGCTCTTGTGAATAGCTATGTGATTATGTAAGATAAAATAGGA
The DNA here is from genome assembly GCF_964213995.1 of Mustelus asterias. Classification (NCBI taxonomy): domain Eukaryota; kingdom Metazoa; phylum Chordata; class Chondrichthyes; order Carcharhiniformes; family Triakidae; genus Mustelus; species Mustelus asterias. Next base: position 73,833,129 of record NC_135803.1, on the reverse strand, counting down.
ATGCCTACATACTTTTGCAGTAGGTAATCCTTACCCTTCTGGGTACAGAATAAACCTGCTTCTTGAGTCGGTTGGTTTGCACACTAACTATGTTCAATCTTTTGTGTTCTATATTTTGTGGTGTGTATGTAATACTGTCATTTCATTTCAAATTACATCACAGAAACATTAACTGTAGTTTAAGTCACTTTAATTTTCACTAATTCAAACTATCTCAAATTTGCATTGAAATTTAAAAAATGAATCCCTATTGATTTAGTATAAGGCTGACTTTACATTTTATTTCAAAAAACAAGAAACTTTATAAACTAACATGAGCATCTCCCACACAAAATACTTCAATTAATCACGATCTTGAACTGTTCCTCTCCTCCATAAAGTCGAGCAGCTCTAGTCCCTCTCAGCAGAAGTGTGTCTTCGGTAAAGCCACAATTTCATTAACCCCTCACTAACTCCTTGTGCCCCACTTCTCCAGCCATGTTTTTACTGAGAAATATGCTAGGTTTCAGCTAGGGGAGAGAATAGAACTGATTGAAACAGGAACTGAGTATAAGTGAACATATAGCCTTTCTGTAAAGCACTGATCTCAGCTGTGCATCCCTGCAAATACCTCCCATTCTTTAGCTATTGGATTATTCCCTGCTCCCACAGTGCCATTGCTGATTGCTTTTTCACTTATCATGTACCAAATTATGGAGCTTGGCCCCTAAATATTTGTCCTAGAAATCTTCCTTCACCCTGCTTTCAAAGTCCTCCTTTTGTTCCCTATATTCTGTAAGTCTTGTGTTTTATTAGGATTGTCATGAAAGTGCATGCTAATTGAATGATCCAATCTTAAACTGGAGTAGATGACAGAAGAAGACAAAAAAATAAAAAACTCAAATTGTCTTGTGTACTCTCCACTGAGAGTTATCACAGCGAAATATCACAACATAATTCACGACTTCATGGCTGTGACTTAGTTGGTAACACTATTGCTTCTGAATCAGATGGTTGTGAATTCAAGACCAACTCAGGGACTTGGGCTCATAATCTAGGCTCCAGTGCAGTACTGAGGGAGTGCCATCTTTCAGATATGACTTTAACCAATCTTCCCCTTGAGGTGGATGTAAGAAATCGCAAAGTACTATTTGAAGAAGAGTGGGTGAGTTCTCCCTGGTGTCCTGACCAATATTTAATCTTCAACCAACATCAGTAAAACAGAATATCACAATGCTGTTTGAGGAAGCCTGCACTGCGTAAATTGGCTGGTGTGTTTCCTGCATTATAAAAGTGACTATGTTTCAAAAGTAACTCATTGTACAAGGCTTTACACATACTAAAGTTCTGAAAGGTGGTATAAAATGCAAGTCTTTCTTTAACGGGAGTGTACTGGACATCAAAAATCAACTGGGAGTGGTTAGGAAGGATGGCTAAGAATGTGATCAAAGAGGCAAGTTAACAGGTGCCTTGTGAAGGTGGGGAAAGGTGGACAAGAGAAAGGCCATTGATGGTTGAAGGCTCTGCCAGTGAAGGTAGTCAAGGACTGCAGTGATTGATGAGTGAGATTAGCTGTGAATGCCAGAATTCTATATGATTTGGAGTTGATATATGTTGGATTTTGGGAGGTCATGTTAGGATGGTGTTGGAAACAGGAGGAGAGATGGAAGCATTTGGAAATGGGAAAAGATGGTCTTTTGTTAGACTGGTGTGGAGTTTGAAGCTCAGTGCAGGTGTTGAGCAGGATATCAATATTTTGAACTGTTGGTTTAAGCTTATGCAAACAGCCAATTAAGGAAAAAGAATATTGCGTGAGTTGCAGAGTTTCTGTTGCAAGTCGATCGAGTAGTTATCTTGCCATTACTTAATTGGAGGAAATATTGGCTCATTCACTCGAGGCTGGAAAGGCACAGCACAATCAGCAGTATAGCAGCGGCCCTGAAGTCAAGGGTGAAAATAGAAAAGTAAAACTGTATGCCACACTTACAGATAATGTTGCTGAGAGGTGACGTGTATGTGACAAAGAGAAGGGGGTCCAATGGCGAAAAGGAACATGCTCAATGAGACCGTTGTTCCCTATTCCAATATATAACCAACGCATCTTTCACTTATCAACTCCAGTCTTCTTGAAGTCTATTTAAATGGAACATTTACATTATTTTCCCCACAGTTATATTCTGTGTTTTAAATAATCACCAGACAGATGGGTCAGGACTGCCTTTGGGAACCCTGGTTTCTCAATTAAATTAATAGCTGAGATCCTGAGCTCATGATGAGTGTGGTGAACACAATTGGATCAGTGGTAGGGATATTACAATTAGCTTCTGTATGCTTAGATTAAGTGGAAAGAAAGCAAAGAGCACCATTATCAGCTTTGACAAAGGGTCATCTGGACCCGAAATGTCAGCTCTTTCCTCTCCTTACTGATGCTGTCAAACCTGCTGAGATTTTCCAGCATTTTCTCTTTTGGTTTCAGCACCATTTCCAGAATTGCAGAAGGAGGTCCTCTGCCCATTATATTGTGCAGCAGTGGCGTTGCATTGTGTATAGAGGAATGTGTGTTTGTTGTAGAATGATTAAATAAGGTTACGAATTTCTGAGCTGGGATGTGGTATGTGTATTGTTGAGTGGTGACGTTTGTTGCCAAGTAATTGTGAAGGACTAATGTTGGGGTTGAGTTATTTGTTGAGCTGTGCAAGGGGATTGCTGAGTTTGTACTGTTTGTGAAACACTTGCCTGCATTGCTGAGCAACAGTAGAGTTACTTGCTGAACTGAGTGGATGGATATGGGTTGCTGAATGGTGGGGTTTTGTTGCTGAGTGCATTGCCTCCATAGAGGGGCTGTCCATTACTTAATTGGTGGGGTTAAAGGAGGTGCTGAAGAGCATTTGAGGGTTGCTATGTGACACAGGGGAGTTGGCTAATTTCTGATCAAGTGGGCGTATGAGTTCAAAAGCACTATTTAATGATGGGAAGAGTATAGTGAAGTTTGCTTTGAATAATGTTCAGTTGTGTTTGTGCTCCCACTAGGACATGGTGCTGATGTGAAATGTGTAGACTGGCATCCTACCAAGGGATTGGTTGTATCAGGAAGTAAAGACAGCCAACAGCCAATCAAATTCTGGGATCCTAAGACGGGTCAGAGTCTTGCAACACTGTAAGTGATGGTTAAAATGTAGATAATAAATATTATAATGTCGGAATGGTTTCTGATCCAGTGAAACAAATGGGATCATCTTAATTCAAATATTAGCAGGAAGGAAGTGGTTTTATCAAGATTGAACAGGAGTTTCAAGTTCTCGAGTATCATCCAGCAAAATGTAGTCCCGACTAAGAAAGTCTGCTTGTGCATTGTATATCATTTAGTTCTGTCCCAATGGAGTCTGCAGCCTAGTGCCCTATTTATAGATGACCTTTTACTGAAGCACCTAGAATTACTGTAATTCTCAATCAAAAGTGTCAATTTTAAATCGGCTTATATAATGTAGGCTCTGATGGGCATTGCAAGAACTCAAGAAAGTTTGTCAGCTCAGAGTGCTGCCTAGTTATAGTTATTCCTATATAAACAGTTTGTGATGTTTTCCTTGAGAGACCTCATAAAAACGTTCCAAAGCAGCAATCTTCCTCTTTTTCTGCATCCCTTCTCTGTGGTGCTGATTGCTACAGTGACTGAGGTGCAAACTGGAACTCTGAGGAACATACAGTGTGAAAGCAATGAGCTACAGCACCTGATACAAGAGGAGAGCCAGGAGCCCTGGAATCTCATGCTACCCAAGGTGGAATAGAGGGACTGAGGTTCTGTTGACAGCATATTGCCTGGGAGAAGGGCCAACCCTTGCAAATAGTACTAAATCTGAGGCAGGCAAAGGGGTTGTATACAGAAGAATAGAACTGTAGGAAACATGAAACCTGATGTTGAATCGGAGGAACGCAGCAAACAGTATGGTGCTAGTGGAGCCAACGAGGGAGGCTGGCAGACTTCTATTACCTACAGCAGGGAAGGCTCCCAGAAGGAAGACTACAATGGAAGGCAGGCTCTTGAGAGCAAATGTCTTAAAGGGGAAGGAATAGGGAACCCAGGAGGATAAGGTTGTGTGAAACAAGGAAGCTGGGTTCTGCAACTGCATCTAATTATGGTGGGATAAAGAATATCAAACGGCACAGGTTTTCAGTTATGGAGAGAGAATTGAGATGTTACTGTTAAATCTACTGCAGCAGCAAAGGCCAAGAGTGGATTTCATTGATTTTTAATTTGATTACAAAGGGAATTCACTGTTGTAAATAGGGAAAGACTGTTTCCTGGAACCGCAGACTCAGTTAAGGGGTTATCAACTTAAAATTTCCAGAGGAGAAATTTCCTTATGTAACGAGATGTCGGAGCGCGGAATGACTGAGACCGAGACCACTGTATACATAAAGGGAGAATTTAGATAAACTTATGAAGCAGTGAAGAAACAGGGCTTTTGGGATGTTCCAGTAGAGAGCCGGCACAGATATGAGGGGGGAAGCTTAAATTTTGAATTGCTTTGCCAGTGTGATAGCCAGCGATTTGGCTTGATGTTTAGATTCAGTGTATTTCACAATGTTAAATCGGTGTCAAGTTCTAGTAATTCATATCCTGGTGATTGTGACACCTTTCCCCAGTCATGCCCACAAAAACACAGTGATGGAAGTGAAGTGGAATCAGAATGGGAATTGGCTTCTCACAGCATCGCGTGATCACCTCTGCAAAATGTTTGACATCCGCAACTTGAAGGAGGAGCTGCAAGTCTTCAGAGGCCACAAGAAAGAGGCTACAGGTCAGTAATCTTTGTCTTTATGCACATTTCAGAGCAGTAAATGAACAGTCTAGTTCTGCAGCCAGGCAGAAATCCTAACGACATTTGTTAACATTCTGCCAAGCAACATAAATGAACCAACACATGTACAGCAATAGTGTGAGGTCCAGATATATACCAACCATAACTAAGCCCCTGTATTATAAGGTATAAGAGTCTTTCTGTTCAACTTCCATATCCAAATTGATAAACTGTTATCCAAAGGGGAGAAACCCCCTTTTAGGAGTTTTTGAAGCAGTGCGTGAGCCATATTACATGCAATTTCTTCTTATGTCCCAGCCCTATACATAAATCTTATTTATGATCTATATGTTTGTTTATTTAAACCGTATATAAACTATATTCCCCACCCCTTTATATAGACCTTATTCTCTGTTCTAGTTTATGAACCAGCCCCCTAATATAATAGCCCTTATCCCAATCTCCTAGATATAAACCTAATCCCCGCCCTACGTTATCCATATCCATATCAAACCTATCCCTAACTCCTGTAATAAACCTTATTGTTGCTCTCTTTATATACATTATTCCAGCCTCTACCATAAGTAAACTTTATTCCTCCCATCCTTCTTTAAGAAACATTTTACTTCTGTTGCCCTGTCAAAACCAGTATAAGTTTATAACAACTGCATTGCTTCCTTTTGAGTTAAAGCTGCATATTTTTCAGAGTTTGTAGTAGGTTTTTACAACTTACAAAATCCATGACATTGATTTGTAGTTCTGGGGCATTTTTTTTTGTGGTTTAATTTGGTTGGTTGAACCATTGTGTCTTTGTTGAATGATCTTGGTCTTAGATGATGGCATCTGATCCACGATATACACATCTGTATTGCCTATCAGGCAGTTTCCATATTATTTCCCTAAGTTTGCAGCTTGTGCTAGATCTCAAGCTCTACCAAAGATTAAACACAAATTAGACTACTTGCTGCAGTGACAACACTAGCTGAGTTATATTCCCCGCTGATGTGAAATTCTTCAGCAGAATGTTTCAGATCCACACTCCATCTTTCAAGTTGTGACACAACGGAACTTCCAGATTCTAATTTTGCAGTGGTATCTACGAACACAAATAAAAATCTCAAACATAAATGTCTATAAGTGCAGAACCTGCACAGCCAGAATTTGCCTCAGTGACTGCTTTTGTATGAGCACTTGGGACGCTGAAGGGTGTAAGGTTACAGACCAAATGCTTAGAAATGGGATTAGAATAGATAGGTGCTTGATGGCTGGTGCAGGTACGATGGGCCGAAGGGCCTCTTTCTGTGCTGTATAACTCTATGATTCTGTGACAAGCATTGGTTAATGCCAATGTGATCAATAGGATATCTGCCAGTGCAGGACGTGACGAATTTATGGGGCTTCCAATAAAGCCCTAAGACAGCACGCCGACTGTTATTGTGTCTGTAATGCAGCCTCATGGAGTAACTGGCATGTTTTCATGAAGGATTACTGTTTTATCTGATATTTCATGACAGTCTAAAGTAGGTCCATAGAATCCAGATTATCTTAATTCAATATAAATGACTACAATTCATAGCAACCTTGTTGTTCCAATATCTCTGGATGTGAATGCTACTATTTGAGCTTTTTCTTACTGCTTAGAACTTGTGCTCATGGCAGAATGGTATTTTGCATAGAGAGGCAAAGCCTTCAATGAACTGTAATCTGTAACCTCATTTGTGTCATGAGTGGGATAGGGCTCTTTGCAACTTATAAGTTCACTGTGCCAGAAATCTTGTGGAATTCCCACGGTATTCTGTTCACTCTGAAAGATGGTAAATAACATCCGATCGGGCTATTATGTTCAAGCTAAGGCCAACTAGTGACAGCACAAGAAGCAGAAAAACACCAAGTTACTCATAATACAGATATTGAAGAACACACTAAAGATAGAATCAAACTGTTCCCCTTCAAACATACATATTTGCAGGAATGATTCCCTTCAGTGATGTCACACTGTTTAACTTCACGAGCAGCCTGAATTAAAGTCAAGCAGCTAAGTCAGTGATTTCATGCCAAAATAGACCTTACACATCAAAAGTATTAACGTTAAGACAATTACCATCTACCCCCAAGAAGCATATCACTAGGAATTATGTATTTATTCACCTCAATCTGCACGGCAACATATAAAGAGAAACTGCCAAATTAGGAAGCAAAATTTGACTCCATGTGATAACTGACAGTGGCACAGCTGTTTCTTATCCAAAGTGAAGATGGGTCTGCTCAGATCTCTTCAGTGGCCTGACAAAGATCTCTTTTAAAAATTGAGATATTTGAAGCCAATTTTTAAATCACTTTTTATCTTATCTAAAGGGGAAAACAAAATAAACATCCCCCGAATTGTTGCAGTAAGGTTACACTTGTGTCATGGAACAGCTGCATTGCAGTATAAAGTGATTTCAGTCTGTGTCCTTCCTTTGACTCCTACCTCTCTCTCTTTACAGCTGTGGCTTGGCATCCAGTGCATGAAGGGCTGTTTGCTAGTGGGGGATCTGATGGCTCTTTGCTATTCTGGCATGTGGGGTGAGTAAAATCTGAAGATGTGGTGTGTGCAAAGGGCATGTAACAGATAACATTCCAAACAAATTCACTCTGATTGATTGTTTCCTGTCCTTTTGATTTTTCTCCGTGGAAGATAAGGCCCATGTATAACTTTCCTAGGCTGGTCTGAATGAATATACTTTAACCAATTTCACATCAACTAAGATACGCAACTTCCAAAATGTCTTCAGTCCACATTCTGTGCTAGACTTGAGAACCTTGATGAGACTAATATTTTATTTTGTAATGCAGTGCTGACCTAGTCCATGCTGTGCTGTGGTATTTTGAACAAGTTTAGTCAAACCCTGTTTCTGGATGTATCTGTTTGCAGTGTGGAGAAGGAGGTTGGAGGAATGGAAATGGCTCATGAAGGAATGATCTGGAGCCTGGCGTGGCACCCCCTTGGGCACATACTTTGTTCAGGATCCAATGACCACACCAGGTATGACCTTCACTGACAAAGGGAGAGAGAATTTTAAAAGATACTTAGGGAACTGAATTAAACTTGTATAGAGGTAATGAAGCAGTTAATGTAGAGCAAACCTTCAGTCCTGGAGCTCTGTTTCTGATGAACAATGTGTCCTACCCACAGGAGTTAACAAAATAAAGTAGCAAATATAACCCCACTATTTAAGAATGGAAGGAGGGAAACATTAGGGAAGTTACAAACCAGTTAGCCTGACATCAGTTGTAGGGAAAATGCTAGAATTTGTCATAGAGGAAGTGATAAAAGGACATTTAGAAAATAATGTTAGGATTGGGCAGAGCCAATGTGGATTTACGAAAGGGAAATCATGTTTACTAAACCTGTTGGGAGTTTTTTGAGAATATAACCAGGGGAACCGGTGAATGTGAAAAGCTTTGATAAGGCCCCACACGAGGTCAGTAAACAAAATTAGAGCACATGGTATTGAGGGGGAATAGACTGACATGGATTGAGAACTGGTTAACAGACAGAAAATAGAGAGTAGGAATAATAAAAGGGTCATTTTCAAGTTGGCAGGCCATGACTAATGGGGTCCTGCAAGGAACAGTGCTTGGGCCCCAACTATTCACAATCTATATAGTGATCTGGATGTGAGGATTAAATGTAATGGACAGGATTTTCCAACCTTTCCTGCCAGTGGGATGTTCTAGTCCAGCTGAGGTAACCCCCCTTCCCCCCCCCCCCCCCCCCCCTCAGCAAATTCCCCTGCAGAGAGGCAGATGAGCCTTGCAAAAACCCCTAGACTCAATATGGTGGCACAGTGGTTAGCACTGCTGCCTCACAGCGCCAGGGACCTAAGTTTGATTCCAGCCTTAGGTGACTGTCTGTGTGGAGTTTGTATGTTTTCCCTGTGTCTGCGTGGGTTTCCTCCGGGTGCTCCAGTTTCCTTCCACGGTCCAAAGATGTGCAGGTTAGGTGGATTGGCCATGGTAAATGCGCGGGGTTACGGGGAAGGGCGGGGTTGGGCCTGGGTCGGATGCTCTTTTGGAGAGTCGGTGCAGACTCGATGGGCTGAATGGCCTACTTCAGTAGTGTGGGGATTTTATGGTTCTATGGACTTTGGCGGAAACTGGAAGACCTTGTTGACGGCCACTGGCTCTTCACATCAGCTTTAGGAAAACCCACCACGGCAGGGGACTGGAAAATCCAGGCCAGTATTTCCAGGTTTGACGATGACACAAACCTAGGTGGAAGTGTGAGTTATGAGGGGGATGCTGCGGTAACTTCGCCCACAAAAGGTAGTTGAAGGCATCAATAAATTCAAACTGATTTATATACAAAGAAACATCAACTTATATTACAGCAAGAACTCAGGACCGGGAGCAGCAGCTAGTGCACAGGTCCATAGTCGAAGACTAAACCTGTGAAACCCGCTTTACTGATGACGTCAGTCCGTGCATGCTTGCAACTGTTGACATCAGCACACAAATTTCAATCAGGAGATGCTTTTGATAGCATTTTATAACAAATGCAAAGACACTTTGGGGGATTTAGAGGGGCTAAGTGAGTGGGCAAAGATTTGGCAGATGTAATATAATGTGATAAGTGTGAGGTTATCCATTTTAATAGGAAAAACAGAAATAATGAGAGTCTGGAAAATGTTAAACTTCAAAAGGTGTCCTTGTTCATGAGTCTCTATAAGCTAAAATGTAGGTACAGCAAGCAATGAAACAGGCTAATTGTATATTGGCTTTTATTACAAGAGGATTGAGTATAAGAGTAAAGATGTCTTACTGCAATTATAAATGGCCTTGGTGAGACCACACTTGGAGTATTGTGTACAGTTTTAGTCACCTTATCTAAGGAAAGATGTACTTGCCATAGAGGGAGTGCAACAAAGGTTCTTTTTTTGATTCATTTATGGGATGTGGGTGTCGCTGGCTAGGCCAGCATTTATTGTCCATCCCTTATTGTCCGTGAGAAAGTAGTGGTGAGCCGCCTCCTTGAACCGCTGCAGTTCCCTGTGGTGTAGGTATACCCACAATACTGTTAGGGAGGGAGTTCCAGGATTTTGTCCCCAGTGACAGTGAAGGAACAGTAATATAATTCCAGGTCAGGATGGTGAGTGACTTGGAATTTCCAGGTGGTGTTATTCCCATGTGTCTGCCACCCTTGTCCTTCTAGATGGTCGCGGTCATGGGTTTGGAAAGTGCTGCCTAAAGAGCACTGGTGAGTTCCTGCAGTGCATCGTGTAGATATTACACACTACTACCACGTAACTAATTCCTGAGATGAAGAGATTGACCTATGAGGAAAGATTAAATAAACTGGGCTTTTATTCTCTTGAGTTTAGAAAAATGAGAGGTAATATCATTCAAAAACACAAAATTCTTACTGGGCTCGACAGAGTGGATGCAGGCTGGATGTTTCCCTTATCTGAGGGGGTCTAGAACCAGAGAGGACAGTCTCTGAATAAGGGGTAGATCATTTAGGACTGGAATGAGGAGCAATTTTTCCACTCAGAGGGTGGTGAATCTTTGTAATTCTCTACCCAGAGGACTGTGGAGGTTCAGTCACTGATTATGTTCAAGACTAAGATCGATAGATTTCTATATATCAAAAACATCAAAGGATACAGGGATAGTGCAGGAAAATGTCGTTGAAGTAAAAGATCAACCAATGGATAGCAGAGTGAACAGGAAGGGCTGAAGGGCCAACTCCTACTCTTTATGTTCTTATGTCATTTCTTTTTCTTCCCTCACTTAGTAGTGTATGAGGCAGGCAAATTGAGTGTTTCCATAGCTAGTTTTTCCTAGCCAGAAGCAATGGCTCCAGGGGTGCCACTTCCCATCAAGCAAAGCTGACAAAAAGTCTCTCCCATTCTTTCCACCAACTGTATTCAGATTAGAAAGATTTACAAGCTGTTCATCAAACTATTTGGCTATGTTATGAACGCACCTTCTGTGGCCATCATGTCCTGGAGAGTTCCCTCAATATATGTCTACCAGCTGTTTAATTCCATTATGCATTTCTCGCCCATTTGTTCAAATATCACACATTGGAGAACAGATTTCAATCCTGGAAACCATTAGGGATAAAAGTTTAGGGGACCATAGGAGTTGGTGTAGATTGAAACGAAGCACTGTTAGTACCTACTCTTAAAGGAGCTGTATCCTGTGTTGTTTGAGAGTGGAAAATCATGTCTCACAAATTTGACTGAGTTTTTTGAAGGGGTAACCAAGAAGGTAGATGAAGGCAGTGCAGTTGATGTTGTGTACGTGGACTTTAGCAAGGCCTTTGACAAGGTACCGCATGATAGGTTGTTGCATAAAGTTAAATCTCACGGGATCCAGGGTGATGTATCTAAATGGATACAAAATTGGCTTCTTGACAGAAGCCAGAGGGAGGTTGTAGAGGGTGTGCCTCAGGGATCAGTGCTGGGCCCACTGTTATTTGTCATTTATATTAATGATTTGGATGAGAATATAGGGAGCATGGTTAGTAAGTTTGCAGATGACACCAAGATTGGTGGCATAGTGGACAGTGAAGAAAGTTATCTCCAATTGCAACGGGATCTTGATCAATTGGGCCAGTGGGCTGACGAATGGCAGATGGAGTTTAATTTAGACAAATGCGAGGTGATGCATTTGGTAGATTGAACCAGGGCAGGACTTACTCAGTTAATGGTAGTGTGGGGAGAGTTACAGAACAAAGAGATCTAGGGGTACATGTTCATAGTTCCTTGAAAGTGGAGTCACAGATGGACAGAGTGGTCAAGAAGGCATTCGGCATGCTTGGTTTCATCGGTCAGATCATTGAATACAGGAGTTGGGACGTCTTGTTGAAGTTGTACAAGACATTTGGTAAGGCCACACTTGGAATACTGTGTGCAGTTCTGGTCACCCTATTATAGAAAGGATATTAAACTAGAAAGAGTGCAGAAAAGATTTACTAGGATGCTACTGGGACTTGATGGATTGAGTTATAAGGAGAGGCTGAATAGACTGGGACTTTTTTCTCTGGAGCGTAGGAGGCTGAGGGGTGACCTTATAGAGGTCTATAAAATAATGAGGGGCATAGACAAGGTAGAGAGTCAATATCTTTTCCCAAAGGTAGGGGAGTCTAAAACTAGAGGGCAGAGGTTTAAGGTGAGAGGGGAGAGATACAAAAGTGTTCAGAGGGACAATTTTTTCACACAGAGGGTGGTGAGTGTCTGGAACAAGCTGCCAGAGGTAGTAGTAGAGGCGGGTACAATTTTATCTTTTAAAAAGCATTTAGATAGTTACATGGGTACGATGGGTATAGAGAGATATGGGCCAAATGCGGACAATGGGGATCAGCTTAGGGGTTTTAAACAAAAAAGGGCAGCATGGACAGGTTGGGCTGAAGGGCCTGTTTCCATGCTGTAAACCTCTATGACTCTATTGTTCTGTCCTAATTTGGCCAAATGTTAAATGTGGAGGTTAACCCCTGTTCAAGGAATAAGAATGGCTATGGCTCAGTAAGTGTTCTTAATACTATAAAGCGAGTCTAGCAGTATGTTAAATTACATGCAACCTTTCATTGGCAGCAAATTCTGGACAAGAAACAGACCTGGCGATAAAATGAGGGATCGCTATAATCTCAATCTGCTGCCAGGGATGTCGGATGAAGCAGTTGGCGAGTATGGTAAGAATAGAAAAGGCAGTATCTGAATATGTTATGTACTACTTTACAGAGTCATAAATAGTAGAAGAGACCAGACTATACTTTCATTACAGTAAATTAAATAACTTCCTGCTAAGAAACAAACCATCAGAAAACATTATATAGTGTACAGAATATAATACAACATGATCATGGGTTATAGCAAGATTGTAAATCTTGTTAAATGCATAGTACTATCAGAAGTATCTCACACTAAATAGTTCCATGTGTGGTGAGAATGTGTCACTCAGCCACTGACCTGGCATTTGACCAGCACAGGAGCTGTTTACTGCCTCACACTTCCTGTAAAGGGAAATAAACATTAAAGCACAATATTTCATAAAGATGGAACTCCCTGCACACACCCTGAACTTTTATTTACATTTGGAATTCCACAGATGACATTGAACCCAACAGTCTATCGAGTATTCCTGGGATGGGCATTCCGGAACAACTGAAACAGGCCTTGGAGCTAGAACAGGCCAGTAAGTAGATCACAGAATTTTATATTGTCAATAAGCAGATTTTACCTCTTGTACACGAATCTGTGTTTTGACCAACTGAACCATTTGCATCATCATTCTGTTAAATTTGTCACTAAAGTTGGCGCAACATAGTTGAATAGTTGCTCAATTCAAACATAAAGAATTGTCTTCTGGGTGAGTTATTCAAATACCAATCCCACTGGGACACTACCTCAGCAGAAAGTTAGTTCCTTAAGGAGAGCAAAGGAAAGAAATTGGCATGGCGGAGGGCGCAAGATAAATATTTGGTGCAATCTAATAAAACTCAGCAAAGAAGTCACATTGTTTATCTAGCACAGCACCATAACAAAGATAACTAATTATATTATTTGCTAAAGTAAAAACAGTCACTTATTGGATACTGCTAAGGGTCAGCATATCAGCAATTCTTTCATTTAAAAATACTTTGGCTGCACTTACGATCTTTAGATCTGTTGAAATGAGTCACACGAAAATAGTTCAAAAATCTGCTACTTGGTTTCATAGCCTTCTAAAGCCTGGTTTATTTACAGACAAGGAAGAGGTGAATGAGGTGGAGATGGCGATCCCAGGATTGGATTGGGGCATGGATGAGATGATGTTAAAGGATCAGAAGAAAGTGATACAGAAGAAAGTACCCTATGCAAAGCCAATTCCTGTGCAGTTTCAACAGGTCAGATAGATCTAGTATGATTCACTCCTGTCTGATTGACCTGTTTTGAACACATTATATGATGCACACTGAGCTAGAAGGATCTATGAAGAAAGAAACAATATTAACATTGCATTTTGATGATCCTTCATCAGAAACGATCTAGTAGTTGAGTAGCCCATTGCCGTTCATTATGTAGACTCTTGCATGGCTATTTGGAAAAGGGAATGGACACTGCCACATCTTACAGAACCTTATTATAATTAACTTTGGGAGAATGAGGGCATACTGGGTAAGATGGAGAGTGTGCAGGGTACCTAACTTTTTTCTCTTTAATCTTTCATGGGGTGTAGGCATTTGCTAGACAATTTCAGATGGTAGTTAATTGCTACAAGCCTGGAGTCACATGTAGACCAGGTAAAGATGGCAGATTTCCCCCCCTAAAGAACATTCATGATTTTTGCAACAATCACCACCACTGAGACCAGCTTTATGTTCCAGATTTATTAATTGAATTTAACTCTGCCGGTTGCCGTGGTCGGATTTGGAGCCATGTCACCAGGGCATTAGACTGGGCTTCTGGATTTACTAGTCAGCGACATTACGGCTCTGCCACCATCTCCCCTCCTTGCATTATCCCCATGATATGTGTGTATTAAACAACTAATTTGCATCAACTACAGAACACATTCCTGGCTTACAGAAAGCAAATTTCCACTCGTTTCTACAAGTGCAAACGAAACCTCACCATCCACTGTGAACATCATTCAGTGAAGTGGGTCGTTAGGAATTTGGGAAGATGATGGGATTTTAAGATGGGAAAAAGATGTGAATGTTATGTAATCACTACCTTCTGACCGCAGGCATGGTCCCAAAATAAGGTTCTCACAGTCCCTATTGAAGAGCCAAAGATTGAAAGAACGGAAGAGAAGAAACAGGATGAAAAGAAGAAATCTCAAGCAGAAATCGAGCAAGAGATGGCCGCTCTACAATACACCAATCCGCTGCTCTTAGAGGTTAGGGAAGATTTTCATTGCCTCAGCCCTTATAACCTGGACGCTTCAAATGTGTTGCCAGTGGCTCTTTAGAAGTTTATTTGTAGTTATTAACTTTTAAACATCTTTGTTAACATGAATAGAAATGCAAACTAAGTTGTTGGAATCTTTGACTGTTGATTGTTGGATCCAAAGGACGAAGCAAAAGTGGGCGGCACGGTAGCACAGTGGTTAGCACTGATGCTTCACAGCTCCAGGGACCTGGGTTTGATTCCCGGCTTGGGTCACTCTGTGTGGAGTTTGCACATTCTCCTCGTGTCTGCGTAGGTTTCCTCCGGGTGCTCCGGTTTCCTCCCACAGTCCAAAGATGTGCGGGTTAGGTTGATTGGTCATACTAAAAATTGCCCTGAGATGTGTAGGTTTGAGGGATTAGCGGGTAAATATGTAGGGATATGGGGGTAAGATCTGGGTGGGATTGTGGTCGGTGCAGACTCGATGGGCCGAATGGCCTCTTTCTGCACTGTAGGGTTTCTATGATTTCTATGAAATGTTAAAATGATAAGTGATCCATGAGGATGTCACATTGAAGAGGCAGCATGTTACCTCTCAAACAGGTTAGGTATGGGAATATATCTTTGCACAATTATTTCATGGTCTCAGCTGATGCCATACTCCTTTAATGGAGTGGGAAAATCAGAGGAAATGTTGTACTGAGTCACTTGTGCATCCATTTCCCAGCAGCGCAAATAATTCTTCTCATGCAGTGGAGATCCTCTGTCTCATTACTTCTGTATGCAACAGCTCTACTTTTTTAGTTTCAGACTGCAGGGGGCAACTAATGCTGATGATGCTGGCTCATCGTATGCAAGGGTTTATTGCACTAGCAACCAAAGTAACCATGGACTGGGGACATCACAGCTGAGCCCTATTCTTTTCTCAGTTGGGATCACTGGGTAGCTGTTGCGATGGTCTCTGAAGGGTGACCACACAGGCTTTGAATCCAATTATTTATCTCCTCTGCCTCTGGACTAATTCAGCAGAGACAGCAATTGAACTGGACTTTGTGATTTGTATGTCTCAGATCACTGCCTAAACCCACTATTCCATTGCAGAGCTGCATTAGTTGTTTTCCCGTCATTGCTCCTTGAATGTTTCCACCATTAAATTTGTGGTAGTCAAAATAGTATATAATGTGGTTGGGATCAGGAACAGAAAATTATCATTACTTGAGACTTCTATCAATGTCATATAGCCTTGTTTAAGAAAAAGTGTTTGATGCCCTCCATTACCCAATTCCTAAAGGTAGCCATGTTAGACTGAAGTATATACCCAGTTTCTTCTGTAGTTCCCGATAAGTGTCCGAATTGGAAGGGGAAAGATTTTTACCTTTTGTCTGTTTTGTTCCTTCCATGCAGCAACTCAAGATTGAAAGGATGGCACAAAAACAGGCCGAACAAGTTCAACAGCAACAACAACAACAGCAGCAGCAACAACAGCAGCAGCAACAGGGAGCTTCTTTACCACCACAGTCCTTCCCAGGGCAAGGGTTTATCTCGCAACCTCCTCAAGGATTTCAACAGGCACATGCACCTCAGCAGATGCAGATGAATATGCCTCACGGACATTCAGGACCTCAAGGCAATTTCAGACCACCAGCACCTCCAGGACAAATGGGTCTTCAAGTCCCACCACTCATGCAGGGTCCTGTGGTGTCACAAGGATTAATGGGTCCCCAAGCACACACAGGGCCACAAGGAATTCATGGTCCAGGAGGTCCTCCAGGACCTCAGGGACATCCAGGACCACATGCAACACAGGGTTTTCCAGGCCCCCAAAATCATCCTGGACCTCAAGGACAGCAAGGACCGCATGTTCAACAAGGTTTGGGACCCCAAGGTCATTCGGGGTCACAAGGACATCCAGGACCCCAGGGAATGCAGGGGCCGACGGGCCCAAGAGGGATGCAAGGTCCTCCTATGCAGGGACCTCCCCAGGGAATGCAAGGCCCTCCACAGGGAATGCAAGGACATCCCCAGGGCATGCAAGGACCATCAGGACCTCAAGGACCTCAGGGTGCACCAGGAGGGCCACCACATTCTCAGCCAGGTAGTTCAAATGCACAAGGACCGCCACATCAAGCCCCTTCCTTTCAGCAACCAGCCAAGCCATCACTGTTGGGTGATGGACCTAGAATGCCATTCAACCAGGTAAGTCATCTTGTGTTTATTATATTTTACACCGAGTATTACGCTAAGCATATCTATATACAGTACAACATTGAAAATGCAGGAAGCTTTTTGGTTTGAACTTAATATTTGAAGACTGGTACTGATTTAGAAAATGTTTCATTCACAATTACATCAGCTTGGTCAACATTGTCTGCTGGGAATCGTTAATACCTGGCCAGCAATTCTGCCCACTATTCCAGTTTTCCACTGCTCATGTTCAGGCGTGTTAACACATGAAATGGCAAATGTCAGTAGCTTCAAAGAGAGAAAGGTGGGGGGCATCCATGCTAGCAGTGAAGTGTAGGCTAGATAGAACAGCATGCATTACTGAGGCAATCAAAGCATTGATGATAATTGAAAATCTGTGTATTAAGGTGGCCTACAGGTAACGTGCTCTCCACTCGTATGTTTCTGAATAATCTGTTGCACCATGCAGAATGGAACTTACTTTAAGGACAGTTCTAGAAGCATGCAAGTTAGGATATTAACTTGAAAACAAGAAATATTCTAGCTCATGTGTTGTTTCACTTGCAAGCTTCCTTATTATTTTTAAGTGTTCTAACATATTAAGTCTAAAGAATAAAAGATTTGCACCTATATGGCACATGTCTCTGCAAAACATCTCAAAGTGTTTCACCTGCAAGAACTTGCTTTGAAAGCAGTTGTATTTAACTTAATACCCATTTTGCGCAAAGGAAAATCCAACAGATAACATGATATGATCTGTTAATCCTTTACACAAAAGATAGGGCAATTCTTTGTTCTTCTGTGATTGACCTTCACTGAAGTGCAGACTAATTTCTCATCAAAAGACTGCTACTTTTAACAAAGCCGCAATCCCTTAGTACTGCTAGCCTAGATTTTAGTTCAGGTTCTGCAGAGGGGGTTGAAACCACAGTTTTCTGGCCCAGAGCTGAGTGCGGCCACTGAGCCACGGTGACAGTCTGACTGCTAAAAGCATGCTAATACCATCTGTGGAATGCAGTTGGGCAGATAGATATCCTGTATCTTTTGCTCAGTTACCTTTGAGGACTGGATGCATTTTGTACACAACCCATTGGGAGATTAAGGTAGAGTAAGTACATGTTCATGCTATGGAATGAATGGCTTGTTGATTCTTCTCAATGCAGATTACTGTGTCATGCAGCACTGCTTCAGCCTGTATGTGCCTTTTGGAAAGACACTCTTGTTTCCTGCAGTACCATGTGGCTATTATGTCCTTTGGTTCAGTTGGTGGCATTTTTACCTCTGGGTTAGAAGGCTAAAGGCTCGAGGTCCCAATCAGGATTTGAATAGATATTCCGAGTTGACCATCCACTTTATTGCCCAACCTAAATGCCCTTGAGAAGGTCTCATCCACCTATTTTCTGTGCAGCTAAAGGAACTCAGTAATGGTGTTTCCCACCTCTGATAAGAGCATGATGGATTCAGAGAAATTATCTCTTCATTATCTCTACAGCATATTAAAGGCCTGAACCATATCCAAACTCAAATCTTTTAATGAGGATTGTTTAAATTCTGTCAGCCAGAGGTGCATGTCCCAGAGTAATTGTGGTCATTCTTGTCTTCTGCGTTACATTAATATCCTTTAGAAAGTTTCAGTCCATTATTGTGAATGACCTCACCATTGAAATGCATCTTAATTCAAGAATAGGATTTTTCTTGACAGCTTCCTGTTGATCTTCCGGTGCAATACTGAGGGAGGTTGCACTATCTTTCAGATTAGTCATTAAATCAAGGTCCTATCTGCCTTCTGAGGCAGACGTAAAAGATTCAACAATATTTTTGAAAGAAGAGCAGGGGAGTTATCCCTAGTATCCTGGCCAATACTTATCCTTCAATCAGCATTGCAAAAACAGATTATCTGATCACAATTGTGTATAAGAGCTTGCCGTGTGCAAATTGGTTGCCATTTCTTCTAAATTACATTGGTGACTTCACTTCAAGAGTACTTCATAAAGCATTTTGGGACACCTTGTCACAAAAGGTACCATAAAAAAGCAAGTCTGATAACTGCACTCAAATACAATTTGTCATTGAGCATCTACTCAGTTATATCTATTTTGTATTACTGCACCAATGTGTTTCACCTTGTCTTTACTTGCATTGATTCCATTTGTTATTTGACAACTCCTACACTTCGTCCAGATCTATTTGAATGTTATCAGTCCCTTCCCTTAAGTAGTGAGATCCAATGATTAATTAGGAGAACTAACTGAGAGTCGGTGATGAGCTCAGCAATTTGGAAAAAGTTTCTTTAACATGTACACAATTAAAATGGCCTTTCTGCCAGCACCTACTCCTACCAGTTAATTGGAACATGACGGATTGGAATCATGAAAGAACTACTGTGTAATATTCCCCACACACTGCCCCCACCACCACCCTCAGCTCTTTCCATTCCTTCTGCCGTTCCAGTTTTAAGTCTGGAATTCACCTTCTGACAACCCACCTTTTTGACCTCTCCTACGGTCACTTTCTCTAACTCGACACCCAGTTCCTACTCAATGTCTGGATCTACCTCTCTTCCACTGCTGCACTCAAACTGCACTCAAATACACATCTTTTTAGCCTGTCTTGATGCTCTCTCCACTCCCATTGTTTTGTTTCTTAAAGACTGGATTAGTTGTAAGTATTCGCATTCCAACCATTATTCATGTAAATTGAGTCTGTGTCTTATAAGTTCTGTTTGTGAACAGAATTCCCACTCACCTGAAGAAGGGGCTCAGAGCCTCGAAAGCTTGTGTGGCTTTTGCTACCAAATAAACCTGTTGGACTTTAACCTGGTGTTGTTAAACTTCTTACTGTGTTTACTTACCCCAGTCCAACGCCGGCATCTCCACATCACCACTGCTGCTACCCAGCATGAGGTGCCTTGGGGTGGTGTAATCCTATAGTAACTGAAGTTGTTGTTGAGTTATATTTATTCAGATAAGTAACTCTCATAACAGGCTCAATAACTCATTCTACTCAGTTTTATATGAAACAGAATTCATTTTAAGAAAAACTTTGAAAAGACACTTAAACTGATGTTGTGAAGAAAGTGTTTCTTCAACAGACATTCTATTTCTGACCAAATTAGATTTAACAAAAAAAGCAAGGTGCAAAATAAAATTCCGTAATTTTGGCTCAATTTTTCTGGTTTCCCAGCATTTGACTGGTTTCTGTCCAGCCTGGTTTGTAAATCATCAAAGGGTTTTTGTTTTAATTGGGTCTGTGCCTCATTTGTTACTTTTTTCTTACGAAAGGCTCCAAACCAAGTTCCACCATTGATGATGGCGCCACAGGGACCAGTTCGATTACCTGCTTCTAACCAGGGACCTCCAGGTCCAGGACCGAACAAAGGTGAGAAGAGCAGCAATGCAAATAGACAGATTTATTCAACAAACTCATCCAAACTTCACACTTATCACTCTGCCTTGTTGAACTTTCCTGTGCACAAAGGTTATTAAGAGTTAAAGGAAGATAAAGGTTCATTGTTATTTTGTAACTATCTTGTGCAGTAATATTCAAACTTTGGTGAGAGGGAAGAAGCAACAGTGATTCCTTCATGCAGGTTATTCCCAAATTTGGTGAAAGAATTATATGCTGACAAATTTCAATAAATAAGATGTAAAAACAGAGTCCGGACAACAAGGTGCAAATTACAAATACGATGTTATTGACCTTGCAGCAATTTGAAATAAGACCCTTGATGCATCATGTTTTAGAAACAGTGCAATCCATAGAGTGAACATTGAGAATATACGGCTCCGATTGAGGAAAAATTAAGCTGATTGGCTAACTCACTAGCTTCTTTTGTCAATGGTTGATTCTCGAACAGCAGGTGATATTTGGATGGTCGATATATCTGCCAGTCATACTCACTAATCTCAGTTGGTCATCTGTTTTTGGCCAGGTGACTAGCAAAATTCAGAAGAGGCAAGATGAAACCTTCTCAAACCTGTTGAACCCGCAGAGAGTTTCTCCTCTTCTTGCCGGATAGATAATTGGCATTGATTGACCCATAAAGATTTGCAACCCCAACTGAAGTGGACTTGCACTTTGGCTCTGTCCATAAAACGTTTGGAAGGCTAGGAAAATATGTGATTTTAAAAAGACAAGTGAGATGTTTACTAATTCAAGTTTACATCCCGACTCGGACAGTTTATGAAACATATTGTATGGCGAATGAAACATTATCTAAATTAAAACATGTTCATCTTTTGCTCATTAAGTAAGAGTGTTGCAAAGGTTGACCTAATGTTTGTTCTTGAAATAGTCTTTCAGTTTCTAGGGCTCTGTAACACTGGACTACTTCAAATGCAGCTGCAATGCGTGTAGCCATTTGTGACGTTGTGGAGGTCAGATAAGTGTGCCTCATTTAAGAGAGTGAGTGTGTTCAGGAAAATGTCTTGGGAATAAACCATTACCACACCTAATAAAGGCAGAAATTGGATCACCTTTGATTCTAGTACAAGTGGATTTTAGGCTGGATCACTTTTCCACACAGTGCCAGAAAAGAGCTCTGTGACCAGTGAGCTTCAGTAAAACATCTTTGTCTTTCATTGCATGACCTCAAATCAATACTGGGGATAATCCATTAAAGTACACATCGTCAGATATAATTCTAACGTACATCGAGGAATTATTTCATTAGAGTTTTGCAAATTAATCCATTTACAAGTTTTCAGATGAACCCGTTAAGAGGTTTGAGTGTTTACAGAATCAGAGGGTTGTAGATTGATTTACAGAAGTTTGAAAAGTCACTTCTTATTCAGTTTTAACTGTGATTCAGCGGGTAGCACTTTTGTCTTTTAGTCAATAGGTTCTAGATTCAAGTCTCACTCCAAAGACTTATATACAAAGTGTAGGCTGGCACTCCCAGTGCAGTACTGAGAAAGTGCTATACTGTTGGAGGATGACATGTTAATCTGAGGCCAATCAGTTGATAAAAATGAGTAGGAGAGTTCCCCTTGGTGTCCTGGCAAGTATGTTTCCATCAGCTACCATCTACCCATTATTATGTTACTATTTTTGTGAGCTTATTGTGCACAAATCACATTATATACATGATAACAGGGAAACACTTTAAAAAGTACTTGAACGTCTGCAAAGTGTTTTGGGCCATCCTGAAGTTGTTAAAGGTACTATGTAAATGCAAGTTTTTTTAGTTTCGTTGGACAATCCAGCACAGTTCCTATTCACTCGTTTCTTGTCTGTTTGGCTGTCTACAGGAAATCAAATATTTCAATGATTGAATGAAGTATATCTGAGAAATAAAACATGTAATAATGTTGAGTGTTCCAAATATATGATTTCAGGACCCCAGTTCTTGCTGCTATTTTAGTCTTTGACCAGTGAATGGGCCATCAGTGTACTTTTGGCTGGACAGTCAATCTGCTCAATTGAATACCACTGTGCATGAGGAGAATGATCCTCCTGTATTTGTGCACATGTAGTTCATCTTTTGTATTAATTAATAGTTTCAAACTTGTTTTGCTTTGACAGGTGAATCTCATGGTCCTCCAAACCATCACATGGGCCATCCACAAGAAATGAGGCGTGATCAGAGCACAGAGCGTGATCCTGAACGGGGACCTCCTTACAGGGGTTCCCATGACTGGAGTGATCCTCGGGAAAACAGGGGGTCTGCAGAGAGACGTGGCCCACCCCAAGACTACCACGATCGTTTTGAAGGACCAGATCAGTATCATGATGATTACCGGAAGGATGAGCGATACAGCCACAGGTCGCGGGAGTTTGAGAACCGTATGGGTCCGCTACCTCTTGATGAGGGCTGGAGACGGGGGCCTGGTCCTCAGCGGGATTTTCCTCCTGATCAGGAGTACAGGGACTTTGGGGATCCTGAGCACAGAGGCCCAAGCCGGGGTCCACCCCAAGGTTGGGATGGAAGGAAACCATTAGATGAACGATTCATGAGGGAGCCAGACGATATGCGCTTTCGTGGGCGGAGGGATGACAGGTGAGAATAAATTCTCAGTGGTTACTAAGTGGGGAACTCTCTTGCATGTAGCTCTAGTTAATCAAAAGCACTGATTTTATTCACAAATAGGTATACAACTGGATTTTAAACGAGACCCAGTATGATTTTAGACCCACAGTTTTTGCTTAGTACTGGTGAAACATTCCTGCAGTTGGAAGTGCAATTTATTGGGCTTTGTCGTGCAAACAAGTTACAGCAAGTAGCCAAAGTATGACGACTATGTTACCAGTGAAAGGGAGGTCAAAGAACTAGTGTGTCTGTTAAAAGATAACTTAGAGCAAACTATTAATTGGAATGAATGTATCCATACAGGAATATCAGTCATTTCCTTTACAGTGGCCCAGATTTTGCAGTTAGAAGCGAGGTGGGAATGCTCACACAGACCTCAAAGAAAACTGCCCACAATTATCTAGTGATCTCTTTGGCATGGCTTTCCCCTTTCCTGACACATGTTTAAATCTAATACCAAGTTAAGGTGATCTCTTGGCATGCTGCAGTAAGGTCAGCAACTAAAGGGAAACAACCAATCAAATTGAAGTATTCGCACACTGCAAACCAGGAAGTTAAAACCACTTAAAAATCTTCACTTTTAAGTTATATATTTAGATAGTGAAATAAATGTATAACTATTAAAGTAGGAGCTAAAATAAAGGTAAACAGACTTGAAAATAATAAAATTGTTTTTTTAAATGCAACTTCTTATTGTTACGGAGAAATCAGACATTCAACAAGTAGAAAATTAGTTTCTTAGGGCTGGTAAAGATGTTGAAGTTACCACTTTGCTAAAACCTCAGTAAAATCTCATTCAACAAAATGCAACTTTTTCAGGAGTTCAAGAGTGAATGAGTGAAAGTTCTCGCCAAACCATGATTACATTGGAGATTGCACTTTGTGAGAATCTTTTCACATTTAATGGTGGAGATTCTGTACACTCGCTGACTGCAACTTCTGAATTTTTGCATTATGCTGTGCATTTCCAATCTCTCAACTTTGCTATCAGTTTTCAGTGAGAATGATGGTGGAAACTGACATTTTTGCTATCAATACAATAAAGGAGGACTTTGTTGTATTAATGATAATACATCAGCGTGAATGGGGGACAGACATTTGTAGCACATTAGAGAGGCTGGTAAAAATATGTTAAGCAGAAACTGGAAGGTTCCTGGGCCTCATGAGCCACATTTGGAATACAATGTCCAAGGAATGAAGAGAAATGAATGATACCTTGACATTACTCAGAGCTCCGTAAATACTCCAATAGACCAAGGGCTAGAAGGTTGCCAACGTGGTTCTAAATATTCAAAAAAGGAATGAAGTACAAATTGGCAATTGCAAGCCAGCTAACCTAAAAACCTATATTGGAAAAAATTGAGGGCATTATATTTAAGGAACAGCTTTCAGTATGGTGTTATCGATTGCGACATACATTTCTCTGAGAATTCCTTGAGAAAGTGGTTGCGCTGAGGGCCTAGTATAACCCAGTAGAATGCAGTTTACTTATATTTTTCAAAAAGCATTCAACAAAGTTCATTATGTGAGTGTTCTGAAATTGATTACATTTTCTAAATATTAAGAATTGATTTGGCAATAGAAGGTGGTGATAATTGGGAGATGCCGTGCTTGGAATTTGAGAGGTGTAGAATTGGATCAAGCCAAAAAGGACAGCTTGTTGGGCCCAGCAAACATATTCCTAAAAATACTACTTTTGTGAGTGTAAAACTGCAGCTTGCTGCTATAATGCACTAAGTCTCCTCGCTTAAGCACAGAAGATGTTGGAATTTAAATTCACCTGGAATTAAAAGCCTAATGATGACCATGAAACCATTGTTGATTGACGTAAAAACTCTTCTGGTTCACTAATGTTGTTAAGGGGAGAAAACCTGCCGTCCAGACCCACAACAACATGGTTGACTCTTAAATGGCCTAGCTACAAATGCAAAGAAACTAAAAAGGAAATCTCATGGCACCAGGTCAAACATGGGCAAGGAAACCTCCTACTGATAACCATATCCTGTCCTCCCTTAGCAGAGGAATCAGTACTCCTCCATGTTGAACACCGCTTGGAGGAAGCACTGAGGTGGGGGACTTCAGTGTCCATCACCAAGAGTGGCTCAATAATACCACCACAGACTGAGCTGGCCGGGTCTTAAAGGACATAGCTGCTAAGCTGGATCTGTGGCAGGTGATAAGGGACCAATAAGAGGGAAAAACATACTTAACCTCATCCTCACCAACCTGCCTGCAATAGATGCATCTGTCCATGACAGTATCGTTACAAATTACCAACGCACAATCCTGGTGGGGAACCCTCTTACGTGTAGCTCATCCCATCTTCTTATTGAGGATACTCCATTGTGTTGTGTGGCACTACCACCTTGCTAAATGGAATAGAATTTGATCAGATCTAGCAACTCAACACTGAGCATCCATGCGGCGTTGTGAGCCATTAGTAGCAGCAGAATTGTACTTAACCAATCTGTAATCTGATAACCTGGCATATTCCCCACTCTGCCATCACCACCAATGAAGAGTGCAGGAGGGCATGTCAGGAGCAACACCAGGCATACCTAAAAATGAGGCATCAACCTGGTGAAGCTATAATGAAGGAATACTTGCATGCCAAACAGCATAAGCAGCAAGTAATAGACAGAGCCAAACAATTCCACAACCAATGGATCAGATCTAAGCTCTGCAGTCCTGCCAGTGAAAAGTGGTAGACAATTAAACAAGTCACTGGAGGAGGAGGCTCCACAAATATCCCCACCTTCAATGATGGAGGGGATCAGCATCAGTGCAAAAGACAAGGTTGAAGCATTCGCAACAATCTTCAGGCAGAAGTGCCAAGTGGATGAACCATCTCGCCTCTGAGAGTGTCCACCACCCTTTCCACAAACAATCCTCCACCACCAATGAATAGTGGCAGCAATGTCTACCATCTACAAGATGCACTGCAGGAACTCACCAGGGTTCCTTAAGCAGCATCTTCCAAACCAATGACCACTATCATCCAGAAGGACAAGGACAGCAGATACCTGGGAACACCACCACCTGGAGTTCCAAGTCATTCACCATCCTGATTTTGAATATATTGGTTGTTCCTTCACTGTCGCTGAGTCAAAATCCAGGAACTTCCTCCTTAAAAGCACAGTGGGTGTATCTACACTTGGACTGCGGCAGTTCGAAAAGGCTGCTCAACGCCACCTTCTCCAGGGCAATTGGGGATGGGCAATAAATGCTGGTCTAGCCACTGACACCCACATCCACTAAATTAATTTTTTAAAAGTTGTGTGAAGGCACAAAGATAGAATGTGCCAAGAGGTGGTCTGGTTTACCCTTTACTTGAGATAATTAGCATTCATGCCTCCAGCTTGGTTTTACCGTAAAGAAATGAGTCATAAAATTCCTTTGGTAGATTTGAACAGGTTTTCAACCAACCTGGAAATGAATTTGAGCAGAGACATTGAGATCAACTACACCCATCTCAAGGCAGATGGGGACCAGGTTTTGATCCATGTGATCAGTTTGAAGATTCTTAAGTGTTTTTGTGTAGATTTGAAAATCGGGTTTTAAATATCAGCCAATTGTAATATCTCTGGAACCACTCTCTTTGGAAGTTGGAAATGGGCAACAATCCATCAGGCACTGCTGCCAGCTGGATAGAGCCCAGCAGTACATCGGGTCAGTATACGGCTGGATCCATTTATTTCAAGACCATTTGGAAATGTGCAGTTGCAATTCAAGCTCTATCCAGATATTTTGTATTTGTGTTTTCCACAGAAGGTTCACTGAAAGTCCCTTCTTCCTGGGATAGCTTACCCGAGGCGAACAATGAACTCTTTGATTGCTATTGGATCGTATTAGGTATTCCACTCTACCTTGCATTGTTTCCAAAGGCTAGTATTGGCCATACCAGATGCTTTTAGTATCAGAATAAACCTGCAAGCAGGTTTATGGACAGAAGCAGCAGTATAAGCAACACCTTGAATCAATTCAAATACATTCGTGTGGAGCCAACTCACAAAGCTTAAGCAAACAAGTCAGCCAGACAGAATCTTTCCCACCCTTGAGATCAAAATACTTCTCAGAAAGAAATAGTAGACATTCCTCGGGGAGCCGACTGAATTGACATTTTAGGAATCACCTACAGAGAATCATTCTGTTTCCTCACCCCAAGGCTAATAACCACCGGGTCCTGTTTTGAAGGTCAGTCTGAAAGGATGGATTTTTGACAATCTTAATAATCTACAAACTCAGAAAGGTGATCGTGCTGGTCTGTGGCCTCTGATGTGTGCGCCCTTTGTTTGAGTTGTTGTCCAATTGACCCTTTATCGATCAAAAGGAGCAGCCTACTTGATTGGATTACAGCAATTATTTTGACCGATGCATCCACTCATGACTTAGTTTTACCATCAAAATACTTACATTAAAGATACTTTCCCTTTTCAGCAATGTCAAAACTGCGACCTGTTCCCATATACAGCTCCTGCACCCTGACAAACCAACCCTCAAAACCCGGGAACTCATTCATATTGTGTTTATTGTCCTTGTTTGGATTTTGTGAACTTGAAGGTTTTGAAAGTCGGGTTGTTTCATTGATGGATGAATTCTACATCAAAGCACCAAGATCTGTTAGAATGAGATCTTGGGGTTCTGATGTCAAATTTATCCACTAACTAGATGTTGACATGTGTTTTTGTACCATGGTAAGAAGTTTAACAACACCAGGTTAAAGTCCAACAGGTTTATTTGGTAGCAAAAGCCACAACTTCTTACTGTGTTTACCCCAGTCCAACGCCAGCATCTCCACACTTTTTGTACCATGCCAAGCTTCCTCAAACTAAGGGCAGTACATATGGTAAATGTTACGCAGAAGTATGCCATAACTTTTGGAATGCCCAGATGGGGCATTTTTCATCATTTGTTGAATATGCCATTTCCCATGACAGTATGATCTATGACTCGGGTAAATAATCAAACAATCCTACTGAAAATCCTTAACTTGATTCAATACAGCACCAGTGTCCATGTCTGACACACTCATAAACACAGCAAAAGTTGGATATAATCAGGAGTCACCGGCACTGCCCCAAATTTAGCTTCATTTTATGGATTCAGTCTGTTAGTGGAACAATAATGATGCAATTAGTTGGCCATCTTGCTCAACAACTTGGAGATTGTCTGCACTTGTTTCTTGATGTGGGACAAGACGATTTAAGGATGGAATTCCCTTTTGCCTACTCAAGTTTCCAATGTTCCACTCAAAATAATCTTGGTAAAATACATCAGCCACTCCAAAACTATGTTTTTTGGCCTTGACAGTTAACTCTGATTTGGTTAACCAGGTCAGTATGTATAAATGAAGTACAGACATTGATGCACAGGGCAGGCTAAGAGCCTCTCTTTGAGTCACCAGAAATGGTTTCCATCTGTTTCATTCACCATCTTGAAGAAATAACCATTGCAAAACTTCAATCTGGCTTCATTGTTTGTTATCTGACATTGAGCTGCAAGAGGGAGTCAGTGTTCAAAGGGCTAAAGCAGAGGTACTCCAAACAACACTCAACACCGTGAAAGCCCAGGAATGGGAAATATCAGTTTCTGGAGGCTGTTGCTGATGGTTAACCGGCCATGACCCTAGGAAGAGTGCAACTCCACAGGAGACCAGTGAATCTAGGAGGGGACGGGTCTTCTCCAGTAAAGAAATAATCTGTCTTCTCATGTTCTCTGAATATGCAAAGTGCTTCACAACCCATGGATTACTTGTAAAGTGCGTTCATTGTTGTTACGTAGGTAAGTATACCAGGTACTCTGCACATGGGAAGGCCCCATGAAGTGTTTATGATAATTAGTAGGAGTCTCTAATTCCTGCTCCTCCTTTCATAGTTCTACCTTCTAGTGTATCCAAACGAGGTAGCTTGTATTTACATAGCACCTTTAATCGAATAAACCATACCAAAGCGCCTCACAGGATTGGTGCCAAACAAAATGCTGATACTGAGCCACATAGAGGTATTGGAACAGATGAACCTTGTGAAATTCCACTGGTCCTATTCTGCCCACTCTCTGTCTCCTGACACTCAATCTATTTCCTAACCAGGTCAATAGTTTACCGTTAATTCTATGAACATCACCTTCAGTCAACTGCCTCTTATGAGGGACTTTATAAAATTCATTCTGGAAGTCCATATATATATATATATATACCATTCATTGGCATTCCTTTATCCACTACTTTAGTTACCTAAAAAAATCACGGGGGTTTATCAAGCATGATCTACTCTTTACAAATCCATGCTGGCTCTCTCTGATCTGCTGAAAAATTTCCAAGTGTTCAGCCACTCTATTCTTAATTACAGATTCCAGTGATTTCTCAACTGAAATCTGTTTCCAGTTGAGAAACAGGAAACAGATATTAGACTAACTGGTCTGTTATCCTGGATTCCTCTTCTCACCTTTCTTAAATAGCAGAATGACATTCATTTTTACATTCTGAAAGAACTTTGGAACATTATCGTATCTCCAATTTTCTCACCTACTTCCTGTAAAATCTTGGGATGGGAACCATCTGTTCCTGGGAGTTTGTCACTCTGTATTATCTTCTCTTGTCTGTAATTTTGCTAACCTTAGTTTTAGTGAGTCTGTGTCCCTTATTCAATCATAGTTTTCCTCAAGATGTCATGTTGATCTCTTTCTCTGTTGGAAATACTGACACAAAGTAATTATTCAACATATCTGCCATTTCCTTCTTTTCATTGGCAACATCGCCATTCTCAGTTTTCACAGGACCCATTTGGTTCCTGATCACCTTTATTCCCAATATTGTAAAAAAAGCAATTTGTATTTGATACCCTTGCAAGTTTCTTTTCATGGTTCTTCTGTCTGTTTTATAAGCTTTTGCTGTTGCCACTTGCAAGGCTGTACTAGTGCCTATGTACAGTTGATGTCCTGTGAGAATACTTACAACTATAGTTATGCATAGATAACCACACCTCTGCTGCTATCAATGTTGGGAATTTGTACTGGGCAGCTGCAGCTTGAAGTGGGTGTTGAAAAAACAGCAACGACTTTGATAAGTAGGCTATACACGCTGTAATCTGTTGTTGTTGGGCCACCTTCCATGTCGTGTTATTCAACCTCAGTTGCCAGTTATGCTCATCAGGTATAAGGACTGTATAATTAATTACAAGGACTGTGTGAGGGCTGTTTCGTGGGCAAAGGTAAGCAAACACTGGTCTTTTATGCTCATTTTTCGATGAGTGCTTTGGTTTTGGGGTCAGTGTTAAAATTTCTTTACACAAGTTGAATAAAATGTTTTCGTTTAGCTATTCAACCTTCACTTAATACAACTGATGAGGTTTGCACCCAAATGGAGGAGCTGCAACAAAGACAGTATACCAATGGATTGAACCCTTGGCCTGTCAACAGGTTTAAAATTGGTTAACTTGTTTCTTCCTTGTGTATATATATCTATATAGCACCTTCCTCATTAGCTGGGCAGTCAATTTGATTGACTAATTCCAAAGGATTTGACAGGATTAAAGATCTCTTGTCCCACTGCAATAATGGACTCATGTTTTAAGGTTATTTTTGAGCTCCCCTGAATTACCCATCCTTAAGATGACCACCTTATTTTCAACCTCTAAACAATGGCCTAAAAAGCAAAATACTGCAGATGCTGGAAATCTGCAATAATAACAAAGTGCTGGAGAAAGGCAGCAAGTCTGGCAGCACGTGTAGAGAGAGAAAAACAGAGTTAACCTTTTGAGTCCAGTATGACTCTTCTTTGGAGCTAGAATCCTTGTTCTGTGTGCAGAATGTCATCTATGCAAGCTTATAATTCAGTGTTGATTTACTTTTTATAAAGTCTGTTGTTTCAGATTGTTGTGGTGTTTTGATTAACAGTCTTCTCGGGCAATCGTAAACTACACTAACTCAAATTTTATCTCAGGAAATCATGGGTGTGGATATTTAAGCTCCCTTTGCAAGAGGATCACTTTGATGATAAACCATTGCATTCTCTATGATCAGATAAAGGGCATCAACTAATCTAAGTCATTAGTTTGTAAGGGTAAAGTAAAGCATTTTGTTTGGCTGAATAGTTGATGTACCCAGTGAGCTGCAGCTGAGGAATGACACATGATGGAGCTCATGTGCTGTACTGAAGCAATGGACTGTAGTGCTGGGATAACATGTGATTTTTGTTATTTGAAATGTTCATACTGAAATTGAGTTTATATGAGCAGAATGTCAGTACTCGTGTTCAGAATATTGTTGAGAGTGTTGTATGCAGCTTACGTAAGGACCTCTGGAGCTTATTTCCAGTGAAGGTTCAGGCTGTGTGTGATACGAACATTATAGCTTATGGCAGTTGGACCTGCATTTCCGAAATGTCTCAGACCACTATATGGTCACTATTCTTCATGAGATGGGGAAATGTTACGGTCAATTAGGCCCATGAGACTACAATAGCTGTGAGTGAACCTCCAAATATTCTCTGTCCAGGTTCCGGCCCGTTCGAGGGGGATCACGGCATGATGGTCGTGGCCCACGAGGGAGAGATGCTTTCGTGAACATGGATGAGTTCATGGGCGATGAGGAGTTTGACCAATCAGAGGAGAATGCAAGGGGCCGTGACCCAGGAGGGAGAGGACGGGGCCGTGGAACAATGCGAGGTATAGCTGACCCTCAGTGTATCATATTTATATTGGTAGTTTATTGGGTATGCATTGAGCTTTATATAAATAATAGATGTGTGCCCAAGTTAAAAAGCACTTCAAACACATAAAGTGGTTACCGGCACAGTCAAACCCACTTGTATCTCAACAGTGAGAGACACTGTTAGTGGAGGGTGATGTAAAGTACATTGGAATACAGATTTAATTGCCATCCAATTTACAGAACACCCCCTCAAAAACATTGACCCATTGACAGCTGAATGTGCTTACAGGCTTTCCAATGGTATCCCAGCTTGCTACTAGAACGTAAAAGCATGGGCAGACCATTCGTCCCTTCAAGCCTACCCGATCATTTTTTTGGATTGTGCATTTCAACTCTTCTATCCATCTTAGTTCCATGACCCTCAATAACCTTACCTTACAGAAAATTGTCAATCTTATTTCTGAAAGCTCCTAACTCTAATTTTGAGGTTCAGCCCCCCACTCTGCTGGACTCCCCGCCCCCCACATTTTTCTCTCTATCTCCCTGTAAGTGTCTTTAATCACGGAAGGCACCTATGATACTGCATGGTGACAACCCAAAATGACAGGATTGATTCCAAGTTTGTTGAGTTGTTTCATTTTTGGTTTTGCAGGCGGGCGAGGGGGTCTCCTTCCTCTCCCTGGCCATGATGAATTCCCTCGCTTTGAAGGTGGCCGTAAGTCAGAGAAAAGGCCATTGTCACCAGGAGGTCACCGGGATGGCTGGGGAGGCCGAGGAGATCGAGGTGAAGTCCATGATGCCAGTAGAGAACCAGGTTTGTTCTGAGGATCGTCAACATCCACAATCAAATATTGCCTAAATAGTGAAGCAGAGCCCCAGTGGTAGGGTTGCTGGGGAATTGTATGTCGAGCCCAATGTGTGTGCTTAGGCCACCATGTATGCAATTATATCGATATACAAGTCCAAGTGGTTGTATATGTTGATATCTGCTCCTCCCTTCAAGAAGCTATCGCTAATTTTGGGGTTCTTTATACGAAACTCAATCTGTAATCTGGCTGTGGCATTTTCAGCTGCCTGAGCTAAAATATAATTTATGTTTGCTTTATGCCAAACATTTTAAATTTTCTTTTTACTTGGCTCTGTAAAGTTTGAGTGGCCCATAGTCAGAATATAAATGGTGGTTAGCTGATTTACAAGAGGCCTTTACTGTGAAGTTTCAGTTCATCCAATTCATCTTCCTATCCTTCATATACTTGTCTGATTGGAAGGCGAGACTGGCTGCAGTCACTATGCAGATGATTCTCGCCAGAACCACTCGCCTCTTGATGGCCAGCCTCCAGGTAGCAGGGGGAGACCTACATCACTCCATAGCATGGACAGTGTGTCACTTCCACCCCGCAAGCGACCATGGTATGAAGGGCCTGGAACATCTGATCAAAGAGACTTGGGTGCACCTGGCCCCCTGGCTGAGGACAGAGGCCCAAGTAAGTTTCTGTCTGTCTGTGTGTCCATCCAAGACTGCACCAGCAGCCGGACAGTGACAGGGCATCTGAGTAATCAAAGCCGCTTTGCAGTGGCAGCACTCTTTGCCGGCACAGGGTTAACTTTGGAAGGGAATCGAGTGGAAGGGCAGCTTTTGCCAGTCTGTGCCATGCTTGCAATGGAGCAATCCCATCGGAGCCACCCTGTTGCTGCACAAAGACATAGGGAGCAGCGTGGCCAGGTGCTTGTAGCTTCCCTTGTGTAAATCAGTGCCGAGGCAATCAGAACTTCATTGATGATGTTTGAAGTTCATTGGCGTTTGAGCAAAGAACCCCAGCTTGGCCTCTTGTAGGGATTCATCACGCATTTGTCTTTCACTTGAATTGGGGCGTTTTGTTATTCTCTAAGACAAGTAGGTTCCTTATGCTATGCCCTCTGTCAGTGGTGAGCTAGCAGCAAAGTAGAATGTTTGTGGCTGCTGTTTTGTCACTGATGCAGAGGGATTTATTATCAAATATTCTGCATAGGATGTCACCGAGAGGAGTAGGATTTGAAATGACCTGTTTTTTAATGGATTGTTTTACAGGCCGGAGTGGGCCAGCCTCGTCACCGCGCGTGCCCAAGTCCGGCCGTTCCAATTCACACGAGGGAGATCGACACGACGGTTTCCACCGAGATGATGGATTCAGTAGCCCAGCAGGACCCCCTCCACGGGGTGGAGCCAGAGGCGGGCCCAACTGGGGAAGGAGTGGCAAGGGTTCGGGTCCAGTGCCGCGCCGAGGTTCCTCCAGAGGCAGCAGGGGAAGATGAATGGAGCAGCAGCTGAGAGAATAGATTTTACCCCCGATGCCCAGTGACATGTACAGTCTTTCAACTGGAACTTGTGCGTGTGGCCAGTGCGCGGGTCTGGCCTCAGAAGAAGCAGCCATCGTTCCTTTTTCATTTTTGTACAGTTGGCAGCAGTGTTTGTTGTTAAACTCCAGCAGTTTTAGTGTTGTGGGCTCCGGAGCATTGCCACACACAGTGATATGTGTCAGAACAGAGCGGCTCTGACTCCGTGTACAGTTTGTCTCAAGTGTCATTTTGTATGACTACACAATATAATTTGTGCAAAATTTAACAAAAAGACATGAAAACTGGCCTGTTTTTATTTTGCCGCATATCACATCACACACCTGTTGATCGTCTTGTGAGGTCTTTGCTTGATTCAAAACTAAAGACTCGTGTGGTCAGTGAAATTTGACGCTGACTCCAATGGAACAGATGTGTTAAAAGCAAGTACTGATAGGCATCATACAGACACTACATACAAACAGGGCCTTTGCCTAGTGTCATCTAGGACTTGTACTTATCACAGAACCCTTCATTACTATATTGAGGTATCAGCCTAGATTCTGCACTCAAATTCTGAGCCAAGTTACCACACAAGTTGGGATATTGCAGAGGTACGTACTGGCAGCAAAGGTACAAATAATTCAAAACATTTCACATACACAAGTAAAGGTATCTCAGATCCAGCTATGGGCACTACGGCCACAGGCACAGAACTAGATCGAAATGGGTGCAGCAGAGATACACCACTGCAGATTGAGAGGGGAAGAGAATGAGATATGGGGGCCAGTAACAAAATGAGAAGTGTGAGTGGTGCTTATATACTTTTCACTGCAAGTGTGAGCAAAGGCACAGAGAGACACTCCAGGGGTTGCTATGGGCATTAACAATACAAAGGCAGCTACAGATTTTTAAAAATACAAATGTACTTAAGGGCCTGTGGAAACATCGCGAATCAGATGCTAGCAGAACTTGACGAATGCAAGGGGTAAGAACAATGCAGGTATTTACTGGCAATACAAGAGGAGTTTCAGAAAGGGTAGAGAAAGAGATCGAGAAAGTGCCAGCTCACTAATTATCTGTAATGTCAGTTGGTTCTTTCTCCTGTGGCCCAGATTTCACTGGATATCACTGACTGCTTTGCACGAATTTGCCCAGCGCACACATTTATCATTGTGCTCATTTGGCATGCTAATCTTTGATGACCTTGACCAATAGATCCCTGTACTTTGTTGACACAGGTAACATAAAGAACAATCTACTTTGTAATAAAGATAAACTGAAGCTTCTGCAGATCATTCTAATTCCACATACCCTGTATATAATGTCACCAACTAGCTTAACCCAGCTCCCCTTCATTCACTTAACCTCTCATTTTGCTAATCACTTCTGAACACTACCCTCTAAAGCAAGATAGAAACAAGAGCCTTTTCACTTCAGAGGTAAAATCTTAGGTGGTTTGACGGGTAAGGACTAAAAGTAATAGCTAAATGTTTAGAGTTTTAACCGCAATATTCTTTTTGGCTCATAGGTGCGAGTCACTCCCATTAGTGCTCTTAGTGTTTTGTGTTTAAGATGTGCCTTTATTGCCTGATATCAGCATGATGGTGTAATCCACGGTGTAATGATAATACCCTGTTGTGATTTGAACCAAATACTAAAATATTTTACCTGTGTCTCCACATGCCTCTCCAAACTTTGGAGGCAGATTCAGTAACCACTTGGTAAAACAAGGCCAGAGAGGAATCATTAAGGTGCTTTATTTCACAGTAAGTGAACATACAGAGCAAAGTGATTGGATTCGATTCGGTCACTAAGCACATAGTTATAGAAAAATAATGAAGATACAACACTTCTCCATATTGCTGGGTCAGCTAACGTGATTTAAAAGAAATCCTAATTACCTTCCCTGCATTCTCTATCTGAGCATGGGTCAAAGCTTGTCCTTGTAGCCTTAAGTTTAAAACTTGAGTGATGTTTTATGTGCGTCTCTGTTTTTACTATTGTGTTCACACCCATGAGGGAAGACCCTCAAGCACATGGAACCAGGGACGTTTCAACACAATCAGTCAGAGCTGTTAACTTGATTATGGAGACAAGCTAAAGCAAACATCATTATTTATATCTAAGCCAAGTGACTGAGCATTTTTCCTTTATGTCTTCAGTACCTTGTTGAAAATATTTTTAAAAATTATGTGAACCCACTTTGCATTAAAAAACCAAAATTGGAAACTAAGTCCTCTGCCAAATTCTTTCTGCGGATAAAATGTACCAAAAGTCCCAGTGTGACTGTAATAAGGGCCAATGAACTATTTGGGTCAGTTGAAAGAGACAGCCTGAGTTAGCATTCCAATGCCAGAACTGAACTGGAAATTCTGCCTCAAAGGTTGCATTGTGTTACACTCATAAATTGACAGAAAAATATGTCAACAGTATTCATTTTCTTTAGGCCTTCTCAAATTACACTCGGGAGTATAGCATCTAGTGCTTGTGGTTCAATTTTCAGAGCAAGAAACTCTTTTTGTTCCTGTGCATTAACAACCTGAGGTGGTCTCACAACTGAATCTGACTATTTGGTTCTGAGATTCTTTGCATCTGGAAATATGTAAATATGATGGCATCAGAATTCCTTGTAAGCTTACAAACAGTGTCTGTTGTCCATGCCTCCAGCCCAAGTCTTGCAGTTGGACCTTTTCTCCTTCAAAGAAGTAATTTTCAATGTATGCTCCTCCCTGGATGGCTGCCAAGAAAAGTAAGTGTACCATTCAATCTTCAACAAATAGCTGAACCAAATGCTTTTTTTTTAAAAATGAAAAAAAATGATCTTGTGGTATTTTCACAGCAAGCAGCGTAGGTAGTTTCATACATATATGACCAGATGGGGCATCATCCCAAGTTTGGCATCATCCTTCACAACTAGAGGAACTGCCAACAACCTTCAACTTTATCACAAATTTGCCAACTGACAAATATTGGAGTTTATGACTCACGGTATAAACCATGGAAAATATGAAGCCTTTTTAGTTTTCTGCAGCAGTTATTTGTACATTTTCATTCCACTTCATTGCTGTATGCTCTGAGTTAGACAGGAATGTAGTAAAAACTACAGCCTCTGTGATGTCTGTCCCTTTCTCACTCTAAATCATTCTGTAGGAGGTGAAGCTACCTGATCTATTCCTATTTGTTCCTCATGTATGGCCATTGGTGTGTCGTCCCACAGGAGCAGAATAAAAGCTTCAAATGCTGCTCAACTTACAAAAATTGTTTTACACGAGCAGGAAATTCCCAGCATCCCTCAATTTCTACGGGCTCCTAACTGAATAGGGGCTTATGTGGCAGAATCTACTTTTCACATCAGTTACCCAATGTTGATGTGTAAGGTTCATTCATGCTATTTTCACCTGGGTGGGAATTAATGGGTGGAAATGATTTGAGCAATTGGATAGGTGCTGAGTACAATGTAGTTGGTGACTTTTAAAAAGCTCAGCTTCTTGTGTCTTACTGATTTGTACTTTTTGATTTTAAGATTTAATTGATTCAATATTTGCTAATTTAACAAGTGTTTGACAGTTTAGTGGATCATGATTTTATATTCGATAGATCTGTAAGTTTGGAGGTGTAGCACACCGAGTTATGCTCCAAGGCTAGATTGGGTGTCACACAAGCTGCAACACTAGTTTTTATGTTAATGAAAAGTGCAGTCCAGATAAACCAGCATGGCACAGCTGACAATCATCCTGAACTTGAGCTTGGTGTCATCTAACCATTAATGGATTCTTCCATTGCAGTTTGAAAAGAAGAAACAGTTGATAGTTTGGTTGATGCTGTCGAGTGTGTGTGTGACATTAGGCCAAATCTCGATTGGATAGCCAATTGCAGATACTGCATATGACGTCAGTGCTAGAGGGATGGGTGAAGGCATTGGCTTTGTGCTACTTTTGCTTGCCCTGAAGGTACTTTTCCTCAAATATCAAAATCGCTTGATGACAGAAATTTCTCCATTTGTAATGGGAACCAGCTTGCAAGCTCTGAAGTTGGCTTTCAGATTGTCTTGAGATCTTTATTTGGAATGTCTTTTGTTGCAGGTTCCTGTGTTCAGTTGGTTCTGCCTTTGGTCTGCAGGACTCCTCAATTCAGACCACATGACCAACCCAGTGAGATTGAGCTGTGATGAGCATGCTCCTGATGCCAGATACACATAATCTTATTTAACCATGACTTAATTACCATGTCTCCTCAATCTGTTCAATCAGTGTGGCTGCATGAGGGCCTTTGGCTCTTCCAGTATTTTTGTCTAAGGCTCATGTTAAATGGAGCAAAGTCTGATGATTTCACATTGCTAAATCCCTAGAGTCAAGTCTATGAGTGAGAAGTACCATCTCCTCTCCCACAGAAACAGTATTTCTCCTACTCAGAATTTAGGAGTGAAATTAGGAAGCACTTTGTGCAAAAGACTAATGGAAATCAGGACCTTTATCCCAAAGGCTGTGGATATGGTGGTTGGGGGGGGTGGGGGGGGGCTGTTAGGATCAATTGAAATTTAAGTCAGAAATAGATTGTTAATGAGGGACATGGAGCAAAGACCAGTAAATGGAGTTGATATATAAATGAGCCACGGGCTAATTAAATGGTGGAACTGGCTCAAAGGCCAGAGTTTGAATCAATGTTCTTGCGCAGGCCACTATCATCATCCCCAACATTGAAGCATTGACCACATTTGACCAGCTCCGGTGGGTGGACCACATTGTCCAGATGCCTGACACGAGACTCCTGAAACAAGCACTCTACTCAGAGCTTCGACACAGCGAGCAAGCCCCAAGAGGGCAGGGGAAACTCTTCAAGGATATCCTCAAAAGCCTCTGAAAAAGCACAACATTCCCACCGACACGTGGGAATCCCTGGCCCAAGACCACCCACAGAGAAGGTAAAACATCTGGAAGGAGCTGAACACCTCGCGTTTCATCCCCGAGAGCAAGTTGAAGCCAAGTGTCAACAGCGAAAAGGACGCTTGACAACCCGGGCAACCCATCTGCCCAGTCCTCTAACCGTTCTCTGCCCTACCTGTGACAGAGACTGTAGGGTCACACATTGGACTCTTCAGTAACCTGATAACTTATTGTTAGTGTAGAAGTCAGTCAACCTCCATCCCGAGGGATTGCCTAAGGAGAAGACATTAGAATCAGTGTCATTAGAAGGAGGCCATTTGACCCATGTCAGCTCTTTATAGAGCAATCCATTCCCTCCATTCCATTCCTGTAACTCTGCAAGAAGTACCTCCCCAATATCCTTTTGAAATCATTGATCGAATCCTCTTAGGCAATGAGTTTTGTAAAATTGCACTTCCTCAACCCCCAAGCCCCCAAGCCCCCTCCGATCCCCCTCACACCCCTGGAGGAGTGGAGAACACAGATAATCTCAAAGTAATGTTGGGTGCAGTGCAGGAGAGTTGAGAGTCTGTGTGCAGAGCCCTCCCATCAACAGAGAATGGCCTTCATTCCATTGATACTTCCTCCAAATCCAAAGGGAATCCCCATTGAAAGGAGGACCCCCCTAATATTTAACCAGCAATCACCAGCGCCCCACTCTTGCCTGCTCCTAGTTTCTTGCTGTTGGGTACTGTTGGCTGGTACCTTACGGGATAAGACAGTAGCATGAACTCTAGACAAGTGGTCCTGCCTGAGGTGGGGGGCAGATTATTGCTGCAAAGCCCAACACTGTTAATGTCCATATGATGTGTCCAGCTCAAACAGTGCGGTGGGGAGGAAGGCAGGGCTGATTTCTTTGGCCTGAGACCAAAGGTACTGAGACCAAATGGAACATGCTCCTCATGGTGTGAGTTTCGAGCCAGTTTGAAGTTGTCTTGTTGGAATATGTGATCCAGCATTAGCCCAGGGCTATGATGCAGAGTGCCGCTACTGACTGGTGATTAATGTCCCAGGAGAGGGAGACAAGTCTCTTTTGCTTCAGGAGCCTGGGCTGTTTCCCACATTAGAACTATTCCAATCCCAGACTGCGAGCCGTCCCGTGATGTTGCCAAAAGCCGACTCTGCCGCCCAGCTCCCTCCTTTTTTGGGCTGAAACTCTCTCTCTTTGCATCTTTGCAGAACCTTGGCAGTCTGTAAGGGGCCAGCGAGCGGAGGGAGAGTCGCTGCGAGGAACATGACGGGAAGGTGAGGAACGGGGTCCCTACCCCCGGAGGAGGCACATTGAGGGAGTGAGGAGGAGGGAGGTGTCAGTGAGAGGGGCAGGAGGGTGTGAGTGAGGCAGAGGGGCAGACAGTGGCTGGGGTGAGGGCGTGGGGTATCAGAATGGGGCAGAGATTGAAACAGAAAGCGGGGAATGGGGTATGAGAGTACTGGAAAGAACTTGGAGGTCAAAGTTGCTCTAATCGGGGTCTGTTTCTGAGCGAGAGTCACACACGGACTGTATGTGTCAGTGTTAGTGTGAGTGTGTGTCACTGTTAATGTGCTACACTGTGTGTCAGTATTTGTGTGGTGGGCTGTGTGTGTCTGTCAGTGTGTGTGTGCCAGTGTTAGTGTGATAGACTTTCTGAGTGTGTTACTGTGGTAAGCTGTGTGTGTGTGTGTCAGTGTTAGTGTGATGGACTGTGTGTGTCAGTGTGAGTGTGATGGGCTGTGTGTGTGTCAGTATTAGTGTGATGGACTGTGTGTGTGTGTCACTGTTACTGTGATAGACTGTGTGAGTGTGTGTCAGTGTTAGTGTGATGGGCTGTGTGTGTCGGTGTTAGTGTGATGGGCTGTGTGTGTGTGTCAGTGTTAGTGTGATGGGCTGTGTGTGTGTGTCAGTGTTAGTGTGATGGGCTGTGTGTGTGTGTCAGTGTTAGTGTGATGGGCTGTGTGTGTGTGTCAATGTTAGTGTGATGGGCTGTGTGTGTCTGTCAGTGTGTGTGTCAGTGTTAGTGTGATAGACTTTCTGAGTGTGTTACTGTGGTAAGCTGTGTGTGTGTGTGTGTCAGTGTTAGTGTGATGGACTGTGTGTGTCAGTGTGAATGTGATGGGCTGTGTGTGTGTCAGTATTAGTGTGATGGGCTGTGTGTGTGTGCCAGTGTTAGTGTGATGGACTGTGTCTGTGTGTCAGTGTTAGTGTGATGGGCTGTGTGTGTGTGTTAATGTTAGTGTGATGGGCTGTGTGTGTCAGTGTGAGTGTGATGGGGTGTGTGTGTGTCAGTATTAGTGTGATGGACTGTGTGTGTGTGTCACTGTTACTGTGATAGACTGTGTGAGTGTGTGTCAGTGTTAGTGTGATGGGCTGTGTGTGTCGGTGTTAGTGTGATGGGCTGTTTGTGTGTCAGTATTAGTGTGATGGACTGTGTGTGTGTGTCAGTGTGAGTGTGATGGGCTGTGTGTGTGTGTCAATGTTAGTGTGATGGGCAGTGTGTGTGTGTCAGTGTTAGTGTGATAGACTTTCTGAGTGTGTTAATGTGGTAAGCTGTGTGTGTGTGTGTCAGTGTTAGTGTGATGGACTGTGTGTGTCAGTGTGAGTGTGATGGGCTGTGTGTGTGTCAGTATTAGTGTGATGGACTGTGTGTGTCACTGTTACTGTGATAGACTGTGTGAGTGTGTGTCAGTGTTAGTGTGATGGGCTGTGTGTGTCGGTGTTAGTGTGATGGGCTGTGTGTGTGTCAGTATTAGTGTGATGGACTGTGTGTGTGTCAGTGTTAGTGTGATGGGCTGTGTGTGTGTCAGTGTTAGTGTGATGGACTGTGTGTCAGTGTTAGTGTGATGGACTGTGTGTGTGTCAGTGTTTGTGTGACGGGCTGTGTGTGTGTCAGTGTTAGTGTGATGGGCTGTGTGTGTGTGTCAGTGTTAGTGTGATGGGCTGTGTGTGTCAGTGTTAGTGTGATGGGCTGTGTGTGTGTCAGTGTTAGTGTGATGGGCTGTGTGTGTGTGTCGGTGTTCGTGTGATGGGCTGTGTGTGTGTCAGTGTTAGTGTGATGGGCTGTGTGTGTGTGCCAGTGTTAGTGTGATGGACTGTGTCTGTGTGTCAGTGTTAGTGTGATGGGCTGTGTGTGTGTCAGTGTTAGTGTGATGGGCTGTGTGTGTGTCATTGTTAGTGTGATGGGCTGTGTGTGTGTGTCAGTGTTAGTGTGATGGGCTGTGTGTGTGTGTCAGTGTTAGTGTGTGGTGTGTGTGTGTGTCAGTGTGATGGGCTGTGTGTCAGTGTTATTGTGACAGGCTGTGTGTGTGTCAGTGTTAGTGTGACGGGCTGTGTGTGTGTGTCAGTGTTAGTGTGACGGGCTGTGTGTGTGTGTCAGTGTGAGTGTGATGGGCTGTGTGTGTGTGTCAGTGTTAGTGTGATGGGCTGTGTGTGTGTGCCAGTGTTAGTGTGATGGACTGTGCCTGTGTGCCAGTGTTAGTGTGATGGACTGTGCCTGTGTGTCAGTGTTAGTGTGATGGGCTGTGTGTGTGTCAGTGTTAGTGTGATTAGCTGTGTGTGTGCCAGTGTTAGGGTGATGGGCTGTGTGTGTGTCAGTGTTACTATGATGGGCTGTCTGTGTGTGTCAGTGTTAGTGTGATGGGCTGTGTGTGTGTTAGTGTGATGGACTGTGTGTGTGTGTCATTGTTAGTGTGATGGGCTGTGTGTGTGTCAATGTTAGTGTGATGTGCTGTGTGTGTGTCAGTGTTAGTGTGATGGGCTGTGTGTGTGCCAGTGTTAGTGTGATGGGCTCTGTGTGTGCCAGTGTTAGTGTGATGGGCTGTGTGTGTGTATCAGTGTTAGTGCGATGGGCTGTGTGTGTGTGTCATTGTTAGTGTGATGGACTGTGTGTGGGCCAGTGTTAGTGTGATGGACTGTCTGTGTGTCAGTGTTAGTGTGATGGACTGTCTGTGCGTCAGTGTTAGTGTGATGGGCTGTGTGTGTGTCAGTGTTAGTGTGATGGGCTGTGTGTGTCAGTGTTAGTGTGATGGACTGTGTGTGTCAGTGTTAGTGTGATGGGCTGTGTGTGTGTGTCAGTGTCAGTGTGATGGGCTGTGTGTGTGTGTCAGTGTTAGTGTGGTGGGCTGTGTGTCTGTCAGTGTTAGTGTGATGGGCTGTCTGTGTGTCAGTGTTAGTGTGATGGGCTGTGTGTGTGTCAGTGTTAGTGTGATGGGCTGTCTGTGTGTCAGTGTTAGTGTGATGGGCTGTGTGTGTGTGTGCCATTGTTAGTGTGATGGGCTGTGTGTGTCTGTCAGTGTTAGTGTGATGGACTGTGTGTGTGTGTCGGTGTTAGTGTGATGGGCTGTCTGTGTGTCAGTGTTAGTGTGATGGGCTGTGTGTGTGTCAGTGTTAGTGTGATGGGCTGTGTGTGTGTGTCGGTGTTAGTGTGATGGGCTGTGTGTGTGTGTCATTGTTAGTGTGATGGGCTGTGTGTGTCTGTCAGTGTTAGTGTGATGGGCTGTGTGTGTGTGTGTGTGTCATTGTTAGTGTGACGGGCTGTGTGTGTGTCAGTGTTAGTGTGACGGGCTGTGCGTGTGTGCCAGTGTTAGTGTGATGGGTTGTGTGTGTGTGTCAGTGTTAGTGTGATGGGCTGTGTGTGTGTGTCAGTGTTAGTGTGATGGGCTGTGTGTGTGTCAGTGTCAGTGTGATGGGCTGTGTGTGTGTCAGTGTTAGTGTGATTGGCTGTGTGTGTGTCAGTGTTAGTGTGATGGGCTGTGTGTGTGTCAGTGTTAGTGTGATGGGCTGTGTGTGTGTGTCGGTGTTATTGTGATAGGCTGTCTGTGTGTCAGTGTTAGTGTGATGGGCTGTGTGTGTGCATCAGTGTTAGTGCGATGGGCTGCATGTGTGTCAGTGTTAGTATGATGGGCTGTCTGTGTGTATCAGTGTTAGTGTGATGGGCTGTGTGTGTGTGTGTCATTGTTAGTGTGATGGGCTGTGTGTGTGTGTCATTGTTAGTGTGATGGACTGTGTGTGTGTGTCAGTGTTAGTGTGATGGGCTGTCTGTGTGTGCCAGTGTTAGTGTGATGGACTGTCTGTGTGTCAGTGTTAGTGTGACGGGCTGTGTGTGTGTCAGTGTTAGTGTGATGGACTGTCTGTGTGTCAGTGTTAGTGTGATGAGCTGTGTGTGTGTCAGTGTTAGTGTGATGGGCTGTGTGTGTCAGTGTTAGTGTGATGGACTGTGTGTGTCAGTGTTAGTGTGATGGGCTGTGTGTGTGCGTCATTGTTAGTGTGATGGGCTGTGTGTGTGTCAGTGTTAGTCTGATGGACTGTCTGTGTGTCAGTGTTAGTGTGATGGGCTGTGTGTGTCAGTGTTAGTGTGATGGGCTGTGTGTGTGCCAGTGTTAGTGTGATGGGCTGTGTGTGTGTATCAGTGTTAGTGCGATGGGCTGTATGTGTGTCAGTGTTAGTATGATGGGCTGTCTGTGTGTATCAGTGTTAGTGTGATGGGCTGTGTGTGTGTGTCATTGTTAGTGTGATGGGCTGTGTGTGTGTGTCATTGTTAGTGTGATGGGCTGTCTGTGTGTGCCAGTGTTAGTGTGATGGACTGTCTGTGTGTCAGTGTTAGTGTGACGGGCTGTGTGTGTGTCAGTGTTACTGTGATGGACTGTCTGTGTGTCAGTGTTAGTGTGATGAGCTGTGTGTGTGTCAGTGTGAGTGTGATGGGCTGTGTGTGTCAGTGTTAGTGTGATGGACTGTCTGTGTGTCAGTGTTAGTGTGATGGGCTGTGTGTGTGTCAGTGTTAGTGTGATGGGTTGTG
Organism: Mustelus asterias; assembly: GCF_964213995.1. Classification (NCBI taxonomy): domain Eukaryota; kingdom Metazoa; phylum Chordata; class Chondrichthyes; order Carcharhiniformes; family Triakidae; genus Mustelus; species Mustelus asterias. The sequence continues at coordinate 73,788,627 of NC_135803.1, read as the reverse complement.
TGTGTCAGTGTTAGTGTGATGGACTGTGTGTGTCAGTGTTAGTGTGATGGGCTGTGTGTGTGTGTCATTGTTAGTGTGATGGGCTGTGTGTGTGTCAGTGTTAGTGTGATGGACTGTCTGTGTGTTAGTGTGATGGGCAGTGTGTGTGTCATTATTAGTGTGATGGACTGTCTGTGTGTCAGTGTTAGTGTGATGGGCTGTGTGTGGGTCAGTGTTAGTGTGATGGGCTGTTTGTGTCAGTGTGATGGGCTGTGTGTGTGTGTCATTGTTAGTGGGATGGGCTGTGTGTGTGTCAGTGTGTGTGATGGGCTGTCTGTGTGTCAGTGTTAGTGTGATGGGCTGTCTGTGTGTCAGTGTTAGTGTGATGGGCTGTGTGTGTGTCAGTGTTAGTGTGATGGGCTGTGTGTGTGTCAGTGTTAGTGTGATGGGCTGTCTGTGTGTTGGTGTTAATGTGATGGGCTGTGTGTGTGTCAGTGTTAGTGTGATGGGCTGTGTGTGTGTCAGTGTGATGGGCTGTGTGTGTGTCAGTGTTAGTGTGACGGGCTGTGTGTGTGTCAGTGTTAGTGTGATGGGCTGTGTGTGTGTCAGTGTTAGTGTGATGGGCTGTGTGTGTGTGTCGGTGTTAGTGTGATCGGCTGTCTGTGTGTCAGTGTTAGTGTGATGGGCTGTGTGTGTGTGTCACTGTTAGTGTGATGGGCTGTGTGTGTGTCAGTGTTAGTGTGATGGGCTGTGTGTGTGCCAGTGTTAGTGTGATGGGCTGTGTGTCTGTCAGTGTTAGTGTGATGGGCTGTGTGTGTGCCAGTGTTAGTGTGATGGGCTGTGTGTGTGTATCAGTGTTAGTGCGATGGGCTGTGTGTGTGTCAGTGTTAGTATGATGGGCTGTCTGTGTGTATCAGTGATAGTGTGATGGGCTGTGTGTGTATCAGTGTTAGTGTGATGGACTGTGTGTGTGTGTCAGTGTTAGTGTGATGGGCTGTGTGTGTGTGTCATTGTTAGTGTGATGGACTGTGTGTGTGTGTGTCAGTGTTAGTGTGATGGGCTGTCTGTGTGTGCCAGTGTTAGTGTGATGGACTGTCTGTGTGTCAGTGTTAGTGTGACGGGCTGTGTGTGTGTCCGTGTTAGTGTGATGGACTGTCTGTGTGTCAGTGTTAGTGTGATGAGCTGTGTGTGTGTCAGTGTTAGTGTGATGGGCTGTGTGTGTGTCAGTGTTAGTGTGATGGGCTGTGTGTGTGTCAGTGTTAGTGTGATGGACTGTGTGTGTGTCAGTGTTAGTGTGATGGGCTGTGTGTGTGTCAGTGTTAGTGTGATGGGCTGTGTGTGTGTCAGTGTTAGTGTGATGGGCTGTGTGTGTGTGTCGGTGTTAGGTTGATGGGCTGTCTGTGTGTCAGTGTTAGTGTGATGGGCTGTGTGTGTGTCAGTGTTAGTGTGATGGGCTGTGTGTGTGTCAGTGTTGGTGTGATGGGCTGTGTGTGTGTGTCGGTGTTAGTGTGATAGGCTGTCTGTGTGTCAGTGTTAGTGTGATGGGCTGTGTGTGTGTGTCAGTGTTAGTGTGATGGACTGTGTCTGTCAGTGTCAGTGTGATGGGCTGAGTGTGTGTGTCATTGTTAGTGTGATGGGCTGTGTGTGTGTCAGTGTGAGTGTGATGGGTTGTGTGTGTGTCAGTGTTAGTGTGATGGGCTGTCTGTGTGTCAGTGTTAGTGTGATGGGCTGTCTGTGTGTCAGTGTTAGTGTGATGGGCTGTGTGTGTGTCAGTGTTAGTGTGATGGACTGTCTGTGTGTCAGTGTTAGTGTGATGAGCTGTGTGTGTGTCAGTGTTAGTGTGATGGGCTGTGTGTGTCAGTGTTAGTGTGATGGACTGTCTGTGTGTCAGTGTTAGTGTGATGGGCTGTGTGTGTGTCAGTGTTAGTGTGATGGGCTGTGTGTGTCAGTGTTAGTGTGATGGACTGTGTGTGTCAGTGTTAGTGTGATGGGCTGTGTGTGTGTGTCATTGTTAGTGTGATGGGCTGTGTGTGTGTCAGTGTTAGTGTGATGGACTGTCTGTGTGTCAGTGTTAGTGTGATGGGCAGTGTGTGTGTCATTGTTAGTGTGATGGGCTGTGTGTGTGTCATTGTTAGTGTGATGGGCTGTGTGTGTGTGTCGGTGTTAGTGTGATGGGCTGTCTGTCAGTGTTAGTGTGACGGGCTGTGTGTGTGTCAGTGTTAGTGTGACGGGCTGTGCGTGTGTGCCAGTGTTAGTGTGATGGGTTGTGTGTGTGTGTCAGTGTTAGTGTGATGGGCTGTGTGTCTGTGTCAGTGTTAGTGTGATGGGCTGTGTGTGTGTGTCAGTGTTAGTGTGATGGGCTGTGTGTGTGTCAGTGTCAGTGTGATGGGCCCTGTGTGTGTCAGTGTCAGTGTGATGGGCTCTGTGTGTGTCAGTGTTAGTGTGATGGGCTGTGTGTGTGTCAGTGTTAGTGTGATGGACTGTGTGTGTGTCAGTGTTAGTGTGGTGGGCTGTGTGTGTGTCAGTGTTAGTTTGATGGGCTGTGTGTGTGTCAGTGTTAGTGTGATGGGCTGTGTGTGTGTGTCGGTGTTAGGTTGATGGGCTGTCTGTGTGTCAGTGGTAGTGTGATGGGCTGTGTGTGTGTCAGTGTTAGTGTGATGGGCTGTGTGTGTGTCAGTGTTAGTGTGATGGGCTGTGTGTGTGTGTCGGTGTTAGTGTGATAGGCTGTCTGTGTGTCAGTGTTAGTGTGATGGGCTGTGTGTGTGTGTCAGTGTTAGTGTGATGGGCTGTGTGTGTGTCAGTGTTAGTGTGATGGACTGTGTGTGTCAGTGTTAGTGTGATGGGCTGTGTGTGTGTGTCATTGTTAGTGTGATGGGCTGTGTGTGTGTCAGTGTTCGTGTGATGGACTGTCTGTGTGTCAGTGTTAGTGTCATGGGCTGTGTGTGTGCCAGTGTTAGTGTGATGGGCTGTGTGTGTGTATCAGTGTTAGTGTGATGGACTGTGTGTGTGTGTCAGTGTTAGTGTGATGGGCTGTGTGTGTGTGTCATTGTTAGTGTGATGGGCTGTGTGTGTGTGTCATTGTTAGTGTGATGGACTGTGTGTGTGTGTCAGTGTTAGTGTGATGGGGTGTCTGTGTGTGCCAGTGTTAGTGTGATGGACTGTCTGTGTGTCAGTGTTAGTGTGACGGGCTGTGTGTGTGTCAGTGTTAGTGTGATGGACTGTCTGTGTGTCAGTGTTAGTGTGATGAGCTGTGTGTGTGTCAGTGTTAGTGTGATGGGCTGTGTGTGTCAGTGTTAGTGTGATGGACTGTCTGTGTGTCAGTGTTAGTGTGATGGGCTGTGTGTGTGTCAGTGTTAGTGTGATGGGCTGTGTGTGTCAGTGTTAGTGTGATGGACTGTGTGTGTCAGTGTTAGTGTGATGGGCTGTGTGTGTGTGTCATTGTTAGTGTGATGGGCTGTGTGTGTGTGCCATTGTTAGTGTGATGGGCTGTGTGTGTGTCAGTGTTAGTGTGATGGGCTGTGTGTGTGTCAGTGTTAGTGTGATGGACTGTCTGTGTGTCAGTGTTAGTGTGATGGGCAGTGTGTGTGTCATTGTTAGTGTGATGGACTGTCTGTGTGTCAGTGTTAGTGTGATGGGCTGTGTGTGTGTCAGTGTTAGTGTGATGGGCTGTGTGTGTCAGTGTGATGGGCTGTGTGTGTGTGTCATTGTTAGTGTGATGGGCTGTGTGTGTGTCAGTGTGAGTGTGATGGGTTGTGTGTGTGTTAGTGTGATGGGCTGTCTGTGTGTCAGTGTTAGTGTGATGGCTGTCTGTGTGTCAGTGTTAGTGTGATGGGCTGTGTGTGTGTCAGTGTTAGTGCGATGGGCTGTCTGTGTGTCAGTGTTAGTGTGATGGGCTGTGTGTGTGTCAGTGTTAGTGTGATGGGCTGTGTGTGTGTCAGTGTTAGTGTGATGGGCTGTGTGTGTGTCAGTGTTAGTGTGACGGGCTGTGTGTGTGTCAGTGTTAGTGTGATGGGCTGTGTGTGTGTCAGTGTTAGTGTGATGGGCTGTGTGTGTGTGTCGGTGTTATTGTGATAGGCTGTCTGTGTGTCAGTGTTCGTGTGATGGGCTGTGTGTGTGTGTCAGTGTTAGTGTGATGGGCTGTGTGTGTGTCAGTGTTAGTGTGATGGGCTGTGTGTGTGCCAGTGTTAGTGTGATGGGCTGTGTGTGTGTCAGTGTTAGTGTGATGGGCTGTGTGTGTGCCAGTGTTAGTGTGATGGGCTGTGTGTGTGTATCAGTGTTAGTGCGATGGGCTGTGTGTGTGTCAGTGTTAGTATGATGGGCTGTCTGTGTGTATCAGTGTTAGTGTGATGGGCTGTGTGTGTATCAGTGTTAGTGTGATGGACTGTGTGTGTGTGTCAGTGTTAGTGTGATGGGCTGTCTGTGTGTGCCAGTGTTAGTGTGATGGACTGTCTGTGTGTCAGTGTTAGTGTGACGGGCTGTGTGTGTGTCAGTGTTAGTGTGATGGACTGTCTGTGTGTCAGTGTTAGTGTGATGAGCTGTGTGTGTGTCAGTGTTAGTGTGATGGGCTGTGTGTGTGTGTCATTGTTAGTGTGATGGGCTGTGTGTGTGTCAGTGTTAGTGTGATGGGCTGTGTGTGTGTCAGTGTTAGTGTGATGGACTGTCTGTGTGTCAGTGTTAGTGTGATGGGCAGTGTGTGTGTCATTGTTAGTGTGAGGGACTGTCTGTGTGTCAGTTTTAGTGTGATGGGCTGTGTGTGTGTCAGTGTTAGTGTGATGGGCTGTGTGTGTGTCAGTGTTAGTGTGATGGGCTGTGTGTGTGCCAGTGTTAGTGTGATGGGCCGTGTGTGTGTATCAGTGTTAGTGCGATGGGCTGTGTGTGTGTCAGTGTTAGTATGATGGGCTGTCTGTGTGTATCAGTGTTAGTGTGATGGGCTGTGTGTGTATCAGTGTTAGTGTGATGGACTGTGTGTGTGTGTCAGTGTTAGTGTGATGGGCTGTGTGTGTGTGTCATTGTTAGTGTGATGGGCTGTGTGTGTGTGTCATTGTTAGTGTGATGGACTGCGTGTGTGTGTCAGTGTTAGTGTGATGGGCTGTCTGTGTGTGCCAGTGTTAGTGTGATGGACTGTCTGTGTGTCAGTGTTAGTGTGACGGGCTGTGTGTGTGTCAGTGTTAGTGTGATGGACTGTCTGTGTGTCAGTGTTAGTGTGATGAGCTGTGTGTGTGTCAGTGTTAGTGTGATGGGCTGTGTGTGTCAGTGTTAGTGTGATGGACTGTCTGTGTGTCAGTGTTAGTGTGATGGGCTGTGTGTGTCAGTGTTAGTGTGATGGACTGTGTGTGTCAGTGTTAGTGTGATGGGCTGTGTGTGTGTGTCAGTGTTAGTGTGATGGGCTGTGTGTGTGTCAGTGTTAGTGTGATGGACTGCGTGTGTGTGTCAGTGTTAGTGTGATGGGCTGTGTGTGTGTGTCATTGTTAGTGTGATGGGCTGTGTGTGTGTCAGTGTGAGTGTGATGGGTTGTGTGTGTGTCAGTGTTAGTGTGATGGGCTGTCTGTGTGTCAGTGTTAGTGTGATGGGCTGTCTGTGTGTCAGTGTTAGTGTGATGGGCTGTGTGTGTGTCAGTGTTAGTGTGATGGACTGTCTGTGTGTCAGTGTTAGTGTGATGAGCTGTGTGTGTGTCAGTGTTAGTGTGATGGGCTGTGTGTGTGTGTCATTGTTAGTGTGATGGGCTGTGTGTGTGTCAGTGTTAGTGTGATGGACTCTCAGTGTGTCAGTGTTAGTGTGATGGGCAGTGTGTGTGTCATTGTTAGTGTGATGGACTGTCTGTGTGTCAGTGTAAGTGTGATGGGCTGTGTGTGTGTCAGTGTTAGTGTGATGGGCTGTGCGTGTGCCAGTGTTAGTGTGATGGGCTGTGTGTGTGTCAGTGTTAGTGTGATGGGCTGTGTGTGTGCCAGTGTTAGTGTGATGGGCTGTGTGTGTGTATCAGTGTTAGTGTGATGGACTGTCTGTGTGTCAGTGTTAGTGTGATGAGCTGTGTGTGTGTCAGTGTTAGTGTGATGGGCTGTGTGTGTCAGTGTTAGTGTGATGGACTGTCTGTGTGTCAGTGTTAGTGTGATGGGCTGTGTGTGTGTCAGTGTTAGTGTGATGGGCTGTGTGTGTCTGTGTTAGTGTGATGGACTGTGTGTGTCAGTGTTAGTGTGATGGGCTGTGTGTGTGTGTCATTGTTAGTGTGATGGGCTGTGTGTGTGTGTCATTGTTAGTGTGATGGGCTGTGTGTGTGTCAGTGTTAGTGTGATGGGCTGTGTGTGTGTCAGTGTTAGTGTGATGGACTGTCTGTGTGTCAGTGTTAGTGTGATGGGCAGTGTGTGTGTCAGTGTTAGTGTGATGGGCTGTGTGTGTGTCAGTGTTAGTGCGATGGGCTGTCTGTGTGTCAGTGTTAGTGTGATGGGCTGTGTGTGTGTCAGTGTTAGTGTGATGGGCTGTGTGTGTGTCAGTGTTAGTGTGATGGGCTGTGTGTGTGTCAGTGTTAGTGTGACGGGCTGTGTGTGTGTCAGTGTTAGTGTGATGGGCTGTGTGTGTGTCAGTGTTAGTGTGATGGGCTGTGTGTGTGTGTCGATGTTATTGTGATAGGCTGTCTGTGTGTCAGTGTTCGTGTGATGGGCTGTGTGTGTGTGTCAGTGTTAGTGTGATGGGCTGTGTGTGTGTCAGTGTTAGTGTGATGGGCTGTGTGTGTGCCAGTGTTAGTGTGATGGGCTGTGTGTGTGTCAGTGTTAGTGTGATGGGCTGTGTGTGTGCCAGTGTTAGTATGATGGGCTGTCTGTGTGTATCAGTGTTAGTGTGATGGGCTGTGTGTGTATCAGTGTTAGTGTGATGGACTGTGTGTGTGTGTCAGTGTTAGTGTGATGGGCTGTCTGTGTGTGCCAGTGTTAGTGTGATGGACTGTCTGTGTGTCAGTGTTAGTGTGACGGGCTGTGTGTGTGTCAGTGTGAGTGTGATGGACTGTCTGTGTGTCAGTGTTAGTGTGATGAGCTGTGTGTGTGTCAGTGTTAGTGTGATGGGCTGTGTGTGTGCCAGTGTTAGTGTGATGGGCTGTGTGTGTGTCAGTGTTAGTGTGATGGGCTGTGTGTGTGCCAGTGTTAGTATGATGGGCTGTCTTTGTGTATCAGTGTTAGTGTGATGGGCTGTGTGTGTATCAGTGTTAGTGTGATGGACTGTGTGTGTGTGTCAGTGTTAGTGTGATGGGCTGTCTGTGTGTGCCAGTGTTAGTGTGATGGACTGTCTGTGTGTCAGTGTTAGTGTGACGGGCTGTGTGTGTGTCAGTGTTAGTGTGATGGACTGTCTGTGTGTCAGTGTTAGTGTGATGAGCTGTGTGTGTGTCAGTGTTAGTGTGATGGGCTGTGTGTGTGTGTCATTGTTAGTGTGATGGGCTGTGTGTGTGTCAGTGTTAGTGTGATGGGCTGTGTGTGTGTCAGTGTTAGTGTGATGGGCTGTGTGTGTGTCAGTGTTAGTGTGATGGGCTGTGTGTGTGCCAGTGTTAGTGTGATGGGCTGTGTGTGTGTCAGTGTTAGTGTGATGGACTGTGTGTGTGTGTCAGTGTTAGTGTGATGGGCTGTCTGTGTGTGCCAGTGTTAGTGTGATGGACTGTCTGTGTGTCAGTGTTAGTGTGACGGGCTGTGTGTGTGTCAGTGTGAGTGTGATGGACTGTCTGTGTGTCAGTGTTAGTGTGATGAGCTGTGTGTGTGTCAGTGTTAGTGTGATGGGCTGTGTGTGTGCCAGTGTTAGTGTGATGGGCTGTGTGTGTGTCAGTGTTGGTGTCATGGGCTGTGTGTGTGCCAGTGTTAGTATGATGGGCTGTCTGTGTGTATCAGTGTTAGTGTGATGGGCTGTGTGTGTATCAGTGTTAGTGTGATGGACTGTGTGTGTGTGTCAGTGTTAGTGTGATGGGCTGTCTGTGTGTGCCAGTGTTAGTGTGATGGACTGTCTGTGTGTCAGTGTTAGTGTGACGGGCTGTGTGTGTGTCAGTGTTAGTGTGATGGACTGTCTGTGTGTCAGTGTTAGTGTGATGAGCTGTGTGTGTGTCAGTGTTAGTGTGATGGGCTGTGTGTGTGTGTCATTGTTAGTGTGATGGGCTGTGTGTGTGTCAGTGTTAGTGTGATGGGCTGTGTGTGTGTCAGTGTTAGTGTGATGGACTGTCTGTGTGTCAGTGTTAGTGTGATGGGCAGTGTGTGTGTCATTGTTAGTGTGAGGGACTGTCTGTGTGTCAGTGTTAGTGTGATGGGCTGTGTGTGTGTCAGTGTTAGTGTGATGGGCTGTGTGTGTGCCAGTGTTAGTATGATGGGCTGTGTGTGTGTCAGTGTTAGTGTGATGGGCTGTGTGTGTGCCAGTGTTAGTGTGATGGGCTGTGTGTGTGTATCAGTGTTAGTGCGATGGGCTGTGTGTGTGTCAGTGTTAGTATGATGGGCTGTCTGTGTGTATCAGTGTTAGTGTGATGGGCTGTGTGTGTATCAGTGTTAGTGTGATGGACTGTGTGTGTGTGTCAGTGTTAGTGTGATGGGCTGTGTGTGTGTGTCATTGTTAGTGTGATGGGCTGTGTGTGTGTGTCATTGTTAGTGTGATGGACTGTGTGTGTGTGTCAGTGTTAGTGTGATGGGCTGTCTGTGTGTGCCAGTGTTAGTGTGATGGACTGTCTGTGTGTCAGTGTTAGTGTGACGGGCTGTGTGTGTGTCAGTGTTAGTGTGATGGACTGTCTGTGTGTCAGTGTCAGTGTGATGAGCTGTGTGTGTGTCAGTGTTAGTGTGATGGGCTGTGTGTGTCAGTGTTAGTGTGATGGACTGTCTGTGTGTCAGTGTTAGTGTGATGGGCTGTGTGTGTGTCAGTGTTAGTGTGATGGGCTGTGTGTGTCAGTGTTAGTGTGATGGACTGTGTGTGTCAGTGCTAGTGTGATGGGCTGTGTGTGTGTGTCGGTGTTAGGTTGATGGGCTGTGTGTGTGTCAGTGTTAGTGTGATGGGCTGTGTGTGTGTCAGTGTTAGTGTGATGGGCTGTGTGTGTGTCAGTGTTAGTGTGATGGGCTGTGTGTGTGTGTCGGTGTTAGTGTGATAGGCTGTCTGTGTGTCAGTGTTAGTGTGATGGGCTGTGTGTGTGTGTCAGTGTTAGTGTGATGGGCTGTGTGTGTGTCAGTGTTAGTGTGATGGACTGTGTGTGTCAGTGTTAGTGTGATGGGCTGTGTGTGTGTGTCATTGTTAGTGTGATGGGCTGTGTGTGTTTCAGTGTTAGTGTGATGGACTGTCAGTGTGTCAGTGTTAGTGTGATGGGGTGTCTGTGTGTGCCAGTGTTAGTGTGATGGACTGTCTGTGTGTCAGTGTTAGTGTGACGGGCTGTGTGTGTGTCAGTGTTAGTGTGATGGACTGTCTGTGTGTCAGTGTTAGTGTGATGAGCTGTGTGTGTGTCAGTGTTAGTGTGATGGGCTGTGTGTGTCAGTGTTGGTGTGATGGGCTGTGTGTGTCAGTGTTAGTGTGATGGACTGTCTGTGTGTCAGTGTTAGTGTGATGGGCTGTGTGTGTGTCAGTGTTAGTGTGATGGGCTGTGTGTGTCTGTGTTAGTGTGATGGACTGTGTGTGTCAGTGTTAGTGCGATGGGCTGTGTGTGTGTGTCATTGTTAGTGTGATGGGCTGTGTGTGTGCGTCATTGTTAGTGTGATGGGCTGTGTGTGTGTCAGTGTTAGTGTGATGGGCAGTGTGTGTGTCAGTGTTAGTGTGATGGACTGTCTGTGTGTCAGTGTTAGTGTGATGGGCAGTGTGTGTGTCATTGTTAGTGTGATGGACTGTCTGTGTGTCAGTGTTAGTGTGATGGGCTGTGTGTGTGTCAATGTTAGTGTGATGGGCTGTGTGTGTCAGTGTGATGGGCTGTGTGTGTGTGTCATTGTTAGTGTGATGGGCTGTGTGTGTGTCAGTGTGAGTGTGATGGGTTGTGTGTGTGTCAGTGTTAGTGTGATGGGCTGTCTGTGTGTCAGTGTTAGTGTGATGGGCTGTCTGTGTGTCAGTGTTAGTGTGATGGGCTGTGTGTGTGTCAGTGTTAGTGCGATGGGCTGTCTGTGTGTCAGTGTTAGTGTGATGGGTTGTGTGTGTGTCCGTATTAGTGTGATGGGCTGTGTGTGTGTCAGTGTTAGTGTGATGGGCTGTGTGTGTGTCAGTGTTAGTGTGATGGGCTGTGTGTGTGTCAGTGTTAGTGTGATGGGCTGTGTGTGTGTCAGTGTTAGTGTGATGGGCTGTGTGTGTGTGTCGGTGTTCTTGTGATAGGCTGTCTGTGTGTCAGTGTTCGTGTGATGGGCTGTGTGTGTGTGTCAGTGTTAGTGTGATGGGCTGTGTGTGTGTCAGTGTTAGTGTGATGGGCTGTGTGTGTGCCAGTGTTAGTGTGATGGGCTGTGTGTGTGTCAGTGTTAGTGTGATGGGCTGTGTGTGTGCCAGTGTTAGTGTGATGGGCTGTGTGTGTGTATCAGTGTTAGTGCGATGGGCTGTGTGTGTGTCAGTGTTAGTATGATGGGCTGTCTGTGTGTATCAGTGTTAGTGTGATGGGCTGTGTGTGTATCAGTGTTAGTGTGATGGACTGTGTGTGTGTGTCAGTGTTAGTGTGATGGGCTGTCTGTGTGTGCCAGTGTTAGTGTGATGGACTGTCTGTGTGTCAGTGTTAGTGTGACGGGCTGTGTGTGTGTCAGTGTTAGTGTGATGGACTGTCTGTGTGTCAGTGTTAGTGTGATGAGCTGTGTGTGTGTCAGTGTTAGTGTGATGGGCTGTGTGTGTGTGTCATTGTTAGTGTGATGGGCTGTGTGTGTGTCAGTGTTAGTGTGATGGGCTGTGTGTGTGTCAGTGTTAGTGTGATGGGCTGTGTGTGTGTCAGTGTTAGTGTGATGGACTGTCTGTGTGTCAGTGTTAGTGTGATGGGCAGTGTGTGTGTCATTGTTAGTGTGATGGACTGTCTGTGTGTCAGTGTTAGTGTGATGGTCTGTGTGTGTGCCAGTGTTAGTGTGATGGGCTGTGTGTGTGTCAGTGTTCGTGTGATGGGCTGTGTGTGTGCCAGTGTTAGTGTGATGGGCTGTGTGTGTGTATCAGTGTTAGTGCGATGGGCTGTGTGTGTGTCAGTGTTAGTATGATGGGCTGTCTGTGTGTATCAGTGTTAGTGTGATGGGCTGTGTGTGTATCAGTGTTCGTGTGATGGACTGTGTGTGTGTGTCAGTGTTAGTGTGATGGGCTGTGTGTGTGTGTCATTGTTAGTGTGATGGGCTGTGTGTGTGTGTCATTGTTAGTGTGATGGACTGTGTGTGTGTGTCAGTGTTAGTGTGATGGGCTGTCTGTGTGTGCCAGTGTTAGTGTGATGGACTGTCTGTGTGTCAGTGTTAGTGTGACGGGCTGTGTGTGTGTCAGTGTTAGTGTGATGGGCTGTCTGTGTGTGCCAGTGTTAGTGTGATGGACTGTCTGTGTGTCAGTGTTAGTGTGACGGGCTGTGTGTGTGTCAGTGTTAGTGTGATGGACTGTCTGTGTGTCAGTGTTAGTGTGATGAGCTGTGTGTGTGTCAGTGTTAGTGTGATGGGCTGTGTGTGTCAGTGTTAGTGTGATGGACTGTCTGTGTGTCAGTGTTAGTGTGATGGGCTGTGTGTGTGTCAGTGTTAGTGTGATGGGCTGTGTGTGTCAGTGTTAGTGTGATGGACTGTGTGTGTCAGTGCTAGTGTGATGGGCTGTGTGTGTGTGTCGGTGTTAGGTTGATGGGCTGTGTGTGTGTCAGTGTTAGTGTGATGGGCTGTGTGTGTGTCAGTGTTAGTGTGATGGGCTGTGTGTGTGTCAGTGTTAGTGTGATGGGCTGTGTGTGTGTGTCGGTGTTAGTGTGATAGGCTGTCTGTGTGTCAGTGTTAGTGTGATGGGCTGTGTGTGTGTGTCAGTGTTAGTGTGATGGGCTGTGTGTGTGTCAGTGTTAGTGTGATGGACTGTGTGTGTCAGTGTTAGTGTGATGGGCTGTGTGTGTGTGTCATTGTTAGTGTGATGGGCTGTGTGTGTGTCAGTGTTAGTGTGATGGACTGTCAGTGTGTCAGTGTTAGTGTGATGGGGTGTCTGTGTGTGCCAGTGTTAGTGTGATGGACTGTCTGTGTGTCAGTGTTAGTGTGACGGGCTGTGTGTGTGTCAGTGTTAGTGTGATGGACTGTCTGTGTGTCAGTGTTAGTGTGATGAGCTGTGTGTGTGTCAGTGTTAGTGTGATGGGCTGTGTGTGTCAGTGTTGGTGTGATGGGCTGTGTGTGTCAGTGTTAGTGTGATGGACTGTCTGTGTGTCAGTGTTAGTGTGATGGGCTGTGTGTGTGTCAGTGTTAGTGTGATGGGCTGTGTGTGTCTGTGTTAGTGTGATGGACTGTGTGTGTCAGTGTTAGTGCGATGGGCTGTGTGTGTGTGTCATTGTTAGTGTGATGGGCTGTGTGTGTGCGTCATTGTTAGTGTGATGGGCTGTGTGTGTGTCAGTGTTAGTGTGATGGGCAGTGTGTGTGTCAGTGTTAGTGTGATGGACTGTCTGTGTGTCAGTGTTAGTGTGATGGGCAGTGTGTGTGTCATTGTTAGTGTGATGGACTGTCTGTGTGTCAGTGTTAGTGTGATGGGCTGTGTGTGTGTCAATGTTAGTGTGATGGGCTGTGTGTGTCAGTGTGATGGGCTGTGTGTGTGTGTCATTGTTAGTGTGATGGGCTGTGTGTGTGTCAGTGTGAGTGTGATGGGTTGTGTGTGTGTCAGTGTTAGTGTGATGGGCTGTCTGTGTGTCAGTGTTAGTGTGATGGGCTGTCTGTGTGTCAGTGTTAGTGTGATGGGTTGTGTGTGTGTCCGTATTAGTGTGATGGGCTGTGTGTGTGTCAGTGTTAGTGTGATGGGCTGTGTGTGTGTCAGTGTTAGTGTGATGGGCTGTGTGTGTGTCAGTGTTAGTGTGATGGGCTGTGTGTGTGTCAGTGTTAGTGTGATGGGCTGTGTGTGTGTGTCGGTGTTCTTGTGATAGGCTGTCTGTGTGTCAGTGTTCGTGTGATGGGCTGTGTGTGTGTGTCAGTGTTAGTGTGATGGGCTGTGTGTGTGTCAGTGTTAGTGTGATGGGCTGTGTGTGTACCAGTGTTAGTGTGATGGGCTGTGTGTGTGTCAGTGTTAGTGTGATGGGCTGTGTGTGTGTCAGTGTTAGTGCGATGGGCTGTCTGTGTGTCAGTGTTAGTGTGATGGGTTGTGTGTGTGTCCGTATTAGTGTGATGGGCTGTGTGTGTGTCAGTGTTAGTGTGATGGGCTGTGTGTGTGTCAGTGTTAGTGTGATGGGCTGTGTGTGTGTCAGTGTTAGTGTGATGGGCTGTGTGTGTGTCAGTGTTAGTGTGATGGGCTGTGTGTGTGTGTCGGTGTTCTTGTGATAGGCTGTCTGTGTGTCAGTGTTCGTGTGATGGGCTGTGTGTGTGTGTCAGTGTTAGTGTGATGGGCTGTGTGTGTGTCAGTGTTAGTGTGATGGGCTGTGTGTGTGCCAGTGTTAGTGTGATGGGCTGTGTGTGTGTCAGTGTTAGTGTGATGGGCTGTGTGTGTGCCAGTGTTAGTGTGATGGGCTGTGTGTGTGTATCAGTGTTAGTGCGATGGGCTGTGTGTGTGTCAGTGTTAGTATGATGGGCTGTCTGTGTGTATCAGTGTTAGTGTGATGGGCTGTGTGTGTATCAGTGTTAGTGTGATGGACTGTGTGTGTGTGTCAGTGTTAGTGTGATGGGCTGTCTGTGTGTGCCAGTGTTAGTGTGATGGACTGTCTGTGTGTCAGTGTTAGTGTGACGGGCTGTGTGTGTGTCAGTGTTAGTGTGATGGACTGTCTGTGTGTCAGTGTTAGTGTGATGAGCTGTGTGTGTGTCAGTGTTAGTGTGATGGGCTGTGTGTGTGTGTCATTGTTAGTGTGATGGGCTGTGTGTGTGTCAGTGTTAGTGTGATGGGCTGTGTGTGTGTCAGTGTTAGTGTGATGGGCTGTGTGTGTGTCAGTGTTAGTGTGATGGACTGTCTGTGTGTCAGTGTTAGTGTGATGGGCAGTGTGTGTGTCATTGTTAGTGTGATGGACTGTCTGTGTGTCAGTGTTAGTGTGATGGTCTGTGTGTGTGCCAGTGTTAGTGTGATGGGCTGTGTGTGTGTCAGTGTTCGTGTGATGGGCTGTGTGTGTGCCAGTGTTAGTGTGATGGGCTGTGTGTGTGTATCAGTGTTAGTGCGATGGGCTGTGTGTGTGTCAGTGTTAGTATGATGGGCTGTCTGTGTGTATCAGTGTTAGTGTGATGGGCTGTGTGTGTATCAGTGTTCGTGTGATGGACTGTGTGTGTGTGTCAGTGTTAGTGTGATGGGCTGTGTGTGTGTGTCATTGTTAGTGTGATGGGCTGTGTGTGTGTGTCATTGTTAGTGTGATGGACTGTGTGTGTGTGTCAGTGTTAGTGTGATGGGCTGTCTGTGTGTGCCAGTGTTAGTGTGATGGACTGTCTGTGTGTCAGTGTTAGTGTGACGGGCTGTGTGTGTGTCAGTGTTAGTGTGATGGACTGTCTGTGTGTCAGTGTTAGTGTGATGAGCTGTGTGTGTGTCAGTGTTAGTGTGATGGGCTGTGTGTGTCAGTGTTAGTGTGATGGACTGTCTGTGTGTCAGTGTTAGTGTGATGGGCTGTGTGTGTGTCAGTGTTAGTGTGATGGGCTGTGTGTGTCAGTGTTAGTGTGATGGGCTGTGTGTGTGTGTCATTGTTAGTGTGATGGGCTGTGTGTGTGTCAGTGTTAGTGTGATGGGCTGTGTGTGTGTCAGTGTTAGTGTGATGGACTGTCTGTGTGTCAGTGTTAGTGTGATGGGCAGTGTGTGTGTCATTGTTAGTGTGATGGACTGTCTGTGTGTCAGTGTTAGTGTGATGGGCTGTGTGTGTGTCAGTGTTAGTGTGATGGGCTGTGTGTGTCAGTGTGATGGGCTGTGTGTGTGTGTCATTGTTAGTGTGATGGGCTGTGTGTGTGTCAGTGTGAGTGTGATGGGCTGTGTGTGTGTCAGTGTTAGTGTGATGGGCTGTCTGTGTGTCAGTGTTAGTGTGATGGGCTGTGTGTGTGTCAGTGTTAGTGTGATGGGCTGTGTGTGTGTCAGTGTTAGTGTGATGTGCTGTGTGTGTGTGTCATTGTTAGTGTGATGGGCTGTGTGTGTGTCAGTGTTAGTGTGATGGGCTGTGTGTGTGTCAGTGTTAGTGTGATGGACTGTCTGTGTGTCAGTGTTAGTGTGATGGGCAGTGTGTGTGTCATTGTTAGTGTGATGGGCAGTGTGTGTGTCATTGTTAGTGTGATGGACTGTCTGTGTGTCCGTGTTAGTGTGATGGGCTGTGTGTGTCAGTGTTAGTGTGATGGGCTGTGTGTGTGTGTCATTGTTAGTGTGATGGGCTGTGTGTGTCAGTGTTCGTGTGATCGGCTGTGTGTGTGTGTCATTGTTAGTGTGATGGGCTGTGTGTGTGTCAGTGTTAGTGTGATGGGCTGTGTGTGTGTCAGTGTTAGTGTGATGGGCTGTGTGTGTGCCAGTGTTAGTGTGATGGGCTGTGTGTGTGTATCAGTGTTAGTGTGATGGGCTGTGTGTGTGTGTCATTGTTAGTGTGATGGGCTGTGTGTGTGTGTCATTGTTAGTGTGATGGACTGTGTGTGTGTGTCAGTGTTAGTGTGATGGGCTGTCTGTGTGTGCCAGTGTTAGTGTGATGGACTGTCTGTGTGTCAGTGTTAGTGTGACGGGCTGTGTGTGTGTCAGTGTTAGTGTGATGGACTGTCTGTGTGTCAGTGTTAGTGTGATGAGCTGTGTGTGTGTCAGTGTTAGTGTGATGGGCTGTGTGTGTCAGTGTTAGTGTGATGGGCTGTGTGTGTCAGTGTTAGTGTGATCGACTGTCTGTGTGTCAGTGTTAGTGTGATGGGCTGTGTGTGTGTCAGTGTTAGTGTGATGGGCTGTGTGTGTCTGTGTTAGTGTGATGGACTGTGTGTGTCAGTGTTAGTGCGATGGGCTGTGTGTGTGTGTCATTGTTAGTGTGATGGGCTGTGTGTGTGCGTCATTGTTAGTGTGATGGGCTGTGTGTGTGTCAGTGTTAGTGTGATGGGCAGTGTGTGTGTCAGTGTTAGTGTGATGGACTGTCTGTGTGTCAGTGTTAGTGTGATGGGCAGTGTGTGTGTCATTGTTAGTGTGATGGACTGTCTGTGTGTCAGTGTTAGTGTGATGGGCTGTGTGTGTGTCAATGTTAGTGTGATGGGCTGTGTGTGTCAGTGTGATGGGCTGTGTGTGTGTGTCATTGTTAGTGTGATGGGCTGTGTGTGTGTCAGTGTGAGTGTGATGGGTTGTGTGTGTGTCAGTGTTAGTGTGATGGGCTGTCTGTGTGTCAGTGTTAGTGTGATGGGCTGTCTGTGTGTCAGTGTTAGTGTGATGGGCTGTGTGTGTGTCAGTGTTAGTGCGATGGGCTGTCTGTGTGTCAGTGTTAGTGTGATGGGTTGTGTGTGTGTCCGTATTAGTGTGATGGGCTGTGTGTGTGTCAGTGTTAGTGTGATGGGCTGTGTGTGTGTCAGTGTTAGTGTGATGGGCTGTGTGTGTGTCAGTGTTAGTGTGATGGGCTGTGTGTGTGTCAGTGTTAGTGTGATGGGTTGTGTGTGTGTGTCGGTGTTCTTGTGATAGGCGGTCTGTGTGTCAGTGTTCGTGTGATGGGCTGTGTGTGTGTGTCAGTGTTAGTGTGATGGGCTGTGTGTGTGTCAGTGTTAGTGTGATGGGCTGTGTGTGTGCCAGTGTTAGTGTGATGGGCTGTGTGTGTGTCAGTGTTAGTGTGATGGGCTGTGTGTGTGCCAGTGTTAGTGTGATGGGCTGTGTGTGTGTATCAGTGTTAGTGCGATGGGCTGTGTGTGTGTCAGTGTTAGTATGATGGGCTGTCTGTGTGTATCAGTGTTAGTGTGATGGGCTGTGTGTGTATCAGTGTTAGTGTGATGGACTGTGTGTGTGTGTCAGTGTTAGTGTGATGGGCTGTCTGTGTGTGCCAGTGTTAGTGTGATGGACTGTCTGTGTGTCAGTGTTAGTGTGACGGGCTGTGTGTGTGTCAGTGTTAGTGTGATGGACTGTCTGTGTGTCAGTGTTAGTGTGATGAGCTGTGTGTGTGTCAGTGTTAGTGTGATGGGCTGTGTGTGTGTGTCATTGTTAGTGTGATGGGCTGTGTGTGTGTCAGTGTTAGTGTGATGGGCTGTGTGTGTGTCAGTGTTAGTGTGATGGGCTGTGTGTGTGTCAGTGTTAGTGTGATGGACTGTCTGTGTGTCAGTGTTAGTGTGATGGGCAGTGTGTGTGTCATTGTTAGTGTGATGGACTGTCTGTGTGTCAGTGTTAGTGTGATGGTCTGTGTGTGTGCCAGTGTTAGTGTGATGGGCTGTGTGTGTGTCAGTGTTCGTGTGATGGGCTGTGTGTGTGCCAGTGTTAGTGTGATGGGCTGTGTGTGTGTATCAGTGTTAGTGCGATGGGCTGTGTGTGTGTCAGTGTTAGTATGATGGGCTGTCTGTGTGTATCAGTGTTAGTGTGATGGGCTGTGTGTGTATCAGTGTTCGTGTGATGGACTGTGTGTGTGTGTCAGTGTTAGTGTGATGGGCTGTGTGTGTGTGTCATTGTTAGTGTGATGGGCTGTGTGTGTGTGTCATTGTTAGTGTGATGGACTGTGTGTGTGTGTCAGTGTTAGTGTGATGGGCTGTCTGTGTGTGCCAGTGTTAGTGTGATGGACTGTCTGTGTGTCAGTGTTAGTGTGACGGGCTGTGTGTGTGTCAGTGTTAGTGTGATGGACTGTCTGTGTGTCAGTGTTAGTGTGATGAGCTGTGTGTGTGTCAGTGTTAGTGTGATGGGCTGTGTGTGTCAGTGTTAGTGTGATGGACTGTCTGTGTGTCAGTGTTAGTGTGATGGGCTGTGTGTGTGTCAGTGTTAGTGTGATGGGCTGTGTGTGTCAGTGTTAGTGTGATGGACTGTGTGTGTCAGTGTTAGTGTGATGGGCTGTGTGTGTGTGTCATTGTTAGTGTGATGGGCTGTGTGTGTGTCAGTGTTAGTGTGATGGGCTGTGTGTGTGTCAGTGTTAGTGTGATGGACTGTCTGTGTGTCAGTGTTAGTGTGATGGGCAGTGTGTGTGTCATTGTTAGTGTGATGGACTGTCTGTGTGTCAGTGTTAGTGTGATGGGCTGTGTGTGTGTCAGTGTTAGTGTGATGGGCTGTGTGTGTCAGTGTGATGGGCTGTGTGTGTGTGTCATTGTTAGTGTGATGGGCTGTGTGTGTGTCAGTGTGAGTGTGATGGGCTGTGTGTGTGTCAGTGTTAGTGTGATGGGCTGTCTGTGTGTCAGTGTTAGTGTGATGGGCTGTGTGTGTGTCAGTGTTAGTGTGATGGGCTGTGTGTGTGTCAGTGTTAGTGTGATGTGCTGTGTGTGTGTGTCATTGTTAGTGTGATGGGCTGTGTGTGTGTCAGTGTTAGTGTGATGGGCTGTGTGTGTGTCAGTGTTAGTGTGATGGACTGTCTGTGTGTCAGTGTTAGTGTGATGGGCAGTGTGTGTGTCATTGTTAGTGTGATGGGCAGTGTGTGTGTCATTGTTAGTGTGATGGACTGTCTGTGTGTCCGTGTTAGTGTGATGGGCTGTGTGTGTCAGTGTTAGTGTGATGGGCTGTGTGTGTGTGTCATTGTTAGTGTGATGGGCTGTGTGTGTCAGTGTTAGTGTGATCGGCTGTGTGTGTGTGTCATTGTTAGTGTGACGGGATGTTTGTGTGTCAGTGTTAGTGTGATGGGCTGTGTGTGTGTCAGTGTTAGTGTGATGGGCTGTCTGTGTGTCAGTGTTAGTGTGATGGGCTGTCTGTGTGTCAGTGTTAGTGTGATGGGCTGTGTGTGTGTCAGTGTTAGTGCGATGGGCTGTCTGTGTGTCAGTGTTAGTGTGATGGGCTGTGTGTGTGTCAGTGTTAGTGTGATGGGCTGTGTGTGTGTGTGCCATTGTTAGTGTGATGGGCTGTGTGTGTCTGTCAGTGTTCGTGTGATGGGCTGTGTGTGTGTCAGTGTTAGTGCGATGGGCTGTCTGTGTGTTGGTGTTAATGTGATGGGCTGTGTGTGTGTCAGTGTTTGTGTGATGGGCTGTGTGTGTGTCAGTGTTAGTGTGACGGGCTGTGTGTGTTTCATTGTTAGTGTGATGGGATGTCTGTGTGTTGGTGTTAATGTGATGGGCTGTGTGTGTGTCAGTGTTAGTGCGATGGGCTGTGTGTGTGTCAGTGTTAGTATGATGGGCTGTCTATGTGTATCAGTGTTAGTGTGATAGGCTGTGTGTGTGTGTCATTGTTAGTGTGATGGGCTGTGTGTGTGTCAGTGTTAGTGTGATGGGCTGTGTGTGTGTCAGTGTTAGTGTGATGGACTGTCTGTGTGTCAGTGTTAGTGTGATGGGCAGTGTGTGTGTCATTGTTAGTGTGATGGACTGTCTGTTTGTCAGTGTTAGTGTGATGGGCTGTGTGTGTGTCAGTGTTAGTGTGATGGGCTGTGTGTGTGCCAGTGTTAGTGTGATGGGCTGTGTGTGTGTCAGTGTTAGTGTGATGGGCTGTGTGTGTGCCAGTGTTAGTGTGATGGGCTGTGTGTGTGTATCAGTGTTAGTGCGATGGGCTGTGTGTGTGTCAGTGTTAGTATGATGGGCTGTCTGTGAGTATCAGTGTTAGTGTGATGGGCTGTGTGTGTATCAGTGTTAGTGTGATGGACTGTGTGTGTGTGTCAGTGTTAGTGTGATGGGCTGTGTGTGTGTGTCATTGTTAGTGTGATGGGCTGTGTGTGTCATTGTTAGTGTGATGGACTGTGTGTGCGTGTCAGTGTTAGTGTGATGGGCTGTCTGTGTGTGCCAGTGTTAGTGTGATGGACTGTCTGTGTGTCAGTGTTAGTGTGATGAGCTGTGTGTGTGTCAGTGTTAGTGTGATGGGCTGTGTGTGTCAGTGTTAGTGTGATGGACTGTCTGTGTGTCAGTGTTAGTGTGATGGGCTGTGTGTGTGTCAGTGTTAGTGTGATGGACTGTCTGTGTGTCAGTGTTAGTGTGATGAGCTGTGTGTGTGTCAGTGTTAGTGTGATGGGCTGTGTGTGTCAGTGTTAGTGTGATGGACTGTCTGTGTGTCAGTGTTAGTGTGATGGGCTGTGTGTGTGTCAGTGTTAGTGTGATGGGCTGTGTGTGTCAGTGTTAGTGTGATGGACTGTGTGTGTCAGTGTTAGTGTGATGGGCTGTGTGTGTGTGTCATTGTTAGTGTGATGGGCTGTGTGTGTGTCAGTGTTAGTGTGATGGGCTGTGTGTGTGTCAGTGTTAGTGTGATGGACTGTCTGTGTGTCAGTGTTAGTGTGATGGGCTGTGTGTGTGTCAGTGTTAGTGTGATGGGCTGTGTGTGTCAGTGTTAGTGTGATGGACTGTGTGTGTCAGTGTTAGTGTGATGGGCTGTGTGTGTGTGTCATTGTTAGTGTGATGGGCTGTGTGTGTGTCAGTGTTAGTGTGATGGGCTGTGTGTGTGTCAGTGTTAGTGTGATGGACTGTCTGTGTGTCAGTGTTAGTGTGATGGGCAGTGTGTGTGTCATTGTTAGTGTGATGGACTGTCTGTGTGTCAGTGTTAGTGTGATGGGCTGTGTGTGTGTCAGTGTTAGTGTGATGGGCTGTGTGTGTCAGTGTGATGGGCTGTGTGTGTGTGTCATTGTTAGTGTGATGGGCTGTGTGTGTGTCAGTGTGAGTGTGATGGGCTGTCTGTGTGTCAGTGTTAGTGTGATGGGCTTTGTGTGTGTCAGTGTTAGTGTGATGGGCTGTGTGTGTGTCAGTGTTAGTGTGATGTGCTGTGTGTGTGTGTCATTGTTAGTGTGATGGGCTGTGTGTGT
This sequence comes from Mustelus asterias, assembly GCF_964213995.1. Taxonomy (NCBI): domain Eukaryota; kingdom Metazoa; phylum Chordata; class Chondrichthyes; order Carcharhiniformes; family Triakidae; genus Mustelus; species Mustelus asterias. The sequence continues at coordinate 73,767,773 of NC_135803.1, read as the reverse complement.
GTCAGTGTTAGTGTGATGGGCTGTGTGTGTGTCAGTGTTAGTGTGATGGACTGTCTGTGTGTCAGTGTTAGTGTGATGGGCAGTGTGTGTGTCATTGTTAGTGTGATGGGCAATGTGTGTGTCATTGTTAGTGTGATGGACTGTCTGTGTGTCCGTGTTAGTGTGATGGGCTGTGTGTGTCAGTGTTAGTGTGATGGGCTGTGTGTGTGTGTCATTGTTAGTGTGATGGGCTGTGTGTGTCAGTGTTAGTGTGATCGGCTGTGTGTGTGTGTCATTGTTAGTGTGACGGGATGTTTGTGTGTCAGTGTTAGTGTGATGGGCTGTGTGTGTGTCAGTGTTAGTGTGATGGGCTGTCTGTGTGTCAGTGTTAGTGTGATGGGCTGTCTGTGTGTCAGTGTTAGTGTGATGGGCTGTGTGTGTGTCAGTGTTAGTGCGATGGGCTGTCTGTGTGTCAGTGTTAGTGTGATGGGCTGTGTGTGTGTCAGTGTTAGTGTGATGGGCTGTGTGTGTGTGTGCCATTGTTAGTGTGATGGGCTGTGTGTGTCTGTCAGTGTTCGTGTGATGGGCTGTGTGTGTGTCAGTGTTAGTGCGATGGGCTGTCTGTGTGTTGGTGTTAATGTGATGGGCTGTGTGTGTGTCAGTGTTTGTGTGATGGGCTGTGTGTGTGTCAGTGTTAGTGTGACGGGCTGTGTGTGTTTCATTGTTAGTGTGATGGGATGTCTGTGTGTTGGTGTTAATGTGATGGGCTGTGTGTGTGTCAGTGTTAGTGCGATGGGCTGTGTGTGTGTCAGTGTTAGTATGATGGGCTGTCTATGTGTATCAGTGTTAGTGTGATAGGCTGTGTGTGTGTGTCATTGTTAGTGTGATGGGCTGTGTGTGTGTCAGTGTTAGTGTGATGGGCTGTGTGTGTGTCAGTGTTAGTGTGATGGACTGTCTGTGTGTCAGTGTTAGTGTGATGGGCAGTGTGTGTGTCATTGTTAGTGTGATGGACTGTCTGTTTGTCAGTGTTAGTGTGATGGGCTGTGTGTGTGTCAGTGTTAGCGTGATGGGCTGTGTGTGTGCCAGTGTTAGTGTGATGGGCTGTGTGTGTGTCAGTGTTAGTGTGATGGGCTGTGTGTGTGCCAGTGTTAGTGTGATGGGCTGTGTGTGTGTATCAGTGTTAGTGCGATGGGCTGTGTGTGTGTCAGTGTTAGTATGATGGGCTGTCTGTGTGTATCAGTGTTAGTGTGATGGGCTGTGTGTGTATCAGTGTTAGTGTGATGGACTGTGTGTGTGTGTCAGTGTTAGTGTGATGGGCTGTGTGTGTGTGTCATTGTTAGTGTGATGGGCTGTGTGTGTGTGTGTCATTGTTAGTGTGATGGACTGTGTGTGCGTGTCAGTGTTAGTGTGATGGGCTGTCTGTGTGTGCCAGTGTTAGTGTGATGGACTGTCTGTGTGTCAGTGTTAGTGTGATGAGCTGTGTGTGTGTCAGTGTTAGTGTGATGGGCTGTGTGTGTCAGTGTTAGTGTGATGGACTGTCTGTGTGTCAGTGTTAGTGTGATGGGCTGTGTGTGTGTCAGTGTTAGTGTGATGGACTGTCTGTGTGTCAGTGTTAGTGTGATGAGCTGTGTGTGTGTCAGTGTTAGTGTGATGGGCTGTGTGTGTCAGTGTTAGTGTGATGGACTGTCTGTGTGTCAGTGTTAGTGTGATGGGCTGTGTGTGTGTCAGTGTTAGTGTGATGGGCTGTGTGTGTCAGTGTTAGTGTGATGGACTGTGTGTGTCAGTGTTAGTGTGATGGGCTGTGTGTGTGTGTCATTGTTAGTGTGATGGGCTGTGTGTGTGTCAGTGTTAGTGTGATGGGCTGTGTGTGTGTCAGTGTTAGTGTGATGGACTGTCTGTGTGTCAGTGTTAGTGTGATGGGCAGTGTGTGTGTCATTGTTAGTGTGATGGACTGTCTGTGTGTCAGTGTTAGTGTGATGGGCTGTGTGTGTGTCAGTGTTAGTGTGATGGGCTGTGTGTGTCAGTGTGATGGGCTGTGTGTGTGTGTCATTGTTAGTGTGATGGGCTGTGTGTGTGTCAGTGTGAGTGTGATGGGCTGTGTGTGTGTCAGTGTTAGTGTGATGGGCTGTCTGTGTGTCAGTGTTAGTGTGATGTGCTGTCTGTGTGTCAGTGTTAGTGTGATGGGCTGTGTGTGTGTCAGTGTTAGTGCGATGGGCTGTCTGTGTGTCGGTGTTAGTGTGATGGGCTGTGTGTGTGTCAGTGTTTGTGCGATGGGCTGTCTGTGTGTTGGTGTTAATGTGATGGGCTGTGTGTGTGTCGGTGTTTGTGTGATGGGCTGTGTGTGTGTCAGTGTTAGTGTGATGGGCTGTGTGTGTGTCAGTGTTAGTGTGACGGGCTGTGTGTGTTTCATTGTTAGTGTGATGGGATGTCTGTGTGTTGGTGTTAATGTGATGGGCTGTGTGTGTGTCAGTGTTAGTGCGATGGGCTGTGTGTGTGTCAGTGTTAGTATGATGGGCTGTCTGTGTGTATCAGTGTTAGTGTGATGGGCTGTGTGTGTATCAGTGTTAGTGTGATGGACTGTGTGTGTGTGTCAGTGTTAGTGTGATGGGCTGTCTGTGTGTGCCAGTGTTAGTGTGATGGACTGTCTGTGTGTCAGTGTAAGTGTGACGGGCTGTGTGTGTGTCAGTGTTAGTGTGATGGACTGTCTGTGTGTCAGTGTTAGTGTGATGAGCTGTGTGTGTGTCAGTGTTAGTGTGATGGGCTGTGTGTGTGTCAGTGTTAGTGTGATGGACTGTCTGTGTGTCAGTGTTAGTGTGATGGGCCGTGTGTGTGTCATTGTTAGTGTGATGGACTGTCTGTGTGTCAGTGTTAGTGTGATGGTCTGTGTGTGTGTCAGTGTTAGTGTGATGGGCTGTGTGTGTGCCAGTGTTAGTGTGATGGGCTGTGTGTGTGTCAGTGTTAGTGTGATGGGCTGTGTGTGTGCCAGTGTTAGTGTGATGGGCTGTGTGTGTGTATCAGTGTTAGTGCGATGGGCTGTGTGTGTGACAGTGTTAGTATGATGGGCTGTCTGTGTGTATCAGTGTTAGTGTGATGGGCTGTGTGTGTATCAGTGTTAGTGTGATGGACTGTGTGTGTGTGTCAGTGTTAGTGTGATGGGCTGTGTGTGTGTGTCATTGTTAGTGTGATGGGCTGTGTGTGTGTGTCATTGTTAGTGTGATGGACTGTGTGTGTGTGTCAGTGTTAGTGTGATGGGCTGTCTGTGTGTGCCAGTGTTAGTGTGATGGACTGTCTGTGTGTCAGTGTTAGTGTGACGGGCTGTGTGTGTGTCAGTGTTAGTGTGATGGACTGTCTGTGTGTCAGTGTTAGTGTGATGAGCTGTGTGTGTGTCAGAGTTAGTGTGATGGGCTGTGTGTGTCAGTGTTAGTGTGATGGACTGTCAGTGTGTCAGTGTTAGTGTGATGGGCTGTGTGTGTGTCAGTGTTAGTGCGATGGGCTGTGTGTGTGTCAGTGTTAGTATGATGGGCTGTCTGTGTGTATCAGTGTTAGTGTGATGGGCTGTGTGTGTATCAGTGTTAGTGTGATGGACTGTGTGTGTGTGTCAGTGTTAGTGTGATGGGCTGTCTGTGTGTGCCAGTGTTAGTGTGATGGACTGTCTGTGTGTCAGTGTTAGTGTGACGGGCTGTGTGTGTGTCAGTGTTAGTGTGATGGACTGTCTGTGTGTCAGTGTTAGTGTGATGAGCTGTGTGTGTGTCAGTGTTAGTGTGATGGGCTGTGTGTGTGTCAGTGTTAGTGTGATGGGCTGTGTGTGTGTCAGTGTTAGTGTGATGGACTGTCTGTGTGTCAGTGTTAGTGTGATGAGCTGTGTGTGTGTCAGTGTTAGTGTGATGGGCTGTGTGTGTCAGTGTTAGTGTGATGGACTGTCTGTGTGTCAGTGTTAGTGTGATGGGCTGTGTGTGTGTCAGTGTTAGTGTGATGGGCTGTGTGTGTCAGTGTTAGTGTGATGGACTGTGTGTGTCAGTGTTAGTGTGATGGGCTGTGTGTGTGTGTCATTGTTAGTGTGATGGGCTGTGTGTGTGTCAGTGTTAGTGTGATGGGCTGTGTGTGTGTCAGTGTTAGTGTGATGGACTGTCTGTGTGTCAGTGTTAGTGTGATGGGCTGTGTGTGTGTCAGTGTTAGTGTGATGGGCTGTGTGTGTCAGTGTTAGTGTGATGGACTGTGTGTGTCAGTGTTAGTGTGATGGGCTGTGTGTGTGTGTCATTGTTAGTGTGATGGGCTGTGTGTGTGTCAGTGTTAGTGTGATGGGCTGTGTGTGTGTCAGTGTTAGTGTGATGGACTGTCTGTGTGTCAGTGTTAGTGTGATGGGCAGTGTGTGTGTCATTGTTAGTGTGATGGACTGTCTGTGTGTCAGTGTTAGTGTGATGGGCTGTGTGTGTGTCAGTGTTAGTGTGATGGGCTGTGTGTGTCAGTGTGATGGGCTGTGTGTGTGTGTCATTGTTAGTGTGATGGGCTGTGTGTGTGTCAGTGTGAGTGTGATGGGCTGTCTGTGTGTCAGTGTTAGTGTGATGGGCTTTGTGTGTGTCAGTGTTAGTGTGATGGGCTGTGTGTGTGTCAGTGTTAGTGTGATGTGCTGTGTGTGTGTGTCATTGTTAGTGTGATGGGCTGTGTGTGTGTCAGTGTTAGTGTGATGGGCTGTGTGTGTGTCAGTGTTAGTGTGATGGACTGTCTGTGTGTCAGTGTTAGTGTGATGGGCAGTGTGTGTGTCATTGTTAGTGTGATGGGCAATGTGTGTGTCATTGTTAGTGTGATGGACTGTCTGTGTGTCCGTGTTAGTGTGATGGGCTGTGTGTGTCAGTGTTAGTGTGATGGGCTGTGTGTGTGTGTCATTGTTAGTGTGATGGGCTGTGTGTGTCAGTGTTAGTGTGATCGGCTGTGTGTGTGTGTCATTGTTAGTGTGACGGGATGTTTGTGTGTCAGTGTTAGTGTGATGGGCTGTGTGTGTGTCAGTGTTAGTGTGATGGGCTGTCTGTGTGTCAGTGTTAGTGTGATGGGCTGTCTGTGTGTCAGTGTTAGTGTGATGGGCTGTGTGTGTGTCAGTGTTAGTGCGATGGGCTGTCTGTGTGTCAGTGTTAGTGTGATGGGCTGTGTGTGTGTCAGTGTTAGTGTGATGGGCTGTGTGTGTGTGTGCCATTGTTAGTGTGATGGGCTGTGTGTGTCTGTCAGTGTTCGTGTGATGGGCTGTGTGTGTGTCAGTGTTAGTGCGATGGGCTGTCTGTGTGTTGGTGTTAATGTGATGGGCTGTGTGTGTGTCAGTGTTTGTGTGATGGGCTGTGTGTGTGTCAGTGTTAGTGTGACGGGCTGTGTGTGTTTCATTGTTAGTGTGATGGGATGTCTGTGTGTTGGTGTTAATGTGATGGGCTGTGTGTGTGTCAGTGTTAGTGCGATGGGCTGTGTGTGTGTCAGTGTTAGTATGATGGGCTGTCTATGTGTATCAGTGTTAGTGTGATAGGCTGTGTGTGTGTGTCATTGTTAGTGTGATGGGCTGTGTGTGTGTCAGTGTTAGTGTGATGGGCTGTGTGTGTGTCAGTGTTAGTGTGATGGACTGTCTGTGTGTCAGTGTTAGTGTGATGGGCAGTGTGTGTGTCATTGTTAGTGTGATGGACTGTCTGTTTGTCAGTGTTAGTGTGATGGGCTGTGTGTGTGTCAGTGTTAGTGTGATGGGCTGTGTGTGTGCCAGTGTTAGTGTGATGGGCTGTGTGTGTGTCAGTGTTAGTGTGATGGGCTGTGTGTGTGCCAGTGTTAGTGTGATGGGCTGTGTGTGTGTATCAGTGTTAGTGCGATGGGCTGTGTGTGTGTCAGTGTTAGTATGATGGGCTGTCTGTGTGTATCAGTGTTAGTGTGATGGGCTGTGTGTGTATCAGTGTTAGTGTGATGGACTGTGTGTGTGTGTCAGTGTTAGTGTGATGGGCTGTGTGTGTGTGTCATTGTTAGTGTGATGGGCTGTGTGTGTGTGTGTCATTGTTAGTGTGATGGACTGTGTGTGCGTGTCAGTGTTAGTGTGATGGGCTGTCTGTGTGTGCCAGTGTTAGTGTGATGGACTGTCTGTGTGTCAGTGTTAGTGTGATGAGCTGTGTGTGTGTCAGTGTTAGTGTGATGGGCTGTGTGTGTCAGTGTTAGTGTGATGGACTGTCTGTGTGTCAGTGTTAGTGTGATGGGCTGTGTGTGTGTCAGTGTTAGTGTGATGGACTGTCTGTGTGTCAGTGTTAGTGTGATGAGCTGTGTGTGTGTCAGTGTTAGTGTGATGGGCTGTGTGTGTCAGTGTTAGTGTGATGGACTGTCTGTGTGTCAGTGTTAGTGTGATGGGCTGTGTGTGTGTCAGTGTTAGTGTGATGGGCTGTGTGTGTCAGTGTTAGTGTGATGGACTGTGTGTGTCAGTGTTAGTGTGATGGGCTGTGTGTGTGTGTCATTGTTAGTGTGATGGGCTGTGTGTGTGTCAGTGTTAGTGTGATGGGCTGTGTGTGTGTCAGTGTTAGTGTGATGGACTGTCTGTGTGTCAGTGTTAGTGTGATGGGCAGTGTGTGTGTCATTGTTAGTGTGATGGACTGTCTGTGTGTCAGTGTTAGTGTGATGGGCTGTGTGTGTGTCAGTGTTAGTGTGATGGGCTGTGTGTGTCAGTGTGATGGGCTGTGTGTGTGTGTCATTGTTAGTGTGATGGGCTGTGTGTGTGTCAGTGTGAGTGTGATGGGCTGTGTGTGTGTCAGTGTTAGTGTGATGGGCTGTCTGTGTGTCAGTGTTAGTGTGATGTGCTGTCTGTGTGTCAGTGTTAGTGTGATGGGCTGTGTGTGTGTCAGTGTTAGTGCGATGGGCTGTCTGTGTGTCGGTGTTAGTGTGATGGGCTGTGTGTGTGTCAGTGTTTGTGCGATGGGCTGTCTGTGTGTTGGTGTTAATGTGATGGGCTGTGTGTGTGTCGGTGTTTGTGTGATGGGCTGTGTGTGTGTCAGTGTTAGTGTGATGGGCTGTGTGTGTGTCAGTGTTAGTGTGACGGGCTGTGTGTGTTTCATTGTTAGTGTGATGGGATGTCTGTGTGTTGGTGTTAATGTGATGGGCTGTGTGTGTGTCAGTGTTAGTGCGATGGGCTGTGTGTGTGTCAGTGTTAGTATGATGGGCTGTCTGTGTGTATCAGTGTTAGTGTGATGGGCTGTGTGTGTATCAGTGTTAGTGTGATGGACTGTGTGTGTGTGTCAGTGTTAGTGTGATGGACTGTCTGTGTGTCAGTGTAAGTGTGACGGGCTGTGTGTGTGTCAGTGTTAGTGTGATGGACTGTCTGTGTGTCAGTGTTAGTGTGATGAGCTGTGTGTGTGTCAGTGTTAGTGTGATGGGCTGTGTGTGTGTCAGTGTTAGTGTGATGGACTGTCTGTGTGTCAGTGTTAGTGTGATGGGCCGTGTGTGTGTCATTGTTAGTGTGATGGACTGTCTGTGTGTCAGTGTTAGTGTGATGGTCTGTGTGTGTGTCAGTGTTAGTGTGATGGGCTGTGTGTGTGCCAGTGTTAGTGTGATGGGCTGTGTGTGTGTCAGTGTTAGTGTGATGGGCTGTGTGTGTGCCAGTGTTAGTGTGATGGGCTGTGTGTGTGTATCAGTGTTAGTGCGATGGGCTGTGTGTGTGACAGTGTTAGTATGATGGGCTGTCTGTGTGTATCAGTGTTAGTGTGATGGGCTGTGTGTGTATCAGTGTTAGTGTGATGGACTGTGTGTGTGTGTCAGTGTTAGTGTGATGGGCTGTGTGTGTGTGTCATTGTTAGTGTGATGGGCTGTGTGTGTGTGTCATTGTTAGTGTGATGGACTGTGTGTGTGTGTCAGTGTTAGTGTGATGGGCTGTCTGTGTGTGCCAGTGTTAGTGTGATGGACTGTCTGTGTGTCAGTGTTAGTGTGACGGGCTGTGTGTGTGTCAGTGTTAGTGTGATGGACTGTCTGTGTGTCAGTGTTAGTGTGATGAGCTGTGTGTGTGTCAGAGTTAGTGTGATGGGCTGTGTGTGTCAGTGTTAGTGTGATGGACTGTCAGTGTGTCAGTGTTAGTGTGATGGGCTGTGTGTGTGTCAGTGTTAGTGCGATGGGCTGTGTGTGTGTCAGTGTTAGTATGATGGGCTGTCTGTGTGTATCAGTGTTAGTGTGATGGGCTGTGTGTGTATCAGTGTTAGTGTGATGGACTGTGTGTGTGTGTCAGTGTTAGTGTGATGGGCTGTCTGTGTGTGCCAGTGTTAGTGTGATGGACTGTCTGTGTGTCAGTGTTAGTGTGACGCGCTGTGTGTGTGTCAGTGTTAGTGTGATGGACTGTCTGTGTGTCAGTGTTAGTGTGATGAGCTGTGTGTGTGTCAGTGTTAGTGTGATGGGCTGTGTGTGTGTCAGTGTTAGTGTGATGGGCTGTGTGTGTGTCATTGTTAGTGTGATGGACTGTCTGTGTGTCAGTGTTAGTGTGATGGGCCGTGTGTGTGTCATTGTTAGTGTGATGGACTGTCTGTGTGTCAGTGTTAGTGTGATGGTCTGTGTGTGTGTCAGTGTTAGTGTGATGGGCTGTGTGTGTGCCAGTGTTAGTGTGATGGGCTGTGTGTGTGTCAGTGTTAGTGTGATGGGCTGTGTGTGTGTATCAGTGTTAGTGCGATGGGCTGTGTGTGTGTCAGTGTTAGTATGATGGGCTGTCTGTGTGTATCAGTGTTAGTGTGATGGGCTGTGTGTGTATCAGTGTTAGTGTGATGGACTGTGTGTGTGTGTCAGTGTTAGTGTGATGGGCTGTGTGTGTGTGTCATTGTTCGTGTGATGGGCTGTGTGTGTGTGTCATTGTTAGTGTGATGGACTGTGTGTGTGTGTCAGTGTTCGTGTGATGGGCTGTCTGTGTGTGCCAGTGTTAGTGTGATGGACTGTCTGTGTGTCAGTGTTAGTGTGACGGGCTGTGTGTGTGTCAGTGTTAGTGTGATGGACTGTCTGTGTGTCAGTGTTAGTGTGATGAGCTGTGTGTGTGTCAGAGTTAGTGTGATGGGCTGTGTGTGTCAGTGTTAGTGTGATGGACTGTCTGTGTGTCAGTGTTAGTGTGATGGGCTGTGTGTGTGTCAGTGTTAGTGTGATGGGCTGTGTCTGTCAGTGTTAGTGTGATGGACTGTGTGTGTCAGTGTTAGTGTGATGGGCTGTGTGTGTGTGTCATTGTTAGTGTGATGGGCTGTGTGTGTGTCAGTGTTAGTGTGATGGGCTGTGTGTGTGTCAGTGTTAGTGTGATGGGCTATGTGTGTGTCAGTGTTAGTGTGATGGACTGTCTGTGTGTCAGTGTTAGTGTGATGGGCAGTGTGTGTGTCATTGTTAGTGTGATGGACTGTCTGTGTGTCAGTGTTAGTGTGATGGGCTGTGTGTGTGTCAGTGTTAGTGTGATGGGCTGTGTGTGTCAGTGTGATGGGCTGTGTGTGTGTGTCAGTGTTAGTGTGATGGGCTGTCTGTGTGTCAGTGTTAGTGTGATGGGCTGTGTGTGTGTCAGTGTTAGTGCGATGGGCTGTCTGTGTGTCAGTGTTAGTGTGATGGGCTGTGTGTGTGTCAGTGTTAGTGCGATGGGCTGTCTGTGTGTCGGTGTTAATGTGATGGGCTGTGTGTGTGTCAGTGTTTGTGTGATGGGCTGTGTGTGTGTCAGTGTTAGTGTGATGGGCTGTCTGTGTGTTGGTGTTAATGTGACGGGCTGTGTGTGTTTCATTGTTAGTGTGATGGGATGTCTGTGTGTCGGTGTTAATGTGATGGGCTGTGTGTGTGTCAGTGTTAGTGTGACGGGCTGTGTGTGTTTCATTGTTAGTGTGATGGGATGTCTGTGTGTTGGTGTTAATGTGATGGGCTGTGTGTGTGTCAGTGTTAGTGCGATGGGCTGTGTGTGTGTCAGTGTTAGTATGATGGGCTGTCTGTGTGTATCAGTGTTAGTGTGATGGGCTGTGTGTGTATCAGTGTTAGTGTGATGGACTGTGTGTGTGTGTCAGTGTTAGTGTGATGGGCTGTCTGTGTGTGCCAGTGTTAGTGTGATGGACTGTCTGTGTGTCAGTGTTAGTGTGACGGGCTGTGTGTGTGTCAGTGTTAGTGTGATGGACTGTCTGTGTGTCAGTGTTAGTGTGATGGGCTGTGTGTGTGTGTCATTGTTAGTGTGATGGGCTGTGTGTGTGTCAGTGTTAGTGTGATGGGCTGTGTGTGTGTCAGTGTTTGTGTGATGGGCTGTGTGTGTGTCAGTGTTAGTGTGATGGACTGTCTGTGTGTCAGTGTTAGTGTGATGGGCAGTGTGTGTGTCATTGTTAGTGTGATGGACTGTCTGTGTGTCAGTGTTAGTGAGATGGTCTGTGTGTGTGTCAGTGTTAGTGTGATGGGCTGTGTGTGTGCCAGTGTTAGTGTGATGGGCTGTGTGTGTGTCAGTGTTAGTGTGATGGGCTGTGTGTGTGCCAGTGTTAGTGTGATGGGCTGTGTGTGTGTATCAGTGTTAGTGCGATGGGCTGTGTGTGTGTCAGTGTTAGTATGATGGGCTGTCTGTGTGTGTCAGTGTTAGTGTGATGGGCTGTGTGTGTATCAGTGTTAGTGTGATGGACTGTGTGTGTGTGTCAGTGTTAGTGTGATGGGCTGTGTGTGTGTGTCATTGTTAGTGTGATGGGCTGTGTGTGTGTGTCATTGTTAGTGTGATGGACTGTGTGTGTGTGTCAGTGTTAGTGTGATGGGCTGTCTGTGTGTGCCAGTGTTAGTGTGATGGACTGTCTGTGTGTCAGTGTTCGTGTGACGGGCTGTGTGTGTGTCAGTGTTAGTGCGATGGACTGTCTGTGTGTCAGTGTTAGTGTGATGAGCTGTGTGTGTGTCAGTGTTAGTGTGATGGGCTGTGTGTGTCAGTGTTAGTGTGATGGACTGTCTGTGTGTCAGTGTTAGTGTGATGGGCTGTGTGTATGTCAGTGTTAGTGTGATGGGCTGTGTGTGTCAGTGTTAGTGTGATGGACTGTGTGTGTCAGTGTTAGTGTGATGGGCTGTGTGTGTGTGTCATTGTTAGTGTGATGGGCTGTGTGTGTGTCAGTGTTAGTGTGATGGGCTGTGTGTGTGTCAGTGTTAGTGTGATGGGCTGTGTGTGTGTCAGTGTTAGTGTGATGGACTGTCTGTGTGTCAGTGTTAGTGTGATGGGCAGTGTGTGTGTCATTGTTAGTGTGATGGACTGTCTGTGTGTCAGTGTTAGTGTGATGGGCTGTGTGTGTGTCAGTGTTAGTGTGATGGGCTGTGTGTGTCAGTGTGATGGGCTGTGTGTGTGTGTCAGTGTTAGTGTGATGGGCTGTCTGTGTGTCAGTGTTAGTGTGATGGGCTGTCTGTGTGTCAGTGTTAGTGTGATGGGCTGTGTGTGTGTCAGTGTTAGTGCGATGGGCTGTCTGTGTGTTGGTGTTAATGTGATGGGCTGTGTGTGTGTCAGTGTTTGTGTGATGGGCTGTGTGTGTGTCAGTGTTAGTGTGATGGGCTGTGTGTGTGTCAGTGTTAGTGTGACGGGCTCTGTGTGTTTCATTGTTAGTGTGATGGGATGTCTGTGTGTTGGTGTTAATGTGATGGGCTGTGTGTGTGTCAGTGTTAGTGTGATGGACTGTGTGTGTGTCAGTGTTAGTGTGATGGGCTGTCTGTGTGTGTCAGTGATGGTGTGATGGACTGTGTGTGTCAGTGTTAGTGTGATGGACTGTGTGAGTGTCAGTGTTAGTGTGATGGGCTGTGTGTGTCATTGTTAGTGTGATGGACTGTGTGTGTGTGTCAGTGTTAGTGTGATGGGCTGTCTGTGTGTGCCAGTGTTAGTGTGATGGACTGTCTGTGTGTCAGTGTTAGTGTGACGGGCTGTGTGTGTGTCAGTGTTAGTGTGATGGACTGTCTGTGTGTCAGTGTTAGTGTGATGAGCTGTGTGTGTGTCAGTGTTAGTGTGATGGGCTGTGTGTGTCAGTGTTAGTGTGATGGACTGTCTGTGTGTCAGTGTTAGTGTGATGGGCTGTGTGTGTGTCAGTGTTAGTGTGATGGACTGTGTGTGTCAGTGTTAGTGTGATGGGCTGTGTGTGTGTGTCATTGTTAGTGTGATGGGCTGTGTGTGTGTCAGTGTTAGTGTGATGGGCTGTGTGTGTGTCAGTGTTAGTGTGATGGACTGTCTGTGTGTCAGTGTTAGTGTGATGGGCAGTGTGTGTGTCATTGTTAGTGTGATGGACTGTCTGTGTGTCAGTGTTAGTGTGATGGGCTGTGTGTGTGTCAGTGTTAGTGTGATGGGCTGTGTGTGTGCCAGTGTTAGTGTGATGGGCTGTGTGTGTGTTAGTGTGATGGGCTCTGTGTGTGCCAGTGTTAGTGTGATGGGCTGTGTGTGTGTATCAGTGTTAGTGCGATGGGCTGTGTGTGTGTCAGTGTTAGTATGATGGGCTGTCTGTGTGTATCAGTGTTAGTGTGATGGGCTGTGTGTGTATCAGTGTTAGTGTGATGGACTGTGTGTGTGTGTCAGTGTTAGTGTGATGGGCTGTGTGTGTGTGTCATTGTTAGTGTGATGGGCTGTGTGTGTGTGTCATTGTTAGTGTGATGGACTGTGTGTGTGTGTCAGTGTTAGTGTGATGGGCTGTCTGTGTGTGCCAGTGTTAGTGTGATGGACTGTCTGTGTGTCAGTGTTCGTGTGATGGGCTGTGTGTGTGTCAGTGTGAGTGTGATGGACTGTCTGTGTGTCAGTGTTAGTGTGATGAGCTGTGTGTGTGTCAGTGTTAGTGTGATGGGCTGTGTGTGTCAGTGTTAGTGTGATGGACTGTCTGTGTGTCAGTGTTAGTGTGATGGGCTGTGTGTGTGTCAGTGTTAGTGTGATGGGCTGTGTGTGTCAGTGTTAGTGTGATGGACTGTGTGTGTCAGTGTTAGTGTGATGGGCTGTGTGTGTGTCAGTGTTAGTGTGATGGGCTGTGTGTGTGTCAGTGTTAGTGTGATGGACTGTCTGTGTGTCAGTGTTAGTGTGATGGGCTGTGTGTGTCAGTGTTAGTGTGATGGGCTGTGTGTGTGTCAGTGTTAGTGTGATGGACTGTGTGTGTCAGTGTTAGTGTGATGGGCTGTGTGTGTGTCAGTGTTAGTGTGATGGGCAGTGTGTGTGTCATTGTTAGTGTGATGGACTGTCTGTGTGTCAGTGTTAGTGTGATGGGCTGTGTGTGTCAGTGTTAGTGTGATGGGCTGTGTGTGTGTGTCATTGTTAGTGTGATGGGCTCTGTGTGTGTCAGTGTGAGTGTGATGGGCTGTGTGTGTGTCAGTGTTAGTGTGATGGGCTGTGTGTGTGTCAGTGTTAGTGTGATGGGCTGTGTGTGTGTCAGTGTTAGTGTGATGGGCTGTCTGTGTGTCAGTGTTAGTGTGATGGGCTGTGTGTGTGTCAGTGTTAGTGTGATGGGCTGTGTGTGTGTCAGTGTTAGTGTGATGGGCTGTGTGTGTGTGTCGGTGTTAATGTGATGGGCTGTGTGTGTGTCAGTGTTAGTGTGATGGGCTGTGTGTGTGTCAGTGTTAGTGTGATGGGCTGTGTGTGTGTCAGTGTTAGTGTGAAGGGCTGTGTGTGTTCTATTGTTAGTGTGATGGGCTGTCTGTGTGTTGGTGTTAATGTGATGGGCTGTGTGTGTGTCAGTGTTAGTGTGATGGACTGTGTGTGTGTCAGTGTTAGTGTGATTGGCTGTCTGTGTGTGTCAGTGTTAGTGTGATGGACTGTGTGTGTCAGTGTTAGTGTGATGGACTGTGTGTGTGTCAGTGTTAGTGTGATGGGCTGTGTGTTTCATTGTTAGTGTGATGGGCTGTGTGTGTGTTTGTGTGATGGGCTGTGTGTGTGTCAGTATTAGTGTGATGGGCTGTGTGTGTGTCAGTGTTAGTGTGATGGGCTGTCTGTGTGTGTCAGTGTTAGTGTGATGGACTGTGTGTGTCAGTGTTAGTGTGATGGACTGTGTGTGTGTCAGTGTTAGTGTGATGGGCTGTGTGTTTCATTGTTAGTGTGATGGGCTGTCTGTGTGTTAGTGTAATGGGCTGTGTGTGTGTCAGTGTTTGTGTGATGGGCTGTGTGTGTGTCAGTGTTTGTGTGATGGGCTGTGTGTGTGTCTGTGTTAGTGTGATGGGCTGTGTGTGTGTCAGTGTTAGTGTGATGGACTGTGTGTGTCAGTGTTAGTGTGATGGGCTGTGTGTGTGTGTCAGTGTGAGTGTGATGGGCTGTGTGTGTGTCAGTGTGAGTGTGATGGGCTGTGTGTGTGTCAGTGTTAGTGTGATGGGCTGTCTGTGTGTCAGTGTTAGTGTGATGGGCTGTCTGTGTGTCAGTGTTAGTGTGATGGGCTGTGTGTGTGTCAGTGTTAGTGCGATGGGCTGTCTGTGTGTCAGTGTTAGTGTGATGGGCTGTGTGTGTGTCAGTGTTAGTGTGATGGGCTGTCTGTGTGTCAGTGTTAGTGTGATGGACTGTGTGTGTGTCAGTGTTAGTGTGATGGACTGTGTGTGTCAGTGTTAGTGTGATGGACGGTGTGTGTGTCAGTGTTAGTGTGATGGGCTGTCTGTGTGTGTTAGTGTGATGGACTGTGTGTGTCAGTGTTCGTGTGATGGACTGTGTGTGTGTCAGTGTTAGTGTGATGGGCTGTGTGTTTCATTGTTAGTGTTATGGGCTGTCTGTGTGTTAATGTGATGGGCTGTGTGTGTGTCAGTGTTGTGTGATGGACTGTGTGTGTGTCAGTGATAGTGTGATGGGCTGTCTGTGTGTGTTAGTGTTAGTGTGACGGACTGTGTGTGTCAGTGTTAGTGTGATGGACTGTGTGTGTGTCAGTGTTAGTGTGATGGGCTGTGTGTTTCATTGTTAGTGTGATGGGCTGTCTGTGTGTTAGTGTGATGGGCTGTGTGTGTGTCAGTGTTTGTGTGATGGGCTGTGTGTGTGTCAGTGTTTGTGTGATGGGCTGTGTGTGTGTCAGTGTTAGTGTGATGGGCTGTGTGTGTGTGTCAGTGTTAGTGTGATGGGCTGTCTGTGTGTTAGTGTGATTGACTGTGTGTGTGTCAGTGTTTGTGTGATGGGCTGTGTGTGTGTCAGTGTTGTGTGATGGGCTGTGTGTGTGTCAGTGTTAGTGTGATGGGCTGTGTGTGTGTCAGTGTTAGTGTGATGGGCTGTCTGCGTGTCAGTGTTAGTGTGATGGGCTGTGTGTGTGTCAGTGTTAGTGTGATGGGCTGTGTGTCTGTCAGTGTTAGTGTGATGGGCTGTCTGTGTGTCAGTGTTAGTGTGATGGGCTGTGTGTGTGTGTGCCATTGTTAGTGTGATGGGCTGTGTGTGTCTGTCAGTGTTAGTGTGATGGGCTGTGTGTGTGTGTCGGTGTTAGTGTGATGGGCTGTGTGTGTGTCAGTGTTAGTGTGATGGGCTGTGTGTGTGTGTGTCATTGTTAGTGTGATGGGCTGTGTGTGTCTGTCAGTGTTAGTGTGATGGGCTGTGTGTGTGTGTGCCATTGTTAGTGTGATGGGCTGTGTGTGTCTGTCAGTGTTAGTGTGATGGGCTGTGTGTGTGTGTCGGTGTTAGTGTGATGGGCTGTGTGTGTGTCAGTGTTAGTGTGATGGGCTGTGTGTGTGTGTGTCATTGTTAGTGTGATGGGCTGTGTGTGTCTGTCAGTGTTAGTGTGATGGGCTGTGTGTGTGTGTGTCATTGTTAGTGTGATGGACTGCCTGTGTGTGTCGGTGTTAGTGTGATGGGCTGTCTGTCAGTGTTAGTGTGACGGGCTGTGTGTGTGTCAGTGTTAGTGTGACGGGCTGTGCGTGTGTGTCAGTGTTAGTGTGATGGGCTGTGTGTGTGTCAGTGTCAGTGTGATGGGCTGTGTGTGTGTCAGTGTTAGTGTGATGGGCTGTGTGTGTGTCAGTGTTAGTGTGATGGGCTGTGTGTGTGTCAGTGTTAGTGTGATGGGCTGTGTGTGTGTCAGTGTTAGTGTGATGGGCTGTGTGTGTGTCTGTGTTAGTGTGATGGGCTGTGTGTGTGTCAGTGTTAGTGTGATGGGCTGTGTGTGTGTGTCGGTGTTAGTGTGATGGGCTGTCTGTGTGTCAGTGTTAGTGTGATGGGCTGTGTGTGTGTGTCAGTGTTAGTGTGATGGGCTGTGTGTGTGTCAGTGTTAGTGTGATGGGCTGTGTGTGTGCCAGCGTTAGTGTGATGGGCTGTGTGTGTGTCAGTGTTAGTGTGATGGGCTGTGTGTGTGCCAGTGTTAGTGTGATGGGCTGTGTGTGTGTATCAGTGTTAGTGCGATGGGCTGTGTGTGTGTCAGTGTTAGTATGATGGGCTGTCTGTGTGTATCAGTGTTAGTGTGACAGGCTGTGTGTGTATCAGTGTTAGTGTGATGGACTGTGTGTGTGTGTCAGTGTTAGTGTGATGGGCTGTGTGTGTGTGTCAGTGTAAGTGTGATGGGCTGTGTGTGTGTGTCATTGTTAGTGTGATGGACTGTGTGTGTGCCAGTGTTAGTGTGATGGACTGTCTGTGTGTCAGTGTTAGTGTAATGGGCTGTGTGTGTGTCAGTGTTCGTGTGACGGGCTGTGTGTGTCAGTGTTAGTGTGATGGACTGTGTGTGTCAGTGTGAGTGTGATGGGCTGTGTGTGTGTGTCATTGTTAGTGTGATGGGCTGTGTGTGTGTCAGTGTTAGTGTGATGGGCTGTGTGTGTGTCAGTGTTAGTGTGATGGACTGTCTGTGTGTCAGTGTTAGTGTGATGGGCAGTGTGTGTGTCATTGTTAGTGTGATGGACTGTCTGTGTGTCAGTGTTAGTGTGATGGGCTGTGTGTATGTCAGTGTTAGTGTGATGGGCTGTGTGTGTGTCAGTGTTAGTGTGATGTGCTGTGTGTGTGTGTCATTGTTAGTGTGATGGGCTGTGTGTGTGTCAGTGTTAGTGTGATGGGCTGTGTGTGTGTCAGTGTTAGTGTGATGGACTGTCTGTGTGTCAGTGTTAGTGTGATGGGCAGTGTGTGTGTCATTGTCAGTGTGATGGACTGTCTGTGTGTCAGTGTTAGTGTGATGGGCTGTGTGTGTCAGTGTTAGTGTGATGGGCTGTGTGTGTGTGTCATTGTTAGTGTGATGGGCTGTGTGTGTCAGTGTTAGTGTGATGGGCTGTGTGTGTGTGTCATTGTTAGTGTGATGGGATGTTTGTGTGTCAGTGTTAGTGTGATGGGCTGTGTGTGTGTCAGTGTTAGTGTGATGGGCTGTCTGTGTGTCAGTGTTAGTGTGATGGGCTGTCTGTGTGTCAGTGTTAGTGTGATGGGCTGTGTGTGTGTCAGTGTTCGTGCGATGGGCTGTCTGTGTGTCAGTGTTAGTGTGATGGGCTGTGTGTGTGTCAGTGTTAGTGTGATGGGCTGTGTGTGTGTGTGCCATTGTTAGTGTGATGGGCTGTGTGTGTCTGTCAGTGTTAGTGTGATGGACTGTGTGTGTGTGTCGGTGTTAGTGTGATGGGCTGTGTGTGTGTCAGTGTTAGTGTGATGGGCTGTGTGTGTGTCAGTGTTAGTGTGATGGGCTGTGTGTGTGTGTGTGTCATTGTTAGTGTGATGGGCTGTGTGTCTCTGTCAGTGTTAGTGTGATGGGCTGTGTGTGTGTGTGTGTGTCATTGTTAGTGTGATGGACTGCGTGTGTGTGTCGGTGTTAGTGTGATGGGCTGTCTGTCAGTGTTAGTGTGACGGGCTGTGTGTGTGTCAGTGTTAGTGTGACGGGCTGTGCGTGTGTGTCAGTGTTAGTGTGATGGGCTGTGTGTGTGTCAGTGTCAGTGTGATGGCCTGTGTGTGTGTCAGTGTTAGTGTGATGAGCTGTGTGTGTGTCAGTGTAAGTGTGATGGGCTGTGTGTGTGTCAGTGTTCGTGTGATGGGCTGTGTGTGTGTCAGTGTTAGTGTGATGGGCTGTGTGTGTGTGTCAGTGTTAGTGTGATGGGCTGTGTGTGTGTGTCGGTGTTAGTGTGATGGGCTGTGTGTGTGTCAGTGTTAGTGTGATGGGCTGTGTGTGTGTCAGTGTTAGTGTGATGGGCTGTGTGTGTGTCAGTGTTAGTGTGATGGGCTGTGTGTGTGTGTCGGTGTTAGTGTGATAGGCTGTCTGTGTGTCAGTGTTAGTGTGATGGGCTGTGTGTGTGTGTCAGTGTTAGGGTGATGGGCTGCGTGTGTGTCAGTGTTAGTGTGATGGGCTGTGTGTGTGCCAGCGTTAGTGTGATGGGCTGTGTGTGTGTCAGTGTTAGTGTGATGGGCTGTGTGTGTGCCAGTGTTAGTGTGATGGGCTGTGTGTGTGTATCAGTGTTAGTGCGATGGGCTGTGTGTGTGTCAGTGTTAGTATGATGGGCTGTCTGTGTGTATCTGTGTTAGTGTGACAGGCTGTGTGTGTATCAGTGTTAGTGTGATGGACTGTGTGTGTGTGTCAGTGTTAGTGTGATGGGCTGTGTGTGTGTATCAGTGTTAGTGTGATGGACTGTGTGTGTGTGTCATTGTTAGTGTGATGGGCTGTGTGTGTGTGTCAGTGTTAGTGTGATGGGCTGTGTGTGTGTGTCATTGTTAGTGTGATGGACTGTGTGTGTGCCAGTGTTAGTGTGATGGACTGTCTGTGTGTCAGTGTTAGTGTGACGGGCTGTGTGTGTGTCAGTGTTAGTGTGATGGACTGTCTGTGTGTCAGTGTTAGTGTGATGAGCTGTGTGTGTGTCAGTGTTAGTGTGATGGGCTGTGTGTGTCAGTGTTAGTGTGATGGACTGTGTGTGTCAGTGTTAGTGTGATGGGCTGTGTGTGTGTGTCATTGTTAGTTTGATGGGCTGTGTGTGTGTCAGTGTTAGTGTGATGGGCTGTGTGTGTGTTAGTGTTAGTGTGATGGACTGTCTGTGTGTCAGTGTTAGTGTGATGGGCAGTGTGTGTGTCATTGTTAGTGTGATGGACTGTCTGTGTGTCAGTGTTAGTGTGATGGGCTGTGTGTGTGTCAGTGTTAGTGTGATGGGCTGTGTGTGTGTCAGTGTTAGTGTGATGTGCTGTGTGTGTGTGTCATTGTTAGTGTGATGGTCTGTGTGTGTGTCAGTGTTAGTGTGATGGGCTGTGTGTGTGTCAGTGTTAGTGTGATGGGCTGTGTGTGTGTGTCATTGTTAGTGTGATGGGCTGTGTGTGTGTCAGTGTTAGTGTGATGGGCTGTGTGTGTGTCAGTGTTAGTGTGATGGGCTGTCTGTGTGTTAGTGTGATCGACTGTGTGTGTGTCAGTGTTTTTGTGGTGGGCTGTGTGTTTGTCCGTGTTTGTGTGATGGGCTGTGTGTGTGTCAGTGTTAGTGTGATGGGCTGTGTGTGTGTCAGTGTTAGTGTGATTGACTGTGTGTGTGTCAGTGTTTTTGTGGTGGACTGTGTGTTTGTCCGTGTTTGTGTGATGGGCTGTGTGTGTGTCAGTGTTAGTGTGATGGGCTGTGTGTGTGTCAGTGTTAGTGTGATGGGCTGTGTGTGTCAGTGTTAGTGTGATGGGCTGTGTGTGTGTGTCATTGTTAGTGTGATGGGCTGTGTGTGTGTCAGTGTTAGTGTGATGGGCTGTGTGTGTGTCAGTGTTAGTGTGATGGGCTGTCTGTGTGTCAGTGTTTGTGTGATGGGCTGTGTGTGTGTCAGTGTTAGTGTGATGAGCTGTCTGTGTGTCAGTGTTAGTGTGATGGGCTGTGTGTGTGTCAGTGTTAGTGTGATGAGCTGTCTGTGTGTTGGTGTTAATGTGATGGGCTGTGTGTGTGTCAGTGTTAGTGTGATGGGCTGTGTGTGTGTCAGTGTTTGTGTGATGGGCTGTGTGTGTGTCAGTGTTTGTGTGATGGGCTGTGTGTGTGTCAGTGTTAGTGTGATGGGCTGTGTGTTTCACTGTTAGTGTGATGGGCTGTCTGTGTGTTAGTGTGATCGACTGTGTGTGTGTCAGTGTTTTTGTGGTGGGCTGTGTGTTTGTCCGTGTTTGTGTGATGGGCTGTGTGTGTGTCATTGTTAGTGTGATGGGCTGTGTGTTTCATTGTTAGTGTGATTTGCTGTCTGTGTGTTAGTGTGATGGACTGTGTGTGTGTGTCAGTGTTTGTGTGATGGGCTGTGTGTGTGTCAGTGTTTGTGTGATGGGCTGTGTGTGTGTGTCAGTGTTTGTGTGATGGGCTGTGTGTATGTGTCAGTGTTAGTGTGATGGGCTGTGTGTGTGTCACTGTTAGTGTGACGGGCTGTGTGTGTGTCAGTGTTAGTGTGATGGACTGTGTGTGTCAGTGTTAGTGTGACGGGCTGTGTGTGTATCAGTGTTAGTGTGATGGACTGTGTGTGTCAGTGTTAGTGTGGCGGGCTGTGTGTGTGTCAGTGTTAGTGTGACGGGCTGTGTGTGTGTCAGTGTTAGTGTGACGGGCTGTGTGTGTGTTGGTGTTAGTGTGATGGGCTGTGTGTGTATCAGTGTTAGTGTGATGGACTGTGTGTGTCAGTGTTAGTGTGACGGGCTGTGTGTGTGTCAGTGTTAGTGTGACGGGCTGTGTGTGTGTTGGTGTTAATCTGATGGGCTGTGTGTGTGTGTCAGTGTTAGTGTGATGGGCTGTGTGTGTGTCAGTGTTTGTGTGATGGGCTGTGTGTGTGTGTCAGTGTTTGTGTGATGGGCTGTGTGTGTGTGTCAGTGTTCGTGTGACGGGCTGTGTGTGTGTCAGTGTTAGTGTGACGGGCTGTGTGTGTGTCAGTGTTAGTTTTTTAATTAATTCGTGGGACCTGGGCGTCGCTGGCTGATCAGCGTTTATTGCCTATCCCTCGTTGCCCGAGGGCTGTTGAGAGTCACCCACTTTGCTCTGTATTTGGAGTCACATGTCGGCCAGACCAGGTAAGGATGGCAGATTTCCTTCCCTAAAGGACATTAGTAAACCAGATGGGGTTTTCTGACAATAATGATTTTCTGGTCATTAGTAGCTTATTAATTCCAGATTTCTTTTATTGAATTCAAATTCTATCATCTACCAGATTTGAATCCGCATCCCCAGAATATTAGCTGAGTTTCTTTAAGTGATAATACAACTAGGCCATCACCAACCGCCCCCCCCCCCCCCCCCCGCACGCCCTCCACCCCTAACCAAAGTAGAATGGAAGGTGTGTCTGTCAGTGTGAATGTGATGAACTGTGTGTGTCAGTGTTTTAATCTGAGTGTATGTCAGTGTTAGTGTGATGGGCTGTCTGTCAGTGTTTTAATGTTATGGGCTGTGTGAGAGTGTGTCTAAGTGTTCGTGTAATGTGTTGTGTGGGTCAGTGCTACTGTTAGTGTGTGTCAGTGTGATGGAATGTGAGTGTGTCAGTGTGAGTTGATGGACTGTGTGTGTCAGTGTTAGTGTGATGTGTTGTTAGTGTTAGTGTGATGTGTTGCGTGCGTCAGTGCTAGTGTGAGTGTGTGCCCCCCAGTGTGAGTGTGTGCCAGTGTTAATGTGATGGACTGTGAGTGTATCACTATCAGTCTGAGTTTGTCAATGTTAAAGCGATAGACTGAGAGTGTTTCAGTGTTAATGTGTGTGTGCGTCAGTTCCGCAGTGTGGCAGAGTGCGGGCGCCTCGGCGCCTCCCCGCGTCGGAGTGCGGGCCGCCTCGGCGCCTCCCCGCGGTGGAGTGCGGGCGCCTCGGCGCCTCCCCGTGGCGGAGTGCGGGCCGCCTCGGCCCCGCCCCGCGGCGGAGTGCGGGTGCCTCGGCGCCCCTCCGCGGCGGAGTGCGGGCGCCTCGGCCCCGCCCCGCGGCGGAGTGCGGGCGCCTCGGCCGCGCCCCGCGGCGGAGTGCGGGCGCCTCGGCCCCGCGGCGGAGTGCGGGCGCCTCGGCGCCCCCCCGCGGCAGAGTGCGGGCGCCTCGGCGCCTCCCCGCGGCGGAGTGCGGGGCGCCTCGGCGCCTCCCCGCTGCGGAGTGCGGGCGCCTCGGCCCCGCCCCGCGGCGGAGTGCGGGCGCCTCCCCGCGGCGGAGTGCGGGCGCCTCGGCCCCGCCCCGCGGTGGAGTGCGGGCGCCTCGGCGCCTCCCCGCGGCGGAGTGCGGGCGCCAGGGCCCCGCCCCGCGGCGGAGTGCAGGCGCCTCGGCGCCTCCCCGCGGCGGAGTGCGGGTGCCTCGGCTCCTCCCCGCCTCCCCGCGGCGGAGTGCGGGCGCCTCGGCCCCGCCCCGCGGCGGAGTGCGGGCGCCTCGGCGCCTCCCCGCGGCGGAGTGCGGGCGCCTCGGCGCCACCCCGCGGCAGAGTGCGGGCGCCTCGGCCCCTCCCCGCGGCGGAGTGCGGGCGCCTCGGCGCCTCCCCGCGGCGGAGTGCGGGTGCCTCGGTCCCGCCCCGCGGCGGAGTGCGGGCGCCTCGGCGCCTCCCCGCGGCGGAGTGCGGGAGCCTCGGCCCCTCCCCGCGGCGGAGTGCGGGCGCCTCGGCACCTCCCCGCGGCGGAGTGCGGGTGCCTCGGCCCCGCCCCTCGGCGGAGTGCGGGCGCCTCGGCCCCTCCCCGCGGCGGAGTGCGGGCGCCTCGGCGCCTCCCCGCGGCGGAGTGCGGGGCGCCTCGGCCCCGCCCCACGGCGGAGTGCGGGCGCCTCGGCGCCTCCCCGCGGCGGAGTGCGGGCGCCTCGGCGCCTCCCCGCAGCAGAGTGCGGCGTGCCACGGCCCTGCAATGTGAGTGCATCTCCCATCCAGACCCGTTGCTGCTGGAATGTGGTCACTGGGCGAGGGTTGTGGAATGGTCAGATATAACCAATGAGTAATTTTCCGCACTGTGGATTGCCTGTTTCTAACCATCCACCTGAAAATTATCCCTGTCTGAACCTGGAATTTCCAGACAGTTGTTGGAGGGAAAAGTCGTGATGGAATTCTGCTGCAATGTGACCCACTCCTGAGTGTACTGTCCGAACAGTGGGAAAGGTTTGGATAAATGCTAGCATTCCTGGGAGGACAGAGCCAAGCGTGTGTATGGGATTAGCAGGATATCCCCCCTCGTTACCTTCCTCCTCATCCTGTTGTCTTTCATTATTGACTCCCCCTCCCCCATGGTTCTGTGCCTGACTCCAGGAATTGTGCCATTCCTGTCAGGAAGACGATATAAAGGATACACGACAGTCCTTCCAGCCTTTAACCTCATATTATTGAGAGCCTGTCCAGTGTTTGAATCTGTGCTGGGCTGGGGGATTTGGCCGGTTAGGCCCTGAATTTGGCTTGTGTGTGTGTGAGGCTTTGACCCTGCAACAGGCTGCAGGAACAGATCAGGAAGGCTGACTCAGTGCCCGCTCTGAACAGGCCGTGCTGGCTGGGCCTCCTTTGTATTGTCCTCCAGCACGTCCCCACCCATTGCCCTCATCGAACCCCAGCAGCACTGTCCCGGCCGACCGTGTAGACATGGCTGCCGTCAGGCTTCGGGAGCTGGCTTCATCCCAACTATATCGGCGTCGATATGAGCGTAACAGCGGAGTGCTGGAGCAGTGGCAGAACAGGACTCAGTCCAGGAGTGCGAGACCAGGGTAGGTGCTGCCTGACAGCTCAGTCAGTTTGTGAAAGGGCAACAAAATGTTTGCTCACAGAACAGGACAGGAAGAGTTTGTTTCAGCTGCTGGCAGTTTCAGGGCAAAATACAGAGACAGAACTTGCCCAGTCTGACCATTTGGACCAGTCACTCTCCATCCCTCGTGCTTTGTGTATTTACTGATGCTTTGTTTTGTTTTTAGAGACAGTGAATGAATGGGGATTGATTATTCAATCTGATAACTGAGCTACATGAACTGGACGGCCTTCAACCCCTCCAAGACCACCCCTCAAAGCCCTGGCCTTGCTCCCCTGACTCTGCCCCGCTCCCCTGACTCTGCCCCGCTCCCCTGACTCTGCCCCGCTCCCCTGACTCTGCCCCGCTCCCCTGACTCTGCCCCGCTCCCCTGACTCTGCCCCGCTCCCCTGACTCTGCCCCGCTCCCCTGACTCTGCCCCGCTCCCCTGACTCTGCCCCGCTCCCCTGACTCTGCCCCGCTCCCCTGACTCTGCCCCGCTCCCCTGACTCTGCCCCGCTCCCCTGACTCTGCCCCGCTCCCCTGACTCTGCCCCGCTCCCCTGACTCTGCCCCGCTCCCCTGACTCTGCCCCGCTCCCCTGACTCTGCCCCGCTCCCCTGACTCTGCCCCGCTCCCCTGACTCTGCCCCGCTCCCCTGACTCTGCCCCGCTCCCCTGACTCTGCCCCGCTCCCCTGACTCTGCCCCGCTCCCCTGACTCTGCCCCGCTCCCCTGACTCTGCCCCGCTCCCCTGACTCTGCCCCGCTCCCCTGACTCTGCCCCGCTCCCCTGACTCTGCCCCGCTCCCCTGACTCTGCCCCGCTCCCCTGACTCTGCCCCGCTCCCCTGACTCTGCCCCGCTCCCCTGACTCTGCCCCGCTCCCCTGACTCTGCCCCGCTCCCCTGACTCTGCCCCGCTCCCCTGACTCTGCCCCGCTCCCCTGACTCTGCCCCGCTCCCCTGACTCTGCCCCGCTCCCCTGACTCTGCCCCGCTCCCCTGACTCTGCCCCGCTCCCCTGACTCTGCCCCGCTCCCCTGACTCTGCCCCGCTCCCCTGACTCTGCCCCGCTCCCCTGACTCTGCCCCGCTCCCCTGACTCTGCCCCGCTCCCCTGACTCTGCCCCGCTCCCCTGACTCTGCCCCGCTCCCCTGACTCTGCCCCGCTCCCCTGACTCTGCCCCGCTCCCCTGACTCTGCCCCGCTCCCCTGACTCTGCCCCGCTCCCCTGACTCTGCCCCGCTCCCCTGACTCTGCCCCGCTCCCCTGACTCTGCCCCGCTCCCCTGACTCTGCCCCGCTCCCCTGACTCTGCCCCGCTCCCCTGACTCTGCCCCGCTCCCCTGACTCTGCCCCGCTCCCCTGACTCTGCCCCGCTCCCCTGACTCTGCCCCGCTCCCCTGACTCTGCCCCGCTCCCCTGACTCTGCCCCGCTCCCCTGACTCTGCCCCGCTCCCCTGACTCTGCCCCGCTCCCCTGACTCTGCCCCGCTCCCCTGACTCTGCCCCGCTCCCCTGACTCTGCCCCGCTCCCCTGACTCTGCCCCGCTCCCCTGACTCTGCCCCGCTCCCCTGACTCTGCCCCGCTCCCCTGACTCTGCCCCGCTCCCCTGACTCTGCCCCGCTCCCCTGACTCTGCCCCGCTCCCCTGACTCTGCCCCGCTCCCCTGACTCTGCCCCGCTCCCCTGACTCTGCCCCGCTCCCCTGACTCTGCCCGCTCCCCTGACTCTGCCCCGCTCCCCTGACTCTGCCCCGCTCCCCTGCCTCTGCCCCGCTCCCCTGCCTCTGCCCCGCTCCCCTGCCTCTGCCCCGCTCCCCTGCCTCTGCCCCGCTCCCCTGCCTCTGCCCCGCTCCGCCCCTGCCTCTGCCCCCCTCCGCCCCTGCCTCTGCCCCCCTCCGCCCCTGCCTCTGCCCCCCTCCGCCCCTGCCTCTGCCCCCCTCCGCCCCTGACTCTGCCCCCCTCCGCCCCTGACTCTGCCCCCTCCGCCCCTGACTCTGCCCCCCTCCGCCCTGACTCTGCCCCCCTCCGCCCCTGACTCTGCCCCCCTCCGCCCCTGACTCTGCCCCCTCCGCCCCTGACTCTGCCCCCTCCGCCCCTGACTCTGCCCCCTCCGCCCCTCACTCTGCCCCCCTCCGCCCCTCACTCTGCCCCCTCCGCCCCTCACTCTGCCCCCCTCCGCCCCTCACTCTGCCCCCCTCCGCCCCTCACTCTGCCCCCTCCGCCCTCACTCTGCCCCCCTCCGCCCCTCACTCTGCCCCCCTCCGCCCCTCACTCTGCCCCCTCCGCCCCTCACTCTGCCCCCCTCCGCCCCTCACTCTGCCCCCCTCCGCCCCTCACTCTGCCCCCTCCGCCCCTCACTCTGCCCCCCTCCGCCCCTCACTCTGCCCCCCTCCGCCCCTCACTCTGCCCCCCTCCGCCCCTCACTCTGCCCCCCTCCGCCCCTCACTCTGCCCCCCTCCGCCCCTCACTCTGCCCCCCTCCGCCCCTCACTCTGCCCCCCTCCGCCCCTCACTCTGCCCCCTCCGCCCCTGACTCTCCCCCCCTCCGCCCCTCACTCTGTCCCCCTCCGCCCCTCACTCTGCCCCCCTCCGCCCCTCACTCTGCCCCCTCCGCCCCTCACTCTGCCCCCTCCGCCCCTCACTCTGCCCCCTCCGCCCCTCACTCTGCCCCCTCCGCCCCTCACTCTGCCCCCTCCGCCCCTCACTCTGCCCCCCTCCGCCCCTCACTCTGCCCCCCTCCGCCCCTCACTCTGCCCCCCTCCGCCCCTCACTCTGCCCCCCTCCGCCCCTCACTCTGCCCCCTCCGCCCCTCACTCTGCCCCCCTCCGCCCCTCACTCTGCCCCCTCCGCCCCTCACTCTGCCCCCCTCCGCCCCTCACTCTGCCCCCTCCGCCCCTCACTCTGCCCCCCTCCGCCCCTCACTCTGCCCCCCTCCGCCCCTCACTCTGCCCCCCTCCGCCCCTCACTCTGCCCCCCTCCGCCCCTCACTCTGCCCCCTCCGCCCCTCACTCTGCCCCCCTCCGCCCCTCACTCTGCCCCCTCCGCCCCTCACTCTGCCCCCTCCGCCCCTCACTCTGCCCCCTCCGCCCCTCACTCTGCCCCCTTCCGCCCCTCACTCTGCCCCCTCCGCCCCTCACTCTGCCCCCTCCGCCCCTCACTCTGCCCCCTCCGCCCCTCACTCTGCCCCCTCCGCCCCTCACTCTGCCCCCTCCGCCCCTCACTCTGCCCCCTCCGCCCCTCACTCTGCCCCCTCCGCCCCTCACTCTGCCCCCCTCCGCCCCTCACTCTGCCCCCCTCCGCCCCTCACTCTGCCCCCCTCCGCCCCTCACTCTGCCCCCCTCCGCCCCTCACTCTGCCCCCCTCCGCCCCTCACTCTGCCCCCCTCCGCCCCTCACTCTGCCCCCTCCGCCCCTCACTCTGCCCCCTCCGCCCTCACTCTGCCCCCCTCCGCCCCTCACTCTGCCCCCCTCCGCCCCCACTCTGCCCCCCTCCGCCCCTCACTCTGCCCCCCTCCGCCCCTCACTCTGCCCCCTCCGCCCCTCACTCTGCCCCCTCCGCCCCTCACTCTGCCCCCCTCCGCCCCTCACTCTGCCCCCCTCCGCCCCTCACTCTGCCCCCTCCGCCCCTCACTCTGCCCCCTCCGCCCCTCACTCTGCCCCCCTCCGCCCCTCACTCTGCCCCCCTCCGCCCCTCACTCTGCCCCCCTCCGCCCCTCACTCTGCCCCCTCCGCCCCTCACTCTGCCCCCCTCCGCCCCCCTCCGCCCCTCACTCTGCCCCCCTCCGCCCCTCACTCTGCCCCCTCCGCCCCTCACTCTGCCCCCCTCCGCCCCTCACTCTGCCCCCCTCCGCCCCTCACTCTGCCCCCCTCCGCCCCTCACTCTGCCCCCCTCCGCCTCCCTCCGCCCCTCACTCTGCCCCCCTCCGCCCCTCACTCTGCCCCCCTCCGCCCCTCACTCTGCCCCCCTCCGCCCCTCACTCTGCCCCCCTCCGCCCCTCACTCTGCCCCCTCCGCCCCTCACTCTGCCCCCCTCCGCCCCTCACTCTGCCCCCCTCCGCCCCTCACTCTGCCCCCTCCGCCCCTCACTCTGCCCCCCTCCGCCCCTCACTCTGCCCCCCTCCGCCCCTCACTCTGCCCCCCTCCGCCCCTCACTCTGCCCCCTCCGCCCCTCACTCTGCCCCCCTCCGCCCCTCACTCTGCCCCCTCCGCCCCTCACTCTGCCCCCTCCGCCCCTCACTCTGCCCCCCTCCGCCCCTCACTCTGCCCCCCTCCCCTCACTCTGCCCCCCTCCGCCCCTCACTCTGCCCCCCTCCGCCCCTCACTCTGCCCCCCTCCGCCCCTCACTCTGCCCCCCTCCGCCCCTCACTCTGCCCCCCTCCGCCCCTCACTCTGCCCCCCTCCGCCCCTCACTCTGCCCCCTCCGCCCCTCACTCTGCCCCCTCCGCCCCTCACTCTGCCCCCCTCCGCCCCTCACTCTGCCCCCCTCCGCCCCTCACTCTGCCCCCCTCCGCCCCTCACTCTGCCCCCCTCCGCCCCTCACTCTGCCCCGCTCTGCCTGTATTAAGTTTTTGCGCCAGGAGTTTTTCAATGGGCCGTTTTTAGTGCTTTTGCCTCATTGGTGGATTCTTCCAAAATCAGAAATACCCAAATCAGTGTAACTTGATGTCTGTACTGGGGATTTTGGTCTGTGTGCCTGTGTGTGTGTGTCAGTGTCAATGTGGTGTGTGTGTGCCTGTGCGTATGTCTGTGTGTTTGTGTCGGTGTGGTGTGGCGTGTGTGTCCTTGTGGATTGTGTGTGAGATGTGTGTGCAAGTTGGTGTTGCGTGTGTATTGATGTGGTGTGGTGTGTGTGTGTGTGTGTGTGTGTGTGTGTGTGCGCGCGCCCGTGCGCTGGTCCTGGTTCTGGTCCTGATGTGGAAATATATCACCGTGCCTTCACTGTCGCTGGGACAAAATCTCAGAACTCCCACCCTAACAGCACTGTGGGTTCACCTACACCATAATTACACCAAAAATGTATATTTATACAGTGCCTTTACCACAATGAAACATCAAAGATTCATCCCAGGCGTATTATAAAACAGTCTGACACCGAACCACAGAAGGAGATATTAGATCAGATGGCCAAAGAGATCTTGGTCAAAGAGAGAGGTCTTAAGAAGAGTTTTAGTGGGTGGGGGGCGAGGGGGTGATAGAGTGATAGAGGGACAGGACTCGGCATGTGGTTAGACATGAGCAGTTCAGCTTGGGGTGCAGCAGGTCAGGAAGGTGGGTCCATGTTCCGGACGGTTCTAAATGCTGACTATTCCAGCCAAGATCCCATCCCAGGAATGAATTTAAAAAAGAAACTGCAGGAATTGGGTTCCCTGGATTTCCAATGGAATGGAAACTCAGGAATTAATCTGATTAAAGGAATTGATTGGATTGATGTAGAGAAACTCTGGTTGTGGAGTTCAGGACAAAGGGATGGAACCTTAAAATCCCAGCTGAATGATTGTCGAACCTCAAGTCATACAATCCCTACGGTGCAGAAGGAGGCCATTCGGTCCATCGAGTCTGCACCAACTTGCTGAAAGAACATCCCACCCAGGCCCTCCCCATCACCCTATCCCCGTAACCCCGCGCATTTACCAATCCACCAAACCGACACATCTTTGTGACTGTGGAAGGAAGCCCGCGCAGACATACGGAGATTTCAGGGATAAGTCATCTCACAAATGGGAGTGGAAATCTAGCATTCTCTCCTCCTCAAGTGCTGCCGATGCTGGGGGTGAATTGCAGATTTCAAGAAGAGAATAGATTTTTGTTAGCTCAGAGAATTGAGGGTTTTCAGAACAAAGATAAGGAAATTGAGCAAAAATTCATAACAGCCATGAAGGAACAGGCTCCAGGGGCCGAATGGCCTCGTCCTATTCCTTGCCAGCCTGGAAACCAGGTCATCAGGTGCTGAGGCCTATTCACCCCCTATATTAAGTGGTAACTATACAGTTGAAGACTGGAGATTGTGACTTGCTGTGGGAATGTCTGAGAGTACAGTCACTCTCACGGACTGTAAATAGACACTATAAGAGGAGCGGATTAGCAAATAAAGTCATTCAGTGCCTCACTCAGAAATGGATCTGACAGTAGCAGAATCAAAGAACAAACAAAGAACAATACAGCGCAGGAACAGGCCCTCCGGCCCTCCAAGCCCGCGCCGCTCCCTGGTCCAAACTAGACCATTCTTTTGTATCCCTCCATTCCCACTCCGTTCATATAGAACATAGAACATAGAACAGTACAGCACAGAACAGGCCCTTCGGCCCACGATGTTGTGCCGAGCTTTATCTGAAACCAAGATCAAGCTATCCCACTCCCTATCATCCTGGTGTGCTCCATGTGCCTATCCAATAACCGCTTAAATGTTTCTAAAGTGTCTGACTCCACTATCACTGCAGGCAGTCCATTCCACACCCCAACCACTCTCTGCGTAAAGAACCTACCTCTGATATCCGTCCTGTATCTCCCACCACGAACCCTATAGTTATGCCCCCTTGTAATAGCTCCATCCACCCGAGGAAATAGTCATATGGCTGTCTAGATAAGTCTTAAACGTTCCCAGTGTGTCCGCCTCCACCACCTTGCCCGGCAACACATTCCAGGCTCCCACCACCCTTTGTGTAAAATATGTCCTTCTGATATCCGTGTTAAACCTCCCCCCCCTCACCTTGAACCTATGACCCCTCGTGAACGTCACCACCCACCTGGGAAAAAGCTTCCCACCGTTCACCCTATCTATGCCTTTCATAATTTTATACACCTCTATTAGGTCTCCCCTCATCCTCGGTCTTTCCAGTGAGAACAACCCCAATTTACCCAATCTCTCCTCATAACCAAGCCCCTCCATACCAGGCAACATCCTGGTAAACCTCCTCTGCACTCTCTCTAAAGCCTCCACGTCCTTCTGGTAGTGTGGCGACCAGAACTGGGCGCAGTATTCCAAATGCGGCCGAACCAACGTTCTATACACCTGCAACATCAGACCCCAACTTTTATACTCTATGCCCCGTCCTATAAAGGCAAGCATGCCATATGCCTTATTCACCACCTTCTCCACCTGTGACGTCACCTTCATAGAATCATAGAAACCCTACAGTACAGAAAGAGGCCATTCGAGTCTGCACCGACCACAATCCCACCCAGGCCCTACCCCCATATCCCTACATATTTTACCCGCTAATCCACGCATCCTAGGACACTAAGGGGCAATTTTTTTTTTAGCATAGCCAATCAACCTAACCCACACATCTTTGGACTGTGGGAGGAAACCGGAGCACCCGGAGGAAACCCACGCAGACACGAGGAGAATGTGCAAACTCCACACAGACAGTGACCCAAGCCGGGAATCGAACCCAGGTCCCTGGAGCTGTGAAGCAGCAGTGCTAACCACTGTGCTACCGTGCCACCTTCAAGGATCTGTGGACTTGCACACCCAGGTCCCTCTACGTATCTATACCCTTTATGGTTCTGCCATTTATCGTATAGCTCCCCCCTACATTAGCTCTACCAAAATGCATCACTTCGCATTTATCTGGATTGAACTCCATCTGCCATTTCTTTGCCCAAATTTCCAGCCTATCTATATCCATCTGTAGCCTCTGACAATGTTCCTCACTATCTGCAAGTCCAGCTAATTTCGTGTCGTCCGCAAACTTACTGGTCATCCCAGTTACACCTTCTTCCAAATCGTTTATATAAATCACAAACTGCAGAGGTCCCAATACAGAGCCCTGCGGAACACCACTAGTCATGATGTGGAGATGCCGGCGTTGGACTGGGGTAAACCCAGTAAGACGTTTAACAAATCTTTGTGTGGCTTTTGCTACCAAATAAACCTGTTGGACTTTAACCTGGTGTTGTTAAACTTCTTACTGTGAACATCACTAGTAAGAAGTCTCAACACCAGGTTAAAGTCCAACAGGTTTATTTGGTAGCAAATACCATAAGCTTTCGGAGTGCTGCCCATCTCCACATCACACCACTAGTCACAGGCCTCCAGCCGGAAAAAGACCCTTCCACTCCCACCCTCTGTCTTCTGTGACCAAGCCAGTTCTCCACCCATCTAGCCACCTCCCCCTTGATCCCATGAAATCCAACCTTTTGCACCAACCTACCATGAGGTACTTTGTCAAATGCTTTACTAAAGTCCATATAGACGACATCCACGGCCCTTCCCTCGTCAACCATTCTAGTCACTTCTTCAAAAAACTCCACCTCTCTCTCACAAAACCATGCTGACTATCGTTAATGAGTTTATTCCTTTCTAAATGCGCATACATCCTATCTCTAAGAATCCTCTCCAACAACTTCCCCACCACGGACGTCAAGCTCACCAGGTTATCCAGGTTATCCTTCCTACCCTTCTTAAATAACGGGACCACATTAGCTATCCTCCAATCTTCTGGGACCTCACCTGTGTTCAGTG